>NC_074690.1:43386675-44051675 GCF_029448725.1 Salvelinus fontinalis | reverse complement strand
AGACAACTTTACCAGCATCATAGCGATACGTATCGATTAATCGTTGTGACATATGAAATACGAGTGATAGTGTAATCAATGTGTAATAACTAAGTAAAAAATGTATGTGCGTGTTAAATCATTAAGTGACGTGCAGCCATATTCAGGTCCTGATTGGTCAACAAGCTTATTTGACATGTATCTTTTTTGACATGTAAAGACTCAAAGGACGTTCCTTACATAGCATCCAAATGTTGACTCTATTGCACGTCTCAAGGTGTCATGTGACTGGCAGGCTGTTCTATTTGATATCGGTCAATTCCCTTGCTCTGACGTTGCGTGCCTCAACCAATGGTTGCGTGACACGTTTCAACTGTGACATCGACTGACAGACTGCTATAACATATGATGTGGATTGCTGATATTTAAAATATCTATACAGGTGTTGTAAGATCTGGCAGGCATCGGCAACTCCTGGGCAGAGGAACGCGCCAATAGCCATCTGTCCAACATCAAACGATGTATGAGTAAGTAAATGTATCGAAAACCGTCCAAATCCTCTTCAGGTACTTGTTTTTCAAAATTACTTCTCTTTTTTTTGTGTGCTATGAAGCGCTTTGAGATTTTTTGAAAAGCGCTATATAAATGGAATGAATTATTATTAAATAAATATTACATGGCCTAATTAATGGCCTAAATTGTATAGGCTAAAGCTTGGACACACGAGTTTATGACAGGGTGTTCTTATTTCTACAAAATATTATCTCCACATAATGATCCCAATATTAAATCTACATGTAAATATACACGCCAGAAAATGTTGGTCGGTTTGTAAATGTTTAGGAGATCATGCAAATTTGCTGTCAACACCATAATAATAAAGGCCTTGTAGGCTATGTAAATCGCGCGGATAAATTATCGCAAGCGGGTTATTGTTGAGAACACAATTCCAGTTGATATTTTCGATGTTACCCTCAACGACCATTGTAATTGTGAAACCGCCACCTTGGAAATTAAACCTTTATTCCGATAACAATAATATTAGACTGCATGCTATTCAATCATGCCACCATTCACATTCTCAAGCCCGAATCATAGAACGAGATTTTTACCTTTCAGACTCGCTCCAGGTCTGTTCTGGCGACGAGGTCCAATCCATATATTCCGTCAGTTAAAGGGTAACCTTGCGGGGAAACCCGAGCATATCATCCTGCCATTAAAGGTTTCGATAAAAACACGACATGTTTGTAATGGGTTCTCCAACCATTACTGCGTTTGGAAGAGGCTGCGCGCCTTGAAATGTGCCAAGGAGGCTGCGGGGGGGGTATTGTCATACACACGACCCTCTACACCCCTCCTCCAGCTCAACATAAAAGTCGCAGTGTTGCCTCGAATGTTTCTAAGGTGTCTATGGGGTTTAGGAGAATATGATTTTTTAGATAGAATGTCTGACAACAAGAATTTTCAGAATAGGCTACATATTTTTTGAATGGGTAGATACAGTCAGTGGCGACCCGTCATTCAGGGCAGGTGGGGGGGTTAGCTAAAAAAGAATATATATATAGCGTTTTTTGTTGCTGCCTGTTTTGCATGTTATTTTGGAATTAATACCTGTCACATATCTGTGTGCAAACAATGTAAATAATAATAATAATTGAGTTAATAAAGCTGCCTACAAACATGGTCTCTTTTTTGCTTTCTTGAGTTAGGCAGCTCCAAAATGCGGGTGTTTCAGCCTAGCTCGGTCCTTTCTGTGGTGGTGGGGCAGCCAGCGGAATATACGGAGCGTAGAAGTTGGTAATGTTCTCGTTTTGCACCGTGATTGGCTCAGTGTTCTGTCACTCATGGGGACACTACCTCAGCAAAATCTACCGGGAGAGCTGAAAATTCAAGCCCCTTGGGTGCTGCCATAGATTTACATTAGAAGTGCCCATCCAGAAAGGCTCACGGTCATTGGCCACAGATAAAATTATGTCAAATTACATTATCTCTACCGTAGCTTTGATTGGATTGATCATGTCAATATCATACTTTCAAAATCTTAGCTAGCAAGCTAGCACTCATCATCATGAATCAAGTCGACAATCTACTGGTAAATCCTTTTTAATCCTTGTCATATGAAGATGAATAATTTAGAGAAACTAGATAAAACGTATCGGTGCACATCAGCCATTGGACATAAACATTACACAACAAGTTGGAAATCGCATATTCAACAATGAGTGGTTTGGATGGAATCAGTGGCTACCTGCAAGCATTGCAAAGCATTCACTAGCCTGCTATTCAGTGGAGTGGGTGTGTGGTCCACGCCTGGGTTAAAGGGTCTCGTTTCCAAGCTTGAAAGGATAAACATTCAACACCATGGGAATTGGCCATGCTGTTAATCCAACATGACTTCTGCCACTGTCAAAACAACTGTAAACTCGGAACTGGGAAAGCTCAGACTTTAGTGAATTCAAGACAACTGGGAACTCTGAAAAAACACAAGCTCCGACTAGGAAAATCTGTTTTGAACAGTCATCCAACTTGGAATTCCAAGTCGGGAACTCAGGCCTCTTTCTAGAGCTCCAACCAGAAGATCACTGACGTCATTATTCAATCTTGTGGTTCCCAGTTGTCTCAAAAGCACCATCACTCCAGAGAATTCCAGACTTTGATGACAAAGTTTGATGACAAAACTTGCCCATGAAGGACCACCGCGCCACCTTCCTGTTCAAGTGAGCACAGCACAACAAGGTGAGTTCAAAAATGTGTTGTATGCTGCTGCATAAATGATGTAATATACCAGGGAGATATGTATACTGTAGCTAAGAAAGTAATACTAAGTGTATCTTGTGTAGTAAGCTGTCAGTAACCCATGTGCTTCACCTTAATAATTTGGTCCCTTGTCCCCTCATAACTTAGCCTTCTGTTTTGACTTGGTGGTGCACATGTAGCCTATAGCCTGTTTTAGAGAAATGTAATAATTTCTCTAAGCTTTCATTGTTTCCATATATGCCCCCGTTATTTATCATACGGTTCTGACTTGGTGTACAGGGAGAGTACTGTAAGAACGGCCAATGTTCTGAATTCTGGCGCTGTACATTTCAAAAGTGTTGAACAAATAGTTATATTGACTATGTCCATCCTAGCTCGCTCATTAATGTCTTAATTGAAATTACGGATTGCCTCTTATCCGCTCGTCGTCCCCTTTTGGCATAGTTTGTACATCTCAATTGTTAGTAGAAACCACATTTGCTTAAGCAAGTCAGCCACATCAGCTATGTTTTTAAAGGCAGTAAATGAGGCTGAATGAACCGTTTCGCTGCCAGACAAGGCTCCGCTAATAGCCAGGTGTAGCAGTGGTAAGGTGCTGGGACTGCTGTTGGGACTCTACTGTTGGGACAGTTTTATGTAGGCCCTAACAGTTTGTGTGCACTGTTTGTCACTGTTATAGTGCAATTAATGTATTCTTTAGTGTTGTGTTGTGTAGTGGCTTTGCTGGCATGCACCTAATAACATTTTGGGGAGTTTGTCAAACCAAGATTTACATGCTAAAATCGCCACTGGATACAGTAAGCCTACTGTATTTATGTGATGATTCACTGTTCTCTTTAGCCTGATTTTCAAAAAGGTTTAGACCAAATGTCTTACTTCAAATTTGATAGGTGAATGTAGCTCAGGTAAAAGAGAACACAGAAGACCAGGGGCAACTCTGTAACAATCAATTATTATGGAGTTTTGAGAAATGTGTTTTGTGACTGTTTTACTGTTTTGTTATTGGAGTAATGTGAATTGTGCACGTGTGATACAGAATAGCTTACCTGTGTTACTGTGTGTGTAAAATAATGTTGAGGTACATAATGTGTATGGTCACCTAGAATGTCATTGGTGAAAATGAGTTGTAATGTCCCTAAGAGGCACTAGATGTCCCCATAAGCTTTACAATTACTGTTTAACCAGCAACCTAGTATGGGCTACTGTATTGTGTTTGAATACTACAATAATAACTCTAAAATGTCAACCATTAGAAGTTAAAGAGTCCAACATTAAAAACATACATCAGGTGAAAAATGTCTGATACAATCATCTGTACAGTTCTGTTTGATCTGTACAGTTTGTGTCCTTTCAAGTGTCTGTGGGGTTTCAGTTCAGACTTGAATTCAGACTTGAAATATTGTTTTGTTTATCAGCTGTGTCACCAGAAAATTGTGATAGTGCTTTAGATGGGTCACAGACAAGCTAAAAAAAGTGTATCACATCAGTTTAAAGTCTTGTGAGAAAACTCACATGGTTTCTCTGGTTCCTCTCTATTATTTCAATTTCTAGGTCCACTCCTGTCTGGCTGCCTCGTATGTCTCCATTTATGTATCTTCCCAAAAAACCATGCAGGGTCCGGTACGGGGCGGGTGTGGCTCATTCAGGTTACCATTGGAGATGACCCAGATGGCAGGGGTACGTTGCTTCCCCTCCATGACCTGCTCCTTGATGTCCTCTACCGTGCAAATCTCCTCCAGCTC
Organism: Salvelinus fontinalis; assembly: GCF_029448725.1. Classification (NCBI taxonomy): domain Eukaryota; kingdom Metazoa; phylum Chordata; class Actinopteri; order Salmoniformes; family Salmonidae; genus Salvelinus; species Salvelinus fontinalis. The sequence goes on along the minus strand of NC_074690.1, from coordinate 44,047,197 downwards.
TGATTTGGTGTCTGGAAGCCAGTCAGCCATGAACCTAGCACGTCCTTGGCCTCACACACGTTCATCGTCACCTCTGGCTGCTCCCCGAACGGGACTGGAAGTGGGGGAGGGACTATGGGGTCATGTGTTGATACATTGTAGGGTGCCGTCTTTCGGATGGGACGTTAAACGGGTGTCCTGACTCTCTGAGGTCATTAAAGATCCCATGGCACTTATCGTAAGAGTAGGGGTGTTAACCCCGGTGTCCTGGCTAAATTCCCAATCTGGCCCTCAAACCATCATGGTCACCTAATAATCCCCAGTTTACAATTGGCTCATTCATCCCCCTCCTCTCCCCTGTAACTATTCCCCAGGTCGTTGCTGCAAATGAGAACGTGTTCTCAGTCAACTTACCTGGTAAAATAACGGTAAGTAAATAAATAAATAAATTGACAGGTGTTGCAGGTGAGCACTGTGAGGTTGATCGCCTGTGTTTATAGGACTTATAGTTTTGAAATCGAAGTGTATCTAATGAAGGTAGTTTACAATATACAGTGGGGCAAAAAAGTATTTAGTCAGCCACCAATTGTGCAAGTTCTCCCACTTAAAAAGATGAGGCCTGTAATTTTCATCATAGGTACACTTCAACTATGACAGACAAAATGAGAAAAAAAATCCAGAAAATCACATTGTAGGATTTTTAATGAATTTATTTGCAAATTATGTCGGAAAATAAGTATTTGGTCACCTACAAACAAGCAAGATTTCTGGCTCTCACAGACCTGTAACTTCTTCTTTAAAAGGCTCCTCTGTCCTCCACTCGTTACCTGTATTAATGGCACCTGTTTGAACGTGTTATCAGTATAAAAGACACCTGTCCACAACCTAAACAGTCACACTCCAAACTCCACTATGGCCAAGACCAATGAGCTGTCAAAGGACACCAGAAACAAAATTGTAGACCTGCACCAGGCTGGGAAGACTGAATCTGCAATAGGTAAGCAGCTTGGTTTGAAGAAATCAACTGTGGGAGCAATTATTAGGAAATGGAAGACATACAAGACCACTGATAATCTCCCTCGATCTGGGGCTCCACGCAAGATCTCACCCCGTGGGGTCAAAATGATCACAAGAAGCAAAAATCCCAGAACCACACGGGGGGACCTAGTGAATGACCTGCAGAGAGCTGGGACCAAAGTAACAAAGCCTACCATCAGTAACACACTACGCCGCCAGGGACTCAAATCCTGCAGTGCCAGACGTGTCCCCCTGCTTAAGCCAGTACATGTCCAGGCCCGTCTGAAGTTTGCTAGAGAGCATTTGGATGATCCAGAAGAAGATTGGGAGAATGTCATATGATCAGATGAAACCAAAATAGAACTTTTTGGTAAAAACTCAACTCGTCGTGTTTGGAGGACAAAGAATGCTGAGTTGCATCCAAAGAACACCATACCTACTGTGAAGCATGGGGGTGGAAACATCATGCTTTGGGGCTGTTTTTCTGCAAAGGGACCAGGACGACTGATCCGTGTAAAGGAAAGAATGAATGGGGCCATGTATCGTGAGATTTTGAGTGAAAACCTCCTTCCATCAGCAAGGGCATTGAAGATGAAACGTGGCTGGGTCTTTCAGCATGACAATGATCCCAAACACACAGCCCGGGCAACGAAGGAGTGGCTTCGTAAGAATCATTTCAAGGTCCTGGAGTGGCCTAGCCAGTCTCCAGATCTCAACCCCATAGAAAATCTTTGGAGGGAGTTGAAAGTCCGTGTTGCCCAGCAACAGCCCCAAAACATCACTGCTCTAGAGGAGATCTGCATGGAGGAATGGGCCAAAATACCAGCAACAGTGTGTGAAAACCTTGTGAAGACTTACAGAAAACGTTTGACCTCTGTCATTGCCAACAAAGGGTATATAACAAAGTATTGAGATAAACTTTTGTTATTGATCAAATACTTATTTTCCACCATAATTTGCAAATAAATTCATAAAAATCCTACAATGTGATTTTCTGGATTTTTTTTTCTTATTTTGTCTGTCATAGTTGAAGTGTACCTATGATGAAAATTACAGGCCTCTCTCATCTTTTTAAGTGGGAGTCACGTTCTGACCTTTATTTTCCCTTGTTTTGTCTTTATTTAGTATGGTCAGGGCGTGAGTTGGGGTGGGCAGTCTATGTTATTTGTTTCTATGTTTAGGTTTGTTCATTTAGCCTGATATGGTTCTCAATCAGAGGCAGGTGTTTTGCATTGTCTCTGATTGGGAGCCATATTTAGGTTGCCTGTTTTCACTGTTGGTTTGTGGGTGTTTGTCTTCCGTGTCAGTGTTTGTCGCCACACGGTACTGTTTCGGTTCGTTCACATTTGTTATTTGTGTAGTGTTCAGTTTATATTATTAAAACATGGACACTTACCACTCTGCGTATTTGTCCTCCGATCCTTCTCGCCTCTCCTCGTCAGATGAGGAGGAAGAGATAGACAGCCGTTACAGTGGGAGAACTTGCATAATTAGTGGCTGACTAAATACTTTTTTTGCCCCACGGTATGTATTGCTTAGAAAATGGCACCCAGAGGGCATCAGAGTTTATCTAACAACTCCAAACTTAAAGCAATTTCATGTGGAGCAGGAACCACTGACTAGCTGCATTTAGCTATTATCAAGCAGTGGGGAACCGTCATGGCTCTCTATGCAGAGAGGGCCTAAGGATAGATACAAATCTGTATACATTTTTCTATATAATAATTTGTCATTTTGTTTTCATTGATTCAATATGTTTTGGTCTTAATTGTAATGATCTTCCTATTGCAGTTCGTGTTGGAAAAAGAAGGGTTCATTTCCAAGAGAAAAAAATATCCAATCAGATTTGTTTTGTTGCTAGTCTCTTGGTAGAAATAATCTTGCTGGGCTCAATTATCATTAGCTAGGCCCTCAGGCTTTGAATAGAAGGCACCAGCCAACGTCATTGACACTGACTTATGATCTCATCGTTATGTACTCAATGTCTGACTTTGAGGGTAAGAGCCTGGCTGATCTGTTCCACTTTCTCCAACAGAAGAGACTAACTGATAGTATGCACTAATTGTATCTGCTTTACCTGTCTAGTTTTGACCATTCCAGTGTCCACTGCATCAGTAGAAAGAACATTTTCTGCACTTAAAAGGATCAAGACATATTCCAGGAACAACACTGGATATGCTCGACTGTCAGCCCTGGCTTTGATCTCAATCAAAAAATTACTTCTTTCAGATTTAAAATCAAAAGACAAGCTATATGAACCTGCCATTTCCCATTTCATAAAGAAGGACAGGTGAATGGACTTCGTTTTTAACTGATAATCATAATGGTGAGTGGACTTTTTGTTTTAATCTAGAGCTTGCTTTTTGTTGCTATCTCGTTCATATTATTTCAGCTTTAGATCACTGGTTGTGTGGTAAAAACAAAGGTAAAGACGTTGCAGTTGGAAGTTCTGGGTACATGACATTTTGTGTTGTGGTGCATTTTTAAATTGTGCATGCTGGCGATACAGTGCAACTTTTTTTTTTTCTCTGACAGGATATACTGTCCGTGGTCTTGAAACAATGTGACTAGATGTGTGGCTGAATTTATTCCGCCGCTATTTGAGTGACTGTTTGTTTTGGCAAATGTTTCTTTGAAACGCCGCAACCGTATTTTCTTCTAACGTGGTTCCTGCTATCGGTATTTGCAACCGTTGTGTACGTGTGCTGCTTCTGTGAGCCACAGCCGAGGCGTGACTTAGGACCGTTTGACTCTGTCATCAAAGAATTGCTTCTCTTACATAGGTCTGCAAAAGAAAGGTCTCAAGTCATGCTCTGTATACACAGGCATCCGAGTTCTCTATCTATATCTATGACGTCAGATCTTTTTCTGCGACTGAGGGCCTAGCTCCAATAGTCACGGTTCGCCACTGTTATCAAGAAATCTGCTGGTACCTCTTAACTGGTTAGGACAGCTGTCATGTTCTGACCCTAGTTATTATGTTAATCCTTTGTTTTTTGGTCAGGACGTGAGCTGGGTGGGCATTCTATGTGTTGTGTTTCTATGTTGGGGTTTAATGTGTTGCCTGATATGGTTCTCAATTAGAGGCAGGTGTTTGACGTTTCCTCTGATTGAGAACCATATTTAAGGTAGGCTGTTCTCACTGTTTGTTTGTGGGTGATTGTCTTCCGTGTCTGTATGTATGTTCGTACCACACGGGACTGTAGCATTGGTTTCTAGTCTGTACCTGTTCGTGCGTTCTTCGTGTATTTGTAAGTTCTCATGTTTTAGGTCAGTCTACGTTGTTTATTTGTTTTGTAGTTTGTTAAAGAGTTTTTGTGTTTCGTCATTCTGTTAATAAATATTCACTATGTCTTCACAACCCGCTGCATTTTGGTCTGATCCCTACTCCTCCTCTTCAGACGAAGAGGAGGAGAGAAACAGCTCATGAGGTCTCCGAAATATCTGTTGACTAGGTGTGACTCTTATGACTAAAGAGGCTTCATGCATAGCTTTTATTTTTACCCTTAAGAGTAGGAGTAAAATGTCCCTATTCTCAGCACTTTACGACCAATGTTTTACTCTGACACGCTTTGTGGCTATGGACTTGGTTTCATTGACGGACTCTTTTGGCATAGAGGAACTACTTCACTGCCTTATCCGCTTGAATGAAATACAAAATAGTATCTAGCAAGATGGAGATCAGGGAGGTTATTTTTAATGAGTGCTTTTTGCAAGTGGCTAGTTTGCATCAACCTCCTTCACTAAAACCACCACAGATGTTTCGCATGCAAACTTCGCTTTCGGATCACATTGTTCTGGCATGTCTGAGTTGTGATTTGTTGGGAGTGTTCTCTCTCTGAAGAAAACCCCAGATTTTTTCCCCTTATAGAAGTTGCCAAAAGATAACATAATAGCATACCAGCTTGGTTGTGGATCAAGTCCATGTAATAACATGATAATGACATACTGTACCTGCCAGGTTGTGGATCAGGTTCATGTAATAACATGATAATGACATACTGTACCTGCCAGGTTGTGGATCAGGTTCATGTAATAACATGATAATGACATACTGTACCTGCCAGGTTGTGGATCAGGTCCATGTAATAACATGATAATGACATACTGTATCTGCCAGGTTGTGGATCAGGTCCATGTAATAACATGATAATGACATACCTGCCAGGTTGTGGATCAGGTCCATGTAATAACATGATAATGACATACCTGCCAGGTTGTGGATCAGGTTCATGTAATAACATGATAATGACATACTGTACCTGCCAGGTTGTGGATCAGGTCCATGTAATAACATGATAATGACATACCTGCCAGGTTGTGGATCGGGTCCATGTAATAACATGATAATGACATACCTGCCAGGTTGTGGATCAGGTCCATGTAATAACATGATAATGACATACTGTATCTGCCAGGTTGTGGATCAGGTCCATGTAATAACATGATAGTGACATACTGTACCTGCCAGGTTGTGGATCAGGTCCATGTAATAACATGATAATGACATACTGTACCTGTCAGGTTGTGGATCAGGTCCATGTAATAACATGATAATGACATACCTGCCAGGTTGTGGATCAGGTCCATGTAATAACATGATAATGACATACCTGCCAGGTTGTGGATCAGGTCCATGTAATAACATGATAATGACAAACTGTACCTGTCAGGTTGTGGATCAGGTCCATGTAATAACATGATAATGACATACCTGCCAGGTTGTGGATCAGGTCCATGTAATAACATGATAATGACATACTGTACCTGCCAGGTTGTGGATCAGGTCCATGTAATAACATGATAATGACATACCTGCCAGGTTGTGGATCGGGTCCATGTAATAACATGATAATGACATACTGTACCTGTCAGGTTGTGGATCAGGTCCATGTAATAACATGATAATGACATACCTGCCAGGTTGTGGATCAGGTCCATGTAATAACATGATAATGACATACTGTATCTGCCAGGTTGTGGATCAGGTCCATGTAATAACATGATAGTGACATACTGTACCTGCCAGGTTGTGGATCAGGTCCATGTAATAACATGATAATGACATACTGTACCTGTCAGGTTGTGGATCAGGTCCATGTAATAACATGATAATGACATACCTGCCAGGTTGTGGATCAGGTCCATGTAATAACATGATAATGACATACCTGCCAGGTTGTGGATCAGGTCCATGTAATAACATGATAATGACATACTGTACCTGTCAGGTTGTGGATCAGGTCCATGTAATAACATGATAATGACATACCTGCCAGGTTGTGGATCAGGTCCATGTAATAACATGATAATGACATACCTGCCAGGTTGTGGATCAGGTCCATGTAATAACATGATGATAACATACCTGCCAAAATGTATAGAATAGCAGGAAATTAGCTTGCTCAGACCTTACGGGGTGCCTTGTGAAACTGAGGTATGTCACTGTCCAGAGGGCCGCACTGAACATCTGTTATATTTCCTTGCTGTTAAAAGTAGTGAAAATAGTCCTTTATCCATCGTTTTGATGCTAACTGACTATCCTGCTTTCATTTCGGTGATTTGAATCTCAGCAACCTGGAAAGATTAAAGAGACTGTAAATGTCTCATTCTCTATATAATTTATCTTGGTTTCATAGTATAGTTTATTTTTATTTAGTCACATGATTTCTTAATTTGCAGTACGTTTGCCAATCAGTTATTTGCCATACCTTTTGCCTCATCCCTCTCAACCGTACAATTTTTCAATTCCTCATCAATCCAAGGGGATTTAACAGTTTTTACAGTCCTTTTATTAATGGGTGCATACTTATAAGTAACTGGAATAAGCTATTTTCATAAATGTGTCAAGTGCAGTGGCTGGTTGCTCCTCATTATACACCACAGACCTGCAAATATTCTTTACATCATCATCATATGAATCACTACAAAACTTATTGTATGAACTTTTATACACTATATTAAGCCCAACCTTTGGAACTTTGGTTTTCCTAGATATGGCAATTATATTGTGATCACTACATCCTATGGATTTGGATACTGCTTTAAAGCAAATTTATGCAGCATTAGTAAAGATGTGATCAATACATGTTGATGATTTAATTCCTGTGCTGTTTGTAACTACCCTGGTAGTTTGACTAACAACATGAACCAGGTTGCAGGCACTGGTTACAGTTTGAAGCTTTTTCTTGAGTGGGCAGCCTGATGAAAACAAGTCAATATTTAAATCACCTAGAAAATATACTTTATTATACTTTATTTATAATGCTTTACTGGGACGCTTATCAGAAGTAGACTTACTCATGTTATTTACATTGGAGCTGATAGTGCAGGGTGAGCTGCACAAAGTGGTCTTGCTACTAGGGCACACCGCCTCAGTGCTAACAGTGTAACTCTGGTTCATAGGCTCATGATTACTGCATACAATAGCTGTAGGATAAACAAGGATAATAGCTGTGGGATAAACAAGTATTCGGTGCAATTAGGGGTACATACATTAAATGACTTACATCGTGTTTGCCAATGCCCATAGGATCATGTACATTTGATGCAGCATTATGACGACTCATTGTCACAATGGTAGGGATTAACTGAGCTGGTCTTGGATCATTTACCAGTCATTGTTTCAACGCAGCCTTGAAATGCGTGGACAGAGTCCAGGAGCCAAGATGATTGGATGGACTACGTCATTCCTGTAGAGTATCTTCTGTTTCCAGATGCTGTCAAAGTTATCTATAAAAGTGACTCCAGCAGAGCTACAGTCTTTTAGCCAGATGAGTAATGCCAGCAGTCTGCTGAATCTTTCACACCCGCGGTCCAACCATGGTATTGGACCTGAAATGATTGGCCGTTTTTTGGAGTCTTTTCATGCTAACATCAGTTCTTTAAAATCCATTTTCAAATGTTCCGAGCTAGCCCTGCTGGTGTCGTTTGACCCCACATGGACTACGACAGTGTCAGCTCCCGGCATCTGTGGTAGAACAGTCGGAAGCATCTTGTTATGTCCTGTACTCGTGCTCCTGGTGCGCCGGTCTCTCAGGCAGCCTCACGGTCTGATGAGGGTGGGAGCTCTGAGGATATGAACCCGAGGTAGAAGCCACTGAAGAGGGAGACAGAATCGAGGACGAAGACGCAGGCACCTCCAGATCCTATCTTGAATGTGAAGCCCCCAAGGAAGAAGGCGCCGGAACCTCTGGATCCAGGGCGGCAAAGCTGTTTATGATCTGTGTCAAGTCCGGGCTCAACATCTTCATGGAGACCCCCGTTGCCAGGGGCCGCTTTCTCCGACATCCACGGCGAGTGATGTACCTCCATGGCTGGTTAGTTGGGTCAAGAACAGCTCCGTTCTCCAGGGAAGGGGGAGACCCCTTCGGGATGGAACCCTGCTGAGCACCGGCCAGTCGGCTGTGGAGAGTCGACACGGCGGTGATATTTCCACCAGACCAGAGTGGCGTTCGGCTACTGGGGTGGAAGAAAAATAAAAAGTAAGCGGGCGTGGGTTCCCCACTCTGTGGTCCAACTCATCCCAAGCCATCTCAATTGTGTTGGGGTTGGGTGATTGTGGAGGCCAGGTCGTCTGATGCAGCACTCCACCACTCTCCTTCTCGTTCAAATAGCTCTTACACAGCCTGGAGGTGTTTTGGGTCATTGTGCTGTTGAAAAACAAATGATAGTCCCACTAAGCGCAAACCAGATGGGATGGCGTATCGCTGCAGAATGCTGTGGCAGCCATGCTGGTTAAGTGTGCCTAAATAAATCACTGACAGTACTGACAGTGTCACCAGCAAAGCATCCCCACACCATCACACCTCCTCTTCCATGCTTCACGGTGAGAACCACACATGCAGAGATCATCTGTTAACCTACTCTGCGTCTCACAAAGACACAGCGGTTGGAACCAAAAATTTCTAATTTGGATTTGACCAAAGGACAGATTTCCACTGGTTTAATGTCCATTGCTCGTGTTTCTTGGCCCAAGCAAGTCTCTTCTTCTTATTGGTGTCTTTTAGTAGTGGTAACTTTGTAGCAATTCGACCCGGAAGGCCTGATTCACGCCTCCTCGGAACAGTTGATGTTGAGATGTGTCTGTTACTTGAACTCCGTGAAGCATTTATTTGGGCTGCAATTTCTGAGGCTGGTAACTCTAATGAACTCTGAGTCTTCCTTTCCTGTGGCGGTCATCATGAGAGCCAGTTTCATCATGGCGCTTGATTTTTTTTGCGACTGCACTTGAAGAAACTTTAAAAGTTGTTGAAATCTTCCGGATTGACTGACCTTCATGTCTTAAAGTAATGATGGACTGTCATTTCTCTTTGCTTATTTAAGCTGTTCTCGCCATAATATGGACTTGGTCTTTTACTAAATAGGGCTATCTTCTGTATACCACCCCTACCTTGTCACATTAAAACTGATTGGCTCAAACACATTAAGGAAAGAAATTCCACAAATTAACTTTTAAGAAGGCACACTTGTTAATTTAAATGCATTCCAGGTGACTACCTCATGAAGCTGGTTGAGAGAATGCAAAGATTGTGCAAAGGGAGGCTACTTTGAAGAATCTCAAATATAAAATATATTTCAATTTTTCAACACTTTTTTGGTTACTACATGATTCCATATGTGTTATTTCATTGTTGTGTTGTCTTCACTATTATTCTACAATGTAGAAAATAGTACAAATAAAGAAAAAGCGTTGAATGAGTAGGTGTGTCCAAACTTTTGACTGGTACTGTACATTTTTTCCAGCACATGGCTAATCTTTGTTTAACCAGCTAAACAGCTGTCCTTCGTGAAAAAGTTTAGAATTACCTTTCCAGCTAATAGAATATGTTGGAGTTTACAACTATCTACCAAACTTATTCATTTTAAAATGTTGATTACTTCCCCTTGCCATTATCATTCACCTGATAAGACAAGACACGTGGCATTTTTTTCTTCTTCTGTATGCTGGGGATGCTTGGATCACCGGTTTACCTGGGAGGTGGTCCCTGGGCAAAGAAAAGGTTGAAGATCACCGTTTTAGATTTATTTTAGATGTACTTTCCCTCCACAATCTATTCAATAGAGACCAAAGAGAGGAGAAAACTGCTTCTTTGATCCAAACAGGATGAAACTATTGGCCAGAATGGCCTCTTTCTCTGGGTAGAGAATTAAGTAAATAGAGGACACAGAAATTCAAAGACTTTCAGTTGGGTTCGTTCTTTTGCTATAGGATGTTAGACACAAACCGATCTCAATCGTCAGTGTTTGAGGTAGTGTATAAAAATGACGTGGTCGAGAAACAGAAAGAAAACTCAGAGACACTGAAATAATAGCGTTTGAGCCCGGCTTAATCACGAAACTGACCAGATACATTGTCGTCGTTCATTAAGTTTTTGCAGCTTTATTAAGAATGGAACACAACAGCAGGACAGGAAGTCATAACACCAAAAAAAGGGATTACGCCCAATCAAATATCAGAAGAACCATATGCATCATGAATCATGGCATCCTAACCGTCACATATTGGAGCCGGGCAAAGATTGGGACTTTTGACCACCAAGCAGATACCTCCGTAAAGTTTTGTCGCAGTCCGCAGTATTTCGATCTATCCTATTCCATCTAGATCAATGGGTCCGTTTTAGTTGTTATTTTAGAGGACGATACGGAGTACATGACTGGTACATGACTGGGTCATGACTGGTACATGACTGGGTCATGACTGGTACATGACTGGGTCATGACAAGGCTCAGGTATCAATCAAATACCAGTCAATAACAAACAAACAAAACACCACAGTATTTACAGTACAGAGAGAGGCAATCAATTACCTTCGTTACTTTTGATTGTAAGAATGGTATATAAAACGAAAAGGTTTTACATTGCCTCGTTGGATTATGTAAAAACAAATCTACATACTGTATATTAACTTGCGAAGAGTCCATAATAAATAGTAACATTACATGAGGAGATAGCAAATATTAAAAATGGCATGTAAGTTGAATAATAAAACCTGCTATTCAGGAGTCCTAAAGAAACATAACAAGTACAGTATACATACAAAGGCTCTGGGTTATTTGAGACTGAACGCTAACTAGCTCACTTGCATTAATTACATTTGTGCTTTATAAACAGAATACTAAAAGGAGTTCTGAGATGTAGAACAAGCTTTGAACTTTGCAGAACACACTCGCATAGTATAGACACCCTGACACACACACACACGTCACTGTATTTATGTTTAGACAGCGAGAATATGTTATCCGTACACATGCCAAGGATTTGCTGTTTCTAAGATATTAGCGACCGTGTTAGCGAGAGAACGGGTAATACTGTTGTAATGGACCGGGGGTAAACAAAAATCAGCAACAAAGGAACAAATCCTAACTTTAGATATGTACGCGTGAACAATTCACTTTTTTTGCACTGATGTCAATAGGTCCTTTTCATAAAAGTTTTGCACACATACAGTATCTCAAGTGAGATTTTAACCCAAAGAGACAGACTGAAATAGGTCAGGAAAAAATAAACGTCAACTATTGTTGATTGTGAGTCCTGAATGGTTGATCCACTCAGTCACAGGATATGTCAGGGGTCCGGCACAGGGCATTATGGGAGGTGTAGTATTTGGTTCAGTAGTGGCTGTGTGCATCCTTTCCCCTCTCCCTGTGTGCCTCTCCTCCATGTCTCCTGTGGTTCCTGCGCTCCCGGCGCTGGCCGTGGTGGTGGTTGCGGCGGTACCGGTGGGATCGCTGAGCTGACGGAGGGGAACACAGAGGGTGCAGTGACAAAATGTACCATTCTGTTTCTTATTGAGCCCATATTAGAGGCAATACACACATGTTTATGGCTGACCTGGGTGAATATAGGTTTGTTATCCAAAAAAGGTTGCATAACATAACAAATGTGGGTTTTTTTCAGAACAAAATCTGGTGCTTGTCACTCACACTTTGTGCAGATGATCTTGGGCCGGTCCCAGATGCCGTTGGCCCGGCAACGCGCAGTGGGGATGTGGCGCTGGTAGAAACCTTCAGTACACTGGTAACGCACAACAGCATGTATGTCATAGTGGGACCGCCGACGGCCAATCAGATGGGCGTTCTCCACGGCGGGTGGTGTTCCACACAGCACTGTCAGACGGGCCGACAATAACAAAAAATAGCTGTGTTGAGCAACAAAGCAAAAGCACAAGATACTGTATGTAGCTACAGATGTGGGATCTGAATTTGATGACCCTGTTGCAGGAGACATTTTGCAGGAAAAGGCTTCTGAAGTTTGTAATTTCCACTTTGAAAAATGCATCAACCACTAAAGCATTTCCATTAATTATAATACACATAATAATTCATATTTCCCGTTGATGCAGGATTATTTTCCTGCTGTTGTAAACGGGCTCAAATTAAAATCCTACATGTATCTGTATGGTATCTTGCTTGCAGTTCCTTTCTTCTCTCCCTAGGTTGCACTATTGCTACTGAATCCCACCTGAAGACAGTTGGCAAGATTGAGTGCTGCCCAAAGGGAGAAACTGGGTGCTCTGCAGTTGGTATGGAGCAGTACCAAGTGATAGAGACCCAAGACAGCTCCCATATTCTCCCCTCCCTCTTTCTCACTCTGCCTCTCCCATCTATTTCTCTCTCCCTCTCTCTCGCTCTCTGCCTCTCTCTCTGTCTGTCTCGCTCTTCCACGCTCTGTATTCAAGGAGCTAGGCTTCAGGCTATCTCATAAATCCTTGCTCCTGTTCTCATTCCACAGTGTCACAATTACATCAGGGTAACAAAGAGATGCATTTTGGGACTTCGGGGACAGATCTGAGGGCAAAACAGTCACTGGCAATTTAATGCCAGCTTTATACAAGATGGCAAATGGTGGCTTTGTAGCGCAAGTAATTATCCGTAGGGTGAGATAAAATGGCAACAGAGAGAGATGGAGTTTTCTGTTTAGATCAACTAGGAGTTAAAAATAAAAAATGCACTTCAGACTTCTGTGTTTTGAGCTTTATACACTAGCATCTTAACTGGCTAGCAGACACCTGCATAGCGGATGTTTTGGCGGTGTCGCAGGTGGAACTGCATTGGAGCCATCAAATAGGTGAGCAGCTGCCCCTGCGGTCATTGTCACGAAGCCACACCTGCCCCACTCCAGATAGAAGTTCAGAACGAGAAAGTGTAGGCTTATATACTGTAGAAATAATTACTCTCAAATTGAAAAATAATTCTATGAAATAATGAGGATTTCTATCAGCATTATCTAGGTGTAGATTACATCTCATATGCCAGTGTTTGAATTTGTAAAGGCTGCATGGGATTTCTGTTAATGTGACTCCGTGCAGCAATGGCAATGTCCGCTTTAGGTATAATGCCGGGAGACACTTGGGATTTCAAATCAAATCTAATCAAATTTTACTTGTCAGATGCGCCGACTACAACAAGTGTAGACCTTACCGTGAAATGCTTACTTACAAGCCCTTAACCAACAATGCAGTTCAAGAAATAGAGTTAAGAAATGATTTACTAAATAAACTAAAGTGAAGAAAGAAAAAACAAGCAAACCCCCAAAAATCTAAAAGTAACAAGAAAATTACATAACAAATCATGAGACTATATACAGGGGGTACCGGTACCGAGTCAATGTGCGGGGGTACAGGTTAGTCGAGGTCATTTGTAAAGTGACTATGCATAGATGATTAACAGCGAGTAGCAGCAGTGTAAATAGTCCGGGTGGCCATTTGATTAATTGTTCAGCAGTCTTAAGGCTTGGGAGTAGAAGCTGTTAAGGACCTTTTTGGTCCTAGACTTGGCGCTCCGGTACCACTTGCCGTGCGGTAGCAGAGAAAACAGTCTATGACTCGGGTGACTGGAGTCTTTGACCATTTTCTGGGCCTTCCTCTGACACCGCATATAGGTCTTGGATATCAGGAAGCTGGGGCCCAGTGATGTACTGGTGCTGCTGTAAAACTTTTTGAGGATCTGGGGACCCATGCCAAATCTTTTCAGTCTCCTGAGGTTGAAAAGGTGTCGTGCCCTCTTCACAACTGTCTTGGTGTGATTGTACCATGATATTTCGTTGGACACCAAGGAACTTGAAACTCTCGACCCGCTCAATTTCAGCCCCGTCGATGTTAATGGGGGCCGGCTTGGCCCTCCTTTTCCTATAGTTCACGATCAGCTCCTTTGTCTTGCTCACATTGAGGGAGAGGTTGTTGTCCTGGCACCATACTGCCAGGTTTCTTACCTCCTGAACAGGGAGTACAGGAGGAGACTAAGCACGCACCCCTGAGGGGCCCCAGTGTTGAGGATCAGCGTGGCAGATGTGTTGTTGCCTACCCTTACCACCTGGGGGCATCCTGTCAGGGAGTCCAGGATCCAGTTTCAGAGGGAGATGTTTAGTCCCAGGGTCCTTAGCTTACTGATGAGGTTTGTGGGCACTATGGTGTTGAACGCTGAGCTCTAGTCAATGAACAGCATTCTCACATAGGTGTTCCTTTTGTCCAGGTGGGAAAGGGCAGTGTGGAGTGCGATTTGAGATTGCAGCTCTGTGGATCTGTTGGGGCGTTATACGATTTGTAGTGGGTCTAGGGTTTCCAGCATGATTTGACAGCTCTAACGCAGTTCCCCCTCCAACACCGCCAAAACAACCGCTATGTTGATGTTGGCTAAAGCAGATCTGATTGAATCAAGCCCTTAAAAGCCGCTCGTCACACTGCTGCCTATTGAGGTTTGGCAGCCCGCATATTAATTGGGTCGTTTCTAGGGGAATTTCAGAGGTTTAGAAATAGCACTATCTTCTGTCTGTCGATAAGGCAACAGAAAAAATAATGCATGACACTATGTCTGATGCTAGTCAATAATAACCTGTTGAACTAAATACTAGATTGACACGTTTAACCAAAAGGCCATATTTCTTCTGGCATTTTCCGTTGATAAAACTGTCATTATGCTCTTACAATTAGGGCTGATGTGAAGTTTGTGCGTTTCACTGCCAGACATTCTATTGACAAAACAGAACAGTCACCAGAGGATACAAGGCTTTGCAGAGGAAAATGAAGGCTTTGGAACATAATATGAAACAGTATTTCCAAAATCGCTATTTGCCGTGATGTCTCTAGGCACAGCCCAGTCTAATGCTGCTATCCAATAGGAACCCGCCGTTTCGAAAACCCTTACTGAGGACGTTATTGCCATGTAAATGCATCATTGTTCTTTTACCTGTGCCTTTCTTGCAGACGTAGGGCAGGTTATAGTTGCAGGGCACATCATTCCACTTGCCGTCCTCATGGGCGATGGTCACCACACAATCCTCTCCGCCCGCGAAGAAGTTATCAGGCTGGCTTTCTCGCCAGTTCTCATATACCTACACAATACCACACAATTATGTTACATTGCAATCATTTTCTATTATACTGTAGTCATGCTAAATTGGCTTTAAATCTGTTATAAACTAATAATCACCCAGTTATACATCTGTAGTTACACTTTACACACATTATTCCAACTGTGAGGATCAAGTACAGGTACAAATCACATATATTCACAAACTGAGCCTAATATGACATGTTATTGACAGAGAGGAATATCGAATCTCACCAGGTCATTGACATCAGTCCACTGGAAGTCCTCCTCCACGGTGCGATCATTCAAGCCAATCCAGGCGTTATCATGGCCCAGACCATTGATGAACTCCTGCTCTGTGGCTGAGGTGATACTACTAAGGTGGGCGCTGTGCACTCTGCAGTCCTTCTCTGCATCCTCCCAGGTGTGTCTGTGAGAGAAGTACCTGAAGTGGAGAAACAGGTAGATGTCATTTCAGTAGAATGAGATATTATTGTTATTATGTTGAGAGAAAGTAAGTATTTCATAGCACCGTTGCACTGTTTTACACCCCGTTGTAACCTCTGTACAGTGCATTCGGAAAGTACTCAGACCCCTTGACTTTTTCCACATTTTGTTACGTTACAGCCTTATTCTAAAATGGATCAAATAGTTTTTTCCCCTCTTCGATCGACACACAATACCCCATAATGTTACGGCTCTCGTTTGTGGAATGACCGGACCAAGGTAGGCGTACATCGTTCTATTTTATTGATGACACCAAAAGCAAAATAACAAGGACAAAAACGAATGCGCACAGTACTGTAAGGCAAAATAAACTATGCAGAAAACAAGATCCCACAAAACCCAAAAGAAAAATGACAACTTATATATGATCTCCAATCAGAGACAACGATAGACAGCTGCCTCTGATTGGGAACCATACTCAGCCAAAACCACAAAGAAATAGAAAACCTAGATTCTCCCACCCGAATCACACCCTGACCTAACCAAACATAGAGAATAAGAAGGATCTCTAAGGTCAGGGCGTGACACATAATGACAAAGCAAAAACAGTTTTTTAAAACATTTTTGCAAATGTACACTACCGGCCAAAAGTTTTAGAATAATGTTCTCATTCAAGGGTTTTAATTAATTTTTACTATTTTCTACATTGTAGAATAATAGTGAAGACATAAAGTATGAAATAACACATATGGAATCATGTAATCAAAAAAGTGTTAAAAAAACTAAATATATTTTATATTTGAGATTCTTCAAATAGACACATTTTGCCATGATGACAGCTTTGCACACTCTTGGCATTCTCTTAAACCGCTTCATGAGATAGTCACCTGAAATGCATTTAAATGAACAGGTGTACCTTCTTAAAAGTTAATTTGTGGAATTTCTTTCCTTCTTAATGCGTTTGAGCCAATCAGTTGTGTTGTGACTAGGTAGCGGGGGTACACAGAAGATAGCCTTATTTGGTAAAAGACCAAGTCCATATTATGGCAAGAACAGCTCAAATAAGCAAAGAGAATTGACCGTCCATCATTATTTTCAGACATGAAGGTCAGTCAATGCGGAAATTTCAGTGCAGTAGCAAAAACCATCAATCGCTATGATGAAACTGGCTCTCATGAGGACCGCCACAGGAAAGGAAGACCCAGCGTTACCTCTGCTGCAGAGGATAAGTTCATTAGAGTTACCAGCCTCAGAAATTGCAGCCCAAATAAATGCTTCAGAGTTCAAGCAACAGACACATCTCAACATCAACTGTTCAGAGGAGACTGCGTGAATCAGGCCTTCATGGTCGAATTGCTGCAACAACAAAAAACACTACTAAAGGACACTAATAAGAAGAAGAGACTTGCTTGGGCCAAGAAACACGGGCTATGGATATCTGTCCTTTGGACTGGAGTCCAAATTGGAGATTTTTGGTTCCAACTGCTGTGTCTTTGTGATACGCGGTGTGGGTGAACGGATGATCTCCGCATGTGTGGTTCCCACTGTGAAGCATGGAGGAGGAGGTGTTATGGTGTGGGGGTGCTTTGCTAGTGACACTGTCAGTGATTTATTTAGAATTCAAGGCACACTTAACCAGCATGACTACCACAGCATTCTGCAGCGATACTCCATTCCATCTGGTTTGGGCTTAGTGGGACCATAATTTGTTTTTCAACATGACAATGACCCAACACACCTCCAGGCTGTGTAATGGCTATTTTACCAAGGAGAGTGATGGAGTGCTGCATCAGATGACCTTGCCTCCACAATCACCTAACCTCAACCAAATTGAGATGGTTTGGGATGAGATCTACTGACAATTTCTTCGACCTCATAGCTTGGTTTTTGCTCTGATATGCACTGTCAACTGTGGGACCTAATATAGACAGGTGTATCAAATCATGTCCAATCAAGTGAATGTACCACAGGTGGACTCCAATAAAGTTGTAGAAACATCTCAAGGATGATCAATCGAAACAGGATGCACTTGAGCTCAATTTCGAGTCTCATAGCAAAGGGTCCGAATACTTATGTAAATAAGGAATGTTTTTTAAAATAAAATTGACAAACATTTCTAAAAATCTGTTTTTTCTTTGTCATTATGGTGTATTGTGTGTAGATTGCTGAGGGAAAAAAATCATATTTAATCCATTTTAGAATAAGGCTGTAACATAACAAAATGTGGAAAAAGTCAAGGGGTCTCTATACTTTCCGAAGGCACTGTAGATGACAAATAAACTTTGATTTGATTTGAGACGAATGTTTAGAGGCAAAGTTTGTAGAACGGTCTTCTTTTCTCACGCACCTGTAGCAGTGGCCATGGAACTTCCTCCATCCATGTTCACAGCTCTCAACGTCTAAGAGTAGAGGGAGAAAGGAGAGAGGCGGAGGGATGGAGGGAGGAGAGATGGATAGGCGAGAGAGGTAAGTGTATGGAAGACGGGAAGGGGGCAAAGAAAGACAGATAAAGGAGGCAAGGAAGAGAGAAAGAGATTGGGTGAAAGAGATAGGGGAGGGGAAACAGAGATGAAAAGAGGGACAGTGACAGAGAAAAGAAGAGCGAGAGGTGGATGAAAAGGAGAGAAGATTATTCTCATACCCTTTCAACCTTTCATCCAGTATTGTACCTCTCAGGACCTGCAAGGACACATACTAATGGTGTTAAAATCCTGTGAGAGTGAATGAAACACTTAACCTACAATCATGGATCCTGCATTTCCATTCTCGGCACACGTTGTTCCTTTTTCTGCATGGGGAGGACTCGTTAATGTGCATTATGAGGACTCATTAATAACTAAGGGTTATGTATTCATTAATCCTCATTGCTATTAGTGTTTCTGCACACACGGGGGAGGACAAATGAGGAGTTGTGGACGGCTGTCTGACTCTGGAGCCAGCGCGGTGTGTGCGTGTCTGCGCTCGTTTCAGTGTGTGTGCATGCGTGTGTTTCGGTGCACATAGATCAGGCAGCTCTCTGCAGCACAGTGACAGGTACAGATACAATGCCTGATAGCCGGTGAGTGATACTCCTGGGGTGCGAAGGTGAATGGCAAGGCACTGGAGCGATGAACTGCCCTTGCTGTCTCTGCCTGGCCAGCACCTCTCTCTCCACTGGGATTCTCTGCCTCTGACCCTATTACGGGGACTGAGTCACTGGCTTACTAGTGCTCTTCCATGCCGTCCCTAGTAGGGGTGGGTCACTTGAGTGGGTTGAGTCACAGACGTGATCTTCCTGTCCGGTTTTGTACCACCTTGGCTTGTGCGGTAGAGGAGATCTTCATGGGCTATACTCAGCCTTGTCTCAGGGTAGTAAGTTGGTGGTCTGTTGATATCTCTCTAGTGGTGTGGGGGCTGTGCTTTGGTAAAGTGAGTGGGGTTATATCCTGCCTGATTGGTCCTGTCCGGGGGTATCGTCGGAAGGGGCCACAGTGTCTCCCGACCCACTCCTGTCTCAGTCTCCAGTATCTATGCTGCAATAGTCTATGTACCGGGAGACTAGGGTCAGTCTGTTGTATCTGGTGTAATTCTCCTGTCTTATCTGGTGTCATTTGGGAATTTAAGTATGATCCCTCCAATTCTCTCTCTCTCTCTGCATGCTGGGAATTGTATGAGCGAAGGAGTGCGTGTGTTGTGTAGAGTTAGATATTCAGAACTTTCTTTCGGTTTTCTCTTTCTTGGTGGCATTCTTTGTTTTCTTCTGTGCACGATTAAGGTTATTATTATTTTTGTGTGGTAGAATTAAGTATTTTTTTTTTTCGTATCCAAATTACCCGGAGTTTGGCGAGGATGGCAGCCCGAATGGGGATGCCGTCCCTGTCACTTCGGCACGGCTTTAGGTGTGTTACTGAAGCTACTGTCACGGTGGAGGAGTTGCTGGTCGCCGTAGGAGAGAAGGTAGGATATGAGAATGTTGCTTATGCGTCACGGATGAATAAAGCGGTTGTAGATCGTATGGTTGAGCACGGGGTACTTCTTAAAGGAATGTTTATTCAAGTTACGCCGCTTATTTCTCCATCAACAAGGGTAACGATTTCAAATGTACCGCCGTTTATTCCAAATGAGCTATTGGAGCGCGGGTTATTGCACTTTGGGAAGTTTGCAAGTTCAATTAAGGTTGTCCCGTTGGGTTACAAACACCCGGCGTTGAAACAGGTTATGTCGTTTCGGCGACAGGTGTTTATGTTTTTGGACTCACCAGAGCAGACTTTACAGCTATCGTTTAAAGTCAAGTATGACAATTGTCTGTATATGGCGTATGCTAGTACGGGTAGTCAACGGTGTTTTGAGTGTGGGGATGTTGGTCATAAGCGACATGCTTGCCCGAAAAGGGAGAAGCTAGGCTCCCAGGTGGTGGAGGAGATGCCCACTACGAGTAATGGGGTACAGGAGAGGGTTCATGTGGAGCTAGGCTCCCAGGTGGTGGAGGAGATGCCGACTACGAGTAATGGGGTACAGGAGGGGGTTCATGTGGAGCTAGGCTCCCAGGTAGTGGAGGAGATGCCTACTACGAGTAATGGGGTACAGGAGGGGGTTCATGTGGAGCTAGGCTCCCAGGTAGTGGAGGAGATGCCCACAACGAGTAATGGGGTTCAGGTGGGGCTAGTCTCCCAGGTAGTGGAGGAGATGCCTGGTACGAGTGATGGGGTGCAAGTGGGGAGTGTTGAAAGGGATGTGGTAGAGGGGAGTCAGTGGTCTGTGGCCTCAGCTGAGGAGGATCAGGAGAAGGATATGGATATCTGTTTTGATATGATAGCAGCTGGTGAGGACTCAATTTACGATCTAGGAGGTAAATGGGTTTCTGGATCAGACTTTTGGAAAATCTGTCAAATTGGCAGATTATTTTGATGTTGATAAGTTTGTGAGGTCAGCTGTGGTGTTACAGAAGACGGTGGGGTTAGACCAGTTGAGTGAGAAGAAGCAGTTTCGCTTGAGGAAATTTGTTACTGCTGTTGCAGCAGTAAAAGGTGGTGGGAAACGTGGTCAGGTTAATAAGAGAAAAATTAAATAATGATGATGATCATGCTTCATAGGGTGTCTTTTTTCTCTTTGGTTTCTCTGTGGTTTCTTCTGCTTTTCTTTTCTCCTTTTTTATATGGAGGTACTAAGGGTAGGTTCTCTCAATATTAATGGGGGAAGGGACAGGAATAAGAGGGCTTGGGTATTAGAAGTAATAAAACAGAAAAGGCTTAATGTAGTTTTACTACAGGAGACACATAGTGATGAGGAAAATGAGGTTGACTGGGGTATGTGGTGGGAGGGGCAGCATATACTCAGTCATGGTACTAATTTCAGTGCTGGGGTGGCAATCTTGTTTTCCTCAAGCTTAGGGGTGACTGTGGTATCTACAACAGAGATTGTCAGACTTGCCTGTCTGGTCTATTAACTGAGTTAGAGCTTTCTGATGTGTGGAGAGTAAGGAATGCAAAAGTTAGGCAGTACACATGGCTAAAAATTAATGAAGGTCGTGTCAGTGCAGCAAGGTTAGACAGGTTGTATGTATCTGAGCAGTACTGTAGTAGGGTTGGAAGGTGTGCCATTACTCCTGTGGGTTTCTCTGATCATCATATTGTTACTGTTGATATTCCTTTGTCCTGTCCACGAAGGTCATCACCTTACTGGTATTTTAATGTTAAATTGTTACATGATGTCATGTTTTGTGAAAGGTTTTTGTTGTTTTGGGAAAAATGGAGGGTCACAAAAGGGAATTTTGAGTCCTTGAGATAATGGTGGGATGCTGGGAAGGCCCAAATACGATTATTTTGTCAACAGTATAGTGCTCTGTCTCAAATTGAAGTTAAAGAGACTATCAAGGCCCTTGAACAGGACATCAATTCTACTGAATTGAAGTTGCTCACTCAGAACGACCCTGGACTAGTCATGAACTTACAGGACAAGAGACATGAACTGAGGTCGTTTCTGCATGAAAGAGTGAAGGGTGCCTTGATTAGGTCTCGTTTCGCTTCCCTCGAGGATATGGATGCTCCTAGCGCTTTTTTAAAAACCTAGGACAGTCGACATTGCAACGTAAACAGATGGTCTCCCTTCGTCTCCCTGATGGGAAGGTGACCACGGATGACAGTGAAATGCGTCAACATGCCGTGGATTTCTACTCTGCCCTCTATAAGGCAGAGGATTGTGACTCTCTGTGTACTGAACAGTTGTTACACGGTCTTCCTCAATTGGGACCTGAGCAGAGAGTTGCTTTGGACTCTGACATTACACTGCAAGAGCTGTCCACCGCAGTTATGCAGCTCTCAACAGGCCGAGCCCCTGGCATTGATGGTTTACCATCAGAGTTTTATAAGCACTTTTGGGGGTCTATTGGGGAGGATTTTTAGGAAGTGGTGTGTGAATCTTTTCATGAGGGTTCTCTTCCTGTGTTCTGTCAACGTGCGGTGCTTTCACTGTTGCCAAAAAAGGGGGATTTGGCTCTCATAAAAAATTGGAGACCTGTTGCTTTGTTGTGCGCAGAATACAAAATTGTTTCTAAATGTCTCTCAAACAGGTTGAAAGAGTATCTGGGATTGTTGGTCCACAAGGACCAGTCCTACTGTGTACCTGACCTCTCTATCGTTGACAACTTGTTTCTGATAAGAGATGTTTTAGACATTTTGTAAACTGTCTGATGTAAATGTGGGTTTACTTTCTTTGGATCAGGAGAAGGCTTTTGATCGCGTGGACCCCCAGTACTTGTTTAAAACGATGAAAGCTTTTGGGTTTGGGGATGTTTTTTTGTCTTGGATGAATTTACTGTATGCTGGGGCCTCGTGTATGGTGAAGGTGGGGGGTGGTTTGAGTTGCCCCATCCCCGTCCAAAGGGGCATCAGGCAGGGATGCCCAATTTCTGGGCAGTTATATAGTCTGGCGATTGAACCAAGGCTTTGTTTTTTAAGAGCGAAGCTTACTGGTTTCTCTGTGCCAGGTGTAATGAAGGGTCCCACGATAGCACTGTCTGCGTATGCAGATGATGTGACAGTTTTTATTACAGGGGGTGAGGATGTTAAGGTTCTCTCAAACGCTTAAAAGGTGTATGAGAGGGCCTTCTCAGCTAGAGTCAATTGGGGAAAGAGTGAAGCGCTGTGGGCAGGTCAGCTTCAGATGGGGTCCACTCCACGGTTACCAGGGGGGCTTCAGATGGGGTCCACTCCACGGTTACCAGGGGGGCTTCAGTGGGGCAGAGACGGGATGAAGACATTGTGAGGTTTTCTAGGCTCTGATGTCTTTCAGAAAAAGAACTGGGAGGGTGTAGTGGAGAAAGTGTGTACTGGGAGGGTGTAGTGGAGAAAGTGTGTACTGGGAGGGTGTAGTGGAGAAAGTGTGTGCCAGACTGTCAAGATGGAAATGGGTGCTACCCCAGCTGTCTTATAGGGGAAGGGTCCTGGTAGCTAATAATCTTGCTGCCTCTACCCTGTGGCACAGACTAATGATTTTGCAGCCACCAAAGGGTCTGATACAAGAGCTTCAGAGGACCCTTGTCAATTTCTTCTGGTCTGGACAACACTGGATCAAAGTTGCAGCCCTGTACCTGCCACTGCACGAGGGTGGGCAAGGCCTGGTGGACATTTCCTCTAGGATCATGGCTTTCTGGCTTCAAGCAGCCCAGAGACTGTTGTACAGTGACGGTTCTAGCTGGGTCGACACAGCCTACACACTGATGAGGAGAGCGGGCTGTTTGGGCTTAGACAAGCACCTTTTCCTCTTAAAGCTGGAGGGGGGTGAGTTGCCTGGCCTGACTCCATTTTATGAGTCTGTTATGCAGGCTTGGAGGGTTCTTGTCAAGTCCCGTAAGGCCTACACGCCACCAGGGATGTGGCTTTTTGAAGAGCCTCTTTTTTATAACAATGCCATCCAGTTCCGTGCTCTGGGTTCAGCCAGCCTGCATTCATGCCTGTTAGGCGTGGGGTGCACCAAGCTGGGTCATCTGATGCAGAGCAGCAGCAGATCGTTGGAGGAGCTGGGAGAAAGAGCAGGGATCCGATCATCTCGCCTACTGAGGAAGGTCGTCGCTGAGGTCTGTGACTCCTTGCCAGTACTTCATCTGCAGTATGTGACTGACACTTCCAAATCTGATTGGTGGAAGGAGGGTCTGGATTATGTGTTCCCTGCACTGATTGTTAGTGCTGCGGTAGGGGCATTCGAGGAGGACGTGGGGATGCTGCTTTCCTTCCATACCCCGGAGCTGGGGGAGTTCAAGGAGGTGGGAAAGAAGGCCATGTACATAATATGTGTAAAGGTGTCCCATGCCTCTTCCCTGGAAGGGGTAAAATCGACAAGGTGGGCAGGTGTGCTTGGTCCAGGTGCTTCCCCAAAAGGCTGTTGGCGCTCATTATACAAACTGCCGATTGATAAGAGGACAGCTGACCTCCAATGGAGGATAATACATGGAGCTATAGCCACCAACATGCATCTGGTACACCTGGATCCTACTGTTGGGGAAGGGTGTCCATTCTGTGCTGAGTCTGAAACTCGGGCACATCTGTTTTTACTGTGTCCCAGGTTGGTCGGGATGATTGACCTGATCACTGACTGGTTCTCAACGTTGGGAGAGGTTTTACATTTACATTTACATTTAAGTCATTTCGCTGACGCTCTTATCCAGAGCGACTTACATTTTACCTTTTTATTTTTTATTTAACTAGGCAAGTCAGTTAAGAATAAACTCTTATTTTCAATGACGGCCTAGGAACAGTGGGTTAACTGCCTTGTTCAGGGGCAGAACGACAGATTTGTACCTTGTCAGCTCGGGGATTTGAACTTGCAACCTTTCGGTTACTAGCCCAACGCTCTAACCACTAGGCTACCCTGCCGTTTTCTCTTCCCAACTGTATATATTTGGGCCAAAGTACAGGTTCAGTCAAAAGGGTGTCGTTGTGTTGCTTAGTTTTGTGTTAGGGGCAGCAAAATTTGCGATATGGAAGACCCGAAAGAACAGTATTCGGGGACAAGTGTCTTTGGATGTGGTGGGAATGCTGGAGGGAATGTTGGCAGCGAGACTAAGGGTTGAGTTTGCCTATTATAAACTTGTCAACAATATTGATCTGCTTTTGAGTATATGGGGTATTCAGAGGCTGTTGTGTTTAGTTACTGTGGAGAAGGAATTGGAGTTGTGTTTTTAATTGATGTGTAACTGTGGTTTTGTATGAGTATATAGTGTGTGGTGGGCTCCCAGACCCAATAAAGATTATTTAAAACTCAAACTCTTTTCTCTCTCTCTCTGTCTCTGTCTCTGTCGCTGTCGCTGTCTCTGTCGCTGTCTCTGTCTCTGTCTCTGTCTCTGTCTCTGTCTCTGTCTCTGTCTCTGTCTCTGTCTCTGTCTCTGTCTCTGTGTCTGTCTCTGTGTCTGTCTCTGTGTCTGTCTCTGTGTCTGTCTCTGTGTCTGTCTCTGTCTCTCTGTCTGAGCCCTAGGACCATGCCTCAAGACTACCTGGCCAGATGACTCCTGGCTGTCCCCAGTCCATCTGGTCGTGCTGCTGCTCCAGTTTCAACTGTTCTTCCTGCGGCTAGGGAACCCTGACCTGTTCAACGGATGTGCTACCTTGTCCCGGACCTTCTGTTTTCAACCTTCTCCTCCTCTCTACCGCACCTGCTGTCTAGACCTCTGAATGATCGGCTATGAAAAGCCAACTAACATTTACTCCTGAGGTACTTTTTTTTTTTTTTTTTTTCACCAGGTAGGCTGGTTGAGAACAAGTTCTCATTTACAACTGCAACCTGGCCAAGATAAAGCAAAGCATCATTAAAGGAAGCTCAGGAACACAAACAACAACACAGAGTTGCACATGGAATAAACAAACATACAGTCAATAACACAATAGAAAAGAGTCTATATACAGTGTGTGCAAATGAGGTAAGATAAGGGAGGTAAGGCAATAAATAGGCCACAGTGGTGAAATAATTACAATTTAGCAATTAAACACTGGAGTGATAGATGTGCAGAAGATGAATGTGGAAGTAGAGATACTGGGGTGCAAAGGAGCAAAACAAATAGATAACAGTATGGAGATGAGGTAGATGCATGGGTTATTTACAGATGGGCTATTTACAGGTGCAGTGATCTGTGAGCTGCTCTGACAGCTGGTGCTTAAAGTTAGTGAGGGAGATATGAGTCTCCAGCTTCAGTGATTTTTGCAATTCTTTCCCGTCATTGGCAGCAGAGAACTGGAAGGAAAGGCGGCCAAAGGAGGAATTAGCTTTGGGGGTGACCAGTGAAATATACCTGCTGGAGCGCGTGCTACAGGTGGGTGCTGCTATGGTGACTAGTGAGCTGAGATAAGGTGGGGCTTTACCTAGCAAAGACTTATAGATGATCTGGAGCCAGTGGGTTTGCTCTGCTGATTTGTAGGGGTCCTGATTTTGCAGCTCTTTCAGAACATTTGGGTGAAGGTGAAATGGGGGAGGCTTGGGCAAGTTGCTGTGGGGGTTGCAGGGCTGTTGAACTGGGTAGCGGTGGCCAGGTGGAAAGCATGGCCAGCCGTAGAAAAATGCTTATTGAAATTCTCAATTATTGTGGATTTATCAGTGGTGACAGTGTTTCCTAGCCTCAGTGCAGTGGGACGCTGGGAGGAGGTGCTCTTAATCTCCATGTAATTTACAGTGTCCCAGATCTTTTTGGAGTTTGTGCTGCAGAATGCAAATTTCTGTTTGAAAAGGCTAGCCTTTGCTTTCCTAACTGCCTGTCTACATTGGTTCCTATCTTCCCTGAAAAGTTGCGTATCGCGGGGGCTATTCGATGCTAATGCCGTATGCCACAGGATGTTTTTATGCTGGTCAAGGGCAGTCAGGTCTGGAGTGAACCACGGGCTATATCTGTTCCTGGTTCAAATTTCTTTGAATGGGGCATGCTTATTTAAGATTGTGAGGAAAGCACTTTTAAAGAATAACCAGGCATCTTCGACTGACGGAATGAGGTCAATACCCTTCCAGGATACCCGGGCCAGGTCGATTAGAAAGGCCTGCTCACTGAAGTGTTTTAGTGAGCGTTTGACAGTGATGAGGGGTGGTCGTTTGACCGCAGATCCATTACGGACGCAAGCAATGAGGCAGTGATCGCTGAGATCCTGGTTGAAGACAGCAGAGGTGTATTTGGAGGGCAGGTTGGTTAGGATGATATCTATGAGGGTGCCTGTGTTTACGGATTTGGGGTTGTACCTGGTAGGTTCATTGATAATTTGTGTGAAATTGAGGGCATTTGTGTGAGATTGTAGGATAGCCGGGGTGTTAAGCATGTCCCAATTTAGGTCACCTAACAGCACGAGCTCTGAAGATAGATGGGGGGCAATCAATTCACATATGGTGTCCAGGGCACAGCTGGGGGCAGAAGGTGGTCTATAGCAAGCGGCAATGGTGAGAGACTTGTTTCTGGAAAGGTGGATTTTTAAAAGTAGAAGCTCAAATTGTTTGGGCACAGACCTGGATAGTAAGACAGAAGTCTGCAGGCTATCTCTGCAGTAGATTGCCACTCTGCCCCCTTTGGCAATTCTATCTTGTCGGGAAATGTTATAGTTAGGGATGGAAATTTCAGGGTTTTTGGTGGCCTTCCTAATCCAGGATTCAGACAAGGCTAGCACTTCCGAGTTGGCAGAGTGTGCTAAAGCAGTGAATAAAACAAACTTAGGGAGGAGGCTTCTAATGTTAACATGCATGAAACCAAGGTTTTTTCAGTTAGAGAAGTCAACAAATGAGAGCGCCTGGGGAATGGGAGTGGAGCTAGGCACTGCAGGGCCTGGATTAACCTCTACATCACCAGAGGAGCAGAGTAGGATAAGGGCTAAGGGCTATAAGAACTGGTCGTCTAGTACGTTCGGAACAGAGAGTAAAAGGAGCAGGTTTCTGGGCACGGTAGAATAGATTCAATGCATAATGTACAGACAAAGGTATGGTAGGATGTGAATACAGTGGAGGTAAACCTAGGCATTGAGTGACGATGAGAGAGGTATTGTCTCTAGAGACATCAATTACACCAGGTGAGGTCACCGCATGTGTGTGAGGTGGGACAAGAGGGTTAGCGGAGGCATATTGAGCAGGGCTGGAGGCTTTACAGTGAAATAAGACAATAATCACTAACCAAAACAGCAATGGACAAGGCATATTAACATTAGGGAGAGGCATGCGTAGTCGAGTGATCATAGGGTCCAATGAGTAGCTGGACAGGCTGGAGACATGGCGATTCAAACAGCTAGCGGGCCAGGGCTAGCAGGCTAGCAGAAGGGTCATAGAGGGAAGTTGTGATGGAAGAAGTCTGTTGTAGTCCCCTCGTGCGGTTACGTCGGCAGATCAGTCGTGGTGGATCAGCAGGGGTCCGTGTAGTAAAAGGGTCCAGGCCAATTGGCAAAATAGGTATAGTAGCCCAAGAAATTGACTGATAGACCACTTCAGCTAACAGGTAACAGACGTGTTGCACCCTCTACAACCACTGTGATTATTATTATTTGACCCTGCTGGTCATCTATGAACGTTTGAACATCTTGAATAACAATCAGCCTTTAAATGGCCATGTGCTCTTATAATCTCCACCCGGCACAGCCAGAAGAGGACTGGCCACCCCTCAGAGCCTGGTTCCTCTCTAGGTTTCTTCCTAGGGTCCTGCCTTTCTAGGGAGTTTTTCCTAGCCACCATGCTTCTACATATGCATTTCTTGCTGTTTGGGGTTTTAGGCTGGGTTTCTGTACAGCACTTTGTGACATCTGCTGATATAAGAAGGGCTTTATAAATACATTTGATTGATTGATTGATAGTGCACTGAGATGTTAGCTGCTGATACTGCACATAAGGCTGATCAAGATGATCTGGATCACAGCTGGCTGCTGTAGACTGCTGATAGCAGACAGGCAACATCATCCTGAACCCTGTAGATACTGTATCTAGGTATTTACTGTTGACACGTTTATAGAGCTACACATATAGAAGTAGCAAAAACAAAACATCACAAATTGAGATATTATTTTCCATAAGGTACTAGTGTCATGGTTAAATGTGAGACTTGAGTGAAAGCTCCATTAAAACATGCCCCTGTATAATTTGGAGACGTGTATGTTAGATGAAAGTCTCTCTCTCCGTTTAGGCTGTGTGTATTGACTATGGTGTGTTTCCATGCTCGCGCCATGCGTTGACCAGTGTGTATTTCACTGTCTTACCTTTCTCACAGGTGTCTCCTGTGTAGCTGGGCAGACAGAGGCAGACAAACGAGTCGATCTTGTCGATGCAGGTGCCTCCGTTAAGACATGGATTGGACTGGCAGTCATCCACGTCTGTTAGAAAAAGCACACACAACACAGGTTGGAGAGTCCTAGAGTAACCGTCCACTTTAAATCAAATCAAATTGTATTAGTCACATGCGCCAAATACAACAGGTATTTCACCTTACAGTGAAATGCTTACTTACGAGCCCCTAACCGACAGTGCAGTTAAAAAAAATACGGATAAGAATAAGAGATAAAAGTAACAAATAATTAAAGAGGAGCAGTAAAAAATAACAATATATACAGGGGGGTGCCAGAACAGAGTCAATGTGCGGGTGCACCGGTTAGTTGAGCTAGTATGTACATGTAGGTAGAGTTCATTAAAGTGACTATGCATAGATGACAACAGAGAGTGGCAGTGGTGTGGAGAGGGGAGGGCAATGTGAATAGTCTGGGTAGCCATTTGACTAGATGTTCAGGAGTCTTATGGCTTTGGGGTAGAAGCTGTTTAGAAGCCTCTTGGACCTAGACTTGGCGCTCCGGTACTGCTTGCCATGCGGTAGCAGAGAGAACAGTTTATGACTAGGGTGGCTGGAGTCTTTGACAATTTTCAAGGCCTTCCTCTGACACCGCCTGGTATATAGGTCCTGGATGGCAGGAAGCTTGGCCCCAGTGATGTACTGGGCCGTTCGCATTACCCTCTGTAGTGCCTTGCGGTTGGAGGCCAAGCAGTTGTCATACCAGGCAGTGATGCAACCAGTCAGGATGCTCTTGATAGTGCAGCTGTAGAACCTTTTAAGGATCTGAGGACCCATGCCAAATATTTTCAGTCTCCTGAGAGGGAGACCGTTACAGCGTATGGAATATTTGGCTACTTCTCTGCGTCTTTAGCCTAGCAGTTAAGAGCGTTGGGCCAGTAAGTCGAAAGGTCGCCGGTTCAATTCCCAGAGATGGCTAGGATGGATAACCTCCAACAAAAACGACCCCCCCCCCCCTGGTGCCAATGACGTGGATGTCGATAAGGCAGCCCCCCGCACCTCTCTGATTCAGAGGGGTTGGGTTAAATATGGAAGATACATTTCGGGTGAATGCATTCAGTTGTGCAACTGACTACGTATCCCCCTTTGCCTTCTTGCACGAACACGTGTCTTTTCTTACTAGCACTGACTTTGCCGATAGCTGCTTTATTGAGTAAAAGTTACTATGAATGCACTGACTGTAAGTGGTACTGGATAAGAGCTTCTACAAAATTACTAAACTTTAAAGGTACATGTTTTGGAAGGGAAGAGGATCATTTAATTCTCACCATGGCAACTCAAGATTACTGTGGATGCTTCTGTTTTCCTCTTCTTTGTCCCTCTCCTTCCTACTTCATGAATCAGGGCGCCCTGAGCGTACTTCAGAGCCAGTTCACTTATTTCATTATTCCTGTGCCAAGCGCAAGGTAGCGAGAGCCATCTCTCTCTCTCAATTCAATGGGCTATATTGGCATTAGGAAACGTTTGTTTACATTGCCAAGCAAGTGAAATAGATAATAAACAAAAGTGAAATAATCAAAAATGAACAGTAAACATAACCCTCATTAAAGTTTCAAAGGAATAGAGACATTTCAAATGTCATATTATGGCTCTGTACAAAAGGGAAAATAAATAAACACGAATATGAGTTGTATTTACCTCTCGTCGGCTTTGTGTTCATGTTACCCGATGAAATTGCTGTACAATATGGTCTTGTTGCCATCTGATGCACATTCAGATGTCATAAATCAGCACTGCAGAGCTCTCCCTGTCCTATGCCGTGCCCTGATTGTATTACTGTTGATGATATCTGGAAATGTGCATGTACACCCTGGCCCATCTACTGTTGATAGCCCCAATTCCGACTTGTGCTCTGATATCTGCTCTCGTAAAAACCTGGGTTTTCTGCACTTTAACACTAGAAGAGTATTACTTAAAATGTATCAATTGAAAGTGTGGGTTTACAGCCCCATACCAGATGTGTTGGTCGTTACTGAGACGTGGTTAAGTTAGAGTGTTTTGAATACTGATGTTAACCTTTCTGGTTATAACCTTTTTCGGCAAAACAGATCTTCCAAAGGTGGGAGAGTGGCAATCTTTACCAATGATCACCCTCAGTGCTCAGTTGTCTCCACCAAGTCTGTCCCCAATAATTTGATTTGCTGGTTTTAAGCGTTCAACTTTCAAATAGCTCTTTGTTGACTGTTGCTGGGTGTTATTGTCCTCCATCAGCACCGACCTGTATCCTACCTGTCCTAAGCTCTCTCCTGGCCCCCTACACCAAGTCTGAATTTGTCCTGCTAGGTGACCTAAACTGGGACATGCTTCAACCACCTGACCAAGTCCTAAAGCAATGGGACTCCCTAAATCTTTCTCAGATTATCACCAATCCCACAAGGTATGACTCCAAACACCCAGAAAAGTCTACTGTCCTCAATGTTACCCTCACAAATAATCCTGATGGGTATCAGTCTGGTGTTTTCTGTAATGACCTTAGAAACCACTGCGTTACAGCCTGTGTTCGTATCGGCTGCTCAGTGAAATGACCTGTCCTGATTTGTCATAGAGGCTTGCTAAAAAACTTTAATGAGCGAGCCTTCCTTCATGACCTGACGTCTGTAAAATGGTATAGAATCAGCTTGATCCCCTCTGTCGAAGATGCTTGGACCTTCTTTTTTGATATTTTCAGTGGTATTGTTAACAAACACGCCCCCATAAAGAAAATGAGAATTTAAAAAACGGTTCAGCCCCTGGTTCGACCGTGATCTTGCAGAGTTACTCCACCTCAAGAGTTGCATTTGGCGAAACACACATACTCAGGCTGACTGGCTCTTGTTCAGGCAATTGAGAAATAAATGCACTCAGGCTATCGGAAAGGCCAAAGTTTAGTTACTTTACTTTGTGTTAAATGCTCTACAACAAAGCTTTCTTAGTGTCCAACAAGCTTTCTCTACCCTTATCCTTGTTCTGAACACCTCCAAAACAAAGGTCATGTGGTTTGGTAAGAAGAATGCCTCTCTTCCCACAGGTGTGATTACTACCTCTGAGGGTTTAGAGCTTGAGGTAGTCACCTCATACAAGTACTTGGGAGTATGGCTAGACAGTGCACTGTCCCTCTCTCAGCACATATCAAAGCTGCAGGCTAAAGTTAAATCTAGACTTGGTTTCCTCTATCGTAATCGCTCCTTTTTCACCCCAGCTGCCAAACTAACTCTGATTCAGATGACCATCCTACCCATGCTAGATTACGGAGACATAATTTATAGATCGTCAGGTAAGGGCGCTCTCGAGCAGCTAGATGTTCTTTACCATTGGGCCATCATATATGCCACCAATGCTGCTTATAGGACACATCACTGCACTCTATACTCCTCTGTAAACTGGTCATCTCTGTATACCCGTCACAAGACCCACTGGTTGATGCTTATTTATAAAACCCTCTTAGGCCTCCCCCCTATCTGAGCTATCTAATGCAGCCCTCATCCCCCACATACAACACACGTTCTGCCAGTCATATTCTGTTAAAGGTCCCCAAAGCACACACATCCCTGGTTCGCTCGTCTTTTCAGTTCGCTGTAGCTAGCGACTGGAACGAGCTGCAACAAACACTCAAACTGGACAGTTTTATCTCAATCTCTTCATTCAAAGACTCAATTATGGACACTCTTAATGACAGTTGTGGCTGATTTGCATGATGTATTGTTGTCTCTACCTTCTTGACCTTTGTGCTGTTGACTTTGCCCAATAATGTTTGTACCATGTGTGGCAATGAAGGGGGTCGAGTGATAAATCCAGAACGCCGCAGCCCGTCTGGTGTTCAACTTTCCCAAGTTCTCTCACGTCACCCCGCTCCTCCGCTCTCTCCACTGGCTTCCAGTTGAAGCTCGCATCCGCTACAAGACCATGGTGCTTGCCTACGGAGCTGTGAGGGGAACGGC
Source organism: Salvelinus fontinalis (assembly GCF_029448725.1). Taxonomy (NCBI): domain Eukaryota; kingdom Metazoa; phylum Chordata; class Actinopteri; order Salmoniformes; family Salmonidae; genus Salvelinus; species Salvelinus fontinalis. The sequence goes on along the minus strand of NC_074690.1, from coordinate 44,014,269 downwards.
ACCTCCGTACCTTCAGGCTCTGATCAGGCCCTACACCCAAACAAGGGCACTGCGTTCATCCACCTCTGGCCTGCTCGCCTCCCTACCTCTGAGGAAGTACAGTTCCCACTCAGCCCAGTCAAAACTGTTCGCTGCTCTGGCACCCCAATGGTGGAACAAACTCCCTCACGACGCCAGGTCAGCGGAGTCAATCACCACCTTCCGGAGACACCTGAAACCCCACCTCTTTAAGGAATACCTAGGATAGGATAAAGTAATCCTTCTAACCCCCCCCCCCCTTAAAAGAGGTAGATGCACTATTGTAAAGTGGTTGTTCCACTGGATATCATAAGGTGAATGCACCAATTTGTAAGTCGCTCTGGATAAGAGCGTCTGCTAAATGACTTAAATGTAAATGTAAATAAATGGCAGATGTGAGAGCAGAACTAATAAACGGGCTCTGCCCGATCACTAAAATGGCCATCCCGATCAGAAATACAGATCACAAAATGGCCGACTGCCAAAACTACAAGTCCCAGAAGCAAGGGGAACCCACAGAAGGTGGAGCCGACACACAGATAAAGGGTCAAGGAAAACCAGGAAGAGGAAGAGAGGGGTGGAAGGATCTATGAACCGTAGAGAAAGAGACAATAGATATTGGCTGGATTTACCGTGTATGAGCTGGACTGTTTTGGACTTACCTGTTGGCGTTTGGACCTGGACGTACCGAGAACCCGATTCGTGTACCGAACCCTGCTATCCTTGACCTTGCCTACGACCTGGGTGGACCATGACGGAGAAACAAACACACAGGTACTGTCCTGTTCGAAAGAACTCTCATTCTGGGGTAATTTGGTGACAGTTTCCCACTTAATTTGTGACAAACGCTTATAACCTTGAAGAGGTTTGCCACACATGTTTTGTAGTGCTACCATGTTGTGCTACTACCATGTTGTTGTCATGTTGTGTTGCTACCATGCTGTGTTGTCATGTGTTGCTGCCTTGCTATGTTGTTGTCTTAGGTCTCTCTTTATGTGGTGTTGTGTTGTTTCTCTTGTTGTGATGTGTGTTTTCTCCTATATTTATATTGTATTTATTTTTTTAATTCCAGGCCCCCGTCCCAGCAGGAGATCTTTTGCCCTTTGGTAGGCCATCATTGTAAATAAGAATTTATTATTAACTGACTTGCCTAGTTAAATAAAGGTTAAATAAAATACAAAATAAACAATGTACAATAGTGTTCTTCACTGGTTGCCCTTTTCTTGTGGCAACAGGTCACAAATCTTGCTGCTGTGATGGCACACTGTGATATTTCACCCAATAGATATGGAAGTTTATCCAAATTGGATTTGCTTTGGAATGCTTTGTGTAATCTGAGGGAAATATGTGTCTCTAATATGGTCATACATTTGGCAGGTGGTTATGAAGTGCAGCTAAGTTTCCACCTCAGTTTGTGGGCGGTGTGCACATAGGCAGACCTGCATCTCAAGAGAAAACAAGCTATGGCGGCCTCTCTCAATAGCAAGGCCATGCTCACTGAGTCTGTACATAGAGAATTAAGGAAAGCTTTGACTATCTCACAGACCTGGGTTCAAATACATGTGTATTTGAGTAGTATTTAATACACAGCTCAAAACAAGTACTTTTATTTGAGTATTTAAATTGTATTTGTAAAAACCAAATAATCTGCCAAATTGGATTTGAAATACTCAAATACACTCCCATGGATTTAACCCAGGTGAATAGTATTTGAAATAAGAATTTGAAAATACTGTTTCCAAATACATTAAAATATTCAACAAATAAAACAACTGAATACTTACATTTAAAAAATATATATATTTCACCTTTATTTAACCAGCTAAACTAGTTGAGAACAAGTTCCCATTTACAACTGCGACCTGGCCAAGATAAAGCAAAGCAGTGTGACTCAAACAACAACACAGAGTTACACATGGAATAAACAAGCGTACAGTCAATAACACAATAGAAAAAAATATAGTGTGTGAAAATGGCGTGAGGAGGTAAGGCAATATATAGACCATAGTAGCGAAGTAATTACAGTTTAGCAAATTAACAGTGATAGAGTGGAGTGATAGATGAGCAGATGATGATGTGCAAGTAGAAATACTGGTGTGCAAATGAGCAGATAAGTAAATTAAAACAATATGGGGATGAGGTAGGTAGATTGGGTGGGCTATTTAAAGATGGGCTATGTTCAGCTGCAGCGATCGGTTAGCTGCTCAGATAGCTGATGTTTAAAGTTAGTGAGGGACATATAAGTCTCCAGCTTCAGTGATTTTTGCAACTCGTTCCAGTCATTGGCAGCAGAGAACTGGAAGGAAAGGCGGCCAAAGAGGTGTTGGCTTTGGGGACGACCAGTGAGATATACCTGCTGGAGTGCGTGCTACTGGTGGGTGTTTTTATGGTGACTAGTGAGCTGAGATAAAGTGGAGCTTTACCTAGCATAGACTTATAGATGACCTGGAGCCAGTGAGTCTGGTGACAAATATGTAGCGAGGGCCAGCCGACTAGAGCATACAGGTCGCAGTGGTGGGTGGTATAAGGAGCTTTGGTGACAAAGCGGATGGCACTGGGATAGACTGCATCCAGTTTGCTGAGTAGAGTATTGGAAGCTATTTTGTAAATGACATCGCAGAAGTCGAGGATCGGTAGGATAGTCAGTTTTACGAGGGTATGTTTGGCGGCGTGAGTGAAGGAGGCTTTGTCGCGAAATAGGAAGCCAATTCTAGATTTAATTTTGGATTGGAGATGTTTAATATGAGTCTGGAAGGAGAGTTTACAGTCCAACCAGACACCTAGGTATTTGTAGTCAGAACCGTCCAGAGTAGTGATGTTAGTCCGGCGGGCGAGTGCGGGCAGCGAACGGTTGAAAAGCATGTATTTGGTTTTACTAGCGTTTAAGAGCAGTTGGAGGCCACGGAAGGAGTGTTGTATGGCATTGAAGCTCGTTTGGAGGTTAGTTAACACAGTGTCCAAAGAAGGGCCAGATGTATACAGAATGGTGTCGTCTGCGTAGAGGTGGATCAGGGAATCCCCCGCAGCAAGAGCGACATCGTTGATATATACAGAGAAAAGAGTCGGCCTGAGAATTGAACCCTGTGGTACCCCCATAGAGACTGCCAGAGGTCCAGACAACAGGTCCTCCAATTTGACACACTGAACTCTGTTTGAGAAGTAGTTGGTGAACCAGGCGAGGCAGTCATTTGAGAAACCAAGGCTGTTGAGTCTGCCGATAAGGATACGGTGATTGACAGATTCGAAAGCCAGGAGGAAAGCAATGGCCAGCCGTAGAGAAATGCTTATTGTAATTCTCAAATATCGTGGATTTATCGGTGGTGACAGTGTTACCTAGCCTCAGTGCAGTGGGCAGCTGGGAAGAGGTGCTCTTATTCTCCATGGACTTTACAGTGTCTCAAAACATTTTGGAGTTAGAGCTACAGGATGCAAATTTCTGTTTGAAAAAGCTAGCCTTTGCTTTCCTGACTGCGTGTATTGGTTCCTGATTTCCCTGAAAAGTTGCATATCGTGGGGACTATTCGATGCTAGTGCAGTAAGCCACAGGATGTTTTTGTGCTGGTCGAGGGCAGTCAGGTCTGGAGTGAAACAAGGGATATATCTCTTCTTAGTTCTACATTTTTTTGAAAGGGGCATGCTTGTTTATGATGGTGAGGAAATTACTTTTAAAGAACAACCAGGCATCTTCGACTGACGGGATGAGGTCAATATCCTTCCAGGAAACCTGGAAGGATCCCGGTCGACTAGAAAGGCCTGCTCGCAGAAGTGTTTAAGGGAGTGTTTGACAGTGATGAGGGGTGATCGTTTGACCGCGGACCCATAGCGGATGCAGGCAATGAGGCAGTGATTGCTGAGATCCTGATTGAAAACAGCAGAGGTGTATTTGGAGGGCAAGTTGGTCAGGATAATATCTATGAGGGTGCCCATGTTTAATTTGTGTGAGATGGAGGGCATCTAGCTTAGATTGTAGGACTGCCGGGGTGTTAAGCATATCCCAGTTTAGGTCACCTAGCAGAACGAACTCTGAAGATAGATGGGGTGCAGTCATTTCACATATGGTGTCCTGGGCACAGCTGGGAGCTGATGGGGGGTCTATAACAGGCGGCAACAGTGAGAGACTTATTTCTGGAGAGATTTATTTTTTTAATTAGAAGCTCGAACTGTTTGGGCATAAACTATCTCTGCAGTAGATTGCAACTCCTCCCCCTTTAGCAGTTCTATCTTGACAGAAAATGTTGTAGTTGAGAATGGAAATCTCAGAATCTTTGGTGGCCTTCCTTAGCCAGGGTTCAGACACAGCAAGAACATTAGGGTTGGCGCAGTGTGCTGCAGCCGTGAGTAAAACAAACTTAGGGAGGAGGCTTCTCATGTTAACATGCATGAAACCAAGGCTTTTTCGGGTACAGAAGTGAACAAATGAGCATGCTTGGGGACACGCAGGGCCTGGGTTAACCTCCACATCACCTGAGGAACAGAGGAGGAGTAGGATGAGGGTACGGCTAAAAGCTATCAAAACTGGTCGTCTAGTGCGTTGGGGACAGAGAATAAAAGGAGCAGATTTCTGGGCATGGTAGAATAAACTCAGGGCATAATGTACAGACAGGGTTATGGTGGGGAGCGGGTACAGTGGAGGTAAACCCAGGCACCAAGTGATGATAAGAGAGGTTGCATCTCTGAATGGGCTAGTTATGCTGGGTGAGGTCATCACATGTGTGGGAGGTGGGACAAAGGAGGTATCTGAGGCATGTTGAGTGGGACTAGGGGCTCCGCAGTAAACTAAGACAATAATAACTATCCCAAACAACAGTGTACCAGGCATATTGACATTTTGAGAGAGACATAAAGCGAGGCATAAAGCAATCACAGGTGGTGTTTGCGAGAGCTAGCTAAGGCAACAATGGGTAATACAACAACCGCTAATCAGCTAAGACAACAACAAAAGGTAAAATGGTGATGAATGGGCAGAGGGGGGTGGTTAACTACACACAGGGCATGAGTTGGGGCCGACAGATTTTTTTTAACAAAAAATAAACGGAGACACGGCTTTTAAAGTTAGCAGGCCGGGGTAAGTAGAAGCGTCAACGACGTCAGGCGAAGGCCGGTTGAGGGCACAGTGGATGGAGGTAAGTCGGCGGACCAGTTGTGGTGACACGGCGGGGCCGTGGGGCTCAGACCAGATGGCGAAAGAGGTAATTGTACTTGTGGAAATTTCGTTTGCTAGCCGGGAGATGTGCCTGGCTCGCAGCTAACTGGTGCTAGCTTCGGGGCAGGGGCGTTAGCCACTCGGTAGCAGCTAGCTAGCAGCGATGATCCGATGCACAGGTCCAGAGCTTATGGCAAGGATCCGGCGGAGTGGTGGATTCTAGCCATGTTGGGGTAGAGTCCGGAAGGCATCGGCTGAGTAGCCGGGTGATCACAGAGTAGGCCGGGAGGTGGGCCTGGCTCAGGGCTAGCTTCAGGGCTGGGTCACTCGGTGGCAGCTAGCTAGCTGTGATGATCAGGAGTAATGGTCCAGGGTTTACGGCAGGAATCCGGCGTTGTAGTGGAGAAAACAGTCAGATGCTGGCAAGTATTATCCAGGCTAAAAAAAAACAGCTGGTGTCTGTGCAGAAGGAAAGGCCGCTAGCAGTGGCTAACAATGGCTAAATAGCTAGTAGCTAATTAGCTGACTAGCTCCTGATGGAGGTTCTGGCTATAAGGTCTAAAAGAAAATAGCGGATACGTGTCACATTGGGTGAGGCTGGTTACCGGAAGGTATATTTGATTTAAAAATGGAAAAGAGATTGAAAATAAATTGAAATATATACAAAAAACAGACGAAAAATACACGAGAGGACAACAAACCACGTCTGCACTGCTACGCCATCTTGGAAATCATTGAATGTATGTGAAAGTAATGAAGATATTTGAAATAGTATTTGAACCCAGGTCTGCTCTCTTTCACTCCCTCTTGTCCCTGTTTCACTCCAAGAGGGCTTACTATGACCCCTCAAATCTCTTCACATCGCACACAAACACAAAAGAGATATTTTGTTTACATTCAATAACGACTTCTGTATTCTCCTGAGGGCTGAGCTTTCTTGAAAAAATTACATTAAATAAATTACATTTATTTGACAGGGACAATTCTTGTTCTTTATATTACTACACATTATTTTGATGGTATGGTCCTGTGTGGCTTGTTGGTGGAACATGGCACTTGCAGCGCCAGGGTTGTGGGTTCGATTCCCACAGGGGACCAGAACGAACAAATATAAAAATCTATGCACTCACTACTGTAAGTTGCTTTGGATAAGAGTGTCTGCTAAATGACAAATGTAAAAAGGGTGGTTTTCTAACAATAAGAAGAATTTCAGAAAATGAGAATAATGGCCCACAATGTACAACTTTTCCCTGTGAATCTATAGTATAATACAGGCAGCAGAGTTGCTAGCTAAATACAGTAATTTAGCTTCACAGCAGGGATGCTGTAAAAAAAATTGTTACGTAAGGAAAACAGTGCTGTATTATACAATACTGCATTATACTGTAAATGAGCCTACTGTAAACATTACAGCAACACAGCTGTATTGTATAATTATAGTAATTTGCAGGCAACTCTAAATAGTTTTATGGTACCAATAATCATACTGTAATATTTGTATGGTAATTGTAATGAATTACATAATTAATAACATTGATTGAGGGGAGGCGGGGTTTGTATTTTACAATAGCTTACTGTAATTACATGGGATTGGTGCAAGCCGGTTGGCGGCAAGGTAATGTGTTTTATATATCCCAAATATGTACACTGTAAAAAACATAACTTGTTTTTATGGTAACTTACTGGCAGCCAGTTACCTGTAACTTACTGTAAAAAAGGTACAGCATGTTACTGTAAATTCCAAATAACTTAAGTTCAACAGTGCTTTCTTTACAGTAGTGTACAGTTAAAACACATTTTATTTGGAATTTACAGTAACATACTGTACTTTTTTACAGTAACTTACAGGTAACTGGCTGCTGGTAAGTTACACTGTAAAAACTGGAACTTATTATTATGGTATGAATCACTTGCACTTCTAGAGGCCTTAACAAAGGCTTCCAAACTTGCACCCCTACAACATTGTTGAGCCACTACTATAACATATCAGTTAAATTGGTACAGCATATCCACTCACGGGTACAACAAACGTAGCCTCTTACAAGCACAATTCAAAATATGTTAATGAGCCAGAAACGACAATACCATACGGCAACTAGTGGTCAAAGGGTTTTTGGTGCTGCAGAAATATGGTAGGGTACTGGTATTCTGTATGGTGGAATTACAGTATAATTACAGTATAATTTACCAGTTACACCTAAAATCACCCAGAGTCCATTGCAATTTACGGCAATTTACTGTAAATAATTAATATGGTATATTGCTGTTAGATTTTTTGTATACTAATGTAAAACCAAATAAAACACACTTTGCGCCAGTAATATGGGTCAATTTGGACTAGAAACAAGCTGATTTCCCTTTAGTAATGTTGCAAACATCAAATATGTTCTCAGTTTATTCAATATGGCGCCCAGAAGCTGCAGTAAAGCGGAGCATTGCAAAATAAAATATTGGGGTGATTTTACTCTTCTTTTTTTTAAACTAAAATAGTCTTAGCTCCATACAGAATGAGATTTGAATCTACAATAGGCATAAGTTATTTTTGTAAAAAATACAGTATGTTAGAGTCATTTTTACAGGAGGCTTCCAATTACAGTTAAAAAATGTTTTTCAGCATTTTACCCACAATTCAGTGCAATCTACAGCATTAATTCTGTAAAATAAAGTTATGGGATTTTACTGTGCATTCTAGTGTTTTACTGTTGACTTACAGTGCAAGTCTGACTCATAACACTGTCTTCTTTTCTCAATTAAGAATAATTGATCCAAACGCACTATTACTGTATAATGGCTCAAATCAGAACATTCACATCAATTCATCCTTCAATTCAAGGTTGAAAGGCACCAAATTGTGCTTTCAAAGTCACTTCAAACTAAACGATATCCTATGTTCTGAGAGTTGATAAGGGCTTGAAAACGAAGTCAAAAAAAGCCCTCGGGAAGAATGTTGCAGAAAGGTTGTCAGACAAATCAAATCCAGACAGTCAAGACTTTCTGATGTGACCTTTGAACCATTAACCCCCAATTCTGCATGTCTGGACAAACATAGCACGTGGGCTTTGAATTCCACTGGCAGGTTCTAGACTACATAAAATAGAAATTAAATGTAAAGAACTCAGTCACTACACTCTTAGAAAAAAGGGTTCCCAAAGGGTTCTACAGTCGTCCCCATAGGAGAACCCTTTTTGGTTCCAGGTAAAACCATTTTTGATTCCAGGTAGAACCCTCTGAGGAAAGGGTTCTACTGTACATGGAACCCAAAACAGTTCTACTTGGAACCAATCGGGTTCTACTTAGAGCCAAAAAGGGTTATTCAAAGGGTTCTCCTATGGGGACAGCCGAAGAACCCTTTTAGGTTCTACAAACTATTATCACCTGAATGTTGTTTTGCAGTATAAACTTCCACGACTGTTCTAGGGGTGCATCTCAATAGTCTAAAATGGCTCCTGCTCTTCCTCACTTGTCCTTCATCAGAACTTCAATTCCATAGGCGTCGCTGTCTTTGGAGTCAGTGTCACTCTCTTTTGTCTCCGGTGATCACTTCACCCCAGCATGAGCTTTCACTCTCACCTCCAAGTCAACATTTGCCAACTTACTGTACAGTATCAACCCACATGTATACACACACCTTGTCTCAAAACACACAACGCTTTTGTTCCGTATGAATGTTTAATCCTGTCATGCATAATGCAGAGGAGTTAGGGCTCCTGACCACTGGTGGAAAAAGTCGCCCCATTTGTAATACTTGAGTAAAAGTAAAGATACCTTAATAGAAAATGACTTAAAGTGAAAGTCACGCAGTCAAATTCTACTTGAGTAAAAGTCTAAAAGTATTTGGTTTAAAATAACTTTAAGTATCAAAAGTAAATATACAAGTTGAAATTATTTCAAATTCCTTGTATTAAGCAAACCAGACCGCCGCATCATGTTTACATTTGTATTTATTTACAGATAGCCAGTGGCACATTCCAACACTTAGACATCATTTCCAAATGAAGCATGTGTTTAGTGAGTCTGCCAGATCAGAGGCAGAAGGGATGACCAGGGATGTGTGAACTGAAGACCATTTTCCTGTCCTGCTAAGTATTCAAAATGTAACGAGTACTTTTGGGTGTCAGGGAAAATGTATGGAGTAAAAAGTACATCGTTGTCTTTAGGAATGTAGCGAAGTAAACGTAGAAGTTGTAAAAATATAAATAGTAAAGCAAAGCATAGAAAACGACTTAAGTAGTCATTTAAAGTATTTTTACTGAAGTACTTTACACCATTGCTCCTGAGAGAGATAATACCGTAAGTACTGATGCACACGCACACACACAGCCCTGCCTTGGCATCATGCTCCAAGCCCATTCTCTATCTCAGAGCTCTAGAAGCCAGCAGTACCCAGTTAGGCAAATATACTATATATACAAAAGTATGTGGATACACCTTCAAATTAGTGGATTAGGCTATTTCAGTGTATAAAATTGAGCACACAACGATGCAGTCTCCATATACAAAAATTGGCAGTAGAATGGCCTTACTGAAGAGATCAGTAACTTTCAACGTGGCACTGTCATAGGATGCCACCTTTCCAACAAGTCAGGCCGTCAAATTTCTGCCCTGCGAGAGCTGCCCCGGTCAACTGTAAGTGCTGTTATTGTGAAGTGGAAACGTCTAAGAGCAACAAACGCATTCTCTGGAGTTGTGAATCACGCTTCACCATCTGCCAGTCCGACGGACGAATTTGGGTTTGGCGGATGCCAGGAGAACGCTACCTGACCGAAATGCATAGTGCCAACTAAAGTTTGGTGGAGGAGGAATAATAGTCTGGGGCTGTTTTTCATGGTTTGGGCCCCTTAGTTCCAGTGAAGGGAAATCTTAACACTACCTCATACAATGACATTCTAGACAATTCTGTGCTTCCAACTGTGTGGCAACAGTTTGGGGAAGTACCTTTCCTGGTTCAGCATGACAATGCCCCAGTGCACAAAGCAAGGTCCATACGGAAATGGTTTGTCGAGATTGGTGTGGAAGAACTTGACTGGCCTGCACACAGCCCTGACCTCAACCCCATCAAAAAACTTTGGGGTGAATTGGAACGCCGACTGCGAGCCAACCTCACTAATACTATTGTGGCTGAATGGAAGCAAGTCCCCGCAGCAATGTTCCAACATCTTGTGGGAACCCGTCCAAGAAGAGTGGAGGCTGTTATAGCAGCAAAGCGGGGGACCAACTCCATATTAATGTCCATGATTCTGGATCGAGATGTTCAACAAGCAGGTGTCCACATACTTTTGGTCATGTAGTGTACCTCCTCACCACAGCAGACAGGTAAATACAATGAATGTCTGGCGCTGTCTCATCTCACGGGTATTTACATTGACATTTTAGTCATTTAGCAGACGCTCTTATCCAGAGCAATTAGGGTTAAGTGGCTTGCTCAAGGGCACATCGACAGAGCTTTGTCAGCTCGGGGATTCGAACCAGCATCCTTTCCGTTACTGGCCCAATGCTCTAACCACTAGGCGACCTGCCGCCCTGTTGCTATAAGATGGGAGATGATCCTGCAGGGTTTGTGAGTCTGGGTCAGGGCTGAGGTAGAGATGTTAGGCAACCTTATGGGAGAAAGTCACTGAGAGTCATAGTCACACAGACACTGTGGAGTGTAAAGTAATAAAGGGAAGGAAGTCGTATGACGACTGACTTTCTAGCATGACTCCTATAGCCAACACGTTACTGCCTAAAGTAGTTCCTACCTAAAGTAGTTCCTACCTAAAGTAGTTCCTGTCCTGACAGTCTTCAGACAGCTGCTGTAAGCTAAAGTCGGAAGTCACCACACACACACACACACTGATAAACAACAGGAGTTGGTTGAGTTGGTGTTTCTGATCGAACCGTCCATTGTGTGTGTGTAACAAAGCCATCCAAGTGAGAGCCAGCAGGCACAGAGAGGAGATTGACCTTGACAACCGCAACAATACTTCTGACCCCTAGCCTCTAACCTCTAACCCCCAAACCCCTGTCTAAAGGGTGATGGAGAGCTTGACCTTAGACCTACCACTAATATATTTTAAGACTCAGTTACACACAAATACATACACATGCATGTGTCCATGTGTGTGCGTGTGTGTGTGTGTGTGTGTGTATTGTAAACTCACCGATCTCACAGTTCTCCCCTGTGAAGCCTTGTGGGCAGTAGCAGCTGTAGCTCTTGCCCTGAAGTAGACACTGCCCTCCATGCAGACATGGGTTGGTCACACACGGCTCCCCCACACCTGAGAGAGAGGAAGGGGGGGGGATTAGATTATGTTTTGGGGGGGGGGGGGCGCATTTTGGCGGAAACGACTTGACTCGATATGAAATAGTAGCCGTCGTCCGAGTCCCCCTGGAGATGGTAACGCACAGGAGAACTGAGCGTACGTATCTCCTGGATATCTTCCTGGACGAGAGGAAGGGGCAGTGCAGCTGAAATGACTGTGGCAGCTTTCCTATTCTAATTTCAGCGATAAGCAAGACACCTGGTTTAGCTATCTAAGCACAACCAGACGAGGTGCAGCGACTCCCTAAGGCGGTATGGTTGCGGGTCAAACAGTGTGCATTCAGATCTATGTTTTTGCCACGCTGTTGTCAGATATAAGGTATTGAGATATGCTCAGACTGCAGCACTCTTTTTTTACCATAACCATCCTCAAGAGTACATATATGCATCTAGTAGCAACTAAACGTCGCAAAGAGCACATACACTTCTGATCCATCCGTTTCTCTCCTTCTCACTCCATATAGATTTGTTTCTCTTTCTCTAATCTGTACAGTGTATAGGCCCATAGCCTTCACAGTACACACACACACACATTGGGACGCACACACGTACACACACACACACCTCTACGTAAAATGACTGAGCCATGCAGTTCATGCAGCCTTCTCCCTCGCTCTCTGCCAAATTCATTGACCTCAAATCCATTGAACAGGCAGGGAAGTGCAACGTAACCACAGTGTGCTGCCGAGTCTGCTGCTACTGGGTTAAAACACCACTGGCACCAGGAAGGACAGTCAACCAACCACACCGCAGGAGCACAGTCACACAGTGCATTGTGGATGGAGTTGAGGGTGGTAGTGAACAGTCATGATCTGTATACACAACCATTCTGGTGTCATGGTGGTAGTGTGGGCATCACCATAACTATAACCAATGCTTCTACATAAAGATCTATTTTCCTGTTTCTTCTGAAAGACACTATGCCTAGACCCAAACTTCAGCCACCCATCACCTTTCTCCTTGTCTCTGTTGTCATGGTTACCATATGGAAAGTGATCCTTGGCAAAGAAAGAACTTCAGACGTGGTATGAAGAATAGAGAACGGAACAGACCACCTACTGATCTCTCAGGCCCCCCTATAATTCAGCCAATCATTGTTCACAGGATAATTAATCATTTCCATATCAACGGTCGCCATGACGCCTGGTTGTCCCCAAAGTGGCTCGTTAAGGAACCTTGAGGTCTTTGAAGGTGCCGACTCACGCGCTAAGAATGTCTGTTCCCGCCCTCTGACACCTAGGAGTGTGTGGATCTATGCGTGTATGTGTGTGTGTGTGTTCTTCCTTACAGTGCGTGCGTGTGTGTGCATGTGCGTGTGTGTGTATAATCAAAGTGGTTTGAATTTGCATTACATTTATGCTAAGTTCCATCTTGCCTCATTATGTCTCAGGCTAAATAGCTCATCACTTAAACTGCCGATATGAATTATGATACAACACAATCATGATATGTTAGAACGAACGGTAGAGGTTGTAGACAGGACAATCTTGTTTGTTTGTTTGTGTGTGTGTGTGTGTGTGTGTGTGTGTGTGTGTGTGTGTGTGTGTGTGTGTGTGTGTGTGTGTGTGTGTGTGTGTGTGTGTGTGTGTGTGTGTGTGTGTGCGTGCACATGCATGTGTGTGTGTAAAAGAGACAGAGTGTGTCTACACGATTGTGATTGTGTGTGTGTGTCATGCGTCTGTGTGTTTACCCATCACACAAAGGGTAAAAATCAATACCTAGGCTAGAGCTGGGACAATAAACCGAAAATTATTGACCCCGACTACACCGACCACTTATCGTGGGCATTTTTCTGAAATCGTTCATTATGATAAGTAGCCTTTACTAGAGAAATGTGAAGTTTGAATGAAAATAACTTTGCTAATAGGTGATTGTTAAATGGGACAGTTGATAGCTTGTCCATATCGCCTAGCTTTGACCCAGGCTATGATTAGCCTGCAGCCTGATTCCATCTTCTACATAGCACACATCTCTTAAAGGCATCCTCACAATAATCGTCACGCTGGCTAGTCATTCAGGCCAACAATACTAGACAGATAAACACGGCATCTAACAGGAGTACAATAAAACCGCAGTTTGCCATAGGAACTGAGCGAAGTAAATCCTTGATACGAATGTGGATTTGTTCTATGAACATAGTCATTGCTATCACTTCTGTCCAGCCGTCGTTCCGCCTCTGGTTGGATTAAAAGTAGAAGACACATTTCAGTTGAATCCATTCAGTGGTACAACAAACTAGGTATCCTCTTCCCCCGTTCCCTGTGCTACTGTACGCTTTTGGATTATAGATGTATTTTCGCATTTCATAGCGATTGGCCCACTACGTTTATCCTTCTAAGGTCAATTTCGTGCTGAGGCCAGGTGCTAAGGCTAGCGATATGTTGCTGCTACCGTGCCACTAGTATATTGTTCTAACAGTCAAGGTCAAGACTAGCCATCCCAAACATCACTATTTGGAGCCTTTATAATAGCCAGAGGACCAATAAAATACTTTAGTGTGTGTGTGTGTGTGTGTGTGTGTGTGTGTGTGTGTGTGTGTGTGTGTGTGTGTGTGTGTGTGTGTGTGCGTATAACATAGATTAGCCTACAGTGGCTGGTTGTTCATTAAAGTGAGTGGAGCAGAGAAATCAACAGGGCAGAGAATGAGCTGACAGGCTATGCGTTCACCTTGCGCCTGACGCCAAGACGTATGCACCAAAACAACAACACACCAATAGACAAACAGACCAACCGACTCAGAGAAGCAGCTTGTTTTGGCCTGCAGCTCTTTATGCAACTCTTGCTCATTCCTAGCCACAGTGAGAGAAGGGAGAGGGGTAGAGAAATGGAGAGCAAAGGAACGAGAGCGGTGAGAGCCTGAGAGAGAGTAGGAGAAAGAGAGAGAGCTAGAAAGAGAGGTGAAAGGTTGAGTGAGCGAGAGGGGAATAGGTTGAGAGAGAGGAGAAAGAGAGAATGTGTGACGGTGTGAGAGAGACAAAGGAGGATGTGATAGAGTTTGGGATAGAGAGAGAAGGGCCCTTGAGGCTTGTATATAAAACATGAGCAGCCTCTCCTGCAGCCCCTTATTGATTACACAGCCTGATGAGGTCCACTCTGATCCAGTCAGCAAAAACAAACATTAGCCACCTCTCTACTCAGACAGAACACACAGAGAGAGAGAGAGACAGAGAGAGAGCGAGAGACCCAGTATCCCATGAGCTCCTCAATAGATTTTTTTCTGTTTGTGTAATGGGGCTGCTAATGTACTGTATGGGATGGAAATAAGGAGTTAATACAGGTCAGTAAAGTGGCCCAAAGCTTTCCTAGCCTCCTGAGGCTATCAACTCAATGAACCACACCACATAACATTCTCTGAAGTCCCTGTCAATACTATTCACTGTTATAACCCATAGTCTTTGGTTACACATTTACTCATCACATCTCAGCCTCTGAGGAATACACAGCATATCTACCAATGATGTTTATAAACCCTAGATTGCTTATGCTATGTAATGGCCATTGAGAGGCTTTGAAGCCACCAGTCGGCCATATTGGTACTCCCCGGTAGGAGCAGTCCTCTATAGGAATCAATGGAATTATACAGTATTTAAAAGTAATGTTTCAAGGACAAAATGACATGTATTTAAGTATTTGTGTTGTTGTGTTGTTGTAGTGGGGACAGTAACATTAGTAATCTCAAAAAATGCTATGTTCATTTTTTTTCTTCTGTTTAGCTCACATTATATAATTTAACAGTATGCATTAAGGTGTCTATAATAGAATAAATGTGATATACATTTTTTTTTTTAGACATGAATAAATGCATATGCTATAGCTTCCAAAATATACGGTGGGAGAGTGCCAAGATGGCAACACGGTGGCTTCAACATCAGTCATCCAGTGTATATCAAGAGTTGACACACCTACTCATTCAAGGGTTTTCTTTATTTTAACTATTTTCTACATTGTAGAATAATAGTGAAGACATAGATGTATATAGATGTATATTTTGTATTCTTCAAAGTAGATTCCCTTTGTCTTGATGACAGCTTTGCACACCATTTGCATTCTCTCAACCAGCTTCACCTGGAATGCTTTTCCAACAGTCTTGGGAGTTCCCACATATGCTGAGCACTTGTTGACTGCTTTTCTTTCACTCTGCGGTCCAACTCATCCCAAACCATCTCAATTGGGTTGAGGTCGGTGATTGTGGAAGCCAGGTCATCTGATGCAGCACTACCTCACTCTCCTTCTTGGTCAAATAGCCCTTACACAGCCTGGAGGTGTGTGTTGGGTCATTGTCTGTTGAAAAACAAATTATAGTCCCACTAAGTGGGACCAGCAAATCACGCCCACATCACACCTCCTCCTCCATACATCACGGTGGGAACCACACATCCGGAGATCATCCGTTCACCTACTCTGCGTCTCACAAATACACGGCAGTTGGAACCAAAAATCTCAAATTTGGACTCATCAGACCAAAGAACACAGTTCCACCAGTCTAATGTTCATTGCTCGTGTTTCTTGGCCCAAGCAAGTCTCTTATTGTTATTGGTGTCCTTTAGTACAGATTTCTTTGCAGCAATTCCACCACAAAGTCCTGATTCATGCAGTCTCCTCTGAACAGTTGATGTTGAGATGTGTCTGAACTCTGTGAAGCATTTATTTGAGCTGCAATCTGAGATGCAGTTAACTCTAATGAATGTATCCTCTGCAGCAGAGGTAACTCTGGGTCCTCTTAACTCTGTGGAGGTCTTCATGAGAACCAGTTTCATCATAGCGATTGATGGTTTTTGCGAATGCACTTGAAGAAACGTTCAAAGTTCTTAAAGCAACTGTCACTTATCTTTGCTTACTTGAGGTGTTCTTGCCAAACCATGGACTTAGTCTTTAACCAAATATGTCTATATTCTGTATACCACCCCTACCTTATCACAACACAACTGATTGGCTCAAATGCATTAAGAAGGAAAGAAATTCCACAAATGAACTTTTAACAAGGCACACCTGTTAATTGAAATGCATTCCAGGTGACTACCTCATGAAGCTGGTTGAAACAATGACAAGAGTGTGCAAAGCTGTCATCAAGGTAAAGAGTGGCTACTTTGAAGAATCTCAAACATAAATATATTTTGATTTGTTTAACACTTTTTTGGTTACTACATGATTCCATATGTGTTATTTCATAGTTGCGTTGTCTTCACTATTATTCTACAATGTAGAAAATAGTACAAATAAAGAAAAACCCTTGAGTGAGTTTTTTGACTGGTACTGTATAAATCATTGATATCTAGCACTATTGACAACATGAACCACTGCAACGAGAGCAAAATAAATCACCACAGAAATGTGTAGTGCAGGAATGCCTAAGGGAGAGGTTATATCCAGCTACAAGCCTCATTCATTATCAGGTGAGAAATAGCTCTGGAGAGAGAGACACTAAATCAGGCTGCTAGATTTACAAAACACAAACCTGCCTATGAACTTAATCAGGGCTGTATCTATGGAGGCATGACTACCTTCCTAGTCCCTAGTTGGAGTACATACAGGATGGGTCGGGTACGAGGTGTATCGTAGGTCGAAACGCAACACGGTATCATCTCTGAATTGAAAAAGAGATTGAATAACAGAGGCGAAGAAACAACCGTGAGGATTGTACAGAGTTCACCCTGACCGAGGCCATGATGGACAGAAATGGGAAAATATGATGTTGGTGTTTTCTTCAGCTTTGTGTGGAATTTCGTTGATAAAAAAAAAACAATATAATAATAATTATATGAATAATAATAATAATAATAATATGCCATTTAGCAGATGCTTTTATCCAAAGCGACTTACTGTCGTGCATGCATATGTCACGATGTGGCCCTTTGGTGGTGTATATCGTGGCTCCCCCCCTCTCACTCTCCCCACCACAAGTTTTATGACTTTACGAAAGATCATAAATACCTGGTAGAAACTTCCATGCTGTATTGAGGGAGAGAGTCTACCACAGGGCTGCCCAACCTCTTCCTGGATATCTACCGTCCTGTGGGTTTTCAGTTAAACCCTAATTTAACACACCTGATTCCACAAATTTTCTGCTCAACAAGACCTTAACTAGCTGAATCAGATATGCTAAATTAGGGTTGGACTGAAAACCTACAGGACAGTAGATCTCTAGAAAGAGGGTTGGGAAGCCCTGGCATACCAGAACAAAGGCCTTCTCTTAGTTCAAAACTCCTGAACTAAACAATATTTCTACTTTTGAGAATGTGGGAATGGTCCGTGGACACTTAACTTCTTCAGGCTGCAGGGTGAATATTGAAAAAACTGGAAAATATGTGCACATTTTCAAACGGCCTCTTAAGAAATTTTTGATTTTACAATATGCATATATTTACTACTATTGGATAGATAACAGTCTATAGTTTCTAAAAACGTTTGAATTATTTCTCTAAGTGGAACAGAACTATTTTTACAGCCATTTTCCCAGCCGAATTGAGATTTCCAAAATGCGATGTGTCTCTTTAAGACCTTGTCTATACAAGGTCATGACACTTAGGACCGTAGAAACACGTCATACGCCTTCATCTGGGTGTAATGCGGAAGTGAGAGTTGAAAGGAGTCGAATATCTCTTCCATGGACTGAATACCACATCTTCTTGTGAGACCTGCGCAGTTTAATTTTTTTTCCGGGCGCGAGGCAGAATCTGGACTCGGCTCCTGGAATCCGCTCGTTAAAGGTGAATATGACCTCTGCCTACGATATTATTTGATACATGTCACAAAATCATCCTAAAGTATGTTTTTTCAATATACTTTAATTATATTATTGCAATTTATTCTGGACTTTAGATGTCATGCGACGGAAGAATTTTTTGAAGAAAGACAGATTAGCGCCGCACGGCCGTTGTGCTTGCTAACCAAAGAGGGAAATATTTCGTTCTGGAACCCAACTAAAGACTTTACTGGACAATGGACCCCGTTACAACATTCTGATGGAAGATCAACAAAGATAAGGACCCAATTTGGGATGCTTTTTCATATATCTGTCGAACTGTGCTATGCTAGCGCTTGACTAGAATCAATGCTGCCGTATGCTAGCTAATGTTGTAAGCTAATATAACGATATATTGTGTTTTCGCTGTAAAACACTTCAAAAATCGGAAATATTGGCTCTATTCACACGATATTTGTCTTTCATTAGCTATCCACCATATGTTTTTCTGAAATGTTTTATGAGGTGTAATTAGTAGTTGACGTTGGTGTCTGTATTTTCTCTGGCTACTCCCGTCTGATTTCAGACTGTAGCTATGCTGTAGCAATGATGGGAGCAGTAATGTAAAACTGATTTATAGCTAAAATATGCACAGTTAATGAACAAAACATAGATTTATTGTGTAACATGTTATAGGACTGTCATCTGAGGTAGTTTTTTCTAGGTTCTTTAGGTTGGTTTTAGGTTATTTAGGTTGGCTTGTGCATGCTACTTGAATCATAATTCATACATCATAATCATAATCATACGTGTCTGTCCACTTTTGTATTTGGTGGTGAGCTAACATAAATATATGTGGTGTTTTCTCTGTAAAACATTTAAAAAATCGGACATGTTGGCTGGATTGACAAGATGTTTATCTTTCAAATGCTGTATTGGACTTGTTAATGTGTGAAAGTTAAATATTTTTAAAAAATAGCTTTTGAATTTCGCGCCCTGCACATGAGCTGGATGTTGTCATATTTGTACCGACGTCGGGAGAGCCCGCCTAACAGGTTAAGGGACAGTCATGTCGAGTGTGTTTCATTTGGTGATCTCATGAAGGACAGGAAACACACATAACAGTATCTCTTAAAGTGTACATTTCCCAGCTGTCAGGTTTACATCTAAATATTGTGAAACATATGTGATTAAACATGAAACTATTTGTGAAAAGATGTAATGTCATGTTAACCTTCTAAATCAGAGTATGGATTTTCATATAAAGATTAACTACTCAGTGGCCACACCCCCGTGAGCCCAGGCATCACATTAGGCGTCATAGAACCACCCCTTCTTCCACGAGTATAAAACACCATCCTAAAAAATATACATTAAGTCAGAGAACGCCGGGGCAGAGTTCCCACGTTGGAATGGCTACAATTCTATAGGACATCGGAGACCATAACAGCTGCAGTTTTGGCTACACGGCTGGAAATGGTTCAACTCTGAGACTATCGATCACTACAGAATAAGAGTAAATTCTAGACGCATAATTACTAGTCTGCAGCTAGAAATGACGTAAATCTAGAACGAGAATACCGACATCCGCCGAAGCATCTATTTTTTGAGAACATTTCCGAATGGTACTCTGAAGTATCCATTATAACCACCGACAACCATGAAAGACATTGTGACTTCTGGGAAAGTTAGCAAGAGACTCTGAAGAACTCTATAGGATGATTGAGGATTCCAACAGCGAAGACAACAACGACATACGAGCAGAAAAATATACAGTGCAATTATTCTCGAATGAGCGGCCGATCATGTGCGAAGGATTAGCATTTCAATGAACTTAATTATAGACTGGGTGTAGTGAATTAATTTTGTCTGTCCCGCTCTTTCTCAGTCCCCACCCCTTTCCTTTGTCTATCAAGCCATCATATCGGCTTAGCCCACTAGGGACTTTAATAACATTGTTAGTAACCAATATCTACTGTTATGTATTTCTGTGATTAGTTAGTTAGTGAATAAATAATTAAGCCAATTTGTATATTGCTGATTGTGTAACGGCTTTCATATTCGTCCTCCTCCTCGGACGAGGAGAGGCGAGACGGATCGGACCAATACGCAGAGTGGTTAGTGTTCATGATGATTTTATATAATGAAAACTGAACACTGAATTACAAAACAAATAAACGAAGTCAAGAAAACCTATACAGTACCGTGTGGTGAAAACACAAACACGGAAACAAACACCCACAAAACACACGTGAAACCCAGTCTGCCTAAGTATGATTCTCAATCAGGGACAACGATTGACAGCTGCCTCTGATTGAGAATCATACCAGGCCGAACACAAAAATCCCAACATAGAAAATCAACCATAGACAAACCCACCCAACTCACGCCCTGACCAACTAAAATAAATACAAGACAAAGGAAAACAGGTCAGGACCGTGACATAACCCCCCACTTAAGGTGTGAACTCCGGGCGCACCAGCGTAAAGTCTAGGGGAGGGTCTGGGTGGGCGTCTGTCCACGGTGGCGGCTCTGGCGCTGGTCGTGGTCCCCACCCCACCATAGTCAAACCCCGCTTCCGTGGCCTCCTCCCAATGGCCACCCTCCATGTCAATCCCACTATACCAAAGGGCAGCACCGGACTGAGGGGCAGCTCCGGACTGAGGGGCAGCTCCGGACTGAGGGGCAGCTCCGGACTGAGGGGCAGCTCCGGACTGAGGGGCAGCACCGGACTGAGGGGCGGATCCTGGCCGGATCCTGGCTGGCCGGCTCTGGCGGATCCTGGCTGGCCGGCTCTGGCGGATCCTGGCTGGCCGGCTCTGGCGGATCCTGGCTGGCCGGCTCTGGCGGATCCTGGCTGAACGGCTCTGGCTGGTCCTGGCTGGATGGCTCTGGCTGGTCCTGGCTGGACGGCTCTGGCTGGTCCTGGCTGGACGGCTCTGGCTGGTCCTTGCTGGACGGCTCTGGCTGGTCCTGGCTGGACGGCTCTGGCGGATCCTGGCTGGCTGGCTCTGGCGGATCCTGTCTGGCAGACGGCTCTGAAGGCTCAGGACAGACGGGCAGCGCTGGGCAGGCAGGCAGTTCAGACAGCACTGGGAAGGCAGGCAGCTCAGACCCAGGCTGCGCTGGAGAGGAGGAAGGCTCTGACAGCGCTGGACAGGCAGACAGTTCAGACTCAGGCTGCGCTGGAGAGGAGGAAGGCTCTGACAGCGCTGGACAGGTGGGAGCAGCTGGAGAGAGAACCCGGAGAGACAGCCTGGTGCGGAGGGCTGCCACTGGAGGACTGGTACGTGGAGGTGGCACCGGGTATACCGGACCGTGAAGGAGGACACGCTCTCTTGAGCACCGAGCCTCCCCAACCCTACCAGGTTGAATGGTCCCCGTAGCCCTGCCAGTGCGGCGAGGTGGAATAGCCCGCACTGGGCTATGTTGGCGAACCGGGGACACCATCTGTAAGGCTGGAGCCATGTAGACGTACTGGAGGCCAGATATGTTGGGCCGGCTTCATGGCACCTGGCTCGATGCCCAACCTAGCCCTACCAGTGCGGCGAGGTGGAATAGCCCGCACTGGGCTAAGCACGGGTACTGGGGACACCGTGCGCTTTACCGCATAATACGGTGTCTGACCAGTACGACGCCCTCTCACTCCACGGTAAGCACGGGGAGTTGGCTCAGGTATCCTACCCGGCTTTGCCATACTCCGCGTGTGCCCCCCCCCCCCCCCCCCAAGAAATATTTGCGTCTGACTCTCGGGCTTCCAACCGTGTCGCCGCGCTGCCTCCTCATACCAGCGCCTCTCTGCCTTCGCTGCCTCCAACTCCGCCTTGGGACGGCGATATTCCCCTGGCTGAGCCCAGGGTCCTTTGCCGTCCAGAATCTCTTCCCAAGTCCAGGAGTCCTGTTTTTTTTTCCGCTGCTGTTGCCGCCCTTCTCCACTCCGCTTGGTCCATTGGTGGTGGGTGTTTCTGTTACGGCTGTCATAGTCGTTCTCCTCCTCAGACGAGGAGGAGCATGGATCGGACCAACACGCAGAGTGGTTAGTGTTCATAATGATTTTATATAACGAAAACTGAACACTGAATTACAAAACAAATAAACGAAGTCCAGAAAACCTATACAGTACCGTGTGGTGAAAACACAAACACGGAAACAAACACCCACAAAACACACGTGAAACCCAGTCTGCCTAAGTATGATTCTCAATCAGGGACAACGATTGACAGCTGCCTCTGATTGAGAATCATACCAGGTCAAAAACAAAAAATCCCAACATAGAAAATCAACCATAGACAAACCCACCCAACTCACGCCCTGACCAACTAAAATAAATACAAGACAAAGGAAAACAGGTCAGGAACGTGACAGATTCATTATGAAACTAGGGTTGGTGCAGATATCCAAGGGTTTGCGATGTTCAGTAATGAGAACTGATGAGGTAACAATTAATAATTAATTAATAGAAGACTAATTGATCAGATATGAAAATATCTGTAGAGTTATATTCAGAAAACATTTTCCGTGGTGCCCAGACTTCCTAGTTAATTCATGTTTACATGATTTGTTTAATCACGTAATAATTAAACCTAGAGAACTGATTTGATATTAATAAGTCTTCACATTTAATGATAGTCCAGACACGACACATTCATTTGTTGTATGGGTGGCCCCAACAAGAATCAAACCCACAACCCTTGGTGTTGTAAGTGCCAGACAGAACTTACCAGCTGAGCCCAGAGTTCTGTTGCTCCGGTTGAATCCCGCACTCCTTCCACCCTCCTCGTCCAGGTTGCTAGGCAACCCAGAGCCAAGTACGTGAGACCAGGCTGTATCTTCTTCCACTGGGGGTCCGGAGGGCAGCGCCAAGGGCCCATTTTCTGGACCCTCAACTCCCTGCTCTCCAGATCTCTCCACTGAGACCGAGGAGAAGGACGATGAGGCCTCCCTGGATCTTCCCTGGATGACTGAGGCCGCGGGTGGAGGGGCTAGAGCTCCAGTACCTGGTCTGGATGGAGGGGAAGAGTCTCTTCTGTCTGACCCAGCTGTGGAGCTGCTGACTGTGGGTTGAGTTGTGCTGTAACTGGCTCCTGACTGCTCCTTCCTTGTGGTTCTCTCGTTGGATGGAGGGACTCTGATTATGGGTTTGCTGGTTCCAACGGGGAGACGGGTGAACTGGATACCCACTCTCGCCTCTTCGGAGGCCTCCTCAGCACTCCCCTCCTCTTTCACCATCACTCTCTCTCTCTCAACACTGGCCAGGCCATCTGCTCTAGTGGGAATAGCGATAGCATCTCCCTTTCTCCTATAATCCGGCTGGGCCGAGATCTCAACTTTTGATGGGGCCACACGTACCAACGTCCCACCTTTGGGCTGAGTGGAGGAGGAGTCAGAGGACTGGCTCTCTGAGGCTGGGGTAGAGGTGAGCAGTGCTGGGGAGGACGAGGGCTCACCAGTGGGTGGTATATCATCTAGTTCCCCCAGCCCTAAGCTATCCCACCACCCATGACCCCATGAGAGTAAACCTGCAGGGGGCAGAAAGAGAGGAAGATAGAGGAGACAGTGGGAGAGATAGGATGGAGAAGAAAGCAGAAAGGAATGAGAAGAGGGAAGAGGCAGGAGCTGTAAGAAGAACGAGAGAGAGAGAGAGATCCTGCCAGAGCATAGCGGAGAGCATATCGTGTATTCACGTGTGTTCTCCCTGAGATACAAAACCAATACCTCTAAGCCTGTGTCTTCTATTGTGCTGCTATTTTTTTAATGTTTTATAGTTTCACCATCCCAGAAAACCCTTCATTAGAAGAAAATACTTAAATAATGCAGACAACAATTCCTACGGTTCCCTTCTCTGTTAAACATGTGGGCCTTTGGGTTGAATGGGGCCAGAGAACATATCTGTATTAATGAAGCTTAGACTACTGAAAAGGGAAGTGAGACAGTTTCTGACCCAGACTAACATGCAAGCACACACTCACAAACACAGTCTCTCTTTTTCTCTCTCGCTTTCTCTCTTTTCCTTCTCTCTAGCCGTTTGTCTCAGTATCACAACCAAAATAAGGCAAAAAGTCTGCACTAACCTGGAGCAGGAGAGCCAGGAGAACCGGTGGGCACAGTCCCGCTCTCAGTCAGAGTCCCCTCCGTAGGTCCCTTTCTCTCCACCTCTGGACTGCCTGTTCCTGTGGTACCTTCTGGCACCCCTGCCAGGTAGTTCCACGGCTTCCACATGGACTTCACTATCTTGGCCATCACCTTTAGACACGGGTTAGAGGGTGATAACTCCTCTTTCTGTGTGGTAGAACTTGGACAGAGGCTGGGGGTGGCTGGAGGTCTGAGGAAAACTCCAGAGTTAGGGTCCATGTTTCCCAGGTCTCCCCAGGCTAGAGAACTCTCTCCTGGGCTCAGCTGCAGGGTGACATACCCCTCAGAGGACTCTGAGGACCAGGGGTCTGAAACTGAGAAGATCAACACATTGAATTACAGTAACAATAATCATCCAAAACCAGGTGCTTTGGTCAAAAGTAATGCTCTATATGTGCAAAATAATATAATTTTAGATGTGGTTAAAGTTTCTTACGAGAGCGGGCCTCTTCCTCCAGATCAACCAATCCTGACCAGTTCGAAGGTGTGAGGTCATCAGAAGGTGAAAGGTTACGGCTCCCTGTGAAGATGGGAGAGAAGGGAGGATTATTATCAGAATCAGAATAAGAAAAACCTTCTTGCCATTCAACCATGTTGAAAACCCATTACTCTACATCTATCCATTCATCTCCACACCCACCTGTGGTCGGGGGGCTGCCGATGGTCTCAGTAGCCAGGGAAAGGCTGTCTGTTCCTGGAGTGTCTGTGTCGCTGGAGCCGGTCAGGTAGCTCCAGGGCTTCCACAGAGACGCGTAGATCTTAGAGACGGAGCATGGCTTCTTTACGTTCCCTGATGAAACCATGAGGAATTGAAGAGCATACATGTGCAGGAGATGTCACAACCCAATGAATGAGCAATGACTGACGGTTCATGGTCAGTACGTGCAATAAATTCCTGTCTAATGAATCCTCTCTCTCCTCTCTCTTAAGCTCTCTTCCACTTCCTACAAGTCTATCCAGCACTTCCAGTACAACAAGCGGATTCTAATATCCCACAACTCTTTGCATAAATTAGGAATAACTCTAAACAAAGGGACCAGCTATGCTGCAGTAGTTTGCAACAGCGGTGGTCTCGTGAATCAAAAATCTTTTCAAAAGCTTCCTCGTGGAATTACTAGGTTGTCTTAACCAGTGTTGCTATGGTTACATCCTTGGCAACGCATGTCATCGGTGGGCAACAGCATCGTCATGCTTACTTCACAAACCATCAACTTCAATGACATGGCGATTCAGTAGAGATGGTTAAGTCGTCATACAGTAGCTACACCTCTAAGAATACTTTAATGGGTGAATGGAGGAAAGGTCTTGGATGTTTTATCATCGTGATGTTAAAGTATGAACTTTGTGTTTATCAGTGACTCGTGTAAGAGAAGTTTCCATTTTAGCCTAACATTGACGATGTAACCTATGAACTTTGATCTCTTGGACTCCAGATCTGGACTTCATTCTCACCTCTGTAGCAATAGGCATCATAGAGCGGTGTGGCGTCCGTAGCATTGGCAGATCCGCTGCTGGTTGTGGTTTCATTGGTGTTGGGAACGACGGTCCAGACCCCTGGCTGGTCCCCTCCACAGCCCTGCCTGGGCTGGGTGATAGGGTAGCGGACACTGCCGTCAGAGAGCCAGCCTGGAGCACAGCTGTCCAGCCCAGCCTTCCAGGCCAGGTAGAGCTGCCCCACCGTGGCCAACTGTCCCCCCAGGGAGATGCAGCGTTCTGAGGCAGAGGACAGAGTCAGACGCCCTGGGACCCATGAGTGGAATACCTCACCTGGATAGAGAGAGGTGGGGGGGGAGGGGGGAGAAGGAGAGAGAAAGAGAGGGATCGAGAGAGAGGAGGTTCTGACTCAGATATCTTTATTGTCCTTTCACAAGCCTACAAATTCACAAGGCAATTTTATTAAAGTGACTCGGGAGTGGAAGTGAGATGTTTCTGTGTGCCTGTGTGTGTGTGTGTGTGTGCCTGTGTGTGTGTGTGCGTGTGGACATGTGTATGTGTGCGCGTGTGCCTGTCTCACCGTCCAGTTCCCCGGCAAAACAGTAGACATCAAACAGCTCATTAGGGTCTCTCTTCCCATAATTCCTCACACCAGCCGAGTACTCCTGTTGTCCATAGCAACCACGCTCTGGTGACTGGATAGGGTAGCTGTGGAGATAATATTAATAGGATCAGAGTCAGAAAACTAGGCTCCGTGTTCGCACCAGATGCTCAAAATATCAAACTATGCCTGTCTTCCAAACAGTATGCGGTCTTCGTTGTATTGTAAGCGAGTGTTTGGATGTGACAGGGGTGACTGGGTCAGCTCTGTGTGTGTGTGTGTGTGTGTGTGTGTGTGTGTGTGTGTGTGTGTGTGTGTGTGTGTGTGTGTGTGTGTGTGTGTGTGTGTGTGTGTCCTCACCGGACAGTCTGGTCGGAGAGCCATCCGGCAGCACAGTTGGCATAACCATTGTAGAACACTGCCCACAGCTGGGTCGGCGTGGCGATGAGGGCGGAGTTCTCCTGACAGGCCCGCTGGGCGTCATCGAATGAGAGGGCGTAACGGTCACTAGGAGACCGGTAATGGAACACCACACCTGAGAGGAGAGACACGGAGGTGAGCTGACTGACAGGCACATTCTCTTTCGTTCTCTCTGCCCCCTCTCTTGTATTTTCCTCTTCCTTGATCAACACCGCAAGGAAACACACACATACAGCACACGTATTCACAGCAACAACAAAAAAACAAGCACTCAATTTGAGCAGCGTACGACACAGCCACACACAGGTTCGGGTTGTGATGCCAAGTGTGTATTTGTCTCAGACAAACAGATGGGAGCTTGTACAACCAATTAGATCATTAGGATGTTCATTCAGTGGCGAAGGTCACCCAATGAAATGTTACTCTCCGTGTGCCATTGTGAGACACTAAATGATTATGCTAATATTAACACCGGGATGTAGAAGATGTTTCTTCTCACTTTTGTTCCCTCCTCTGCACCTGCAGTAGTATATCGGATGTCCGTGATATAGCCCTACTTTGACAGATTATACAGGTGCATTGGTTGGAAACCACATAGGTTCACCGTCCCCATTCTGAACAGATCAATTGGAAATCCTCCGTGTTCTTTTAGCTGCATTCCATGGAAGAGCAGTCACAGGGTACTTGTCATTGGTATTCAAGCCATGCACTTAATACTAATTACCGTGTCACGGACTATTAGTCCGTTAATATGAACCCATAATGAAAACACAAACAGAAGCAGAGAAAAAGTACGACCGGAGAAAGTCATTGCGATATTGATATGATGAATCAATGTAATTAGTGTTGAATAAGATAAAGGAGGCTTTGTCCCAACACTCAATGGGAAGGACCAATGGTCATTAAGTAAAAGGTCACATTTTCACACTGAGGTTTCTAAGATGCCATTAATGATCATTTGAAGGGACAAAGAGCGTGGTTATCCACCGTATGGATTTGTCTAGCGTTCAGCAATATAATAAGTAAGCTTTTTCACTATTGATGAGCTCTACTCCACATGAGAAGTGATTCGCAAAACACACTAATTGAAGAATTCAAAAGAAGGTACTCCTTGTAATTGTTGCAAACAAAGATATACTGTATTAAAACGGAGAGAAAACTTCAATTACAACAGCATACAGTCAGTTACAGTATAAACTCCTCACCCGTGACCACAAGGGGCAATACGTCTCGCTCGTAGTTGTCGCCCACGACAACCTGGCAGTGGTAGGTGCCTGTGTCGTTGCTACGGAGGCCTGAGATCTCCATGGTAGCATTTAGGTTGTTGGCAGCGTATCCAAGCAACCTGACCCGCCCAGCGAAAGCCGTATTCACCTTCACCACGTCACCTTTGGCAAAGAGTTACAAAATAAGAGTGTATAAGTGTATACTCTACATCATTTGGTCATAATGAATGTTGATTTCATAGTGTATTACAAAAAATCCAAATGTGGCATGTTTAAGTGTCGATTGAAATGAATATCCTGCTGGTTGAAACAGTCTACGACCATGTTGGTTGACACACTATCATTGAGTCATTAGCTTTAATTTAGGACTACTGTTACTTTCTTTACCTTTGGCTGAGAGAACCATCTGCTCCAGGGGACCCCCCTTTCCTCCACGCGGCACCCAGGTTCGGGTCCACTGGATATGGGGAGGCTGGCTGGAGGGGCTGGGCTCGTGGGTGAAGACGCAGGGGAGGTGAGCGAACCCGGCCAGTGGCTCTTGTACGGTAGGGTGGACGACTCTACGCATGTTCACCAAGGAGGCTGCCTCGCTCACGCCTACGGAGAGGAAGAAGAAGAGACAGGGTCACGAGGGAAAAAGGGAAGAAGAGATCAAATGTACTCCTATGCGTTCCCTCAATATGGCGGCCGATCTACCCATCATTGACTTGAATGGTAATTCTATTTCTATGTAAGATCCTCAAGTAAGCTAAGACAGACAGGAGTAATGGTTAGTGTGACAGAGACATGTTCCGTCAGTTTGGTCTATTAGAGCCAAGCCAATTACCTATTGAGAGAGCAGAAGAGGAATGAGAGGAGCTGAGATTCCAGGGCGCCATCTGATACTTAACCAGACCTCTGGGATTCATTATTAGCGTAACACTCAAAGAATGTTCCGGAACCCAACTCGGTGAAACTCCATTCCAGCAGAGGTGACACAACAGCACTGTGTAGAGTCACACACACACATACACACACACACACATTTGCAGACGCACACACAAAGGCACACGCGTGCATGCACACACACACACACACACACACGCACACACTTGACACTTGGCTGGGTAGACAGATAATTAATTCCAATTTCAATATGCTTATTTCATCACATTCATATCTGCATTCATGCACCTGCTTTCCCTCTCTCTCTCTCTCTCTCTCTCTCTTTCTCCTCTCTCTTTCTATCCCCCCATCCCTCTGTTTCTTTCCCCCCCTTTTCCTTCTCTCCCCTCTCTACCACTAACCTCTCTGTCCCCCTTTCCTCTCTTTTCCTTTGCCTCACTCCCTCTCCCCTCCCCTCTCTGTGATTTGATTGGATGTAAAAGTGTCGGGACGGTGTTTACCGCACAAAGGACTGGGTTCATCACTCTGCAGGTGGACATCAGTAGTTCGCTCACTCCAGATGCCGTGAGATACAGCCTCGGGGTAACCATGGAAATGGGAATAACGGTAAAGGCCAACTACAAGGCTAACCCAGTAGATATCTTCCATCTGCATTTAGATTGGAATGTTTTCACAAGGGGAAACCCCCCCTAGAGAGAATTCCCATGTCAGTATTCTAAAAATCATACCGCTTTATCCCCAAACCAGAAGTAATCACAAACACTGTTTGGTACGTGGAGAGAGAGAGAGAGACAGACAGAGAGATGAAGACAGATGCCTGTGAATGGAAAAAAACATATGGAATTGACAGCAGAAAAAAATTAAGAAAAGAGGGAGACTTCTAAAAATGAAAACAAGAGTGGAGATGACATGGGGGACTTTTACTGTCATCAACAGAAGCCGCTCTCCTATTGTATGCTTGTCAGAGGGGCAAACCATGTGTAGAACCTGCCAGTATTAGGCCTCCGAAGTGTCCTTCAAGGATGTATTGTTCATCTCATTTGTCTCATTCTTGTCCCTGCCTATTACTAATGGTTGACAAGGTTCATGCAGTGTAGCTCTGACATACAGGAGCCCTGACAGTGATACGAGACGTTATTCATTCGTGTCTGTTCTGCTACTGCATAGCTGTCTTCACTTGTGCCGGGCTAGTCAAATCAGATGGTTCCTCAGCTTCATGTCAATAAGTGATAGATATACAATCATACACACACACATCAAAGCCCAGCAGAGTCAAAGACCTCGAGGTATTCTCTCCCAGCAAATGCATGCCTTTCCATCGCCCAGCCATCCATCTATTAGCTGGGATATCCATGGCAACAGCAGCCGGAGGATAGTGTCCAGGTAGTGGTGTGTTTGGAGAGGTTAGGTAGGAGAGTGATATACCGTAACCTGTGAGTGGCCTCTGAGACCCTTCGTCCATCTGAGCAACAGAGAGCCATAACACACACGTACAGGCACGCGTGCACCAGACACACAAGCACGCACGCACGCACACACTCACGCACGCACGCACGCACGCACGCACGCACATATCTAAACACGCACACTTAGAGACACTCTCTCTCACACTCAAGTACATTGCAGTATCTGCTTTTGAGCCAAATCCCATTAAGTTCTTTCAAATAATGTAGACCATGAAGGAGACGAAACGAGGAAAGGATCTTAATTTGATCACTCTTTTGATGCTGAGAATTTTCCTGCATAGCAGGAAATGCAAACCTGTAGTGTATTAGAGGTTCTAAAAGGCTTCTAAAGTTTGTAATTTTTACATTAATGTCAGACTTGATGTATCAAAAAATGTATCAACCCCTACAACAAAATAATCTACATAATAATTCACATTTCCAGTTGCTGAATTATTATTTTTCTTCTGTAGCAAACAGGGTAAAATGAAGATCCTACATCTGTATCTAAGCCAATTGGGACACAGTCTGTTTGTGGTTCCTCGAACATCATAGGTTTTAACCACATGCTTAGATAGACTTCCAACACAGAGTCATGCTGTCTTCGTTGCTCCAGCACAGTACAATTTGACGCAGTGTAATTGAACAGACGGTCAACTAAAGTACCATCAACGGGGTTTGGAAAAGTTCCAGTACAGTCCCACAGAGCCTGTCTGCAAACATCCACAACATGTTTCTCAGTTACAACATTCAAACGACACAATAAAAAAAAGTAGTAGCAATCAACATTACTACTGATCCGAAACTTGTTAGCCTGGGCCAACATTTTCCGGCTTCTATTTTCTGAAAATGTGCCTGGGATTTCCAGCAGCACCTCATGTTGATGATGTGTTGTCCACCAGCTTCCCAGAAACTGAGGGCTGAAACCAGTGTGCATGTCAGACTGAAGAATGAGCACAGATAAGAGCACTCACCCAGGCCAGCACACAGAAGCAGCAGCAGAGACGGGACAGCCTGTCGACCAGCTACATGCACAGCCACCGCCATCCTGGACCTGCAAAGAGAGGGGGGGGGGGGGGGGGGAGAAAGAGAGGGAGAGAGAGAAAGAGAGGGAGAGAGGGGGGTGAGAGAGAGAGAAAGAGAGGGAGAGAGAGGGGGTGAGAGAGAGGGAAAAAGAGAGGGAGAGGGGGGGTGAGAGAGGAGAGAGAGAGAGAAAGAGAGGGTGAGAGAGAAAGAGAGGGGGTGAGAGAGAGAGAGAAATAGAGGGAGAGGGGGGGGGTGAGAGAGAAGGAGAGGGGGAGAGGGTGAGATAGATAGATGGAAAGAGAAGGCGAGAGACAGAGGGGGAGAGAGAGATAGAGAGAGAGAGAGAGAGAGAGAGAGAGAGAAAGGGGTGGATAGGGAGACAGACAGAGACCATTAAGATTCACGTTGCATGGTTAAAGTAGTATTTGTCTGTCAATCTCTCACTCTCTCTCTTCCACTTCTCCCCGGGTCGACACATTCTGTAGGTCGATGAGCTATGAGCACGTACACTGCGTGTGTTCCGTGTGTCCTGTCCTGTATTTATACCTCGTGTTGCATCCCCTCACCAAAGAGTGAGCTGCATAGACATTAAAAGCTTATTTTGTCTCCATTCTTCTATTGTATTATGCAAGAGGACGGAGTCCTTGCGGTACGCCATGTTAAGCTGCTAGATCACTTTCAATGTGAGCAGACATGGCGACCTTTGACCTATTCTCCATGTTGGAAATCCTGAGCCACATGAGGAATGAACCTCTGGCAGAAAGGGAGTCATGCAGAGAGCCTGGCTGCGAGCCCAAACCCTCTCAGTCAATACAGAAAGACAAGACAGAAGTAGCATTGACAGTAGAGCATCTAAGAATGGCCGAGGGGGATGGATTATTCAAAGAAATGGAATGTGAGTTTGGTATCTTTGCGGTGTAGGAGGCGTTCATGTGCAAACTGACATTAACGTTTTATTCCATCTTTCTCCCATTCCTGAAAATGCGTCGCCTCTTCGCCTACTGTACAGCCACGCTTGCAATCCAATCAGCTCTGAATTGAAATGGTTTAGAGGACATGTCCATAGGATGATGAAAATCAGTCTTGCAATCAAAGGGTGTATAGACAAGTTACGTAAAGATCAAGTGATTTGTGCTAAGAACTGGCGACCAGGAAATCCTGTCTTCAGACGGTTTTGCATTTACCAGGGTAACTCCAGTCACGTCCAATGAATTTCTGCTGCTCCGAGCTGACTGTACTTGTATTTCGGCAACCCTTTCAGAGTGGGCCTGCCATCGAGAGAGGGTAAAGATACAAAGGTATTTCGTCACGGAGAATAAAGTATTGTAACACATTCCACATTTAAGTGTCACTCAAAAGCGACCCCCCCCTGTCCTTTATGTAACAGAGTCATGGTGGTCTGTGGAACCGTAGGCAGGGGTTGACTGGTATTGGTGAGACCCCACGGGGTCAGACACTCAAGTTACACTAACACATCGTTTCCCAAGTGATGGATCGGGACCCAAATTGTGCACCATTGCAGAATCATTTCGAGTCACATCTTCAGTTTGGGGTCCTGGTTAGAACGGTTGGTTATGCTCACTGGGTGGACCACGGGTCATGATGATGGCACAAAAATAAAGGTTGCACCATGTCCGCTCTAAGCAAGGTTAGGGACAAGGCTAGAGAGCAACAGTAGAGGGTATACGAAAGGCCTCGTAACAACAGCCACTGCAGTCACAGCCAGCATACTGAGTATGAACGCCACTGTAGACACCATACAACTCTCCCCTCCTATACCCGGCCCACTCAAGCCTTTGGTTCAAGGGATTTTACAAGTAACAGTGATCCTTGTGGACCTGAACGCACCAGCTGTATACTAACCAGCCTCACCCTATTGATGTTGTTAACGCCTTCTTCTAAGACTCCTTTCTGCACGTCTCCCTTTGTTGTCTTAGGTGGAGAAAAGAACTCAAGGAGGCTCTAGAATGTGTCGGCGAATGGGGCTGTCCATTCTGATTGTATGGGCTAAATACACAACATTCTAAGAGGGCCAACAGAGCATACAGTAGAGATCCAACCAGGCAACCACCACTGTAATAGACAGGTCTGGGAGAAGGGAGATACAGTCTTGCTCTGCGCTGAGCTGCAGTCCATCAGTGCAGAACAGCAAAGGCCCTGAACCCATGCCTTCGCTATCATTACTTCAGCAGGAAAGGAAGCCTAGACACCCCCCCCCCCCTCCCACCCCCCTGCCTCAAAGCATTCGACCAAGTCTTTCAGTGGGATTTTCCCTTAAAGTTTGCTTTGGAGGATTTTCGGCACCTCCAAACCTAAATGGGAATCGAAGGATGAAACTGCTACACTCCACAAGAGAAATTGAAAACCAGGGAAATACACAGCATTGATCCATCCAGCTTTCCACCCCATGTTTGTGTAAGGAAGGGGGACACCTCTAAATCACCCCCTACGATCGCATACATCTAGTGGGCATGAGCTCTCTCCCCGGCCTGCTCTCATTACCACAGATATGAGCAGGCGTGTGTGTGTGTGTGTGTGTGTGTGTGTGTGTGTGTGTGTGTGTGTGTGTGTGTGTGTGTGTGTGTGTGTGTGTGTGTGTGTGTGTGTGTGTGTGTGTGTGTGTGTGTGTGTGTGTGTGTGTGAGTATATCTACAGTATCTGAACGCCTTCCAACTCAGCTCAGACTCGCATAAATAGAGTCAGCAGTGACAGAGGGCCGTTAAGTCCCTGTAGTTAATCAACCCACTAGCTGCTCCGGTCTTGATTCATGATACACAGGCACCTCAGAGCACTTCATCTGTCTCAGTGACACACACAAACACACGCTCATGCAAACACACACAAATTACCACCAGCCCAGTCGGAATGCTCTTTCTCAGTGGGGGCGCACACACGCGCCATGCTCACACACGTCACACATACAACACATTAAAAAAGCTGGATGTTCTTTGTGGGATCTGCTGTCCCCTCTACCTGGCCTTGGATAGAATATCGCGCTAGTCTCCTCCCACTGGCAGAGGATCTACAGTACCTTCAGAAAGTATTCATACCCTTTGACTTTTTGCACATTTTCTTGTGTTACAGCCTGAATTGAAAATGGATTAAATTTAGATTTTGTGTAACTGGCCTTCCACGCAAAATAATGTCAAAGTGGAATTATGTGTTTTTAGATAAAAAAAAATCACAAATGAATAAAACATGAAAAGCTGAAATGACTTGAGTCAATAAGTATTCAACCCATTTGTTATGGCAAGACTAAATAAGTTCAGGAGTAAAAATGTGCTTATTAACAAGTCACATAATAAGTTGCATGGATTCACTCTGTGTGCAATAATAGTGTGTTTAACATGATTTTTGAATGACTACCTCATCTCTGTACCCCACACATACAATTATCTGTAAGGTCCCTCGGTAGAGCAGTGAATTTCAAACACAGATTCAATCACAAAGACCAGGGAGGTTTTCCAATAACTCACAAAAAAACATACACTGAATCTCCCTTTGAGCATGGTGAAGTTATTTTTATTTTTAAAAATAAATTTTATCCCCTTTTCTCCCCAATTTTTGTGGTATCCAATCGCTAGTAATTACTATCTTGTCTCATCGCTACAACTCCCGTACGGGCTCGGGAGAGACGAAGGTCGAAAGCCATGCGTCCTCCGAAGCACAACCCAACCAAGCCGCACTGCTTCTTTAACACAGCGCGCCTCTAACCCGGAAGCCAGCCGCACCAATGGTTCGGAGAAAACACCGTGCATCTGGCCCCCTTGGTTAGCGCGCACTGCACCCGGCCCGCCACAGGAGTGACTGGAGCGCTATGAGACAAGGATATCCCTACCGGCCAAACCCTACCTAACCCGGACGACGCTAGCCCAATTGTGCGTCGCCCCACGGACCTCCCGGTCGCGGCCGGCTGCGACAGAGCCTGGGCGCGAACCCAGAGACTCTGGTGGCGCAGCTAGCACTGCGATGCAGTGCCCTAGACCACTGTGCCACCCGGGAGGCCCCCATGATGAAGTTATTAATTACACTTTGGATGGTGTATCAATACACCCAGTCACTGCACAGATATGGGTGTCTTTCATAAAACTCCGTTGCCAGAGAAGAAGGAAACTGCCCAGGGATTTCACTATGAGGCCAAGGGTTACTTTAAAACAGTTACAGAGTTTAATGGCTGTGATAGAAGAAAACTGAGGATGGATCAAAAACATTGTAGTTACTCCACAATACTAACAAATGGCAGAGTGAAAATAAGGAAGCCTTTACAGAATATTCCAAAACAATCCTGTTTGCAATAAAGTGCTACAGTTAAACTGTAAAAAATGTGGCAAAGAATTTACTTTATATCCAGAATACAAAGCGTTATGTTTGGGGAAAATCCAACACAGCACATCACTGAGTACCACGCTTCATATTTTCAAGCATGGTGGTGGCTGCATCATGTTATGGGTATGCTTGTCATCAGCAAGGACTAGGTTGTTGTTGTTGTTGTTGTTTTTTGGGGGGGAGGGGTAAAAATAAACAGAATAGAGCTAAGCACAGGCAAAATCCTAGAGGAAAACCTGGTTTAGCATGCTTTTCAACAGACACTGGGCGAAATGTTCACCTTTCAGAAGGAGCATAACCTAAAACACAAGGTCAAATATACACTGGAGTTGCTTATCAAGACAACATTGAATGTTCCTGAGTGGCCAAATTACAGTTTTGACTTACAGTGCATTTGGATCTTACAGCCTTCTTCAAAAATTGATGAAATATGTTTTTCTCATCAATTTACATAAAATACCCCATAATGACGAAGCAAAAACAGGTTTTGCAAATGTATTAAAAATAAAAAACTGAAACACTTTATTTCTATAAGTATTCAGACACTTTGCTATGAGACTCAAAACTTTGAGATGTTTCTACAACTTGATTGGAGTCCACCTGTGGTAAATTCAATTGATTGGACATGATTTGGAAAGGCACACACCTGTCTATATAAGGTCCCACAGTTGATAGTGCATGTCAGAGCAAAAACCAAGCCATGAGGTCGAAGACATTGTTCGTAAAGCTCCGAGACGGGATTGTGTTGAGGCACAGATCTGGTGAAGGGTACCAAAAAATGTCTGCAACATTGAAGGTCCCAAAGAACACAGTGTTCTCCCTCATTCTTAAATGGAAGTTTGGAACCACCGAGACTCTTCCTAGAGCTGGCCGTCCAGCCAAACTGAGAAATCGGGGGATAAGGGCATTGGTCGGGGAGGTGACCAAGAACCCGATGGTCACTCGGACAGAGCTCTAGAGTTCCACTGTGGAGATGGGAGAACCTTCCGGAAAGACAACCATCTCTGCAGCACTCCACCAATCAGGCCATTATGTTAGAGCAGCCAGACGGAAGCCACTCCTCAGTAAAAGGCACATGACAGCTCACTTGGAGTTTGCCAAAAGGCACCTAAATGACTCTCAGACCATGAGAAACAATATTCTCTGGTCTGATGAAACCACAATTGAACTCTTTGGCCTGACTGCAAAGCATCACATCTGGAGGAACCCTGGCACCATCCCTACCGTGAAGCATGGTGGTGTCAGGACCTCAGATTGGGGTGAAGGTTTACCTTCCAACAGGACAACAACCCTAAGCAATTGGCCAAGACAATGCAGGATTGGCTTCGGGACAAGTCTCTGAATGTCCTTGAGTGGCCCAGGCAGAGCCCAGACTTGAACCCGATCGAACATCTCTGGAGAGACCTAAAAATAGCTGTGCAGTAATGCTCCCCATCCAACCTGGCAGAGCTTGAGAGGATCTGCAGAGCTGAATGGGAGAACCTCCCCAAATACAGGTGTGCCAAGCTTGTAGCATCATACCCAAGAAGACTCGAGGCTGTAATCACTGCCAAAGGTGCTTCAACAAAGTACTGAGTAGAGGGTCTGAATACTTATGCAAATGTGATACGTTTTTACATTTTTTATACATTTGCAAAAAATGTTTAAAAAAAATTAAAAAACTGTTTTTGCTTTGTCATTATGGAGTATTGTGTGTAGATTGATGAGGGGAAAAAACGATTTAATCCATTTTAGAATAAGGCTGTAATTTAACAAAATGTGGAAAAAGTTAAGGGGTCTGAAAACTTTCTGAAAGTCTGTCTAGCAATGATCAACAACCAACTTGACAGCGCTTAAATAATTTTTTAAAGGATAATGTTTATAGTATGCAATCCAGGTGTGCACAGCTTTTAGAGACTTGCCCAGAATGACTCACACCTACCAAATGTGATTCTAACATGTATTGACACAGGGGTGTGAATACGCACACGACCAGTGAAAAGTTTTAGAACACTTACTCATTCAAGGGTTTTTCTTTTTTTTAACTATTTTCTACATTGTAGAATAATAGTGAAGACATCAGAACTATGAAATAACACATATAGAATCATGTAGTAACCAAAAAACTGTAACACAAATGGAAATATATTTGATAATTTGAGATTATTCAAATAGTCACGCTTTGCCTTCATGACAGCTTTGCACACTCTTGGCATTCTCTCAACCTGCTTCACCTGGAACGCTTTTTCAACATTCTTGAAGGAGTTCCCACAAATGCTGAGCACTTGTTGGCTGCTTTTCCTTCACTCTGCGGTCCAACCCATCCTAAACCATCTCAATTTGGTTGAGGTCGGGGGATTGTGGAAGCCAGGTCATCTGATGCATCACTCTCCTACTCACTCTCCTTCTTGGTAAAATAGCCTTTACACAGCCTGGATGTGTGTTGGGTCATTGTCCTCTTGAAAAAAAAATGATAGTCCCACTAAGCGCAAACCAGATGGGATGGCGTATCAGGCTGTAACAACAACATTTGGAATAAGTCAAAGGTGTATGAATACTTTGTGAAGGCACTGCAAGTCTCAATGCCTCCTGGGAAAAGGAGGTCGGTAACTGTTCAATAGTGTTTCATGAGTTAATTAAGAGGACACACTTTCGTTGCCAACAACGACCTGGGGAAAAGTTGTAGGCCCCAGTTGATGCAACAGACTATTAAACTTCCCTTGATATTTCATTACGTGTCAATCTAGGAAGAGATGAAAGAAGAGAAACGAAGAGGACGACAATGGAATGTTCAGTCATTTTGACTGTGTGTGTGCGTGGGCGCGCGTGTGTAAGTGTTTGGCTTTTATAGAGCAAAGCACTGTTTTATGAAGAGAAACTGTTTCATAAAGCAAAACTGTCAGACGTTGCTTCATGTTTTTTTCTCTCGCCGGGGACCTGGCAGCTGAAAATGACTTTCCTCTCTTTCCTCCTCCTTAATCATGTCTTACAAAAACAATTACCCCTTCAGAGCGGCGGAGGGCTCCAAATGATGGACAGACTAAGTGAGGAGTAGAGAGGAGAGGCGAGGGCCACTTTAAAACCAACTAGTAAAATAACGCCAAATCGAACTGCCAATTTGAAATTTAAAAGCTCTTTGAAAATGGACAGGCAGGCTGGCACAGGTGGTAACCTGGCATAATGCTATTCGCATTGCTATGATACGGTGTGGACTGGGGCTGTACCTCACAGGTGGGCTTGCGCTTTGACATTGTGGATGGGTTTTAATTGCTGTACTCTGTCTTCTAGGAGCAGAACATTGTTTGTGCCATAATCTTGAGAAGGTCACGTGCTCGGTCATATTTATCATCTGTGAGAACATCATTCTTTTATCCCTATAGGCTCAGCATGGCATTGTGACATAATAACAGGAAAGACTAAATGACTCAGCAACAGAAAAACCTAAGTCATGGGTACATTTGTCTAGGAAATAGGAAGTAGACAGAGAATTGCACAGTAATTACTTAAGACATTATCAGAAGTAGCTACCCGACTACAACTCCCCTCCACCCGCCCAACCCAAATCCTCATCTGAAGATCTGAACACCAGGAAAGGTAATTGAGCTGAATCAGGCATTTTTCTGGCCACCCCTCATAGCCTGGTTCCTCTCTAGGTTTCTTCCTAGGTTTTGGCCTTTCTAAGGAGCTTTTCCTAGCCACCGTGCTTCTACACCTGCATTGCTTGCTGTTTGGGGCTGGGTTTCTAGGCTGAGTTTCTGTACAGCACTTTGAGATATCAGCTGATGTACAAAGGGCTATATAAATACATTTGATTT
This sequence comes from Salvelinus fontinalis, assembly GCF_029448725.1. Lineage (NCBI taxonomy): Eukaryota > Metazoa > Chordata > Actinopteri > Salmoniformes > Salmonidae > Salvelinus > Salvelinus fontinalis. The sequence continues at coordinate 43,974,836 of NC_074690.1, read as the reverse complement.
GATTTGATTATTCTCTCCCTGCTACCCCCAAGGTATTTTGATCTGTGCGTTTGCCTAGTGACACACACACACACTTTCCACTTGTGTGTCGAATATGTCAGGTGAATAATCGCACTCAAAACAGCTAATGACTCATGAAATGCTGCTGGTGGGACTCATGAGAAGAGAGAGGCTCTGAAATCCTCTGCTGTAAGCAGAGATAGGATGCAGCTGTGAGGAGAGGAGAGGGGCAACGTGGTCTCAGGGAAATTTGTAATATTCTGTGACACTCCATTTAGTATGATGTTATGTTACGTTAGGTTAAATTATAAATGGAATAGCGGTCTTCCAATATCATACGAATATGTAGTATTATACATCTTACCTGGCCATACAATAGCATACGAATTAGAATATATAGTATTACACATCTTACCTGGCCATACAATAGCATACGAATTAGAATATATAGTATTACACATCTTACCTGGCCATACAATAACATACGAATTAGAATATATAGTATTATACATCTTGCCTGGCCATACAATAACATACGAATTAGAATATATAGTATTATACATCTTACCTGGCCATACAATATCATACGAATTAGAATATATAGTATTATACATCTTACCTGGCCATACAATAGCATACGAATTAGAATATATAGTATTAAACATCTTACCTGGCCATAGAATAGCATACGAATTAGAATATATAGTATTATACATCTTACCTGGCCATACAATAGCATACGAATTAGAATATATAGTATTATACATCTTACCTGGCCATACAATATCATACGAATTAGAATATATAGTATTATACATCTTACCTGGCCATACAATAGCATACGAATTAGAATATATAGTATTATACATCATACCTGGCCATACAATAGCATACGAATTGGATGATGTAAGTTATCATATGTCTTGGAGGACGTATAGTATTATATGTCTTTCTCTGAGACCAGCTTGTTTGATGCATTGTAACAACAATGGAGAATTTACGTTGGTGGTGAGGTGAACTAACAACAAAGGTTACGATAATTTACTTGAAAAGTTGGGGAAACTAAAACGGCAAAGGTTAGGTGAATTGGGTTAAGTTTAGAATAAGGGTTAGGGGAAGGGGTTAGCTAACATGCTACAGTTGTCCCCAACGTGACTCGAACATGCAACATCTGGATTGCTAGATGGTCGCGGATTACGACCACCCATCCTCCCCGACCAACCTTTCTACTTTTGTTTCTGTCTAAAGTAACTAGACCATTTGTAGGCATCATACGCCTTGGAGGTGCTCAGAAATACGGAGAGTAAGTTTCGTATGGCTCTGAGACCAGGCTGAGAGGAAAGGAGAGGAGATTAGAGGAATCAGAGAGGAGAGGAATCAGAGAATTAAAAAATGTACAAGGCTTCTGATATGATGGAGGGAGGGTTTAGTTGAATAGGATCCCCATTAGCTACTGCACATGTAACAGCTACTCTTCCTGGTGTCCACATAAAACATACAAATACATGACAAAGTACAGAGCAGTTATATACAAATAACAACATAAGATATTACATTAAATAAAATACTAAGAAATAAAATAATGACCTATAGGAAAGACACCAAGAAACAACAAAAATAATATTTACACACTAATTATATTTCCTTATTTGTGAGAGAAAAGAGGAGAGAAGGAGAGAGGAAGCATAAGAAAATGAATTAAGGTTTAGGACAAAGAGAGAGAGTTAGACAAATATAATTACAAAAAGATGCTATCTCAGAAAAAAAGGGTTCCAAAAAACGTTCTCCAGCTGTCCCCATAGGAGAACCCTTTTTGGTTCCAGGTAGAATCCTTTTGGGTTCCACGTAGAACCCTCTATGGAACAGGTTCTACATGGAACCGAAAAGGGTTCTCCTATGGGGAAAGCCAAATCACCTTTTTAGGTTCTAGGTAGCACCTTGTAGATGCAAAATGACTGCCAAACTGATGTGGAAAAGAAGACATCGCAGCTAGGCAGTGAAACACAATGCCGTTTATCTTTAAAATGGCATCAATCACAAGTAGGTCACATAAGCGATGATTTCCATTGGGCTTGATGATTATTGGAGCAAATAGCCTGGGACCATGCAGCGGTAAGCCCCACAATATTGAGGTTACCGCCCAGAACATAAGCATGACAGATGGTGGTTGATCAAGCCATCTAGAGTAAGTCTACTCAATCATACTGTACTAACCATACTGTAACCGCTTACCACCCGTCCATACCCCGCTTTCTGTCTCCCATGTTCTAACATCTTAAGTGGGGGGAGTGAATGGGACTACTATATTTACCTTGCTGTTAGTCTATACAACCATGTGGCTCTACAAATAAAATGTATTATTATTAATGCTACCCCTCTCACTCTGTCTCCTTACATCTTAAGTGGGGGAAGGGAATGAGACCACTGACCCAAACCTACTGCAACATCCTCTTGTCACCGAGCTTATGGGATGAGGTTCTAATGAAAGGCTAAGATTTGGCCTCGCTGCGTGCCAGAGACAGAGATACAGTAATCGCATCTGTCTAGAAGATGGTGCAAAGACAGCCACGTCTAATGACTCTGAGGTCATTAAGCATTATAATGCTTCCTATCATTACTGAGGAGCAGTAGCCTAATTACAGCATTATCACATTACGCAATGCCTATAGATACAATACCATATTGATCACATACACGTACATATATATACAAAGTTGGTTACACTTGCTTTTTAACACATAAATCCAGTACGTTGGTTGATTGAGCTGCGTTGATTGAGTGCATTTTGCATCTGTCTTCACTGACAGCTCCCTGCTGTCAGTGAAGACACACACACACACACACACACACACACACACACACTGCATGAAAGTCTTCCACTGATACATGAAATGTTAATAGTTCCGTTGCAGTGGTATAGCTCCACAGGGGGCTCTATACCACTATGCCTTTGTATCTCTCTCAGGTACGCAGCACCGGAGTAAAGCACACCAGGGTGTATTGCACATAAGTCATGTAGAAGCACTGTGCTCAGTTATGCTATATTTTAGCTATATATAGCAATAATTATTTGATAAGTATGTTGAATATATATTGATATATATCAAATAACGGAACTATTAAAATTTCATTTAACAGTGGAAGACTTTCATGCAGTGTGTGTGTGTGTGTGTGTGTGTGTGTGTGTGTGTGTGTGTGTGTCAGGGAGCTGTCAGTGATGACAGATGCAAAATGCACTCAATCAACGCAGCTCAATCAACCAACGTACTGGATTTATGTGTTAAAAAGCAAGTGTAACCAACTTTGTAACGTTGTGCGAGAGATGGTGATAGAGAGATAGAGATGTGACAGAAGGAACAGTCACAATACATATGAATAGCAGCAGATACAGTTGAAGTCGGAAGTTTACACACACTAAGTTGACTGTGCCTTTAAACAGCTTGGAAAATTCCAGAAAATGATGTCATGGCTTTAGAAGCTTCTGATAGGCTAATTGACAACATTTGAGTCAATTGGAGGTGTACCTGTGGATGTATTTCAAGGCCTACTTTCAAACTCAGTGCCTCTTTGCTTGCTTCATGGGAAAATCAAAAGAAATTAGGCAAGACCTCAGAAAAAAAATTGTAGACCTCCCCAAGTCTGGTTCATCCTTGGGAGCAATTTCCAAATGCCTGAAGGTACCACATTCATCTGTACAAACAATAGTACACAAGTACAAACACCATGGGACCACGCAGCCGTCATACCGCTCAGGAAGGAGATGCGTTCTGTCTCCTAGAGATGAACGTACTTTGGTGCGAAAAGTGCAAATCAATCCCAGAACAACAGCAAAGGACCTTGTGAAGATGCTGGAGGAAACAAAATAATAAAAATAATTTATATCCACAGTAAAACGAGTCCTATATCGACATAACCTGAAAGGCCACTCAGCAAGGAAGAAGCCACTGCTCCAAAACCGCCATAAAAAAGCCAGATTACAGTTTGCAACTGCACATGGGGACAAATATCGTACTTTTTGGAGAAATGCCTTATGGTCTGATGACACAAAAATAGAACTGTTTGGCCATAATAACCATCGTTATGTTTGGAGGAAAAAGGGGGAGGCTTGCAAGCCGAAGAACACCACCCCAACTGTGAAGCATGGGGGTGGCATCATCATGTTGTGGGGGTGCTTTGCTGCAGGAGGGACTGGTGCACTTCACAAAATAGATGGCATCATGAGGGAGGAAAATTATGTTGATATATTGAAGCAACATCTCAAGACATCAGTAAGGAAGTTAAAGCTTGGTCGCAAATGGGTCTTCCAAATGGACAATGACCCCAAGCATACTTCCAAAATTGTAGCAAAATGGCTTAAGGACAACAAAGTCAAGGTATTGGAGTGGCCATCACAAAGACCTGACCTCCATCCTATAGAAAATTTGTGGGCAGAACTGAAAAAGCATGTGCGTGCAAGGAGACCTACAAACCTGACTCTGTCAGGAGGAATGGGCCAAAATTCACCCAACTTATTTTGGGAAGCTTGTGGAAGGCTCCCCAAAACGTTTGACCCAAGTGAAACAATTTAAAGGCAATGCTACCAAATACTAATTGAGTGTATGTAAACTTCTGACCCACTGGGAATGTGATGAAAGAAATACAAGCGGAAATAAATCACTCTACTATTATTCTGACATTTCACATTCTTAAAATAAAGTGGTGATCCCAACTGACCTAAGACAGGGAATTTTTACCCGGATTAAATGTCAGGAATTGTGAAAAAACGGAGTTTAAATGTATTTGGCTAAGGTGTATGTTAACTTCCGACTTCAACTGTAGCTAGGGGCTGTTAAGACACCTGCGCCGGGTCCGTTACTCCAGCTGTATGTCTGGTAGGGGTCAGAGGTGAACGGCTATAGGTGAAAGGTCAATGTGGCTGGTAACATCAGGTGGAAGGGATCAGGTGCATGGGCAGTGGCTTTGGCCTAGATTCAATCAGATCGAGAGTTAATAACCTACGTTGCCCGACACCCGCATAGCGGATGTTTTGGCGGTGTTGGAAGTGGAACTGCAGTATGAGCTGACAAATTGGTGAGCGGCTGCTCTTGTGTGTCACAAACCACTCCCTTATTATCCATACAGGGTTAAAGTTCAAACGGCGATAGAAAGTTTAAGTTCTATCGATGATAGAAATAATGTCCGTTTTCATGTTCACTTGGATGGAGGAATTATAGCCTCAGTCTAATCGAGGTGTAGACAATAGAATAATACGCAGTTGAGTGTTTGGACTTGTAACGCAGCGGTATGATGAACTTCTAAAGTGGTCGCATGTGTCACGCCCTGGCCTTAGTATTCTTTGTTTCATTTATTATTTTAGTTAGGTCAGGGTGTGACATAGGTCAGGGTGGTATGTGTTTTTTGTATTGTCTAGGGTGGTTGTAATGTGTAGGGGGTTAAGTAGAGTAGATGGGTTAGTGTTCAGTGTAGGTGTCTAGGAAAGTCTATGGTTGCCTGAATTGGTTCTCAATCAGAGACAGCTGGTTATTGTTGTCTCTGATTGGGAGCCATATTTAAGGCAGCCATGGGCTTTAGCTGTTTGTGGGTAATTGTCTATGTGTAGTGTTTGTGTCAGCACTATTTGTCTTATTAGCTTCACGGTCGTCAGTTTGTTATTTTGTGTATAGTATTCGTTTCGTGTTTTTCCCTCTCTCTTCTAAATCAGTTTGTTATTTTGTTAGTTTGTGTATAGTAATCGTTTCGTGTTTTTTCCCTCTCTCTTCTAAATAAAGAGGATGTATTTTGCACACGCTGCGCCTTGGTCCAATCTCTCACAGCAAGACGATCGTGACAGCATGGCATTTGTCAAAAATCGGCGACAGTAACGCAAGGAGCCGCTTGTGGATTTGACAGCTCTTACACAGTTCCACCTCCGACACGCCAAAACAACCGCTATGCGGGTGTCGGCTATAGCACGGATCTGATAGGATCTAGCCCTTCGACTTCAATCCACCCATTGGGAGAGATGGGGTGCATCCGGAATGGCACCCTATTCCTTATATAGTGCACTATTTTTGTAGTAATATAGAGAATAGGGTGCCATTTCAGACATAGCCATGGCCAGAGAAGTGGCCATCAAACTGTAAAAAGAAATGATACATTCAGGCTAAGAGGTGCTGGCGCCACAGAGATAAACTACTTCCATTTCAATGGCTGCCACTTCATCCAGGAGTTTACATGTTTAATGACCCGCAGAAGAGGTGCTCAGTCCACAGAATATAAACTAGGTGCATTAAAAAAAAAGAAGAGTTTTACCACATACTAACATTTATTGCAGATATAGCCTTGGTCTGAGCAACGGCGCGTCGGTAAAAAACGTCATGTATTGAATGTGCATGAAAGTTGTCGTCATGGACTTCTTTACTCCCCTAAGAAATAACACCGATGACAAAATTCAATCATCATTGGACACTAGGATGTGACTAGACCCTGGTGAGTAGCACTTCGTTTTTGGAGGTCATATGGAGGTCATATGGAATCTTCTGGCAACCAGTTTCCCGAGTAACACAAGGGTCAATTACATGATAATACGGTCATGTAGCCTTTATCCAAAGCGACTTCAAGTTCTGTCTTATATGGAGTGTACGTACTGTAGCTCATGTCGGGGATCATCCTTCAACTCTGGTTTCGCAAGAGCCAACCAGCTGAGAAGCTCCAACCAATGTGGAGCCATCGGGAGATGTGTCAAAAAAGCTTGCTCTGGAGCAGCTCAAACAGGAATACTAAACATGATAGCATGACCTTCAGCATCTGCTACCAGTCAATACCAGAGAAAGGAGGCTCTCCGCTGACAAGAAACAAAGAGAGAGGCCGTTCTCTTTGTATGAGAACCTTTTAGTCGTGGCGCAGTGGTCTTATCCAGGCCTGTGGTGATTGGTTTGGAGGGGGGGGGTGTCAGTCCTTCCCAGGGTGCAAATAGTAAACTTGATTGATGGCTCGATCCGTCCCCCTCTGGGTTGCTCGTCATTGGGGACTTCACAGCAGGGGAAACGGAGAGAGAGAGAGAGAATCTGAGGTGGAAAATCTCTCCCATCCCTATTCTTGAAATTGTTCAAATTCAAGGCAGAGTGAGGTGTACGTCAGCAATACACGGGAGCTCAAAGATTAACATCTGCCAAAATGGAGAAAATAAATCTTTCACTCAAAACTGTATTTTCAGTCCGATTCAATCGTATTGCATACAGAACATAATGGATTCACACAATGGTAGCCACAATGCTTTTCTTCTTTTAAAAAAAGCATACGAAATGGTAGCAAAGCCAAATCCAAGCACAATATGCACCACATACAATCTAAAAGGTAAATACCAGGTAAACCCCTCACAGGTAGAGATGCCTTCAGTTTTCCATATAAGACACAATATCTGCATGCATGTGTAGTCGATTCTAAAAAAAAAAAGATACTGCATCATAGCCTACATTTCTATGGTAGTTTTACTTGAAAATGTCACAATGGAACTGTCCAGGTTAAAACCTGCCCAATAAACAAGATAAGACAAAAAAGTGGTCTATTCCCCTGTTGTTTGTGTCACATGACCACATGATTAAGTTACCACTTCACAACTCTACAGTACATTTACATTTACATTTAAGTCATTTAGCAGACGCTCTTATCCAGAGCCAATCCTCTGGGCTTTTGGTACAGTTCTTAGTGTGTCAAAGGTTGCGGGTTCGATTCCAGCAAGGGACTAATCTCCCATTATTGTTGCATTTTGCACAATGCTTAGCAAGCACAACATTAAAAACCCAATTACGAAATAGTTAGTAACACAAGAACAACACACATTTAGAACACACACCCCCAAAGCCCTTATTATTATGATTACCATAGCACTTTTCTCAAGAACAAGTCAAATCACTTCACATTGTATAGTTTAACTCCCATCCACCACTAACGTGTAGCAGTTTCATACCACACAGTTCACAGTAACAAACTCCGTGTCTGAAAATAACATCTAGCTGTCGCTTATCATAAACCACAACCTTCTGGCCACTGAAAAACGTCCAAACTGGCAACTGAATAGAGAAACTGCAGTCTCTTAGATAGTTAATCATTTCATATCCTCTCCAGGCACCTGAAATATATTAGTTTCCAGGGTGTGCTGACACTGACAGTTTTCTGCACATATTGGCAACTAAAATCAACATGTTGCCAGTTCAGAGACACGTTTCCAAACAGCCCTTCCTGATTGTGCTCAGTGGACCCTTTCCGCCTGTGCTCAGTGGTTCTGAAGAATATCTTCAACATTATAGACCTATGGCTATTTCTGAGATGCCATAGGTCCGTATTGGCATTTTCCAACACAAATCAGTGATTCTGGCCTATGGTCCACGTATAGCTTTGGGAATTTTCTTGGGAATTATTTATCTTGGGGAATTCCCCTATTGTGAAAAATGACCAATATTTCAAGCCACAAGCCTAGCCACAATTAGCTGTGGGGTAGTGGGAGCTGGCTGCACAAACACTTGTAAAGGTTACACTGGCATACAGTAGGATGCATAGTAATGACATCTGGCCCATGCCGTGGTTAACCAGCCTGCCAGTAGATTTGGCTAGCCTAGCACACTTCTTTATTTCTCCTTCAGCAGGTCGGCTCCTCCCATCTTCTCCTCCCAGGGGAGGCATGCAGCCTGTCTCTGATCTGATGAGGGTGTGAGGAAGGTCTGGCGGTGGTTTAGGAAACCCAGGAGTGAACTCTGCCGCACGCACCCAGACAGAATGAAAAATGCATGGGGGCCACTGGAGAAGTTTCAGTCTGGTTGGTAAGGTCCTCGTTCTCCCTGGCTCTGTCTCAGTTACTCTCTCTGTCCCTCCGTTTCTTCTCTCTCGCTCCTCTCTTTCTCCTCCCTCTTTCATTATTTACTTCCATCTCTCTGCCTGCTTATGTCTCCTCTCTCTCGGCTCTCTCGCTCCCTACCTCCCCCCCATCTCTCCTTGTGGTTTCACAATGGCACCAGCCCAAACTCTGTATTGGAAAAGCTAGTTAACCTCGCCATGCTAAACTCTCTTCTTTACAACGCCTATCAAAAAAGAGGCTGTCTACTTCATACTCTAGACCACTGGTTCCCAACCAGGGGTACTAGGACCACTGGGGGTACTTGGCCTATCTACATGGGGTACTTGAGAAGACGTATGAGACCATAGGACTACTGGTCAATTGGACACAAGGGGGTACTTCAGGGGTACTCCGGGCAGATAAAAAGGTTGGAAACCACTGCTCAAGACTAGAATAATGAATCGATAGACAAGGCTTAGGCCACTCAGACAATCTGACACAATAGACCTCATGTCAAGGGGACTAAAAGAGCTCCGCTTCCTCGGACAACGTGATTGGGACATGTTCATGTGTTTGTCGGTTTAACAAGCTCTACTGTATGGTCAAGACTTTTAGAGCATTAAGCGTCAGTGTGAAACATGCCTAGCTGAAGTGGATATACTTTAGTGCTTTGGAGTCTTTGGAGTAGGACTCTATAATTAGTGACCACTATGCAGGAATGTTTGTACTTTTATCCACAATGGTTTCCATCATTCTGACGCTGCTAATATTTTGACCCTGTTTCTTTGCCTCTTATGTATCAAATGAGCAGATTACAAGGCATAAAGTACATTTGAAATGGACAAGTATTCTGCATGCCACAGAGAAGGAGAATGTTGGCAGAGAGACAGAACCAGTGCTAACATTGTCCTTTATCTCTCTTATCGCCTGTATCTCTGATGTCATGCCCAGGCCAGGCTATTGGGGTTACAGACAGCCACACCTCCGATTGGCCCCTGAGAGGTTATGTGGGTGGGACCTTTATGCATAATGGAGAACATGACAGCTGTGCAGGTGTTCTGATCACTGATCTATGTTCCAACAGCTGTCTGCCAAACGATCCCTTTCTCTATCCCTCTTTTTTCTCTCTTTTGTTTTCCCCTCTCACTTTATCTGTCTTTCTCACTCACTCTCCATCTCTCTTATTTCTTCCACACACACAGCATTAACTCGAGGACCATTATAGATTGAGGACGCTCTTTAAATGCCACAAATGAAAATGCAAGCCATTGCCATAAATGCCTCTTACACATTAATGGTAGCCTGCGGCATTAGAGAGTTGTGTCTCCCATTTGGCCCCTCCAGAGAAAGTATATTTCCCTCCGAGTCTTCTGTATGAGAGAAACCCTGAGACAAGCCCGGAGATCCTTCGGTTAGAAGAAGCCGTTTAGGGGGGGGGGGGGGGGGGCACACGGGTCATAAAATGAAAAGCTCGGATCTAAATCATTCAGAAGATCACAAGAAGCTGCTGCAAGCTTAGTGAGGGCGGTGTGCACGAGCAGATGTAGAGGTAGTCATGGTGATCGTCATTGATTAGCTTATAGATGACCACATCCGTCATGCATGGTATTCAACAAAGGTCAGAAGGAAGATCTGAAATAATAGCTTCGAAAATGCATAACATGTCCATACAAAAGTCATTTTACAGTCATTTAGTATACCCTATGCTGCTTATAAGGAAAGCAGGACCCTGCTATGTCATTTTCCTGGTAGAGCACATGAAAGTAGCCTACTCCTTATACAAAAATGCATAACATGTCCATACAAAAGCCCTGTTAAAAGTCCTTATTATGCCCCGCTGGTGTCTATGCAAAGCAGGACCTGTCTATGTAATGTTCCTGTTGGAGCACCTGAAAGTACTTATACTTGGGCTGAAATCTTTGCTTGGTAGGTTGGCCAAGAAAGGATTACAGCGCAAGATGCATCAATTCCATCCCCTTGTGTCCAGGCGCCGCTGATGCACCAGTCTGCATGCAAGCTATTACCCAATTTTGTTCAGACAGGGTTAAATAACCACAAATCCTATATCAAACAAATGAAAAAGTAGACAATTCACAGACAATTAATATGTTCAATCTTACCTGAAAGAAGTTTTTACAAATTCCGCAGGAACGTCAGAGCCGTACGTTGCGCTTTTGTGCAGGTGTTTCAAACGTAGCCTACCCCGATGCTCCAATCGTATCGTCTGACTGTCAGCGATGAGTCGAATGGGTGAAACAGCAAAGAAAAATAACCGGTAAGTGAGCAAAAAAAGATTAAACGCGCTACACCTTCAGCATATTGCTCAATTGTCTGCTCCACGACTAATATTCGGCATCTGCCTCATGTCCAATTTGGAGATATCTGATCTAAATCGTGATAGACGCTTGGCGCAGGTACTCACTCCCTGTACGCCGGTGGCGAGGCTGCGGGTGAGGAGCTGAATCGGTTTGAACAAAGAGGCGAGCACTGACAGACAGACGGTTCCATCATTCAATGGAAAATAAGAGGGGGAGGCGAGGATTGGAGGAACGGATTGATTTTACATGACCATAATCCGATACCATACATAAACCTAAGGTTGATCCCTTGTCTCTGAATTAAATTAAAATTGGCACATCATGAGATTATAACTAGACTGAAGATCTCTACTGAGTTTTTAACAGTGGTGCGAAAGGTACCCAATCGTCATACTTTAGTAAAAGTATAGATAACTTAATAGAAAGTTACACAAGTAAAAGTGAAAGTCAGACAGTAAAATACTACTTGAGTAAAAGTCTAAAAGTATTCGGTTTTAAATATACTTAAGTATCAAAAGTAAAAGTATAAATAATTTCAAGTTCTTTATATTAATAAGCACACCAGACAGCACGATTTTCTTGTTTGTTTTACGGATAGCCAGGGGCACACTCCAACACTCCAACATAATTTACAAACAAAGCATTTGTGTTTAGTGAGCCCACCAGATCAGATGCAGAAGGGATGACCAGTGATTTTCTCTTTAAGTGCGTGAATTAGACCATTTTCCTGTCCTGCTAAGCATTCAGAATGTAACGAGTACATTTACATTTACATTTAAGTCATTTAGCAGACGCTCTTAGTACTATAGGGTGTCAGGGAAAATGTATGGAGTAGAAAGTACATTATTTTCTTTGGGAATGTAGTGTAGTAAAATTCAAAGTTGTCAAAAACATAAATAGTAAAGTGAAGTACAGATACCCCAAAAAAACTACTTAAGTAGTACTTCAAAGTATTTTTACTTAAGTACTTTACACCACTGAAAATAGTCCTAGGCTTACATACAAGTAAATGCACCTCCAGTAATTCATGTATCATTCACTTGGTTTGTGTAGCCTATGTATTCTTAATGCCAACTAAAATGCATCTTATTTCTCATATTCAGGCTTAAAATAGTTCATAAAACACACAGCACATATTTCTACCTCACTGATAAGTGTTATAAGTGTTAACACCTAGCAAAGCAATGTTAGTGGCTGTGAAATTGCACATGTAACATTAGTGAGCGCCCTGCCCTCCCTTGTCGATGCCACAGTTCTCCGGTAGCCAACATAATAAATGCCTTATAGACACATAGTTGCCTGAGATGTATCATTTGGCTAACTCAACACGGCAGCAGCCCACATTGCAGCACTGCAGTGCAGTGGGGTTAATACCAACGCATCTGCATCCATCCTCGTTATAAACCCCAACATAAGAGGAGGAAAACTTATTTTTGGTGTTGACATTAGGCCCAATGCTGCATATTTAAAAAAAGATATGGCTGTGGGTTGTGTATCTAGTCGGGTCTTCACGGAGGTAGTTGTTTGGCTTCAAAGACACCAATTAGAATGAGTCTGCTTCCATGACATTGAACTCAAGGGAACAGTGTTCTGGAAAAAAAAGGTCCCTCTGTATCCCTGAATATGACAGGTTCTCCATTATTTAAGCCACACACACACACACTTACACGCACTTACACACACACACACACACTCACCATTCAGGTTACATGGTCAGGAAAAAGCCAGGGCCGTTTTGACTGATGATAGTCACTCCTGTTAACTTCTCCGGATCTTATAAAGAGAGCTAACTGTTGCTAAATCAAAGTGTATGGGGATCAGAATTTTAAAAAACAATATCACTTGTATTTACCCTCAGTTAAGTACAACCAGTCCTTTGATAGAAAGAGGGTAGTTTGTTGAGGTATCTCAGAGTGATGCAGAAAAACTGATATATTGAACAGTAAGAGGTCTGACTAACTCTTCTCTCTCTGCGTTACTCAACAGTAAGAGGTCTGACTAACTCTTCTCTCTCTGCGTTACTCGACAGTAAGAGGTCTGACTAACTCTTCTCTCTCTGCGTTACTCAACAGTAAGAGGTCTGACTAACTCTTCTCTCTCTGCGTGACTCAAGCTCATAGAAGAAGACTGGCAGACGAGCCAACAAGATATAGAAGTTGAAAAATGACCATCATTAAAAGAACTGATACATTTACATGTGTGTCTAATGAAAGATGTCGGCATCTAACTCCTCATTCAACTGAAAGACTGTACTGACTGAATATGATCCAAGTCTTTTGAAATAGTTTGACAGTTGAGCAGACGTGGGAGAGTTCGCTAAACCAGTGAAAGCTATGTCCATTTGGATTTAGAAGAACTTAAATTATAGTGTATGTGACAAGATAAGTCTTTCCAAATCTTTGAGTTATCTGACTTGTTTTATGAACAAGAAAGTAGAGGAGACAAGGTGCTCTTCACTGATGTCAATGAATGAATGGCTCTCTCTCTCTCTCTCTCTCTCTCTCTCTCTCTCTCTCTCTCTCTCTCTCTCTGTCTCTCTGTCTCTGTCTCTGTCTCTCTCACACACACACACACACACACACACGCACACACACCGAGGCGGATCAGTGCAGCCTAGTCATGTGTGGTGACTTTTAGAAATGCCAGGTGTCTACAGACAACAATGTCAATCGCTCACCAGTGAGAAGGCAGCCATTCACAAACAACACTATCTGGTCTACCACACAGGCTTTAAGACAATAATTCTCACAGGATGATCTGCAATAATGATAGAATACAAATAGGATTTCAATCAATCATCTCATGTGAGCAAACAGCAAAACCAGAAGGAATCATCATAGACAAGGTAGAAACTTGAGGGTTTGCTCTCCTACTGAAAAAGGATGGCCTAAACCAAAGCCGTGCTGTATATATGGCCCTGGCAGAAACCTGTGTGTGTGTGTGTGTGTGTGTGTGTGTGTGTGTGTGTGTGTGTGTGTGTGTGTGTGTGTGTGTGTGTGTGTGTGTGTGTGTGTGTGTGTGTGTGTGTGTGTGTGTGTGTGTGTGTGTGTGTGTGTGTCACAAAGGTGCAGCCTGGGCAACAGCCTCCACCCTTCATACAGAGAGAAAAACTCAATTTAAGGGATTCTCCTGTACTTTTGTATACCTTTCAGCCAGTGGTTCTGAAAGTAGCGCTCACGAGCCAAAAGTGGAAATTGCGTACTACGTTACATATGTGTAGATACAGTTGAAGTCGGAAGTTTACATACACCTTAGCCAAATACATTTAAACTCAGTTTTTCCCAATTCCTGACATTTAGTCCTAGTAAAAATTCCCTGTCTTAGGTCAGTTAGGATCACCACTTTATTTTAAGAATGTGAAATGTCAGAATAATAGTAGAGAGAATGATTTATTTCAGCTTTTATTTATTTCATCACATTCCCAGTGGGTCAGAAGTTTACATACACTCAATTGGTATTTGGTAACATTGCCTTTAAATTGATTAACTTGCATCAAACGTTTCAAGTAGCCTTCCACAAGCTTCCCACAATAAGTTGGGTGAATTTTGGCCCATTCCTCCTGACAGAGCTGGTGTAACTGAGTCAGGTTTGTAGGCCTCCTTGCTTGCACACGCTTTTTCAGTTTTGCCAACAAATTTTCTATAGGATGGAGGTCAGGGCTTTGTGATGGCCACTCCAATACCTTGACTTTGCTGTCCTTAAGCCATTTTGCCACAACTTTGGAAGTATGCTTGGGGTCACTGTCCATTTGGAAGACCCATTTGCGACCAAGCTTTAACTTCCTGAACGATTTCTTGAGATGTTGCTTCAATATATCAACATAATTTTCCTCCCTCATGATGCCATCTATTTTGTAAAGTGCACCAGTCCCTCCTGCAGCAAAGCACCCCCACAACATGATGATGCCCCCCCAGTGCTTCACGGTTGGGTTGGTGTTCTTTGGCTTGCAAGCCTCCCCCTTTTTCCTCCAAACATAACGATGGTCATTATGGCAGAACAGTTCTATTTTTGTTTCATCAGACCAGAGGACATTTCTCCAAAAAGTACGATCTTTGTCCCCATGTGCAGTTGAAAACCGTAGTCTGGCTTTTTTATGGCGGTTTTGGAGCAGTGGCTTCTTCCTTGCTGAGCGGCCTTTCAGGTTATGTCGATATAGGACTCGTTTTACTGTGGATATAGATACTTTTGTACCCGTTTCCTCCAGCATCTTCACAAGGTCCTTTGCTGTTGTTCTGGGATTGATTTGCACTTTTCGCACCAAAGTACGTTCATCTCTCGGAGACAGAACGCATCTCCTTCCTGAGCGGTATGACAGCTGCGTGGTCCAATGGTGTTTATACTTGCGTACTATTGTTTGTACAGATGAACGTGGTGTTTGGAAATTGCTCCCAAGGATGAACCAGACTTGTGGAGGTAACAATTTTGTTTCTGAGGTGTTGGCTGATTTCTTTTGCCTTGAAATACATCCACAGGTACACCTCCAATTGACTCAAATAATGTAAATTAGCCAATCAGAAGCTTCTAAAGCCATGACATAATTTTCTGGAACATTCCAAGCTGTTTAAAGACACAGTCAACTTAGTGTATGTAAACTTCTGACCCACTGGATTTGTGATACAGTGAATTATAAGTGAAATAATCTGTCTGTAAACAATTATTGGAAAAATGACTTGTGTCATGCACAAAGTAGGTGTCCTAACCGACTTGCAAAAACTATAGTTTCTTAACAAGAAGTTTGTGAAGTGGTTGAAAAAACGAGTTTGAATGACTTCAACCTAACTGTATGTAAACGGACAGTAGCTATGCTCATAGATTATCCATGTACTGCTGTATGTGTACCATGTCATTACTCTCTCTCTCACTCTGCTGTGTGTGCATCATGTGCATGTTACAAGCTGTCACTCATATTGAGAGGAGCTGAAGCTCATTGGTTGAACTCAAATTGCTAGGGGGTTGGCCCAAGTGGGGGGAAATTTAGGGGAAATGCTGCAGCACAGCTTCCAGAAGAACAGTTGCTTTCAAACTAGGGATTTCGTTGGCTAATTGACAGTAGCAATGCTCATAGATTATCCATGTACTGAATGAGCTACATATTGACACATACAGCCCAAAGTGAGAGGTTTAAAAAATACTTAGTAATCGCCAAAGTTCTGGAGCATGTCTTTAAGCACCGATCCACTTAGGACATCAAATTCAGATCATGCAGGAAGTGGCAACTGTGTGTGTTATTACCCTACATCCAGCTCACAGTCCCTATAAAACCCAGATGGAAGAAGCAAAGCTGAGGTACATATGCACATATGTGCTTTCTATGTCTTCCTTTGAAGAGACCACACCCACACACACCCACACACACACTGGCCTTTTATGACTCTGTAACATAACGTCCTTTCATGCCTTCCAAGAGCACTCTCTTTTTCTGATTTAGACTTCATGGTGGCAGCTATGTATGGTACACAGAGAGATCACCCACACGATTCTCTTTACACTGCACCAAACGCGAGTGACGATTTCTGCTGAGTATGTCATTGTGACAAACTACACTCACATGATGAGCAACTTTGCCTGAGACCTGGATCCCAGAGCTAATGCCTTTTTTCTTGGTGGGCCAACATGGTCTTGAGTCACACAGACTGTTCAATTCCCTGTAGCTTACACCCAAGGTTCCTGTGCAATTGTTAGGCCATGTAGTTGTAGTCAAGTCAGCCTTTAGGTTGCGTTGGAGTTTTAGTCTCATTGCATCAGCCTGGTTGTGATGTTTGGAGATGCAGGAGGAAAGGTTCGACCCACATCTTGTCAGGCAGCCTCTGCCTCAGTACTCACCATATACAATATATACGTAGACAGGAAATCTAGGACATCATCCTATCTAGGGTTCTATACCTTTGGTACGTACTTTGTACTCACTCCCATTACTCTACATGCAGGTTGATTTCTATTGCATCAGGCTGTGTGTTGTAGCCTACATCTGCTCTGCACATATTCATAGATCCTAATTAATTGTTTTCATCTGTCTTGTCTGTTTGTCTATCCAGATTTATATTCTCTTACTGATACTTCCTCTCCCTTTCTCCAACTCCTCTCCGTCTGTCTTTATACAATAGCAAGAGCCAGCGGTGATCAGATGGCCTTGGTTAGTTTCTATGTTCTCTCAGCTTAACAGGCTACATTCTTTACCCAAAAGTAAACGTGCTGAACATCTTTTATAACACCTACACAATCGCTTTCTCTCAATTCAATGACCCCAGTCGAGATTGGTTCTGTT
Organism: Salvelinus fontinalis; assembly: GCF_029448725.1. NCBI lineage: Eukaryota > Metazoa > Chordata > Actinopteri > Salmoniformes > Salmonidae > Salvelinus > Salvelinus fontinalis. The sequence goes on along the minus strand of NC_074690.1, from coordinate 43,957,441 downwards.
GTAATGTACAAAACTGACATATGAACAGACAGCATTGAGGAGCTGACCATTGAGTGATGTACTCTTCTGTACTCGTCCTATATGTCCTATACAAAGAGATACACTGGTACACTGGAAACATTGTGTACAGCCAGGAGTTGGAACCGGTTCAGGGAACAGAACTGAAAACCAGAAAATAAATATATTTTTCAAGGAACAGAATCAGAACCGGGAACGAAGGTGATCTATACTGTTCCTGAACAGAACCATTATTTTAAAAACATGGGAACTGGTTAATAACGTTATTTTACGTTACAGGGGTTTCTTTCCAGTCCCGCAAAAAAACGCAACAAAGCGTCTATGCAAAGCCCAAACTCTGTCACTCAGAAACGTATTCCAGTGTCTGCCTGCCAGCTACAAATCTTTGCCAGTGTGTGTATGTGTGTTGGCTATCTGCCCCTCCCCCTCTGAAGCATCGGCTACTGTAGCCTACTGACGTTAAAAGTGTGATTCAGAAATTAAGGAGAGAGATTTTGAATTAGAGAAGAATGGATTAACTTTTTCAATGCTAGTTAAGGATACTATAGGTATCACGTTTCACATTGGATTTATTAACGAAAAGGTAAGACGTTTTAATTTTAATTCTGGTGCCGCTCTGCACACAGAAGCTTGTTAGCTAACTAGCTAGCTAGTTCTGGTCCAATGTTAAGCCAACTCTCTGAAGTTCAAAGACATTCAAAGTTACTTCATAGAAACCACTCCTCCGTAGGTATAATTCTGTGTGCCTAATTCAGATAGTGCATGTCATAACAAGATCCCCACCGTTTCAAGCCAATCCTCCTCCTCCTCCTCCCTCTCTCGCTCTCTCCCAACCCGCATCTCCCACCCTACACTTGTCTGTACAATGCATGTTAACAACTATAGCTTGCCTGCTTCTCTGCTCCATAGCAAGCTGCTCTATCCGCACTGATTGGTGAAGTCATTTAATATCGAGACAAATTTTAAAAATTATTTATTTTAGAGGTTTTAAAAGGAACAGAATGGAATTATATAAACCATTACTTTTTTGGTTTTGAACCAGCTCATAACGTTATGTTGCTGGTCAGAACAGTGGAACGTAACGAAAAAATTATCGTTATGTTGCTGTTCAGAACAAAACGATTGAAACAACAGCTAGTAATTGTTTTTTCAAACATTGTTAGCGACTGGATATTTATAGACTGAAAACTCAAAGCCCAGGAGAAAAGGGAACTCTGTCAAAAAAGTTCACACATTCTGTGGATATGTCACGACTTCGACCGAGGCAGGCTCTCCTTCCCGTGCGGGTGGCGTTCGGCGGTCGTCGTCACCGGCCTATTAGCTGCCACTGATCCTTTTCTCCCCCTCCCTATGTGGTTATTGGGTTCACCTGTTGTGTATTAGGGTTAATTAGTTGGGCTTATTAGTCAGCCGGCCCGCACGTTTCTTTGTGCGGGATTGTTTGTTTGTAAGTAGTGGTGTTGGTTTTGTGCTACGTGTTTTCTGGACTGTGTTCCTTTCCCCCGTGTCTGGGGTTGGTTAAATAGTACACCCAGTGTGTTAGTAGGGTGGCCTAGTTTGCCCGTGTTCATGAAAGAACATTTTGTATTGGCACCTGCTGTTTCCTGCGTTTTGACTCCATACTCCGACACCCAGGCCTTACAGGATATTTCACTTTGTGTGCAACTGAAATCATAGCGGACCCAAACAGCTCTAAAATATCAATATCCACACCACCACCAACGCTTTTGAAACATATAAATGTGAAAAGAAAATATGGAAATTAATTTGAATTAAAGGGCAAGTTTCCAGAGTTCATTAGGTGGAAATGAAGCAGCGTGTCCAGAAATTGTGCATGCATGTTAGGACTGCAAAACAAAAGAAATGAGTTATGAAAAACGACCTATTTCTATTCCTGTATGGTAATGTGATTCTTTACACAATATATTGTATCAACAAGTCCACCTTTCATTGTGTGTCACATCTTTAATTTTACGTTTATGAAAATTAACTCTAGATAGAAAATGTGACTATCTGTAACGTCCTGACCAGAGTTCTTATGTGTTTTGCTTGTTTAGTGTTGGTCAGGACGTGAGCTGGGTGGGAATTCTATGTTGTGTGTCTAGTTCGTCTGTTTCTGTGTTCAGCCTAATATGGTTCTCAATCAGAGACAGCTGTCAATCCTTGTCCCTAACTGAGAATCATATATAGGTGGCTTGTTTTGTGTTGGGGATTGTAGGTGGTTGTTTCCTGTCTCTGTGTTTGTATTCTGCACCAGATAGGTCTGTATCGGTTTGCCACTTTTGTTATTTTGTATTTGTTTAGTGTTCACTGTAGTTTTTGTTAATTAAACATGTTGAGCACTGGCTACGCTGCGTGTTGGTCCGATCCCTGTTTCATCCCCTCTTCTAGTGAAGAGAGGGAAGGCCGCCGTAACACTATCGAAATTACAAAACAGATGGGCTTGCCTGTGGTCATACACCCCTCTCTCTCTCTCTCTCTCACTTACCTTCCTCTCTCTCTGGATGAAATTACCCATTTGCTTGGGTCTTCTAATTACAAACAATTTGTAAGCACAATATGGAAGCATGTGTCGGGCATATATTACACTTGGCCCCAAGCCCCAACCGCACAGACGATATAAACACAGCCACAGTAGGGAGAGGGAAACATCACACAGTACATCGCATATTGTACTGTTACATGAAAGAAAGAATATACACACATCCCTCCAGTTCAGTGCTGTGTATAAAAACATGAAAAGGTTAATGATATATGCAACACAGATATGCTCCCAAAGATGATTTATTGGTGAGATGCTCAAGATATTAACACGGTTTCCAACCTCCCTGGGATTGTTGGCTGTGTGCTTAGGGTAGTTGTCCTGTTGGAAGGTGAACCTTCACCCAGTCTGAGGTCCTGGGCACACTGGAGCAGGTTTTCACAAAATAACTCTCTGTACTTTGCTTCGTTCATCTTTCCCTCAACCCTGACTAGTCTCCCAGTCCCTGACGCTGATGAAAACATCCCCACCATGCACCACCATGCTTCACTGTAGGGATGGTACCAGGTTTCCTTCAGAAGTGTCGCTTGGCATTCAGGCCAAATAGTTCAATCTTGGTTTCATCCGACCAGAGAATCTTGTTTCTCATGGTCTGAGAGTCTTTAGGTGGCTTTTGGGAAACTCCAAGCGGGCTGGCATGTGCTTTTTACTAAGGAGTGTCTTCCGTCTGGCCATTCTACTATAAAGACCTGAATGGTGGAGTGCTGCAGAGATGGTTGTCCTTCTGGAAGGTTCTCACATCTCCACAGAGGAACTCTGGAGCTCCGTCAGAGTGACTATCGGTTCTTGATCACCTCCCTGACCAAGGTCCTTCTCCCCCGATTGATCAGTTTGGCTGGGCGGCCAGCTCTATGAAGGGTCTTCGTGGTTCCAAACTTATTCCATATAAGAATGATGGAGGCCACTGCGTTCTTGTGGACCTTGAATGGTGCAGAAATGTTTTGGTACTCTTCTCCAGATCTGTGCCTTGTCATAATCCTGTCTCTGAGCTCTAATGACAATTATTCAGACCCTTTGCTATGAGACTCGAAATTGAGCTCAGGTGCATCTTGTTTCCATTGATCATCCTTGAGATGTTTCTACAACATGATTGGAGTCCACCTCTGGTAAATTCAATTGATTGGACATGATTTGGAAAGGCACACACCTGTCTATATAAGGTCCCACAGTTGACAGTGCATGTCAGAGAAAAAACCAAGCCAAGAGTTCAAAGGAATTATGTAAATAAGGGATTCACCGACACGTTCAGTCGGGCGGATGTCGTGCCTCATGCACCAAACCAGCACCTCCCTCATAACTCTCTCCTCCAATTTCCCCATTAACTCCTTCACTGTCTCTCCGTCGCTCACCTCCAATTCCGCCCTGACCGGCTCCTTACGGTAAGCAGGGGGAGTTGTCTCAGGTCTGACTCCTGACTCTGCCACACTCCCGTGTGCCCGGACGACGCTATGCCAATTGTGCGTCACCCCACGGACCTCCCGGTTGCGGCCGGCTGCGACAGAGCCTGGGCGCGAACCCAGAGACTCTGGTGGCGCAGCTAGCACTGCGATGCAGTGCCCTAGACCACTGCGCCACCCAGCTCTCCATACTCGTCCTGAGGTGCGTGCTAGCCGTCTGGTTAAGACTGTGCCAGCCTCACGCACCAGGCCTCCTGTGCGCCTCCCTAGCCCTGCACGTCCTCTGCCAGCTCGGCGCTACAGCTCTCCCAGCCGTGCTTCCAGTGGAGAGAGAGGGCGTCGTACCGGGCAGGCACCGTGTTATGCTGTGGAGCGCACGGTGTCCCCGGTGCTTGTGCTTAGCCCGGGGCGCAACATCCCAGCTCCCCACATCTGCCGGGCTAGGGTGAATATCCAGCCAGGGCAGATGGTGCCAGCCCTGCTCTCAAGACCTCCAGTGCGCCTTCACGGTCCGGTCTGCCCAGTACCACCAGTGCCTACACCACGCACCAGGTTTCCAGTGCGTCTCCAGAGCCCTGTTCCTCCTCCACGCACTCTCCCTGTGGTGTGTGTCTCCAGCCCAGTACCTCCAGTTTCGGCACCACGCATCAAGCCTTCTGTGTGTCTCCAGAGCCCTGTACGCACTGTTCCTTCTCCCCGCACTCACCTTGAGGTGCGTGCCCTCAGCCCGGTACCACCAGTGCTGGTACCACGCACCAGGCCTATAGTGCGCTTTGAGAGTCCAGTGTGCCCTGTTCCTGCTCCCCGCACTAGCCTTAAGGTGCGTGTCTCCAGTCCGGTACCACCAGTTCCGGCCCAACGCACCAGGCCTACTGTGCGCCTCAGCAGGTCAGAGTCGGCCGTCTGCCCAACGCCGCCTGCACTGCTCGTCTGCCCAGCACCGTCTGAGCTGCCTGCCTGCCCAACGCCGCCTGCACTGCTCATCTGCCCAGCGCCGTCTGAGCTGCCTGCACTGCTCGTCTGCCCAGCACCGTCTGAGCTGCCTGCCTGCCCAGCACCATCTGAGCCATCCGTCTGCACAGCGCCATCTGAGCCATCCGTCTGCCCAGCGCCATCTGAGCCATCCGTCTGCCCAGCGCCATCTGAGCCATCCGTCTGCCCAGCGCCATCTGAGCCATCCGTCTGCCCAGCGCCATCTGAGCCATCCGTCTGCCCAGCGCCATCTGAGCCATCCGTCTGCCCAGCGCCAGCTGAGCCATCCGTCAGTCAGGAGCCGCTAGAGCCGCCAGCCAGTCAGGAGCCGCCAGAGCCGCCAGCCAGTCAGGAGCAGCCAGAGCAGCCAGCCAGTCAGGAGCTGCCAGAGCCGCCAGCCAGTCAGGAGCTGCCAGAGCCGCCAGCCAGTCAGGAGTTGCCAGAGCCGCCAGCCAGTCAGGAGCTGCCAGAGCCGCCAGCCAGTCAGGAGCTGCCAGAGCCGCCAGCCAGTCAGGAGCTGCCAGAGCCGCCAGCCAGTCAGGAGCTGCCAGAGCCGCCAGCCAGTCAGGAGCTGCCAGAGCCGCCAGCCAGTCAAGAGCCGCCCGCCAGTCATGAGCTGCCTGCCAGTCATGAGCTGCCCGCCAGTCATGAGCTGCCCTCCAGTCATGAGCTGCCCGCCAGTCATGAAGTCATGAGCTGCCCTCCAGTCATGAGCTGCCCTCCAGTCATGAGCTGCCCTCCAGTCATGAGCTGCCTTCCAGTCATGAGCTGCCCTCCAGTCATGAGCTGCCTTCCAGTCATGAGCTGCCTTCCAGTCATGAGCTGCCTTCCAGTCATGAGCTGCCCTCCAGTCATGAGCTGCCCTACAGTCATGAGCTGCCCTCCAGTCATGAGCTGCCCTACAGTCATGAGCTGCCCTCCAGTCATGAGCTACCCTACAGTCATGAGCTGCCCTACAGTCATGAGCTGCCCTCCAGTCATGAGCTGCCACTCAGTCATGAGCAGCCACTCAGTCATGAGCAGCCACTCAGTCCGGAGCTGCCACTCAGTCCGGAGCTGCCACTCAGTCCGGAGCTGCCACTCAGTCCAGAGCTGCCACTCAGTCCGGAGCCGCCATTCAGTCCGGAGCTGCCATTAGTCCAGAGCTGCCTCTCTGTCCGGAGTTGCCCCTCTGTCCTGAGCTACCTCTCTGTCCTGAGCTACCTCTCTGTCCTGAGCTACCTCCTAAATCATGTGGGGGCCTTGGGGAGGATTCTTAGGCCAAGGTCGTGGGCGAGGGTCGCCACTCAAAGGACGCTAAGGAGGGGGACAAAGACAGTGGTGGAGTGGTGTCCTCGTCCGGCGCCGGAGCCGCCACCGCGGACAGATGCCCACCCAGACCCTCTTAAGTTTTAGGGGTGCGTTCGGAGTCCGCACCTCAGGAGGGGGGTACTGTAACGTTCTGACCAGAGTTCTTATGTGTTTTGCTTGTTTAGTGTTGGTCAGGACGTGAGCTGGGTGGGAATTCTATGTTGTGTGTCTAGTTTGTCTGTTTCTGTAAACAGCCTAATATGGTTCTCAATCAGAGGCAGCTGTCAATCGTTGTCCCTGATTGAGAATCATATATAGGTGGCTTGTTTTGTGTTGGGGATTGTAGGTGGTTGTTTCCTGTCTCTGTGTTTGTGTTCTGCACCAGATAGGACTGTCTCGCTTTTCACGTTTGTTGTTTTGTATTGTTGTAAGTGTTCACAGTTCGTTAAATGAAACATGTTGAACACTAACTGCGCTGCATTTTGGTCCTCTCCTTCATCGCAGGAAGAAAGTCGTTACAACATCATATTCAGCTTATCAAGGTCATCAGTTGATCAAAGTACACTACATTTACATTTACATTTAAGTCATTTAGCAGACGCTCTTATCCAGGGCGACTTACAAATTGGTGCATTCACCTTATGATATCCAGTGGAACAACCACTTTACAATAGTGCATCTAACTCTTTTAAGGGGGGGGGGGGGGTTAGAAGGATTACTTTATCCTATCCTAGGTATTCCTTAAAGAGGTGGGGTTTCAGGTGTCTCCGGAAGGTGGTGATTGACTCCGCTGACCTGGCGTCGTGAGGGAGTTTGTTCCACCATTGGGGTGCCAGAGCAGCGACTACATGACCAAAAGTATGTGGACACCTGCTTGTCCAACATCTAATTCCAAAATCATGGGTATTCATATGGAGTCGGTCCCCTTTGTTTCTATAACAGCCTCCACTCTTCTGGGAAGGCGTTCCACTAGATGTTGGAACATTGCTGCGGGGACTTGCTTCCATTCAGCCATAATAACATTAGTGAGGTCGGGCACTGATGTTGGTGGATTAGACCTGGCTCGCAGTCAGCGCTCCAATTCATCTCAAATGTGTTCAATGGGGTTGAGGTCATGGCTCTGTGCAGGCCAGTCAAGTTCTTCCACACCGATCTCGACAAACCATTTCTGTATGGACCTCGCTTTGTGGCAAGAAGATGGTGCCAATAGACATGGCAGCTCTGCTTCTAGCTCCTTAGCAACTTTCTAGTATTTTGTTATTTTGTGTGTTATTTCTTGCATTATTAGCCCAGAATGTTTTTTGTGTTATTACCCACAGCCGGAAATAACTTTTGGATATCAACGGTATCTCACCAGCATTACGACCAGAAACCCGACTTTCCTGAATTTGATCCTTGGTTCGTACTCCCAGGGCAATTTAACTTATCCCAGAGGCCGCTCCAAGACGCCGCCGGTGGAGAAGAGGTATTCGGAGTGGACTTCTAGTCCGACTCAGGAGGCGTGCACACCATCCACCGCTTCAGAGTATTTTAATTGCTAATGTTCAGTCCTTGGACAATAAAGTAGACGAGCTCAGACATCAGGGACTGTAACGTAATCTGTTTCACGGAATCATGGCTGTCTCTGGATATACTGTCCCCGTCCATACAGCCAGCTGGGTTCTCAGTACATCGCACAGACAGGAATAAAGAACTCTCTGAGAAGAAGAATGCCGGCGGTGTATGTTTCATGATTAACGACTCATGGTGTGATCGTGATAATGTACAGGAACTCAAGTCCTTTAGTTCACCTGACCTAGAATATCTCATAATTCATAATTCTCCGAAGAGAATTCTCTTCGGTTATAGACACAGCTGTGTATATTCCCCCTCAAGCTGATACTACGACTGCCCTCAAAGAACTACACTGGACTTTGTGCAAACTGGAAACCACATATCTGAGGCCGCATTTATTGTAGCTGGGGATTTTAACAGAGCAAATTTGAGGAAAACACTACCGAAGTTCTATCAACACATTACCTGTAGTACTCACACTACAAAAACTCTCGGCCATTGTTACTCTCTCTTCTGCGATGGCTACAAGGCCCTCCCCCGCCTTCCCTTCAGCAAATCAGGTCACGACTCCATTCTGCTCCTCCCTTCCTATAGGCAGAAACTCAAAATGGAAGTACCCGTGCTAAGGTCTATTCAACGCTGGTCTGACCAAACGGAATCCAAGCTTCAAGGTTGTTTTGATCACACGGACTGGGATATGTTCCGGGTTGCATCTGAGACTAACATTGACGTATACGGACACAGTGACTGAGTTCATCAGGAAGTGTATAGGGGATGTTGTTCCCACTGTGACAACTAAAACCTACTCAAACCAAAAACCGTGGATAAATGGCAGCATTCGGGCCAAACTGAAAGCGCGAACCCCAGCATTTAAACACGGCAAGGGGACTGGGAATAGAGTTGAATACAAACAGTGTAATTATTCCCTCCGTGAGGCAATCAAACAGGCAAAACGTCAGTACAGAGACAAAGTGGAGTTGCAATTCAACAGCTCAGACATCAAATGTATGTGGCAGGGTCAACAGACAATCACGGATTACAAAGGGAAAACCAGCCCAAACGTCTTGCTCCCAGACAGGCTAAATACCTTCTTCGCCCGCTTTGAGGATAACACAGTGCAACCGATGCGGTCCGCTCCCAAGGACGGTGGGCTCTCGTTCTCTGTGTTAACCCTCACAAGACTGCCGGTCCAGACGGATTCCCAGCTGCGACCTCAGAGCATGCGCAGACCAGCTGGCTGGAGTGTTTACGGACATATTCAATCTCTCCCTATCCCAGTCTGTTGTCCCCACTTGCTTCAAAATGTCCACCATTGTTCCTATACCCAAGAAAGCAAAGGTAACTGAACTAAATTGCCACATAGCACTCACTTCTGTCATCATGAAAAGCTTTAAGAGGCTAGTTAAGGTTCATATCACCTCCACCTTACCTGACACCCTAGACCCACCCTAATTTTCACACCGCCCCAATAGATCCACAGATGATGCAATCGCCATTGCACTACACACTTCCCTATCCCATCTGGACAAGAGGAACACCTATGTAAGAATGCTGTTCATTGACTATAGCGCAGCCTTCAACACCATAGTACCCTCCAAGCTCATCACTAAGCTCATGGGCCTGGGTTTGAACCCGGCCCTGTGCAATTGGGTCCTGGACTTCCTGACGGGCGTCCCCCAGGTGGTGAAGGTAGAAAATAACACCTACACTACGCTGATCCTCAACACAGGGGCCCCACAAGAGTGCGTGCTCAGCCACTTCCTGTACTCCCTGTTCACCCATGACTGCTTGGCCACGCACGCCTCCAACTCAATCATAAAGTTTGCAGATGACACAACTGTAGTAGGCCTGATTACCAACAGTGACGAAACAGCCTACAGGGAGGAGGGGAGGGCCCTGGCAGATTGGTGCCGAGAAAATGAAATCTCCCTCAACTTCCACAAAATGAAGGAGCTGATCGTGGACTTCAGGAGACAACAGAGAGAGCACGCCCCTATTCACATCAACGGGACTGCAGTGAAGAAGGTGAAAAGCTTAAAGTTCCTCAGCGTACACGTCACTGACAATCTGCAATGGTCCACCCACACAGACAGTGTGGTGAAGAAGGTGCAACAGCACCTCTTCAACCTCAGGAGGCTGAAGAAATTCAGCTTGGCCCCTAAGACCCTCACAAACTTTTACAGATGTACAATTTAGAGCATCCTGTCAGGCTCTATCACCGCCTGGTACGGCAACTGCACCGCCCACAACCGCAGGGCTCTCCAGAGGGTGGTGCGGTCTGCCCAACGCATCACAGGGGGAATACTGGGCTCCCGAGTGGCGAAGCGGTCTAAGGCACTGCATCTCAGTGCAAGCGGCGTCACTACAGTCCCTGGTTTGAATCCAGACTGTATCACATCTGGCTGTGATTGGGAGTCCCATAGGGTGGCACACAATTGGCCCAGTGTTGTCCAGGTTAGGCCGGGGTAGGCCAAATTTTGTAAATAAGAATTTGTTCTTAACTGACTTGCCTAGTTAAATAAAGGTTAAATAAAAATTTGCAAAAATACTGCCTGCTCTCCAGGACACCTACACAGGAAGGCCAAAAAGCATCAAGGAACATCAAACACCAATCCACGGCCTGTTGACCCTGCTATCATCCAGAAGGCGAGGTCAGTACAGGTGCATCAAAGCTGGGGCCGAGAGACTGAAAAACAGCTTCTATCTCAAGCCCATTAGACTGTTAAATAGCCATCACTAGCCGGCTACCATCCGGTTACTCAACCCTGCGAGGCTGCTGCCTCGGAATCACTGGTCACTTTAAATGGAACACTAATCACTTTAATAATGTTTACAGATTGTTTTACTCATTTCATATGTATATACTGTACTCTACTGTATTTTAGTCAATGCCACTCAGAAATTGCTTGTCCTAATATTTATATATTTCTTAATTCTATTCTTTTACTTTTAGATTTCTGTATTGTTGTGAATTGTTAGATACTACTGCAATGTTGGAGCTAGGAACACAAGCATTTCGATACACCCGCAATAACATCTGCTAAATATGTTTAGGTGACCAATCAAATTTAATTTGATTTTTGATATGCTGAAACAGAAAAGGGCCTTCTACAAACTGTTGCCACAGAATCGTATAGAATGTAATTGTGTGCTGTAGCGTTAAGATTTCCCTTCACTGGAACTAAGGGGTCCGAATCATGAAAAACTGCCCCAGACTATTATTCCTCCTCCACCAAACTTTACAGTTGGCACTATACATTTGGGCAGGTTCTTCTGGCATCTACCAAACCAAGACTCGTCTGTTTGACTGCTTGATGCTGAAGTTTGATTAATCACTCCAGAGAATGCGTTTCCACTGCTCCAGAGTCCAATGGTGTCGAGCTTTACACCATTCCAGCCGACGCTTGGCATTGCGCATGGTGATCTTAGGCTTGTGTATGGCTACTTGGCCATGGAAACCCATTTTATTAAGCTCCCAATGAACAGTTGTTCTGCTGACGTTGCTTCCAGAGGCAGTTTGGAACTTGGTAGTGAGTGTTGCAACCTAGGACAGATGATTTGTACCCACTACGCGCTTCAGCACTAGGCGGTCCTGTTCTGTGAGCTTGTGTGGCCTACCACTTCACGGCTGAGCCGTTGTTGCTCCTAGATATTTCCATTTCACAATAGCAGCACTTACAGTTGACCGGGGCAGCTCTCGCAGGGCAGAAATTGGACGAACTGACTTGTTGGAAAGGTGGCATCCTATGACGGTGCCACATTGAAAGTCATTCTTCGGTAAGACCATCCTACTGCAAATGCTTGTCTATGGAGACTGCATGGCTGTGTCAATATTATACACCTGTCAGCAACGGGTGTGGCTGAAATAGCCGAATCCACTAATTTGAAGGGGTGTCCACATACTTTTGTATATATACTGTATTTTACCCTAGCCCATCCATAATCTTTCTACTGACTCAGTGCAGTCTGGTCTGCGGTGTTCAAGGTCACGCTGCTCGCTAATATAAACAGACCACAGGCAGGAGCCGCAGGAACCGCAGGGCTGAACTCTGATCCCTGGGTGATAGGTCGGCCTGATTGAAACCTGGAGAGGGCTGTGGAGTCAGATAGAGTCCTCCTGACAGTAGGGCACCTTTCAAACCCTCCCTCACCTGTCTCTTTTACCTCGCCCCTGAGCTTCCTTTAATGATGTTTTGCTTTATCTTGGCCAGGTCGCAGTTGTAAATGAGGACTTGTTCTTTACTGGCCTACCTGGTTAAATGAAGGTGAAATAAAAAGATGTACTTTGCACCATCCACAGCTCCCACACCGTGAACGGTGTCCAATGTTCACCTCCTTGCTGTCATGGCACTTTTCCAAGTCTGAGAAGTGTTGGGAGAAACAATCTTGAAGGACACAGAGATGCTGAATGGTGGAAAACCTTGGTCGTGTGGTGTTGCCATGTTCTGCAGAATCACTTCTTGTCATGTGAAAAAGGACAAGAGGGAAGAGACACCGGAAGCTATTGTGACAGTCTTGGCAAGAAGCAGACAAGCTATTAACTAACCTACAAGAGTGAGACACAATACATAAATGGACTACAGCTTAAATCTAAACAACACTGCATCCCAGTTTAAATACCTTAAAGTTTCATAGTTCATTCTATCCCTCTACTTGGGCTATGTGGTTATGTTGGATTGATGAACACAATACTGAAGAAAGAAACAATTTTTATTTTATTTAACTAGGCAAGTCAGTTACGAACAAATTCTTAATTACGATGACGCTCGGCCAAACCCAGACGACGCTGGGTCAATTGTGCGCCACATGGGACTCCCAATCCCGGCCGGTTGTGATACAGCCTGGATTCAAACCAGGATGTCTCTAGTGACGCCTCAAGATGCAGTGCCTTAGACCACAGCACCACTCAGAAACCCCAGGTCTGATTCAACTAATCATGATTCTAAGTGTATTTGAATCAGGTGTGCTAGTCTTGAAGTCGAAGAAAATCCTGCCCACGCACTGATTGAGCAAGGTTGGCCAATGGCCGATGGTCACCCCTGGTGTAGGTCCTGGTTGAATTGAAACAAGAGGATTGATTGAATAGTAGCGCCATCTAGTGGAATCAGTTGGTGACACATCTAACATTCTCACAAACTGAATTTCCATCCAATTGGCGACAGATTTTCATGCGAATATTCAAAAATCCGCATAAAAACAATACGTGCATTTTCCCACCAGAGATGCGTTTCCACCAAATGGACTTGTTGCGGATAAAAGGGTGTGCGTGATGACATAGTGCACATAAAAATATTTTTTGCGCTTAAATTCTCATGTAGCGAATAAAAAATACAAGTTAAATGGGTTGACTTTTCAACTCTACTGATGCTTTAGTCACAAAATATTGGGTTAAATAGCGAATATGCCCACTCTGGCATTGGTACGTGCGCTCTAGGCAACAGTTTGCATATACAGTGCGGGTATAGTTTACATTAAGAGATTATTATGGATAAAAGAGCGAGATTATGTGTATTTGTCAAACGGCAGCCAAGCATCGATCATCATGTCACCAGAATAAAACTCTCCATATTTATTGTAAAGGAGCATTAAGATCATCACCTTGCACTTTCACCACCCTCTGAAGTGGAACCACCATACAACATACAAGTTGACTTTGATATGAAGGTTATTATTTCAATATTTGGGCATAAAAAGCGTTTCCCACTGCAATTTCTTGCGTAATTAATTTTACCAACGCAAAAAGATCCCGCCTTGACTATCTTATTTTGTTTTGTTGACATTTGGAAAGTTTACCAACAAATTTGTTTTCCATCAGTTCTGCCATTACATTTTTTATATCAGAAATGTAGGTTACTTTACTTGCATAAAAAGGTTGGGTGGAAACCTGGTTAATAAACCACGTTTCAATCCACAGAGTAAAATGCGCGTATTTTTTTAATGCAGATTTTAGAATATTCGCATGAAAATCTGTCGCCAATTTGATGGGAACCTAGCTACTGACAGGAGACAATTCAAAGCAGTGAAAACTCATACAATATTTCAAATTTTATTTGCACATGCACAGGATACAACAGGTGTAAAACAGTTGAGCGAAATGCTTCACTTACAAGCTCTTCTCCAATAATGCACAATAGAGCTAGTAATATACATAAGAAATAAAACACTTGAAATGCGAGAGAAGAAAAAAATGAAAGAAACACGTGAATGCTGTTATATACAGGTCTTATAGACAGGTTAATGCAGTGCCAGTACCTTGATCCCAATGTGCAAGGGTACTGGACAGGGGCGCAACTTTGGTTTTAGAAGTGGGGGGGACATGATTATTATTATTTTATTTATTTATTTTTATCCAGTCGGATAATCACTCCGAACAACCTACCCGACCTCTCGGAGACGTCTGCATGGTCCTGAAGCACACCACTGCCTCGTTTTGTATCACATTGCAATGATAAAACTGGGGGGGGACAAAAATGCAATTTGAGAATGTGGGGGGGGGGACATGTCCTCCCCGTCCCCAGTGAAAGTTGCGCCCCTTTTAATCGTTATAAACAATATTTATAGTGTCAACTAATGGTAATATTAATCACTATAATCAATTAATTACGACATGAGCGTATGTGTCATGTGCATTGTAATGAGTGAGTGTATACTCTATGTGAGGTGTCAGTAGTGACTGTGTGAGCATGGGTGCATGAGTGTGTGTATGTGAGTATGTGAGTATGAGTGAATGTGAAGAGTGTCAGTGTAAGTGGGTGTGGATGGGTTGTAGAGACCTGAGAATGGGCATAAAGAGTCTGTGCAGGTAGTCAGTGAGGATAGTCTGTGGGAGAGAGGGAGGGCAGTGGTAATTATCTTTTCAACAGTTTCCAGTTTCCTTTCTCAGACACCGCCTGGCATGAATATCTTGGATGGCTTGGACCTCGCCCCCAGTGATGCGCTGGGCCATCTGCACCACCCTTTGTAGGGCCTTGCGGTCGCTGGTGGAACAGTTGCCGTAGCAGGCAGTGATACAACCAGTCAGGATGCTTTCGATGGTACACCGGTAAAAGTTCCTGAGGATCTGAGGGTCCATGCCAAATCTCTTTAGTCTCCTGAGGGGAAGGATGCGTTGTCGTGCCTTCTTCACGACTGTGCTGGTGTGAGGGGACCATGTTAAGTCCTCAGTGATATGGACGCCGACGAACTTGAAGCTCTCGACCCTCTCCACTGTGGCCCCGTCAATGTGGATGGGGTTGTGCACCCCCCAATGTTTCCTGTAGTCCACGATCAGCTCCTTGGTCTTGCTGACGATGAGGGAGAGATTGTTGTCCTGACACCACACTGTCAGATCTCTGACCTCCTCCCTGTAGGCCGTCTCATTGCCGTCAGTTGCAGTAATAGTGTGTGGGTAGAATCACTGGGGAAGCCAGAAAAAAAGCCATGTTACAATCAATCTATTCAACCCATAATTGTGTTGTTTGCTCTATAAACGGTTAGTTCATTTGCCTTGTGACCATGATATATAGGCCTAAAGGCCAAGATAATAGGAAGACACAGTGGCATAATAAATTCAACCACACCTTTGTTTCTTGCTCGGATGCTTTCTCAGGTCAGATACATTCAGCCTCTTGCAAAATGAAGGAAAATTAGGAAACACAGAGAGACGAAAGATGCATTATTTTGCATGTTTTAAAAAAAAGTTATTGGTGAATTTTTGGGGGAAGCCTGGCTTCTCTTGGGATCCATAAATACACGCCACTGGTCAGATATCGGGCCAAACACCGCTGTGTAGTCAACAAACTTGATGATGGAGTTGGATTTGTGGCCAAACAGTAGCGGGTAATCAGGAATTACAAGAGGGGGCTAAGCACACATCCCTGCGGGGGTCCCTGTGTTGAGGGTCAGTGTGGTGGAGGGGTTGTTCCTTACCCTGCCAAGTCAACCAGCGTTTCTCTTAGCTCCGATTTTTCCCAGTCTCTGTTTTTCCTAGCCCTCCTGGTTTTGACCCTTGCCTGTCCTGGTGCCGTATCCGCCTGCCTGACCACTCTGCCAGTTCTGACCTCGAGCCTGCCTATCCCCTTGTACTGTTTGGACTCGGACATGTTCACTGAACCCCTGCCTGTCCTTACCTCAAGCCTGCCTATCGCCTGGTACTGTTTGGAATCTGACCTGGTTTATGAACTCTCGCTTGACCCCGACCAGCCTTTTACCTTTTGGTATAATAAATATCGGAGCTCAACCATCTGCCTCCTGTGTCTGCATTTGGGTCTTGCCTTGTGGCCTTATACAAAGTCAATACTTTGTAGAGCCACCTTTCACAGCAATTACAGCTGCAAGTCTCTTGGGGTAGGTCTCTATAAGCTTGGCACATCTAGCCACTGGGATTTTTGTCCTTTCTTCAAGGCAAAACTGCTCCAGCTCCTTCAAGTTGGATGGGTTCCGCTGGTGTACAGCAATCTTTAAGTCATACCACAGATTCTCAATTGGATTGAGGTCTCAGCTTTGACTAGGCCATTCCAAGACATTTAAATGTTTCCCCTTAAACCACTCGAGTGTTGCTTCAGCAGTATGCTTAGGGTCATTGTCCTGCTGGAAGGTGAATCTCCGTCCCAGTCTCAAATCTCTTGAAGACTGAAAAAGGTTTCCCTCAAGAATTTCCCTGTATTTAGCGCCATCCATCATTCCTTCAATTCTGTCCAGTTTCCCAGTCCCTGCCAATGAAAAACATACCCACAGCATGATGCTGCCACCACCATGCTTCACTGTGGGGATGGTGTTCTCGGGGTGATGAGAGGTGTGGGGTTTGCTCCAGACCTAGCGGTCTCCTTGATGGCCAAAAAGCAAAATTTCTGTCTTATCTGACCAGAGTACCTTCTTCCATATGTTTGGGGAGTCTCCCACATGACTTTTGGCGAACACCAAACGTGTTTACTTATTGTTTTCTTTAAACAATGGCTTTTTTTCTGGCCACTCTTCCGTAAAGCCCAGCTCTGTGGTTCTATGGACAGATACTCCAATCTCCGTTGTGGAGCTTTGCAGCTCCTTCAGGGTTATCTTTTGTCTCTGATTAATGCCCTCCTTGCCTGGTCCCTGAGTTTTGGTGGATGGCCCTTTCTTGGCAGGTTTGTTGTAGTACCATATAATTTCCATTTTTTAATAATGGATTTATTGGTGCTCCATGGGATGTTCAAAATGTTGGATATTTTTTTATAACCAAACCCTGATCTGTACTTCTCCACAACTTTGTCCCTGACCTGTTTGGAGAGCTCCTTGGCCTTCATGGCGCCGCTTGCTTGGTGGTGCCCCTTGTTTAGTGGTGTTGCAGACTCTAGGGCCTTTCAGAACAGGTGTGTATATATACTGAGATCATGTGACAGATCATGTGACACAGATTGCACACACTTTATTTAACTAATTATGTGACTTCAGAAGGTAATTGGTTACACCAGATCTTATTAAGGGGCTTCAGAGCAAAGGGGGTGAATACATATGCACACACCACTTTTCCGTTTATTATTTTGTCGAATTCTTTGAAACAAGTAATTTTTTTCATTTCACTTCACCAATTTGGACTAGTTTGTGTTTGTCTATTACATAAAATCCAAATGAAAATCCATTTAAATTACAGGTTGTAATGCAACAAAGTAGGAAAAACGCCAAGGGGGATGAACACTTTTGCAAGGCACTGAAGTTACTCCTATTTTCTAGGTGGGAGAGGGCAATGTGGATAGTTTGGGGCGGTATGCAAATGGGAGTGGGTCCAGGTTCTCTGGGATAATGGAGTTGATGTGTGCCATGACCAGCCTTTCAAAGCACTTAATTATTACAGATGGGTGCTACAGGGTGATAGTCATTGTGGTAGGATGCATTCGAGTTTTTAAAAACAGTAACGACGGTAGTCAGCTTGAAACGTGGGGATTACAGACTGGGGCAAGGAGAGGTTGGAAATGTCAGTGAAGAGGCCTGCCAGCTGGTCTGCCCGTGCCCCGAGGACACGCCTTGGAATACCGTCTGACCCTGTGGTCTTACGAGTGTTGACCAGTTTAAAAACCTTAAATCAACCTCAGAGAGCGAGATCATCCAGGTTTTCCGGATCAGCAGGGGCCCTCATGCAGGGTTCTGTGTTGTTGCATAAAAGGCATTCAAATCGCCTGGCAGAGAAGCATCGTTGGGTAGCTAATGGTTAGGTGCTCTTTTCGAATCCGTAATAGACTGTACTCCTTCCCACATGCGACAAGCGTCGGAGCCGGTGTAGTAGGATTCCACCTTATTCCTGTATTGTCTTTCACATATCCCTAACTGGGCAGTCACTGACAGTGCCATCTACAGGAAAACACTGGAATTACTTGTACATTCAGTGCAGAACAAGGAAAGGCCCTCAATTGGAGAAAGGTAACCTAAAGAAAATAGTTTCAGCATAAGAATTGTAAATCAATTCAACCACTGGTGGCATAGACACTGTTTTATCCTTTCCTATATTTGACTTGTTCTCATCTTCCGATAGCTTCCGAAGACGGTTCTTTAACCGAGCTGTCTCCTGCAAAATATGTTTATCTTCTTGCTTAGTAGGACTACAGCAACTGCAATGAGAAAGCATTAAAGGGCCAATCTGCAGAAGGATGGGGCTTGAGAACTATAAACAATTAATTCATAGACAGAGCTATGGATGCAAGGACCGACCATCCATAAGATCAAAATTATAGTTTGAATCATGTTTTGAAGCATTTCAGTCTTTGTTGACATTGACTTTGTTTACAAGCGTTTGGGTATGACAGTTGAACTAAGCTCATGAAGCATGTACAAGTTATATTATTCTAGAATCGATGGCTATATAGGCCAGTCATTCATTTAACAGTCCAAACATTTATTTAGCAACTACAGATTGCCTCTTTAACCACTTACACTGCATGACCAAAAGTATTTGGACACCTACTCATCAACCATTTCATTCCAAATTAATGAATGGCACTGATGTTGGGCGATTAGGCCTGGCTCGCAGTCCGTGTTCCAATTCATCCTAAAGGTGTTCAATGAGGTTTAGGTCAGGGCTCTGTGCAGGCCAGTCAAGTTCTTCTACACCGATCTTGACAAACCATTTCTGTATGCAACTCACTTTGTGCCCAGGGGCATTGTCATGCTGAAACAGGGAAGGGCCTAAACAATTTCTACTTATGAGCTGTTCACATTTTTCCCACAAGGGGTCAGACTTTCCCATATCAATAACACAGCACCAATGTCATCCCAAGTATAGATGGAACTTGCCTATAGAGGAAGTTCGCCTCCCATTCATCAAACTCCTTTTATTCACGTTGACAAAAGAGACATCAAATGAAGAGGCATGGGAAAAAGCAACAATGCATTTCAGGGCCCAGTCACTTGCTAATATATGCAAAGGCAGAATTAAGCAAGTGTAAGGGCTGTGTGTGTGTGTGTGTGTGTGTGTGTGTGTGTGTGTGTGTGTGTGTGTGTGTGTGTGTGTGTGTGTGTGTGTGTGTGTGTGTGTGTGTGTGTGTGTGTGTGTGTGTGTGTGTGTGTGTGTGTGTGTGTGTGTGTGTGTGTGTGTGATTTACCCTGTGATTTTTCCTCCTTCACTACATGACAGTAACCCAAACTCCACATTACCCATGAAATCCCTTCAGGGCGATGTAACTGTAAAACCGGACAGCTATACAGCTATTCTATTTCATGTTCATGCCCTATTTTCTCTATTTACAGAATACAACTCCGGATATAGTATATGTGACACAGATTGGTTTCACATTAAATATTGAGGAAAGCAATAGTCATAAAGCTTTTCTATGTCCCCAATAGCAAATGGAAAATGTGTTTCTGAGCCTTATATCCCTCTATTTCTATCTCACTGGGACCCCAAAATGACGTCCCCCTAAAATGAATCCCAAATTACCTGTCTCATCCATGGCTGCGCACTCTTTCCCACCCAAATCAAAAGGGGGGAGTCACTAGAGGTCATGTCTGGGCACCCCCCAGGAGAAAAGAAGGGTCTCTGTCTGACTCTCCAACGGCTCTCTATGGTCCCTATAGCAACAGCCAAGGCAGGGAGAAGGCCCCAGACTGGGGCGTCCGACCAGATGCCCATAATTAATGTTATTATACGGAGGTGTCAGCCAGCCCTGCCAGTTTCCCTTCCATAGAGGCAGACACTCTCCCAGACCTGTCAGGACCCTGTACGGCTGGGTGAAAAATGACCGGCCAGCGGAGGGTGGGGGGTGTGAGAAATGACTGTCCAGTGCCTCACTGCCTGGGGCGACACTACTATAGAACATGCATGGAGTAGCTGCAGCGGTTATGATAGTAATGCTTCAGGGCAATGGTTCCAAAACCATTTTACCTTTTTAGTGCTGTGATCCGCTTACAACCTTTCAATTTTTCATGTGACCCGCCATCTAGTCTTCATAATGACTCTAGCCATAACCCAGTCCTGAGTCACAACCCAGTAGGAAATGGACACCACCTACACACCAATGGGGCCCGACCCACCATTTCGGGAACACTGCTTTAAGGGGTACAAATTGGCATATTTCTTTATGGCGCATTTTGCAGAATCAATTGTGCCTTTTGTCTGTGTCCAGAGCAGCACCACAATATAACACATCAACCTAAGTTACAGCGGATAGAGTTGTTGTGATTTAGGGCTACTCATTGGGTTAGTGGACTACAATACAGCGTTAAATGTACTGTAGTGCTTTGAGCTGTAATGATGGTTCTGCGTCTAGAGCTCGTGTAATAGAGTACTGGGGTCATGGTGGCTGGCTGTGGTCCTGTCAGGACACTGACTGGCTGTGTGAGTCTGCTCGACAAGGTTGACTGACACTGACCATTGGGGTGTAGAGCCACCATCCCACGTTGCATCTTACAGCAAGAACCTTACATAGACATACCGTATCTAACACCGCTGATACGGTGAGGCTCGGGTTACGTTTAAGTTGACCTTTGACACGCAGTGCATCTGGAATTGCGTGATTAAATATGGTCTATTAACCGTAGCGATGCTTGATTTTTAATTGTATCTTTATAGCTGCCTTTTTTGTACAGGTGATCCATTGGCTTCCCGAGAAAAATATGTGACTAAACACACATACAATTTACAAAACATAAGCATAGAAATAGCATGAGCATCGTACCCTCACGAGAGCTCCAGAGTAACCTATTAACCATTTTGGTTTGGATAGCAGCACACTTCAGAAGACCAATTAAGAACCACTCAGATGTAAGCCATTTAAGTCAATACAATGATTAAGATATCTTAACCTCTGGTTTTCTACAGGTCCAGCCCTAACCAGGTCGATCTTATCGACCCTGGTTGGGTTAAAGATGCATCCATCTGCTGTCCGGCAAATGACATCAGAGGTCACCCAATGCACTGTCCTGGAGTTCATCAACACTCTCCCTGGTCACTGACACACGCACCGACCTTAAAGGTCAAAGGGTCATCTGACCCTCTGACCCTAGCCAGTCCCACTTGTCTGTGTAACGTAATAAGCTGTTTGACCACAACCTGTCATTACAAGAGTCTATTCCGTTCTGTTGTGTTCTAGAGGACCACAGTGAGTTTCAAGCATCTGTAGCAAGGACTCCAGCCAGGCAGACAGTCTGTAAAAAGGGAGATGAACAACTTAGTGGCCATTTTGTGATCTAGTCAGTGGTGTGTATGGCTCAGTTGTTTTATATGTTTTTGCCTTGTGGGATTGTATCTCAAATGGGCCACCCAATAGTAACTGGTCATCAAAAAAAGACAACATACAAAAATGCATAGGCTACACACAAAATGTGAAGAAAGGAAATAAATGGATGTGTAGTACAGATGTATGATCTTCATTTGACCTATTGTCACAGCAAAAATAATCCTGCAACATTTAGTCAGTAATGTTACTTGATCAGTAGCTAGGCTATTGGGCTATTAGCTGGTCAAAAGTAGGCTACACAAAAAGCGCAACACTGTTAATATAATCGTGTGCTAATTGTGGGTTTTCAAATAATTTATGTCAATCCCAAAGCTCATCTGCATTTTCTGAGGTGCAGAAAAATTCTCAGCAACAAAAGAGTGATCAGATTAAGATCCTACATATCTACATGTTTTCTAAAACACTACAACCCTTATTGCATTATTCTGGTCCACAGCACCCTAACACTTTTGGAGTGTCTGTAAAGCAGTTTTCTCCAATCATGATCCTGAGGACCCACAGAGTTGCACATATTTGTTCTAGCCCAGCTCTAACATAGTATGTGCTTTGGGTCCATTAGTCCTGGGACTGGAACATAAATGTGCACATCACTATGGGTTTGTAGACTACTGTTCGCGCTCAATGGGATTTATTCACTTTGGGGTTGGGGGTCAAAGAGCCAGACACCATTTTATGGGCCCTCAAATACAGAGAGGGGGGCCACGGGGTGTCTGGGGGAGGCCAATTATAGGGTGGCTAGACACCACTGTCATGCTCCACTTCTCTCTTCTCTATGGTGTTTCTCATGTTAACACTGAAATCATCCCATGGTCTTGAACATGTGAATGTGAAGTCAGTGGTGGCGTATGTATTCAGGCATACTTATTTGTTCATTTTTCATGTGACTGTTTTGTGGTAGTACTTCAGATCCTCAAGTATGATCAATATTAAGTATTTGTTTTGGTGTGATATCACATTTTACGTATGTGCTCAATAATGCGTAATAAACCGAAACCTGAACTTGGTTTAGGGGGAAAGGGGCTGAAGTTCATTGGATAAAATAGGTTTGAAATATGTGACAGATGGATTTAAAGGAAAATCTAAACCTATTATGTATATTTTTATTCTATGTCCTGACTGTATGATTGTCCTGTAATTTAATATGTAGCTTTCTTTTTGGTTGGGTTCTTTATCTCAATGGGATTATAAAAAAGTATAAACAATTTGGAAGTTATTAGGATGGAATAAATGTCGAGGCTGAATGAATTGAGAGGAGGGGTTGTGAGAAATAAAGTGAGTCTAGAAAGGAGAAAGGGGGGGGTACCTAGTCAGTTGTACAACTGAAATGTGTCTTCCTCATTTAACCCAACCCCTCTGAATCAGAGAGGTGCGGGGGGCTGCCATAATCGACATCGTACAAGGTAAAAATCTGTCGTTCTGCCCCTGAGCAAGGCAGTTAACCCACTGTTCCCCGGGCACCGATGACGTGGTCCATGATAAGAGAAAAATAAGTCATGGTAGAATAATAACAGAGACTTCATTAATAGAATGAGAGGAAACTATGGACAGGGTTAGAGTTGGGTAAAGATGTAAGGATACAGGGCATAAACGTCTGATACAGAAGTGCTGATCATAAACTTTCATGCAAATGTCCTGATAAATCAAACACAAAAATCTGATTAATGATGGTTTATTACAGATTAAATGAGAAAACATATTGTCCGTTAAATTTACACAGAATGAAAATGTGTCTTT
Organism: Salvelinus fontinalis; assembly: GCF_029448725.1. NCBI lineage: Eukaryota > Metazoa > Chordata > Actinopteri > Salmoniformes > Salmonidae > Salvelinus > Salvelinus fontinalis. Next base: position 43,934,252 of record NC_074690.1, on the reverse strand, counting down.
GGCGCTTGGGTTTACCGTAAAAGGAGAAAAATATACACAAATATACACATGACACACATTGAGCATTTACATGTCAGTTCATCAAAGTCTTATTTCCCTGTTCAATGAGCCTGCCCTCCCTCACAGCTTCCCTTCACCTGGTACATGGTTTAAACACAGACGAGTGTGAACTCCAATGCCCCGTCCTCATTGGTTGGCTATATAGCATAGCTTTCCATTTGGTGCGTTGCAGGTTTAAAATTAGGGGACTGTTTCTCTGCAGTACCAAAACAAATCAGTGGCTCTTCTATGCGACTTAGAAATGATCATGCCCATAGATTTGCACCTGCCCCAACTCTACCCATGGGAGCAAATAGTTCAGTCATCATTTTCATATTAAAAGGTGAACCAATATTTTGAACTTCAGCTCGTTCATGGGCTATACTGTACAAGTCCAGTTTGGTGTCATTCAGAAAGTAAAGTACGGCTATAGATTTCCATGGTCTCCTATTATTTGTGATATCTGCCTTGAGACAGTTTTTGTAGACGTCATGTTCATTTTCTCAAAAAACTATTATTTTTTCGATGAACCCATTTAATTTCTGTAGGCTACAAAAATACTAATTTACGTTTCCATAGTGATTGTGAGTATAGGCCTAGTCCTACTGTCTCCTTTGTGACGAAAATGACTTCTGAAATCAACTATCCTATTTTTCACAAAATAGGCATATTGTCTTGTCCAAATTGGCTTCCTTGTGTGAAGTTATGGCCTACGCCTTGTATCCTTGTAAAACTGGATACTTACAGTTTTATGATGGTAAGAGCAGGCCTAGACCTAATACAATTATTCTCAAAATTCTAGCCTAGGCCAGTCTATGGCTACTTTATATTTAAGCTATTTTTGTTTCATCATTTTAGACACCCGCAACGACTGACATGATGACGAGCTCCTCAATGCCTGAATCTCAAAAGAGTGAAGAACTCTCCCACGACAGAGAGCGCGTTTTTCTTGTGTAATGAGCTGCGCGACACGCCTAGAATTGTAATGGATGCTTGAGCTTTGAGCTTGAACTTGACCGTCGAAATGTGCCTCGTGGGAACGCATGCGCGAGTTTGCCGCGTCTTTTATGATGCACAAGTTGGGTGTCAACTCTTGTTACCGTACAATCCATCCCGCTTCAAATTAAGGGACAAGAGGTGCTGGGGAGCTAGTCTCTCTCGTACTCGAGGCAGGGGAGGAATTAACAGCTCTCTCTGTGAAGAAGCCCTTTTGGGTAAGTTTATTTGACAGACATGTTTACCTTTTGACCAAGCCTACTCGTGAAACGTTAAACGAGATTGATATTTTATAAAAAATATTGTATGAATATTCAAGTAGGCCCATGCTAAATATTAGCCTATCATAGTCAGTTTGACAACTTTTGTAGAGCATCGTTAAGATTTGCAATAGTGTGACGTTCGGCTTGCATGTATCCTAAAAACTTTTACAAAAGTAGGCTAGGCCTATTCGGACGAAATTCGTTTCGACTTTTCATCTTCTTTTAGAAAATTTCGTTAACATATTTTCTTATTTCCTTGCAGATGACTTTCAGGCATAACATCAGGTAATTAAAACATGCATTCACTCTTTTGCAATATAGGTAGTTCTTTTAAAAAATCTGAGAAATATCTTCCACATTTTGCAGTAGGTTGTTATTAGTTAATCATCTTCAACACATACATTATTCAATGTATACATTTCAAAATACAGTAAAGTAGACAATAACGTATGTGTCTTATACACTTCATAAACCTCTGTTAATTAACTAAAAATGTTTGACACATATCTTGCTACATTTAGTCCACGATTCAGTGGTCGAATTCTTATCAGGATCGTTAAAATGATTATTATCCTGTCAATATCATACAACTGCATATCAAACTTCCCTTTTGGCTTATAAATCAGTGCTAAAATACCTGCATATAAACTTCATATAAATAATCATGAGCATACTGAGATTACGCAATCTCTAGCTTCACTGAGTAATTTTTCTCTCAGCATTGTTGATAAACAGTAGCCCAGTCTACATTATACAGCCCGATAACTAGTGTTACACCTGCAGCAAAGTTGGCACCAATGCTTAAACATGAACCTGTCATAGTAATACTTTTATATTTCAGTTCTACTAGTTATTTATTATATTCCCCTCTGAAAATAACAGGTGTAAGCTTCGCTCAGTTAATAACAGGTAGGTTACAGTAGCCTAGTGAATGTGGCCCTAAGCTGGGGCTGTGTTGAGGCCTACTGTTACTACCAATAAGGGTGTACCAATTGAAGGCCCTGACATGCTCACTTGAATTCATCATGACTTGTTGACCACCAGAAGCATAGACAGAGTTTGACTAACTCTGTCTTGATATTTTGAACTTTGATGGCACAAGAAGTTACAACACATTCTTACTTCTTAATCAGAAGATTATTGTGGAATGTTTTCTATCAACAGGGAGGATAGTTTGGTAAACCATGAAATGGCTTCTGCCATAATGTGCCTGGCTGCTGTAGTCCAATGCAACATGCAAATATTGTAGTGCAGGGCTATTCAATTACTACATGCCCTCAGGAGGCAAAATACTGCTGTTTTTATTTTCTTCCTGGCAGTTAGCTAATCAATTAATTTCAGTGATTGGCCAGAGACTTCACTCACCTTCACTCACCTCTGAATTCCCTGATTTAGAGAATGAATATCAAAAGTGTTTGGCCCTACCCTCCACAAATGTTATTGAATAGACATGGTGTAGTTTCTCTCTTTACTTGGTGGTCTACATTTTATCATCCATCAAGAAAATAAATGTATTGTGGTAAGTTACATTATATAGTCAGACAGAGGAACTTGCTGTGGAGGGCTAGTTTTGATCTTTACACTTTTTGTCTCTAGATAGATCATAGTTTTTGTTATATTGTTTTCACTGTTTTCCCACATCAAATTATTACATGCAAAATAGACATAATAATCCATTAGCTCTCTGTACAATATTTCAATTCTGTACACTATTTAAAGTACACTTGTTTTACTATTGTGATCAATTCTACCTCAATAGAAAAAAAAGAGATTACAGTAACCTGTTAATCTTGTTGAGTAAAGGTGTGAGAGACAACAGTTTTAAGGCTTCACACCATGATGTACAAATACATTATACATACTGTTATAACAAAATAAAATAGCTGCATTGATGATGTTAAACCATTTGCAGTTATTCTGCGGTGTACTAGTTCTTTTTGAGTTGAACTGCAAAATCACTGAACTTCATTGTAATAAATGTGGTATTTTCTGGTATACTGTGAGTTTTTATTTTGAACATATAACTTATCATATCATCTGTTGTTCTTTTTTGAAAAGGCAGACTTAACTGGCGAGGCAATGACCTTTTTTCTTTTACGTCTTTTTGAATCGATCGCATGTCATGTACCTACAGAATACCTTTACAGTCTCCCTATACAATTTATTCCATCATACTGGTCATGATACAAGAGGCATAATCCCCCAAAAAGAACCGCTACATTATTTGAACAGCATTGATGCATAGAACACGCTCCTGTGCAACGTAATGGAAGTGGTATATCTTCCCCTTTGTGAAATACAATTTCTATATTATGAACTTCCAAAATGTGTCACATCTGTAAATTATACTGTGAAATCAAATCACATAAATTCTAACTTTATTCGAAATGCATTTATATAAATACACTTAAATAAATGCACTCCGTTTATGTTACCTTCCTTTTATCTAAAGGGTTATAACCTTGTAGAGTATAAACTTTCATTTAAAAAACGTATCGTCTCTATTTCATCAGGATGTTTTTTATGCGTTGTTAAAACTGTTAATTTATAAGAAATTGCAACAAAAAACAATAGGCCTTCTGGTTAGTTACTTTGTGAGTCATGTAGCAAATAGGTGTATTTCTCAAAAAATAAACAGCCTACTATTTAAAATGTAAAATGAAGCGTTTGAGGCAAGTTTCAGACTAAACGAGTTTTGTTATAAATTAGGTTACCAAAACGTCATCCCTATTAATATGGTCTCAGGATTTAAATGGCCTATTGAAATTAAAATAAACTCACCACGATTCTGTGCTCCTGCTGACTCTATAGATGTATTGTTAATTTGTCACTGAATTGCAACATGATCTGCACAAGGGAGTTGGTGCATTTCTTTAAACATGTTCGTTTTCCTTAGGATCAATTCAGTTGGTGCTAATCTAACACTTAAAACGATCTTCAGCCAATACAATCGAATATCTATTTGACTCTGGTGACATTTTGTGGTGACATTTTGACATTTTGTCTTGCTTACATCGTTACTTAATTACAAAGGCGTCGTGTTCATTAAAGACTCAGAATGAAGCACTGAATAAAGTAGGGAACAGAGGAAATGCAGCCTAGGTACCATCATTTAGATATCTGTGACCGTGCGCCACCCAGTTTTTGAAGGTGTGTGTTTTGAAATGTAACCTGACAAATGTATCATATGTCAGCTGCTTATCTTTCGTTTTCCAAATGAGAAGGCAAGCAAGCAAATCAAATATTTTCATGGATGATACAGTGTGTAATATACGTCAGGCTATTAGGATACACTAGGCTACGGATTTGTGTGAAGGGGGCATTAGCCTATATCCCACACCAATATTCACAATATATCCGTCTCTCATTAGCACTAGCTGTTTAACATGTTTTGTTCGTGTAACCAAAATAACTGACAAGTTTACATGCTGTATTATACTGTAATGAGGAAATGAATTTAGACGTACGATTGAAACTACAGTGTAGTCCAATCCAGACGACAGTGTTCATGTCCTCTCTCACCAGAGAGCGTCGCTGTTTCTATCATTCGCGTAAAGTAGCCTAACCTAGGATACAGTTTCATAGTGATGCATTCCTGTGTCCCTTCACATCAGATAATTATTGCAAATGCATGCAAATCAAATGTTCGATGGATGTATGTGTTTTGTGCCTTTGTGTTAGCTTTGACAATGACTCCACACCCTGTTGTTTTTCCTCCATTCATTCCCGAGAGATAGGTGGTTCTGCATCTAATTTCTTTGGATTAGGGTTAGATAGCTTGCTACATTCTTAGCATAAAATCCATTATTTTAGATACATTCATATTGTAATAACAGATGCTCACAAAGCCTTTTATGTTGAATACGTTCATTCAGTAGTTTGTTGGCTATATAGACGGTTAGCCCTACATTAATTCCGTATTATTGAAATGTACTGTAAATATAAGTAGGCTAAGGTAGGCCTATAGGCTAAGATGAGTAGCCTTTGGAAAAAATAGTCCCAGGCCCACTGATGGAATAGAGACATTCTAGCGTATTTGGTTTGATTAATAGCACAACATTGCTGGATATTTCGTACTTGAAAACTTGAATGATGAAGATAATGAGCTGCTGCATTCTCGTTCGTAAACAAATACAATTAGGCTCCTTAAAGTTTCCGTATGTGGGCTATTGCTATCAGATTCTGCATATGTACAGAAACATTATATTCCATTTATAGTTTTCGTTTTTCTAACAGGAGTAACAAGCCTATACGAATAATAATTCAAATAAAGCTGTTTCCATTGATATTAGTTCCATAGCTGCGTGTGTGTGTGTGTGTGTGTGTGTGTGTGTGTGTGTGTGTGTGTGTGTGTGTGTGTGTGTGTGTGTGTGTGTGTGTGTGTGTGTGTGTGTGTGTGTGTGTGTGTGTGTGCCCATCTCGTTTGCCCTGTTATATTTAAACTGCTTTTATTTCTTGTTTTCATCCCACATTGAACCATCTTAAATGACACTAATATACCCAGAAAGAGTCTCAGGTAGGTAGTCTCAGGTAGGAGTAGGTAGGCTAGCCAAGTGTGTAGAAGGATAGGCCCTGAGCATTATTGTTCCATAAAGCAAGGCCGAATCATTCGTTTAGGCCCTACACGTAAACTCATCGGATAGCATCCCCTGACCATGCGTGCACCATAATGCGCATTTATAGCTTAGTTGTTTTCTAGTTTCCCGCGACAAACGCTGCACCTATCACTTCACTCTGCAACAGAAAGCAGAGAGGCAGAAGTGTCATCACCAGGCAGTAATTATCACACTAACATTGAACTTGAGCATCAACACCGTCGCTGTGGTGGCGTTTCTGTCTCGTCCCTAAATCCTGGCAGATTGCCAGGAGGATCACATCGAAATAAGTGTTTATTCCCCATCTTAACGGCCATACATGATTTTGAAGCTAAGGAAAGCAAAATAATACATAATTGGAACTGTTTTCTAGTGAACGCAGGTAGGCTATTAGGCCTGGCATATGAGTATGTGATGGTGCTGATATTCATTTCAGACCAACATCCTTTGTATTGTTCCATATTTCTGCAAACAGTCATCTTTTGACAAATGTGATACGTCGCCTTGCTCCTCCTCCCCCCTCTCCATCCATCCCCTCCTCTCCCCTCTCCATCTCGTTTTCTGCACTCTCCCTCTTTATCGCTCTCTTCCTCACGCACCCTTTGCTCTCTCTCTCTCTCTCGCTCTCTCCTCTACGCTCTAGTCGGTTGTGTCTAGTGGAACAAAAACGGTAGGGAACGTACATTTTGAGAGGCGCAGAGAATAGGCGATCACGCAGAGTAGGAACAAAAGCCGTCAGTTGTGAAAGGACCAAACAGTGGAGCTCCAGTGTTTGGGTTTCTGGCCACGTTCGCCACTGACGCGTGAGAGGAGGGGACCGACAGTTTCCAACCGCTCTCTCTCATCTAGGCTGGGGAGAATACTGTGTTAGACTCAATAGCACAATAACCCTATGTATAGGGTCTCTCTCTCTTGCCATTCAAGCACAAGTAATCCATTTTTGAGGAAAATGTTAGTAGGAGAAACGTCATTGATGAGATTGATGAGCTATAGAAACTTTTGTAATAGGCCTATATTATCAAAAAGGATCTCTGACATTATTTTGGATTATCAAAAGAGGCCCTTGTTGTAAGTATGAATTATTTTCTGTTGGTAATATTGTTAGATTGTTAGTTTCGTTCGCCTGGTGATTGATGAATTTCTACGTGCATTTCATCTGGCATAATTTGGTTATTTCTGGGTCAATATATATTTTCAAATGTCCAGTTGTTATTTGCAACACAAAGTGTTATTGTTATTATTGTGATTATTATTATGATCAATAGGCCTAGTACTACTTCTCTAAGCTAAATGTAACTTGATAACTCAAGTCCAAAACATAATCGCCTAATAAGGATTAGAAAGGCCACCCCATGTAGCAGTTTGGCGGTAGGCTACAGAGTTCAGTTGAGGTATTGATCAGATCCTGGGAAAGTGTTTCGGGGCCTACGGAGTGGCGTGCTGTCGCTTGACCATCTTGTTCTGGGGACCTCGAGTCTCCCAGAGGTTATTGTTATGCTAATTTCCAGCTCGTCATTGAACTTGATGTTGACTCCTTTCATTTCGGCAAATTTTTCTCGGTCACTTGTTTGTGGGAAAATCTTCAAGGGGTCTGCAGGCTGTCAATACAATACACGACAAGCCAAGGGGGATTTGAGTAGGCCTGTAGACTGATTTAGGCCTCCACACTTGTTTCTAACCCTAATTTGAACGAGGTTACTGTAATTTCTCAACCTGAAATTGTCTCGTCACTTTTTCACTCATTTCAAATGAACAGGGATTTATTTTGAATATGGAAGTTAAACTGTATTTCCCTGGCTGATAATCGCTGCATTTATTATGCTAATATCCTATGATTGTTCTGAGCGCGGCGTTAGGCAGAAGTGCATCTGAATTTAATTTAAAGCATTTATGACGTGGCATGGGATGAATCAAATTAATTGAATATAACAGTCATTTTCTGTTAAATGCTATTTTCAGTTATGTAATTTAGCAGCAACAGGTGCGGATAGTGCAGGCAGTAGCCTTTGTATTGTAGGCCTAGGCTACAGTAATGCTATAGTCTATGCGTGAATATCAAATTATTTATTGACAAATATAATGCAATTTGCCATATGTAAATTTGTGTTTTGTGAAATTTTGAATTATTGGGACTGCATTTGGCGGATAGAAATTAAGAAAATGAATACATGTTTTCCCCATATACATGCTAAATTCTATTTAGATCAACAATGAGTAGGCCTATGCATATTTTGCTTTACGCTTATATTGTGATTTTGTATTATTTGTGTTTACGTAATTTGAGCTCTTGTACTGTATTTATGCTCATGCTCTAAGGCTGGTGCTGGTAATCACACTTATGCGTTACAGTAAAGCGCATGCTCAGTGGGCTGCAGGCTTTGCTCAACCAATCAAAATTCGATACGATGACCTCAAATCATCAAATTGCTGCATGCTGATATGCTCACATCACGGGATGTCTTGTGATAGGGTGATACTCTGTTTTTCTAATTTTGTCTTCACATGGTTACAAGTACTTTGTCTTCCCTGAATTGTAGTAGGCCAAAGCATATGAGGAATGCTGTAAGGAGCTGCGCATGTCAGACATTGACAAACAACCTTTCTCATGTTATAAAACCATGCAGGATAGCCCTCGATTATAGCCATACCATGCCTTTATTTGAATTCCTTAGGATGCAGTCCCGTTTCTTTATAATTATTCTGACCCTATACAAAACGTGTACTCCACTTCAATATACCTGCCTCCCAAGGTGTATCTCCGTGATAACGATTTGACTCATGTGCAATAATCAGATACGCTATCTGAATCAAGCATGTATATTTCGTTCTGTTTAAATCTCCCTCTTCTCTATTGGTAGTTTTGCATGCATTGTAGAGCACACACACACGCGTGCGCTAGAGGGTATATGCCTTTCAAACTATATGAGTACAGTGAGTTTCTCTTCTGCCTCGTTTCAGTACATCGGACAGTTCCCTTTATCAAAAGATGTAGGTTGTTCATTATCATGCAATCTCATGATCTCTTTAAAATGTCCGCCCTAACATGCTTGATAGCGAGGTACATCCGGACTGAATACACTATAAGCAGTATGCCTACAGCAAGCACTGCAGAGGAAATATATGGAATGGGTCTAGCTGTATTGCAGCACAGTGGACAGAGAGCGTGAATAGAGGCTAAGGGTGAGGTTAATCCATCTGCTTTAACGAAATGAGCTAGAGGCAATTTGTAAGTCATTGCTTTTGCAAAGCTTTTCAGTGAGGGCCTCCTGGTGCTTTCATGTAGATTAGAATGAACATAGTCCTACTTATGTATATGTTGGTGTAATGAAATGTGTTTTTGCGATGTTTTTAGAATGTGTTTTTGGCTGTGGTTCGATCATGTGTAGGGAGAGAAAGGATGTTCTGCTAATCATTCATGTCGAGTGAATATTTGAGTTAATGCACGCCTTCCTATAACAAGTACTCATGGTGTAAAATGTCAAATTGTTGGCTTTGAATTAGGGGATCCTAGGGTGGAAATAATGTGGATGGAAATCCCATTCGCATGCTTATATAGTGAGACAACTGAAGGAGCAGCTGTGACGAACATTACTAGCTGCTGAGATCAACAGGTGAGAGAGAATGTAGGCCAGCCAGCTAGCTAGTTGACCGAATTCACTGTTGCTTATGTGAGGCATGAATTAGCTAGAGCTTGTTAGCTGGATCACTCTGAAGACGAGAAGCTCCGAAATGAATATTTGGACGTTTTCGCAAGTAGGCTAATTGGATAGAATCTTTGAAGCACACGTTTGGAATATGTATGCCCGAAAGAGATTTTCTGCAGTTCTATAAGTAGCCTATGCCTAAAAACATTGCTCCGTTTTTACAGCATTCTTATTACTTTGAATAGGCCTACATATTTTTGGTATTTTGTTCAATAACGTAGGCTACTTATGCCTTAGCGACTTTTTCAAAGACAATATGAAGTTGACGAAAAAGCCCGAACCAAACACGGTCTCTTTTTTTCTTATTATAATTCGTAGATAGGCCTATACCTCAGAAAAACTCATAATTGAAATGTTAAAAATAACAAGATTTTTGGTTAAATGTAGCCCTTGTTTCGTGAGTAGCCAATGTATTTGTTGTATTTTGGACAGTGTAATTTAGGGATTTTCACAGTTGTGATGTCTATCATATTTTCCACTTGACTTCCCCTGATTATTTTCATGCCTTTCATTTTGTAAAACATTTAATCTTTTACCAAACTGTGATTACTATGTCAAAATACATGGGGTGTATACATCGAAATAGTAGGCTATTCGTTTGTATTGAAAATACAATATTGGAGACCACATGCAGGCCAATTTAAGTGATTGAAAAATATATTATCTAAGAAAGACATTTGTATTTTTGCCCAGTAAATAACGTATACACGACACCATAAAGTGCAATTTCATTAAGTAGTTTTGGGGATGCCTTTAACACACCGTTACGACAGTGGCCTATTTTCAGTAGAAAATAGGCCACTTTCTGCTGAAAATAGGCCACTGTCGTAACGGTGGGTGGCATAGGCATCCCCAAAACCACTTAATGAAATTGCACTTCATGGTGTCGTGTATACGTTATTGAAACACTATCTTCTTCAATTCTGTGTTTTGAATTTTAAATCTTTGATAAAGCCTCTATCCCTGGTTTTATGTATTTCATTCAGCACATATTTCCAAGATAGACCACTGAGCATTTTATATACGTATGTATAGGCCTATTTAGCCTATGTAAACCATAGCTGTAAAGGTGTGAAACCATTCTGACAAACTAGCAGTGTTGCATGGGATACTCACGCTAATGCTCAATATTCCGATTGACATCCATATGCTCTTGTTGTAAATGTCAGGGTTGTATAAGCCTTGGCTTGCTTCTTGACTTGCCTATTCTGAGAGTGTGTTAGGTGTATATCAATTTTATATACGCTTGTGGAGAATATAATAGGCTCTTTCAGCTACACCACAATAATGAATTTACATAGTGGAATGCACCATGAGGTGGCTATTTACATTTTACTGTGTGTGTGTGTGCGTGCATGTGTGCGCGCGTGTGGTTGTCAGGGCGGTTTGGGATTGGTAGGCTGGGAGCGCTGGGGAGTTAACCACTGAGCATATTGTGAGCTCTCTCATGCTCGTCAGTTGCAGCCTGTGTGCCAGGGTGGAGACACCGTTCTGTAGCCTATGGATATATGCCTTGGTCTATTCTCATATAGTCTACTTTCTTCAACTTGACACTGAAACTTTGATTTGTCTTATAGGCTATCTACACATTCTAACTAAAAACACATTTTAGACATTGGAAAGAGAATGAACGGAAACTAAGAACTGTACCGGTACATCTGTGAGTATGCTGTCTTTATTTTAAGATGTGTATTCTTTTTTATTGTATTGTCAAAGTAGGTTATAGGCTATAGATAATATTCCGAACTGTATTAGGCCTTGTGTGAAATGGCATTTTTGAGGATGAGCGGAGATAGCCCATAGAAGTTCATTTTGCCCATTGATGGATTTAGGTACGCAGCTTTTCGTAGACCCTCTGCATTTTCTCTCTTTCTTGTCAATATTAGCAATAACAACATCCTAAACATGTTCGTTTCTGGGAATTGGAGGCAATCAGGCTGTTATTCTACAATGTAGGTTGTCCAGTGCATGCATAGCCTATCCAATAGTTTTGAGTTAGGCCTATGTAGTTTATCTGAAAGGATAAGCCACTCTAAAGAATCCTCTGTATTGTTTTGAAGATGATATTTTATGGTTTGAAAAACGTGTGATATTTTTAAGATTCAAGTCGGTAAGTCTTTGAATTTGATCGATAACCAGACTGTGTGTTTGAGTGCGTGTGTGTGTTGTCGCCTACGTAGAGAAAATGCCATAACATATCTACATAAATACACAAATAAATATATAAATGGCATGCGTACATATGCTGGGAACCCAGCGTTGTGGTCTATGGCGCTATACGGTGTGTTGGTGGTGAGGGGGAGCCTCTCGAGTCTCTTGCTCCAGCGACTGTTTCGGCTCCATGTGACCACGAACAGCGGCTCCGTCTACGCAGCGGACCCTTTAAGCGAGGACGGGTTAGTTTGTGTCTTTGGTTATCTAGCTGTATGAGTTATAATTTCATAAAGCTAGAGAACCGAAAGTATAAACTAATTCCATGGACTTCAGAAGGCGGTGCTGCGGCGAGGTGACTATGTCAGGGCGGGGAGAAGGTGTACGCGGGCGCTGGATGCTGCGCAAGCCTATGCCGACGTGGGGAGGCAAGTCGATTCCTGCCTGCTAAAATACGAAAAACAGCATTGAATGTTGTGCATTCAAATAGGTGTGAAATTATATAAAGGAATCCGTTTAACCTGATGTATCTTCAATGCGAGCAATACGCTGGATGCGCTGTCAATGGGAAGCGAACGCTCGAGGATCGCGATGAAGGGGCCTAATGCAAATATTTGAATGGTTATTCAGTTACTTTATAAGCGGAAAGGTCAATGAGGTAGGCCTATATAGAAATGACTTGTTACACCGTTTTTATGATAGTATTATTGCTGTTAGATCTGGAGAAAAATAAGAAATAGTTAAAACACACATATCATCCGATTGGTCAATTCCGAGGTATCACGTGGTTCTGGAAGCAGCGATATAAGATTTCTCTATGGAATGTATAGCCTCAGTAGTGGGTTTAAATATATTTTAAATAATCTTGATATTCAAACCAATATATGTATCTTCCTTCTATAGCCTGCCTGTATTTTAGGCCAAAAAGTAGGCTATGATGGGGGGGGGAAACATGGGGGAAAATAAGTTGCATAGCTTACTCCCTATGCTACCTAATCTTTCTAAGAACAGTCATGGAATATTACAATTGCAGTTTGTGTATTGTAGCAGTAACAATAGTCTTCATGTCATTTTCAAACGTTAGCTTGTATGCTACCTGTCAAGAAATAAGTGACAGATTCATGTTGTTGGCTACAGCAGCCCACTGAAGGATGAATTAGAAATGTATCATGTGTTGGGCTAGATGTCTAAAGTGGGTTACAGGTGATGGAAATCCAGAAGGTGTCACACTTTTTCTGAATTCACTCAAATAACAGTACTAATAACAATACTACAATACAACATTTTACTGGATATATTACTACAAGAACCAGGGGCCCGGTTGCATAAAACACCATAAGTAAATTTTCCCCTTATCTTTTCACTTAAAGTTTCCTTAATGAAGTGAAAAAGTAAAGGGGGCCCATGAGGTCCCTTAACTGCATCATTCAGTATGGATGTCAATGTAAACAGCATCTGTGGAGGTGAATGTTGCTTTCATCTGCTCTGGTTACAAAAGGAAAACATCAACCAGTTACTTAGCTTAACTATGGAAGGTCCATGGCTACAAAGCTAGCTGGCTAGCTATAGCTACTCTGTACGATAGCTTGACGTCTAGGAAAGTAATATAAACAAAGTCCAGAAATAAATAACTACAAGAAACTTGGTTTATTATCTTCTGAAGCAATTTGGTTATCCTGTCTTGATTGTAGAAGTTCTATCTCACAAAATGAAAGCGATCTCTTTGAGGAGACATTTAGTCAATGAATCAGGCCATCTCCATGATAACCAGATACTCTTTCTGCCATACATGCCTTCAAACTACCGTTAAATCCCTTCAATGCAACACCCTTAAACAATTCCCTTAGATAAGGGAAAACTATTCCTGAAGGTAAACCCTTAAGGGAAACACTTAAGATGTTTTATGCAACCAGGCCCAAAGCCTACTTACAGGGAGTCCCTAATGTAAACTGGATGTCTTTCCTACATTGGAAAACCCTAAGACTGTCCCACTTTAGCTACTCCATGCTGTCCTACTTTAGCTAGCTATGGTTGGTAAAGTGGGACAACAAAAAAAGACTGAATTACAAAACTGAAACAAAATATTGCCAACATTGTTTGAATGTATTTTGATGCACCAGTACGCCCTATGCACATTTACATCACAATTCTGCCCTGTGCATTGTTTATGACAATTTAATAACCTTGACATCAAAACCATAAAAAGCTATGTCCCTGATCTTACCGAGTGCTTGAAGCTTGCTCCGCCCCTCTCTACGATGTCACACCAAGGAAGTGATGTGAGTTTGAGCATGTGAAATCTCCGTAATGGCTTTACTAACAATCCTTTTGATTTCCTCTTGTCAGACCAAGAAATGAACACGTCAGGATTACGCTGTCCTAGTTTATATGATATTCCATTCTTTCCCGAATTCACCCAACATGTTTTTAGGAGAGAGAGACACAGGCCTGGTCTCTGTGTAGGGTGATGAGGAGGGTTATTTTGAATGCACAAACCAGGTGTGAGGTTGAACGTTGACATGTTGTAGCTGGATAGTTCCTGTACTGTTTACTGTAGGCACAGAATGTATGCAAATCACTCTCTCCACCAGAAGAACAGGGTGTATATAGGCTACTTTGTACTGTATGAAAGATGGAGATATATCCCCTATTCAGCTGCAAAATACTATTATGAACTCAGTACCAGGTTTGTGTTGCCCTTGTGTGGAGAAGTAGCGAAATTAATGTATATAGCTGGTCAGTGGCAGATTCTCAACATGTTATGTAGCCTGTAGTGTTTTCTTCCTGCTCAATATTCACCGACAATGAACGCATAACTGGTGACAGCATACTGCTGGAGCTGTTGAAGTTCTTGAAGTAGACATTGATTGCATATAAACATAGGCTTCGTCTAAGGTTGCAAAATTCCGGGAACTTTCAATACATTTCCTGGTCTTCCAGAAATCCTGGTTGGCATTTTTCGTTAAAGCTACTCAACTCAACAAATTGGATGCTTGTCTATCGCAGTGCCATCTGTTTTGTCACCAAGCCCCAAATACTACCCACCACTGCGACCTGTACACTTTCGTGGGCTGGCCCTCGCTTCATACTCGTCGCCAAACCCACTGGCTCCAGGTCATCTACAAGTCTCTGCTAGGTAAAGCCCCGCCTTCTCAGCTCACTGGTCACCATAGCAGCACCCACCCGTAGCACGCGCTCCAGCAGGTATATCTCACTGGTCACCCCCAAAGCCAATTCTTCCTTTGGCCACCTTTCCTTCCAGTTCTCTGCTGCCAATGACTGGAATGAACCGCAAAAAATCACTGAAGCTGGATACTCATATCTCCCTCACTAGCTTTAAGCACCAGCTGTCAGAGCAGCTCACAGATCACTGCACCTGTACATAGCCCATCTGCAAATAGCCCATCCAATTACCTCATCCCCATACTGTATTTATTTATATATCTTGCTCCTTTGCACCCCAATAACTCTACTTGCACATTCAAGTATACATATATATACACATATATATATATATATATATATATATATATATATATATATATTCTGCACATCTACGGTACCATTCCAGTGTTTAATTGCTATATTGTAATTACTTCGCCACCATGGCCTATTTATTGCCTTACCTCCCTTATCCTACCTCATTTGCACATACTGTATATAGACTTTTTCAATTGTATTATTGACTGTACGTTTGTTTATTCCATGTGTAACTCTGTGTTGTTGTATGTGTCGAACTGCTTTGCTTTATCTTGGCCAGGTCGCAGTTGCAAATGAGAACTTGTTCTCAACTAGCTTACCTGGTTAAATAAAGGTGAAATAAAAAATAATAAAAAATGAAAGAAAAGCCATGGAATTTATTGAAGTAACCCAGAATTATTAAGCCCTAGCTGCATCTGAAATTGCACCCAATGCAGTATAGTGCACTATTTTGATCAGAGACATATGGGCGCTGGTCAAAAGTAGTGTACTACACAGTGCATAGTGTGCCATTTCAAACAAAACCATTCAGTATTCAAGTCCAAGTGCAAAGTGAAATTGGCAGGAAACTCTCAGTTCAACTACCCAGTAGTACTGTCATTCTGAGGAGACGATACAACAGTTTTTTGAATAGAATAGAACAAAGTAGCACAGTACAGAATAGTTTGTCTATTTATTTGAATCTTAGAAGGATCATAATGATCTTTCTTTGGCTGATCTATCATAACCCATATTATATTTGGAGGATGAGAAACATAACTCAATCTTATGTATGTATGTGTATACATAAGCTATGCTACTGGGTAGTTGAATGTTAGGTGTAGAACTGAAATGAGAATGTAGGAAGAAGAGTAGGAGTCTCATTGGGCGATGTATGGAGGATGATCTATACCGACTCTTCCTCAATCTGTGTATGTGTTCCTCAGAAATGGAACACATACACAAGAAAAGCTACATTAGTTCTACTTAAATGCAGTTTAACAATCATGGCCTTACTGACACCTATCTTTGCCATAGTAGAAATTTGGTGGAAAACTATCTGAATTATTATCTGAATTTAAGCTTTGGTACAGTATCTTAGCAACTAGCTTCGACACATGTGAGTTGGCTAAATTTTATGCAGGAGTGTTTCAAACTGTGTGGTTCAGATTTGACCCTATTATTCATTAAGACCTATACACATACATTTCGTAAAATGATCATGGAATAATCTTTTATTTACAATACTGACTGCAAGCTATGGGTTTCCGTTAGCATAGCTTAGCAATGGCATGAAAATAATTGTGAGCTTCTCTCCGTATTTCAGATGTATTGCAAAGGCTGATCCATGAAGTGTTTTTGATGGATAGAATACATTATGTATTAATGTGATTGTTAAGGTGAATATTCAACATAATGTCATTTATTCAGTCCTACATATGCTTGTTGTATCCAAATCCTCCATATACATTTTTTGAACCTTTATTTAACTAGGCAAGTCAGTTAAGAACAAATTCTTATTTTCAATGACAGCCTAGGAACTGCCATCAAACAGGGTTAACCGCCTTGTTCAGTGGCAGAAAGACAGATTTTTACCTTGTCAGCTCGGGGATTAGATATTGCAACCTTTCGGTTACTAGTCCAACGCTCTAACCACTAGGCTACCTGCCGCCCCTTATGCTTAATAATGGCTAATAATCTCAATTTTTTTTTATTTCAGGAAGAAGTTAAAGTGAGTGTACATACTGGAAGGTGCAACCCTGTCAGGAAACAACATGGTAGGACATGTTACTTGGGGTTCTCAGAGACCAGGGACTGGGAAGAGGAAGAGGGCCCAAGTAAAACCTACAAGGAACAACCATCAATTCACAGGTAAGCAATACTATAGATAAAAACATAAAATATGTCATATTTTCAGTGGTTGACTTTGACTGAAATAGGTGCTGGTACTGTTTATACAATGAACAAAAATATAAACGCAACATGTAAAGTATTGGTCCCATGTTTCATGAGCTGAAATTAAAGATCTGAGTAATGTTTTACACGCACAAAACGCGTATTTCACTTAAATTTTGTGCGCAAATCTGTTTACATCCCTGTTTGTGAGCATTTCTCATTTGCCAAGATAATCCATCCACCTGACAGGTGTGGCATATCAAGAAGCTGATTAAACAGCATGATCATTACACAGGTCTGAGGCCCATTGTCGTGCCATTCATCCGCCGCCATCACCTCATGTTTCAGCATGATAATGCACGGCCCCGTGTCGAAAGGATCTGTACACAATTCCTGGAAGCTGAAAATGTCCCAGTTCTTCCTGCATACTCACCAGAAATGTCACCCATTGAGCATGTTTGGGATGCTCTGGATTGCCAATATCCAGCAACTTGTCAAAGCCATTGAAGAGGAGTGGGACAACATTCCACATGCCACAATCAACAGCCTGATCAATCTATGTGAAGGAGATGTGATGCACTGCATGAGGCAAATGGTGTTTTTTCTGATCCACTCCCCTACTTTTAAAATCCATAGATTAGGCCTAATGAATACATTTTTATTGACTGATTTTCGAATATGAACTATAACTCAGTAAAACTATAACTCTTTGAAATTGTTGCATGTTGCGTTTATATTTTTGTTCAGTATATTTAGGTGCAGGAGCGCCACAATACTTATGAGCTAATATCCTATAACAGGACCAGGAGCTCAAGCAGTAGAATATTTGATGTGCTGGTATTCAGCTCCGGTGAGATCCTGCCCAAGTTACCTTTTGGACTTCCTATTTTGGTGCATAACATTAAGGTGTTTTTTTTCATGGTGTGAAAGAACAGGTGCAGACTTAAAGCGTTGGCCCAAAGAGTAGGCCTATATACTTTGATCGAGAGGTCTGTGAGTTATGCACATGAAGCTCTTGCTTGTACATTAGTTACGGTGGTGTGGCTACTAGCTAATGCAATCACTGGTCAAGTCATGCCAGTGTCTTGTTCTGCAACAGAATATCTTTCGATTGTGCAGAAATGGAGTCAAAGTTAGTCCATTACGTTATTGAGATAAGCTTGTTTAACTAGTGTTCGTATAGTTGTCTCAGTTAATAGGTCATCTTGTGTTTTGGGAAGAGGCTATGTAAGAACACAAAGCTGTGTGTGTGGATGGGGGAGTGTTTGTGGAGAGCTAGTAAGGGCATGTGTGTGTGTGTGTGTGTGTGTGTGTGTGTGTGTGTGTGTGTGTGTGTGTGTGTGTGTGTGTGTGTGTGTGTGTGTGTGTGTGTGTTTGTTTTGAGGACAAAGGGGATGGATAGATACTTTATACCACTATTTGGCAGTGTGGTAGCTTTCCACACACAGTATATAATAATATAATAATTTTAAAGGTACTTAAATAGTTTACATTTATTTTATTTAAGATTTCATTTAAAAACATTCAGAGATCAAGTTCATGGGGAAAATACTATTTACATGGTCAAAATGAAGACATTCTCAGGAATCAATATAGGCCTATAGAGTATTTGCTGTCCACCCCAAATGTACCAGTATTTTGCTGTCTAATATTTGAGTTATAATTTGAAGGCTGCAGGAGTTGGTTCAACAGTGATTGTTCCTCAAATCTCTCTCTCTCTCTCTCTCTCTCTCTCTCTCTCTCTCTCTCTCTCTCTCTCTCTCGCTCTCTCTCTCTCTCTCGGAATTGACGGACCAAAACGCAGCATTAGGAAAATAAGCCATCTTCTTTTTATTAAGAAGAAGGAGAACCGAAAACAAAACACTCTTACAAAACTAACAAAAAACAAACAAACGACCATGAAGCTAATAAAGTAGTGCACATACAGGCTACAAACGTATAACATAGACAATTAAACGAAAGCCTATGGTTACCTTAAATATGGCTCCCAATCAGAGACAACAGAAATCAGCTGTCTCTAATTGGGAACCCATTCAGGCAACCATAGACTCTCCTAGACAACTACACCAACATAGACACAGCTAGACACATACACTCAACACAAACCCATACACTACACCCAACACCCCTTTTACCATATAACCACCCAAAACCGATAAAACACAAACATTCCCCATGTCACACCCTGACCTAACTAAAATAATAAAGAAAACAAAGAATACTAAGGCCAGGGCGTGACACTCTCTCTCTCTCTCTCTCTCTCTCTCTCTCTCTCTCTCTCTCTCTCTCTCTCTCTCTCTCTCTCTCTCTCTCTCTCTCTCTCTTTCTGTCTCTCTCTTCCTTTCTCTCTCTCTCTCTCTCTCTCTCTCTCTCTCTCTCTCTCTCACTCTCTCACTCTCTCACTCTCTCACTCTCACTCACACTCACACTCACACTCACACTCACACTCACACTCACACTCACACGCACACACACACACACACACACACACACACTTCTTTTTATCCTTTTTAAATACTCTGATCCAATTTGTCAGGTGGCTTGCTATGGCTGATAAGGTGCAGGGGAGTTGGGTGTGTGATTCATATTTTAGAGCCTGTGCTGCAGTGCCTTATCCCTTTAAGTGAGACAGGGGCTCACCCTGGGTTTGGGACTGCTCATGTGGAAAGGCTGTTCGGGTGGCTCTCTCCATTTCACCCCTAACCCCCCCCCCCCCTCAGAACCCCTCATATTGTCCTCTTTTTATACATTTTCGTCGGTTCCTTTTTCTATTCATATAACCCCGATTTGTTAATATTTTGTTCACTTGTTAAGGAATAGTCATATTTTGTAGTAGACTTTTAATTCTTAGGTGACATTTTCAGAATATGACAGTGTTGTTGTTGATGTGTATATCAGAGTAGACCTACATTAACAACTTTATCAGAAATAGCATGGCATTTCCCCTACTATTACGGTTGGTCAGTGGGCATAAAGCTCGTTAAGCCATCAGGCTTCAGTTCTTTTCAAATATTTAAAGATGTGCTTGAAGAAATTACAAGTAGTACCTGAACAACAAGACCAGGCCCAAGGTCAAATCATCTTGGCTTCCGACCTTGGGGCACTCAATTGGAAGCTAGTTCATTTGATTTTGGCGAGGGTCTTTGACTTTGCCAAGATTTTCTCTGGCTTTTATATTACTGTGTACAAGGACTGCTCTCTGCTGCTGTTCTCAAAAGGGAATGTAAATTATGCCCTGAGCATTACGCAGTTTGATGAGAGATAAATATCAGCAGATTAATGAGGCGAATGGAGGGTGTATGGTGGTATGTGTGTGTGTGTGTGTGTGTGTGTATGTGTGTGTTCTGTATGTGTGTGTGTTTGTCATGAGAGGAGCACTAATGTAGTTAGTGCATTAATACATTTCAGAAAAGGTTGCACACCTTTAGCAAATTTTTTCTGCTTTTTCCTCATTTCAACCGCAACAAAATATATTATGAAAATGAACAAATTGTCTCACGACAAGTTATGTGTTTGAGTGAAATGACAGAGAAACAATATTCTAGGGAAAGCGATACAATGGCCTGCGAGTCAAATTTGCACATGTGAGGTGTGGTTGAGGAGAGAGAGAGATTGGGGGAGAGGGAGAAAAAGCGAGAGAGAGAGAGAAAGAAAGAGAGATCTCTTTGGAATCTCTATGCAAACTAGGACTGGAATAATGAGATGTATTTATGAAGCGAAAGCAAGAGTGTGTGGGGGTAGGAGGGTGGAGGGAGGGGGATTTGTGGCAGCTTTTGAAAGGCAGCAGGCTGCAGACTGAATGGTAGAGAGGGAGGGAGAGGGAAGACAGACAGGGGGGCAGGGGGGACAGGGGGGCATGGGGGGGGGGGGGGGGGGGGGGGGGTAGTGGCAGGGGCCCCATTGGTACAGCCCATCCGCCAGAGCAGCTGTGAAAAGGGGTCTCGTCTTTTTCCCACGCCCAGCAAGACGCAAAACAGTAGTTCAGCTCGCTAGGGTCAAGTCCCATCGCTAATATATACACACACACACACACACACACACACACACACACACACACACACACACACACACACACACACACACACACACACACACACACACACACTCATACGCACACAGAGAGAGAAAAAAAATTGTGTATGAAAGTTGTGCAAATTAACAAGCTGTCTGAGAGGCACTCTGATATGGAGACACCTGCCATTCTCCCAGGACACACTGTAGCTCACTTAGGGCCACTGGGTTCAATGGGGAGACAAATCATTCCTAATTTTAACTTGAATTTACAATCTTGGAAGAACAAAAACACTGTAAATGTGGATTATTTTTTATTTTAGCTGCACAGTACTCTACAGTATAAATATTGTTATATGATGCATTTGTAATGCACATACGTATATATATATATTTTTTAGACGCATTTCTCAATTGTTCAGTTATTATTAGGTACAGTATGTAATGATGCACTAGAGAGAGATAGTTCAGTTATTATTAGGTACAGTATGTTATGATGCTCTAGAGAGAGATAGTTCAGTTATTATTAGGTACAGTATGTTATAATGCACTAGAGAGAGATAGTTCAGTTATTATTAGGTACAGTATGTTATGATGCACTAGAGAGATAGTTCAGTTATTATTAGGTACAGTATGTTATGATGCACTAGAGAGATAGTTCAGTTATTATTAGGTACAGTATGTTATGATGCACTAGAGAGAGATAGTTCAGTTATTATTAGGTACAGCATGTTATGATGCACTAGAGAGAGATAGTTCAGTTATTATTAGGTACAGTATGTTATGATGCACTAGAGAGATAGTTCAGTTATTATTAGGTACAGTATGTTATGATGCACTAGAGAGATAGTTCAGTTATTATTAGGTACAGTATGTTATGATGCACTAGAGAGAGATAGTTCAGTTATTATTAGGTACAGTATGTTATGATCCACTAGAGAGAGATAGTTCAGTTATTATTAGGTACAGTATGCTATGATGCACTAGAGAGATAGTTCATTTCAGTTATGTTGATAGCTGTTATATGCTGTGGTGTTCATTCTCACCCCCCACTTTGCACCCCCTGCAGACAAACTTGGCCTTGTGCTAGATCTGGGACCCATAGTCGTGAGTTTGGTTGTGACACACACACACACACGCATATACACACGCATATGCACACACACACACACACACACACACACACACACACACACACACACACACACACACACACACACACACACACACACACACACACACACACACACACACACACACACACACAGAGAGAGAATGTGGTTTGGGGAGACACAAAAGACAGCGAATTTAAACAAGGAGTGAAGGGGGGGGGTCAGTTTATGTGTGTCTGTGTGTGTGTGTGTGTGTGTATACTGTATATGTGTGTGTGTTGGTGGAAGACATGGCAACATTGGAGGAATGTCTTGAAGGCGGACTCTCAGTGTGACCTTCAATCCCTGTCCAAATATTGGGGGCATGGATGCGAGAGGGAAGGGGGACATTTTTGTATTCAGCTATAAACACAATACTAAATACCATCTTTGATTCTTGCAAGAATTAATCGTTGGGCTAGGCTCTACGATAACAATAGTGATATAAGAGAGAGGGAGAGAGCATTTTTGCAGTGTCGAGGGTGTTGCTGCCGCTTCGTATTCACTCTGATATCAGAGCACATTTAATTTTGTAACATGTTCAAATGTTTTAGGCTTTTAAAACCTGCCTAATAGGATTGACAGATTCATACAGTCCACATATGTTCTGCCATGATTTCATTGTGAGCCGTGATATAGACGGCAGAAATGGTGACTTTCTTTGTACTCATCCTTGTCGTGGATCCTTGTGTGTGTCACCCAGAGCGGTGTCACACACATTTTTCTCCCCCTCCATTTTCTCACTGCCTGTACACTACCCAGAATGGTGTCGCACTCAAATCGCTCCCCGCTGCCCTCCTCCGCTGCGTCCATGCTACTCGGGGATGTGTCACACTAATATCGCTCCCCCCTGACTCGATTACCCGCCCCAGCTTTACATTCCCGAAAAATCAAAGACACACACCCGCCAGTCCTCCGAGTAAACAGAGACTAAGCACTCCATCCCTCTCTCCTTCTCTCCTCCCCTCCCTCCTGCCCTGGTATTCAGGCGGAGGTAGAGGATAGAGACGGGGCCCTCCTCCTAATTAGCTCGGCGTAAAGACGTATTGTGACAGTCAGTGTGCGCATTGAGAGGATCTGTGCCACAGGCAGTGGGAGTATTGTGAGGGGATGTATAGTCTGTTTATTGGGTTTGTTAGTGGAGTTGATACCCTGCTGTTTGAATAGAAAACACTCCCTCATCTCTAGCCTTTGAAGCGACAGGAGTGAAGAGAGACACCAACAAGGCTTTCACAGTAGTACATAGAATAGGTCGTATGCTGTGTTGTGTGGTTTCTTACAAATGGCACTTTAAAGTGTAGCTTCATGAGTATACACACACATATATGTGATTTTTATAGTCACAAATATTTGGTATTCTGGGTGCTGTGTGTTTCTGACATTCCCTCTGCACTGCAGCTATGAGGCAATATACTGGGTGTGGAGAGGAAAGGAGAGCCGAAGAGATGGGGGGGAAAGGATGTGGGGAAAGGAGACATGAGGGGAGGGGAAAGAAGGGAAATGAAGAGGGGAGGCGAGAGAAGGTTAGAGTTAGAGAGCTGCCTGTCTAGTCTGAGCCTACAAGCTGTCAATCAAAATGGAGACAGACAAAAAGGAGAGAAATCCGTTTCTTTCCAGATTTGACCTCAATTCCCTCTTCATTTATCGCTCTATCTCTCACGTTCCCCTTTTGTTATTTCCTCCCTTTCTCTTGCTTTCTCGCTTGTTTTTATGTGGCGTTTAGTACGTTTTAGTTGAATTAGCTGTAACTGTTTGCTCTCCTTTTCTCGTTCCTCTTGGTTCACTGCAGTCCGCAGGAGGTTGAAGGGTGTGGGGTCTTTCCCCTGTTTTAGCAGTGGAATCCTTTACTGCAGGACAAAGCTGCCCCCCCCCCTCCAACCACAGGGGTCCATTAGCCCCCCAGTGAGAGAGAGGGTCTCTACCCCTATTAACTAGCTCCCCCTGTAACCACAGACCAATAAGTATGTTGTTCGCCACTGGCAATGCTGGTGATATATTTGTTGTTGAGACTTTTGGAGGAACCCTGTGAGCTTTCTGATGAGATGGTATTACTTCACCCCTTAATACTCTGCATACTCCTATTCAGTTGAACCTGTAGCTCTCCTATTAGTCTCCCCTTCTCTGTATCTCTCTCTTCCTAGGCTCCCATTCCTCCTGTTCCCATTCCTCCTGCTCCCATTCCTCCTGCTCCCATTCCTCCTGCTCCCATTCCTCCTGCTCCCATTCCTATTTTTCCTCAAGTCCAAAGCCATGGACCCTGGGCTACTCACCCCTCAGTGCTGACACACAGACACCCCTCTTTCTCTCCTTATATGCAAACACCCCCCCCCCCTTCTCTCTCTCTCCCCTTTGCATTTCACCTCTCAACCCGCCCACACTGCTCCTGTCTTTATAATGCAGTGCCTTTATTCCGTGCTTGGTGGAGGGCTGCCTTGAACTAACATTGTCCCTCAGCCCGCCTCTGGTGGGGAGCACTATTGTGTGTGGGGGAATGGGGAGTTAACACCCATGTCTGAGCCCTCTGAATGGGAGTATTGTGTCTGAATCTTCCTCCACATAACCCCCCTTTGCATAGGCCATCGTGGCTGCACCCCTGACCTCTCTGGTCCCTACTATTTTCTTAAGCAAACACACTCTCCCACATAAGAATGCATTGATATGTGAAGGACACACAGATACACACGCGTTCTGTACTGCAGTTTTCCACTGAAATACACGGTCAACAAAAACTTGCATACCACTACCAACCTTGCTTTTTTTTAAACCTAAATGTCCTGCACATTTGCATTACTTTTCAAGTCTCTCAAACGTCTCTTACAACCATAGCTATGTTCGTCATAATGCTTACCATCCCCATAGGTCGACATCTCCTGGCCCCTGGATCTTATAGGCATAAATGGGTACATTTGGGTGTGTGGTTGTGGTGGGAGGCCCAGGCCAACTCTTTCACAGTGTAGGGAAAAAAAGACAAAGGGCCGATGGGTACATAAAGGAATGTCCATTCTGCTATTACCATCAGAACAGGACTCAAGACACCATCAGAATAATATCCCATCAATGCACTTGGGGATGACAGACAGGGAGACAGGGAGACAGTTTCAGAAGACTTTGGGGAAGCCTTGTGGAGGTTATCAGAGAGATATTAGTGTGATTACTGAAATGATGAATTCAAAATCAACCCGATAACAAATCAGATGGCATTGCAGCATATCGTTTAAACTAAAACAAAAAAGGTTGCTTTGCAAGCTTGGTTATCATTGTGTAATACATTGTATATGCCAATAAAATGTGTTTTTATGAGCGTAAGGTCAACGTATCCAACACATGTCTTTTCATTTTCTGTAGTGTTTGTTTGTGTTTAGTAGAGCCTTGAGGCAACGTTACTAAAACACTAGTTGGCGTTTGCTTCCCACATCTCCATCATCAAAGTGCTGCTGTAACACATTTGCATTTGCATGAAAGCGGAGAGTTGTCTAATGCTAAAGGTGACGTGAAAAACAAAAACTTTCTCTGCATTTCCCTTTCACAGATGGAGAATGTGAAACAGAAAGAGAGTGGGCGGATGGAGTGAAGGATGAAGGCTGGGTAGACGACTGAACAGAGAGAGAGAGAGGCTCTACGCGGCTGTTCATCTATTCATCGCCATGGGCTCTTGTCCTCGTCTCTCCTCCCCTGCTCCACCCCCCCCATCCCAGGGCCCTTTGAAGCGAGTGCGGCCCCAAAAGGGAGCTCCTGAGTGGGCTGGTGAGGCATGAATAAGTCCCTGCTGGTTGCCAGCACCTCTGGAGATGACGGCAAGAGAAATCAATATGGAGAAGAGAATGTGGAGAACAGAGTGGGGTTGTCCTGGTTAGCCCACGGCCTAGGGGCCTGGAGACCTCCAGAGGAGGCCCATCTTGAACTCGCTCAGCCTCAGCCAAGGCTCCTCAGACTGGGCCTGGGTCCCTAACCACACTGGGTGTGTGTAGTTCTGCTGGAAGGGGCCTACCAACAAACACCACATGATACACACTCTCCTGAGTTATTATTATTATTTTTTTAGAATGCTAAAGGGGATTTCCCTCTCTCTTTATTTCTGTTTTCTTAAAAAAAGATTGACGTACTCCCCCACCTACACCCTGTAGCTGTGTGTGAATGCTGGTGGGGGGGGTTCTGGTTTTTGATCCAGACTTCAGATCCACTCACTGCTTATTCCCGGGGAAGCTTTTACATTTGTCAAAGAGACAGTAACGTCTCATTTTTACACTTCTATTTTTCTTTTCTACACTGGCGTGCTTCCTCCACAGCGATATACAAACCACAACAACCACGGAAATCGATTTTTATTTTTTTATCAGTCTCTTTATTGTTCAATTCCAATTGAATTTTTCAATTGGCATGATCAAAGACCATAGAACGAAAAACCCAGGCCAGATCTCCTATCAATATAGTTCATTCATTTTGGCCAGCGAGAATAAAAGGGACATAAAGGATCCAGGAAAACACAAGGCCGTCAACAGGAGCGGTACAGATGACTGGACACTCCCTGGAACAACACAGAACCAGCAGACAGGTATCTTACTCAGTAACAACACACTCTCCCACTGTTACACACACTGACAATACTTCTCCTTTCAAACACTGAGCAATTCCCTGTAGTTACAATCTAATATAAAGCAAGATTATACCTCAAATCCAATTTTATTAGTCGCATACACATATTGGCAGATGTTATCGCAGGTGCAGTAAAAGGCTGTGTTTCTAGCTCCAGCAGTGCAGTAATACCTAGCAATACAAACCAATAAACAAAAATCGAAAAAATTTAAATTAAGAGCAATGTAAGAGTCCGGAATTTGTTTTATATATAAAATTGTGTGTATAGACATTATATGAATAGAAAAGATGTGCACAGCAGTATTTGTACATATGAAGTGGGTAAAACGGTATGTAAACATTTAAAGTGATCAGTGTTCAATGACTATGTACATAGGGCAGCAGTCTCTAAGGTGCAGGTAGAGTACCGGGTGGTACCCAGCTAGTAACAGTGACTAGGGTTCAAGGTAAGGTACTGGGGAGAGGCTGGCTAGTGATGACTATTTAAGTCTGATGGCCTGGGGATAGAAGCTGTTTTTCAGTCTCTCGGTCCCAGCTTTGATGCACCTGTACTGTCTCCGCCTTCGTGATGTATTGTCCTGTATTGTGGGAAGAAAACTAACCCACACAACCCACAAATCTGTATTGGTCTCGAATAGCATCTCTTTCAGATGCACTGTACCCTGCAATTGTCTGGTAGTGTTAGGTACTACGACCAGCCCATAATGGAGGGTCTTCCTCACACCCCTTCGTTTCCTGTGTATGTGCCAACTGTAAGCAGCTGTCTGTTATAGGGCGCTAGTGCCAAGATACCGTCCTAGTCACGGTGACGCAGCGCAGTTGTTTTCATCCAGACTCGCACAGCCTCAGACAAAATGGCCACCACTCTGTTCCTCTGACAAAGATGGCGGCCATCGGCGTCTCAGTCCTAGCGCCATCTGTTACCTCACCCGCCGTATGCAAATCTAGGCTAATTGCATTTGCATATCCACTTGATTTAGTTACAGTGTGTGCCGACAGAGCTAATTGCTCTAAATCATGCCGTAGAGGTGGCGAGTGTGCGTATACTAAGTAGAAAGGCTTGTCACCGCTGTTCGTTTCCCTTGTGATGTGTGTGTGTAATATTGTGTTTTATGGAGGTAATGTGGCTACTATAAAAGGAATGATCTGGCGGTGCCATATGGGGGGGATGTGTGAGTCTGGGAAATGCTGCCCCTATGCAGATCACTCACTGTACAGAGAGGCAGGGGCTTTTGTTAATCAAACGCCCCCAGAAACACACATGCTTATTCGCACGCGCACACAGACATGCAGCAGACATGCAACCCAAGCACACACACACACACACACACACACAGACAGACACTCGTTTATTGGCACACACACGCGTACAGACACCCATGTACAGACACACGTAAATGAAAAGCAAGACACACACACAGACTGTAATTAAGAGGGGATGCCCAGGCCCAACGAATAACAGACAGACCATAATAGCCTCATTATCATGCACACTGGTCTCTCATAGTAGGTCGTCTGGTTTCCATGGCATTGGACACATCTGTGTATGTATACTGCCCAGTCGCAAAGCTGTGGTGTAACCGACTGCTGTTTCAGGATATAATTGAAATTGGAGATCACATGAGAGATGTACAATGAGAGGAATGGAAATAGCATTGAGTCATTCACTTTTGAGCTGATGCTCTCCTTATTGCGGAAAGAAATCTCTGATACTATTGTTTTCAAGTATCTCAGTGTCATTTCTTTCAGACAGTTCAGACAGATGGGGGAAAATACAGGGACAAATGCTACATCTTAAAAACCTCTCTTGGGTGAGGCGTCATTTCACTGCACATTTACTCATCTGAATTCATAGTTTTCTAATAACTAGCCGATACTGTCAATTAATGAAAATGTTAAAGTCTGGGAATTAGGTGGATAGAGACGAATATTTCTCATACATTAAAAAATCCTCTGGCGCATTGTTCCCATAGTTAAATTTGATTGAGCCTCTCAGTTTCTCCCCATTAATTCATTCGAGGAATGGTCTGAGTAGCTGAGCAACAATGCTGTCTTCGTATTTGCATTCGCCCATGCAGCTGCAGCAGTCAGACCTGTACAGTTGGCTATATGTGTGCAAAATGGCGGTCACGTGACTCATAGGGTATGTCCGATGGTTGTGGGAGTGAGGAAAGGGTGGGGGGGGGTCTGTATTTTGGGGTTTTGGGGATTCTGGGTGAGGAGGAGACTGAGGCGATTTGGGGGTCTAGACCTGGGGGTTGGGGGGGTGAGGTGTTCGAAGGGGTAAGAGTTCAGGGGGTTTGGGGAGTAGGGGGTGTTTGCCATGTCTTGGTCTGCGTGTATGTGCATGTGTGTGAGTCATTTACATATTCCGCGCAGCGAGGGAGCCAATATGCTGTCGACGACCCAGACATATACACAACCCGAACGTACACGCCACCACTACAGTGAAGAGCTTTAGCCTTATGTTGAATACATTATTGATATTCTGCCTCACTCTGTCCAATGAGAGGATGGAAGGCAGATTACAGCCAATAGAAATGGATAATGGAACAGGAAGAGGAAGCAACGAGGAGGGAAGTAGAGAGAAATCAACAACACTATAAGCTCGGAGAGAGAGAGGAAAGAGGAGAGGGGAGGGGTACTGGTGAAATACGAAAGCGCTACGGCAGGTCGAGAAGCTGCAATATGGAGACATGCGGTTGTGCAATTCACAGACAATACAACAGGACTAAATGAACACCCTCAGAGACAGATGAAAAAAAATCAACTGACAGCATTTCAACTGAGATGTTCCGTATCTGCAGTGAAGACTGAACACTATATAGAAATTACATTTCGTTGTCTCGGTGTGTGACAAAGGGAGATAGTTCCACAGTCACAGTCGCAGTCACAGAATAATCTGAATATAGTGAGGACATCGCCATTGGAATTTATAGCGATCGCTCATTAGGAAGTGGCAATGCTTTCAAGTGGGGTTTCGGGGGCTCGCCCATACTAATGGTGGGGTTAGAGAGTGCAGAGGTTGTGAGGGCAAAGAAGTCAGACAGCCAGACATGATGCAGATCTCCATAATGTCCTATACGAATACTGCTGTGTGCTGGTGATGGAGAGATGGAGAGGGGGATGAACAGGCTGGTCCTGGTTGTCTGGACTGGGAGCGTGGGAACGTCAGGAAAATACATGCAGAACAGGCAGGCACTGGCTAGACGGCCAGCAAGGCCTGAATGCCTCTGCAGCAGGTGAAAGAGAACCCCAGAGTTCAAGGGTCAAGGCCAAACCGGGGGCCTCTCTCGTTGTAAGTGTGCGCGTGCTTGTAGGGCCACCACTCGGTCTGTCTGGGTCTGGCTGGATGCTAATGAAGGTCCAGGCCTGTTTAATAAGCAGTAGCCATCTTTTGTTTGCCTTGGAGTTCAGAGTGCCTCTTTCAGGCCAGGAGAGGGGTCAGACTGGATGCTGCTGCAGGGATGGTGATGAAGGGGTCCTCCATCATCCGATGTCACTCAGCCCCTCTGGAATAACTGACAGGCAGGCCCCCTCAAGTTAGACCTCCCCTACTGAAAGAGTGAGATTGTTTTGTGATTGACATTCTGATTTCAGACATTCCTGGAACTTCTTTGCCAGCTAAGATATGTTAGGAAGCAAATGACATGTTAAACATTTGTGATGCAGTGTGTTCCGTCAGACCATTGCTTAGTCTATGCTTTTAGAAGGCTTTTAACCACATGGTATTTCATTCATTTTGAAACATGCACAATTAAAAGGTCCAACCTGTAACAGATTAGTTTCTATGAAAAGCAGTAGTAGAACAGTGTAGCCCAAGCCCTTACTCTCTCCCCCATCAAAACCATTCACTTTAGCTTTCCCTTGCTCTCCCCTGCACCTCTATAGCCGCATAGAGTGCTGTACCTCCGCATTATGAGCTGTGCTACGCCTTTAAGAGAGGAAATCATGACCTCACCAGGATCTCTCCAAAGGGAGGAAGTGAGTGAATGGGTGAAGGAGGCCAGCTCTAACTCTCGCTTCTCTTTTTTAATGCATTGGGGGTGTAAGCTTCATTAGCTCTGCTTAAAGGGACAACTCCCTCTCCGTCTGCTCAATAGACCCATAGACCCTGTCTCCCTGTCCCAGAGTTTTGAGAAGTGGGTGCGTGTAGTCTCCCAACTTTCACACGCCACCAGGCCTCCGTTTCTCGGACTTAAATCAAGCCGAGCAATGAAACCTTTTGAGTCTCGGTCTTTTCTCTCTCGCCGCGTTTCTCTTTCACGTGTCTTTCTCAGCTCTCTGCCCTGATAGGTCATAGTGTGTAGTAGCTATATCTGCTCTTATTCGCCTCCAAAATCCTTGTTGTATTGAAACATTCACATCTTTCTCTTTCTTTACTCCTCCATTTGCTTATTTTATCATCAAATTCTCTATTTGCACAATGGCAGATCCTAAGGAAAGATCCCAGCCCAGCGTAGCTAATTCCAATGCAAATAGTTCCAATGCACACGCACACACCCACCCACCCACCCACACACACACACACACACACACACCATCAGCTGGGCTGAATCAATCCACTGATAAAGAGTGGATTCTATAATTCAATTGTGACGGAGAGAATGTGGAGAGGGACCCCCATCCCCTTCACTTCCACCCCCTCTTCTATGCCACCTCCATTTCCCATCAGGAGCTGTCTGCAGACGGCTATGTTGGGTCCTAGTCTGGCGAGTGGGAGGAGACATGTGCAGCAGAGGGTTCTGGGAAGCAAGAGGCAGGCTAGTGCAGTGATTAGCATGGCCAGCCGCCATCTCTGGTTCTGTTCATTGTAACCAAACTGCATTAATGAGTCTAGAAACACATTCAGAGCTATTCCAACAGATGCCCCCGCAGACATATCTGCTAATACCCACATGTGCACATGCACATCCATGCACACACATACAAACCTGGGACAATGAAATTTGTTTTTTTAGCTAGTGCCCTAAGCCTGAGCCTCTCTTGACTGAATCTCAAGTTGTTCTCTCCCTCTCTCTTTCTCAGTCAAGTTCATCCGCCCCATTCATATCATTACTATTGTCCACTCTGGATCACTCAAAAGGTAAAGAACAATCTGGTGTGAGTTGTTGTAGCGCCCAGTGTAACTCTATATGATGCACTCCAGTGTAGGCCCTGTTGACATTCAGAGTAACAATAGCACAGGCAGATTCCGTGCACAGACTAGTGACTCGGTTCTAGTATTTGCTTATGTTACTGTTTATTTGTGACTAAGACGTGGGACTTTTGCATGTCCTTTAGTCTAGGTCACACCTCACTCCTAAGTTAAAAAGACGAGTGAAAGTAAAGCGAAGGAAACGATCCAATCCAGGGAAGCAAAGAGGGAACAAGGGATGAGAGGATTGAGTCAGAAATAGCCGCCTTGATATTTGCAGCCGTAGGAGAGAGAGAGAGAGGAAGGGAGAGGGGTGGAAGAGAGAGGACAATTCTGCGGCCTGATTCTAATTTTCCACAGGGAGATAAGTGAGTCAGGACTGGGATGGCTGCGTGGGTCTCTGTTGAGACAGCAGAAAACACAGTGCTCCAGATTGAAAGCTGACCTGCCTCTCTCGCTCTCTCTATTGTACCTAGGCCCGCATCATGCTGTAGTAACCATTTATGCTGCAGAGTCTTAATTATCTATGCATTCAAGGTTCAAATGACAGAAGTGCTGGGTCCTCTCTTGGCAAACTCATAAGCATTAGAAATAGCATTGTTAGTTCAGCCTACTATTTATGGCACACTTTAAGAGTAAAGGTTAGATTTCAAGTCTGTAGGATTTACATGCATGATATACAGCATAATGATATGTAGACAATAGTGGCATTGCCAAGTAAAGAGTAAAAGCAATTAGTAGAGCGGTAGATGAGAAATGTGTTAAATTGCCTTGTGTTTCTTTCTCCTCTCATCTATTTCCCTCCATCCTCATCTTTCAGTCCAAGTTTGCTTTCGTGTAGTTTACATAAAGGACGTTCCAGCAGTGTGTGTGTGTGTGTGTCTGAGAAGAGCGTGCACGCATATGTGTGTGTGTGTGTGTCTAAAAGACAGCCCCCGACCCTTGACCCTAGCCTGCTGTGAGGCTGTGGTTCCCATAGGCTGGGGGCCGTAGGCAGACAGACACAAACACACTGGCTTTATTGGCATAACTGTCCTCCAACCACTCATTCAGGACTCAGTCACGGCCACTTAGAGCACAGCAGACTCAGTGATTCAGACGAGGTGTGATCCAATGACATGTATTTATAATGAGGGGGCCACGGGGAAGTCTTTGTTGGACAGACACAATATCAGGAGCAGTAACAGAAAGAAAGTCTATCGCACACGCACACACACACACACACACACACACACACACACACACACACACACACACACACACACACACACACACACACACACACACACACACACACACACACACACACACACACACACACACACACACACACACACACACACACACACACACACACACGGGGATCATTTATTCATATTAAAATACCACCAGAGACCAGTGTTAGGACAAGGAAGGGGATCCATCTTTTATAATGGAAAACTGCCTTTATATATTATAGACGCTAGTTGATCTGGCAGTACTGATAGAACAGTTCCCTTTAACCGCAACTACCTCAGTCTGGTGGGGTGGACAACCCCCTAACCAACCCTCTACCCCAGTCTGGAGGGGTGGACAACCCCCTAACCACCCCTCAACCACAGTCTGGTGGGGTGGATAACCCCCTAATCAGCCCTCTTCCCCAGTCCCCTCAACCCCAGTCCTGTGGGGTGTGTGTGAGCAGCCTGGTCTAAGTTTTCAACAGTGTGAGAGTTGAGGGGGGAGAGGAGGGGCTGGCTGTACCCCTCTGAATCTATTAGGCCGATATGCTGTTGGGGGCCACCTTCCATGGGTACGAGAGGCATTGGGCCCGAGAGCAATGGCTGTATATGAATGGACAAAGCCATCGGTCACTATGTGAAGACTCAATAGCACATTGAAGCCAAATGGCGTCTCATGAATACATACGTTGCTCTCGTTGAGCTACTCCAGGAAGTGACATTGCAGGCTAGCTCAGTGCTGCTCCATCTTTTAAAATAATTGGTTCAAGGACATATATCTGGTGTATTAGAAGCAATGATTGGTACCATGATTTTCTTCTAAACATGTTTTTATTTACACAAATATTGACCACGAAGATTGCCATTTTCCCATTCCCTACTAGAGTTGCAAAGAAAAAGCCTTATCTCAGACTAGCCAATAAAAATAAAAGATTAAGATGGGCAAAAGAATACAGACACTGGACAGAGGAACTCTGTCTAGAAGGCCAGCATCCCGGAGTTGCCTCTTCACAGTTGACGTTGAGACTGGTGTATTGCGGGTAATATTTAATGAAGCTGCCAGTTGAGGACTTGTGAGGCGTTTGTTTCTCAAACTAGACACTCTAATATACTTGTCCTCTTGCTCAGTTGTGCACCAGAGCCTCCCACTCCTCTTTCTATTCTGGTTAGAGACAGTTTGCGCTGTTCTGTGAAGGGAACAGTACACAGCTTTGTACGAGATCTGCAGTTTCTTGGCAATATCTCGCATGGAATAGCCTTCATTTCTCAGAACAAGAATAGACGGACAAGTTTCAGAAGAAAGTGCTTTGCTTCTGGCCATTTTGAGCCTGTAATCGAACCCACAAATGCTGATGCTCCAGATACTCACCTAGTATAAAGAAGGACAGTTTTATTGCTTCTTTAAATCAGCACAACAGTTTTCAGCTATGCTAACATAATTGCAAAATGATTTTCTAATGATCAATTAGCCTTTTAAAATGATAAACTTGGATTAGCTAACACAATGTGCCATTGGAACACAGGAGTGATGTTTGCTGATAATGGGCCTCTGTTCGCCTATGTAGATATTTCATAAAAAATCAGCCGTTTCCAGCTACAATAGTCATTTACAACATTAACAATGTCTACACTGTATTTCTGATCAATTCAATGTTATTTTAATGGACAAAAAATGGGCTTAACAAACTATCGTTTTAGTAAGTCGGTTAGTACATCTACTTTGTGCATGACAAGTAATTTTTCCAACAATTGTTTACAGACAGATTATTTCACTTATAATTCATTGTATCACAATTCCAGTGGGTCAGAAGTTTACATACACTAAGTTGACTGTGCCTTTAAACAGCTTGGAAAATTCCAGAAAATTATGTCATGGCTTTAGAAGCTTCTGATAGGCTAAATGACATAATTTGAGTCAATTGGAGGTGTACCTCTGGATGTATTTCAAGGCCTACCTTCAAACTCAGTGCCTCTTTGCTTGACATCATGGGGAAGAAAAAAAAAATGGTAGACCTCCACAAGTCTGGTTCATCATTAGGAGCAATTTCCAAACGCCTGAAGGTACCACGTTCATTTGTACAAACAATAGTACGCAAGTATAAACACCATGGGACATCACAGCTGTCATACCGCTCAGGAAGGAGCGGTCCTCTGGTTCTGTCTCCTAGAGATGAACGAACTTTGGTGCGAAAAGTGCAATTCAATCCCAGAACAACAGCAAAGGACCTTGTGAAGATGCTGGAGGAAACAGGTATAAAAGTATCTATATCTACAGTAAATAGAGTCCTATATCGACATAACCTGAAAGGCCGCTCAGCAAGTGTAACCGATGTGAAATGGCTAGCTAGTTAGCGGTGGTGCGCGCTAATAGCGTTTCAATCGGTGACGTCACTCGCTCTGATGACCTTGAAGTAGTTGTTCCCCTTGCAGAGCCGCGGCTTTTGTGGCACGATGGGTAACGATGCTTCGTGGTTGACTGTTGTCTGTGTGCCGAGGGTCCCTGGTTCGAGCCAAGGTAGAGGCGAGGGGATGGACGGAAGCTATACTGTTACACAAGGAAGAAGCCACTGCTCCAAAACCACCATAAAAAAGCAGGACTACGGTTTGCAACTGCACATGGGGACAAAGATCATACTTTTTGGAGAAATGTCCTCTGGTCTGATGAAACAATAATATAACTCTTTGGCCATAATGACCATCATTATGTTCGGAGGAAAAAGAAGGAGGCTTGCAAGCCGAAGAACACCATCTCAACCGTGAAGCACGGGGGTGGCAGCATCATGTTGTGGGGGTGCTTTGCTGCAGGAGGGACTGGTGCACTTCACAAAATAGATGGCATCATCAGGGAAGAGGAAAATTATGTGGATATATTGACGCAACATCTCAAGACATCAGTCAGGAAGTTAAAGCTTGGTCGCAAATGGGTCTTCCAAATGGACAATGACCCCAAGCATACTTCCAAAGTTGTATCAAAATGGCTTAAGGACAACAAAGTAAAGGTATCGGAGTTACCATCACAAAGCCCTGACCTCAATCCTATAGAAAATTTGTTGGCAGAACTGAAAAAGCATGTGCGAGCAAGAAGGCCTACAAACCTGACTCAGTTACACCAGCTCTGTCAGGAGGAAGGGGCCAAAATTCACCCAACTTACTGTGGGAAGCTTGTGGAAGGCTAACTGAAACGTTTGACCCAAGTTAAACAATTTAAAGGCAATGTTACCAAATAAATCAAATCAAATCAAATTTTATTAGTCACATACACATGGTTAGCAGATGTTAATGCGAGTGTAGCAAAATGCTTGTGCTTCTAGTTCCGACAATGCAGTAATAACAACAAGTAATCTAACCTAACAATTCCACAACTACTACCTTATACACGCAAGTGTAAAGGGATAAAGAATATGTACATAAAGATATATGAATGAGTGATGGTACAGAACGGCATAGGCAAGATGCAGTACATGGTATAGAGTACGGTATATACCTATGAGATGAGTACTGTAGGGTATGTAAACATAAAGTGGCATAGTATAAAGTGGCTAGTGGTCCATGTATTACATAAGATGGCAAGATGCAGTAGATGATATAGAGTACAGTATATACATATACATAAGAGATGTGTAATGTAGGGTATGTAAACATTATATTAGGTGGCATTGTTTAAAGTGGCTGGTGGTACGTTTTTACATAATTTCCATCAATTCCCATTTTTAAAGTGGCTGGAG
Source organism: Salvelinus fontinalis (assembly GCF_029448725.1). Lineage (NCBI taxonomy): Eukaryota > Metazoa > Chordata > Actinopteri > Salmoniformes > Salmonidae > Salvelinus > Salvelinus fontinalis. Next base: position 43,897,315 of record NC_074690.1, on the reverse strand, counting down.
TTGAGTCAGTATGTTGGCAGCGGCCGCTAAATGTTAGTGGTGGCTGTTTAACAGTCTGATGGCCTTGAGATAGAAGCTGTTTTTCAGTCTCTCGGTCCCTGCATTGATGCACCTGTACTGACCTCGCCTTCTGGATGATAGCGGGGTGAACAGGCAGTGGCTTGGGTGGTTGTTGTCCTTGATGATCTTTATGGCCTTCCTGTGACATCGGGTGGTGTAGGTGTCCTGGAGGGCAGGTAGTTTGCCCCGGGTGATGCGTTCTGCAGACCTCACTACCCTCTGGAGAGCCTTACGGTTGTGGGCGGAGCAGTTGCCGTACCAGGCGGTGATACAGCCCGACAGGATGCTCTCGATTGTGCATCTGTAGAAGTTTGTGAGTGCTTTTGGTGACAAGCCGAATTTCTTCAGCCTCCTGAGGTTGAAGAGGCGCTGCTGCGCCTTCTTCACAACGCTGTCTGTGTGGCTGGACCAATTCAGTTTGTCCGTGATGTGTACACCGAGGAACTTAAAACTTTCCACCTTCTCCACTACTGACCCGTCGATGTGGATAGGGGGGTGCTCCCTCTGCTGTTTCCTGAAGTCCACAATCATCTCCTTTGTTTTGTTGACGTTGAGTGTGAGGTTATTTTCCTGACACCACACTCCGAGGGCCCTCACCTCCTCCCTGTAGGCCGTCTCGTCGTTGTTGGTAATCAAGCCTACCACTGTAGTGTCGTCCGCAAACTTGATGATTGAGTTGGAGGCGTGCATGGCCACGCAGTCGTGGGTGAACAGGGAGTACAGGAAAGGGCTCAGAACGCACCCTTGTGGGCCCCCAGTGTTGAGGATCAGCGGGGTGGAGATGTTGTTACCTACCCTCACCACCTGGGGGCGGCCCGTCAGGAAGTCCAGGACCCAGTTGCACAGGGCGGGGTCGAGACCCAGGGTCTCGAGCTTGATGACGAGTTTGGAGGGTACTATGGTGTTAAATGCTGAGCTGTAGTCGATGAACAGCATTCTCACATAGGTATTCCTCTTGTCCAGATGGGTTAGGGCAGTGTGCAGTGTGGTTGCGATTGCGTCGTCTGTGGACCTATTGGGTCGGTAAGCAAATTGGAGTGGGTCTAGGGTGTCCGGTAGGGTGGAGGTGATATGGTCCTTGACTAGTCTCTCAAAGCACTTCATGATGACGGAAGTGAGTGCTACGGGGCGGTAGTCGTTTAGCTCAGTTACCTTAGCTTTCTTGGGAACAGGAACAATGGTGGCCCTCTTGAAGCATGTGGGAACAGCAGACTGGGATAAGGATTGATTGAATATATTCCGTAAACACACCAGCAAGCTGGTCTGCGCATGCTCTGAGGACGCGGCTGGGAATGCCGTCTGGGCCTGCAGCATTGCGAGGGTTAACACGTTTAAATGTTTTACTCACCTCGGCTGCAGTGAAGGAGAGCCCGGAGGTTTTGGTACTAATATAAATACTATAAATACTAATTGAGTGTATGTAAACTTCTGACCCACTGGGAATGTGATGAAAGAAATAAAAGCTGAAATAAATAATTCTCTACTATTATTCTGACATTTCACATTCTTAAAGAAAAGTGACCAAAGACAGGAATTATTTACTAGGATTAAATGTCAGGAATTGTGAAAAACTGAGTTTAAATGTATTTGGCTAAGTTGTATGTAAACCTCCGACTTCAACTGTATATGTATATATATCCCCTAGTCTATTGCATTTGGATATTGGTTTATTGTCAAAATGCATAGGTCTGAATTTAGTTATTATTTTAAACTGGCCATGCCTGCCTCCTTTATGACCAATTGTTATGACTATTCCTCATCCGTAATGAACGGAACACACCTATACAACAGGAATTGATGTTAGCCTTATGAACATCACAGTGTAGAGTCATTAGGTCCATGATGTTGCAAAAGTCAGACAAGAGAAGTGTGTCTCTGAGTGAGTCTGGGATTGTGTGTCTGTGTTTTCCCAGAGGTGTAATTTCAGGGGGTCCCAGCTGACTGCCCTTCCTCTAGACATCACCATCCCACACCTAGAGGTCAGGGGTTGGGGGTGGAGCACAGACACACACACAGGCTGTTTGTGCTGACCTGTGTCTGTGTGCAGACTGAGGGGATCACTGCCCTGGGAGATAAGGGTTCGTTGGTGCCCCCCCCCCCCCCCCCCCCCCCCCCCCCCCCCCCCCCCCCCATACACACAAACGCACACGCAACGCCAACCACAGGACTGATGGTAGGAGATGGGAGAAACACACATGCAGCGACAGTGACCACATGCCTTATGCACATCCCCGCAATCATTACCCACTGCACGTGCACACACACACTGCATCATCACCCTGTCATCAGTGCTGCTTTACTAGCACATTGGACTGATAGCAATACTATCTCACTGCATTTATGTGTTCAGTCCAAAGTGCTGTTTCAGTATCATTTTAACCACATAACCAGCACTGAACAATTGAAAGAGCCACATATCGTCTAACCCATTGTCTTTGTGTCCACACAGATCGACATGTGAGAGTGAAAGAACGAAGGTCGCTTGTTTGGACCAACCGGATCACATGAGACCTTGTGGAGAGCTCCCATTGGTTCACCTAAGAAAAAAAAAGAGGGGGGGGGGAGTCCTTTGACTTCAAGCTTGCTATAAAAATTCATAGAATGTGGAGTAAGATGGACATTTAAAACTGGACAAAATAACAATACAGAAATTGGTTCTACAATATTGACATTGAATTAGTACACTCACCTCAGTTCTTCACAACTGACTGTTGCTCTCTGGAGCCATTCTAGTTTGGAAAACAAGTAGCAATGATCACAGATCATTTGTTTTGCTTTTAAGCTGATCTTTCGCTGAGGTGTGTATGATATATGATTTATGATGTGTACAGTTATAATATAACAGATATAGATCAATAAAAGTGCTTTGTTTTCTGAAAGTATTTTGTATCTATTTGGTTTAGTTTTTCAATGTCAAATTATGTTTTGACTGGTGGCTACATTTGATAGTCATCATATGATCATCATCTCCCAAGAAATACAGTGCCTTCAGAAAATGTTCACACCCCTTGACTTTTTCCACATTTTGTTGTGTTACAGCCTGCATTTGAAATGGATTATATAGAGATTTTTGTGTCACTGGCGTACACACAATACCCCATAATGTAAAAGTGGAATTGTTTTTAGAATTTTTTTTACAAATAATGAAAAGTTGAAATGTATTGTGTCAATAAGTATTCAACACCCTAAATAAGTTCAGGAGTAAAAATATTCCTAAATCACATAAGTACATTTACATTTACATTTAAGTCATTTAGCAGACGCTCTTATCCAGAGCGACTTACAAGTACATACATTCATATTTTTTTTTTTTTTTTGTACTGGCCCCCCGTGGGAAACGAACCCACAACCCTGGCGTTGCAAGCGCCATGCTCTACCAACTGATTATTAAGTAGAATTATTCACACCCCCGAGTAACCTTTAGCAGCGATTACAACTGTGAGTCTTTCTGGTTAAGTCTCTAAGAGCTTTGCACACTGGGATGGTACAATATTTTCCCATTATTTGTAAAAAAAATCTTCAAGCCCTGTCAAGTTGGTTGCTGATCAATGCTAGACAACCATTTTCCAGTCTTGCCATAGATTTTAACACCGATTTAAGTCAAAACTTTAACTTGGCCAACATTCAATGTAGTCTTGGTAACCAACTCCAGTGTACAGTATATTTTGCCTTGTGTTTTAGATAATTGTGCTGCTGAAAGGTGAATTTGTCTCTTAGGGTCTGTTGGAAAGTAGACTGAACCAAGTTTTACTCTAGGATTTTTCCTGTGTTTAGCTCTATTCCGCTTCTTTTTATACAAAAAAACCTCTGTTGTCCTTGCCGATGACAAGCATACCCATAACATGATGAATCCACCACCTTGTTTGAAAATATGAATAGTGGTACTCAATGATGTGTTGTGTTGGATTTGTCTCAAACATAACACTTTGTATTAGGACAAAAAGTAAACTTCTTTGCCACATTTTTTGCAGTGATACTTTAGAGCCTTATTGCAAACAAGATGCATGTTTTGGAATATTTGTATTCTGTACAGGCTTCCCTCTTTTCCCTGTCATTTAGGTTAGTATTGTGGAGTAACTACAATGTTGTTGATCAATCCTGAGTTTTCTCCTAACCCAGCCATTAAATTCTAACTGTTTTAAAATCACCATTAGCCTCATGGTGAAATCACTGAGCGGTTTCCTTCCTTTCCGGCAACTGAGTTAGGAAGGCCGCCTGTATCTTTGTAGGGACTAGGTGAATTGATACATCATCCAAAGTGCAATTAATAACTGCACCATGCTCAACGGATTATTCAATGTCTGCTTTTTTTTACCCATTTACCCAGCGAACCATTGGAAAACCTCCCTGGTCTTTGTGGTTGAATATGTGCTTGAAATTCATTGCTCGACAGAGGGACCTTACAGATAATTGTACAGAGATGGGGTAGTTATTCAAAAATCATGTTAAACACTATTATTGCACACACCGAATCCATGCAATTTATGTGAATTGTTAGGCACAATTTTACTCCTGAACTTATTTAGGGTTAACAAAGAGGTTGAATACTTACGGATTCAAGACATTTCAGCTTTTCATTTTTAATTAATTTGTAAACATAATTCAACTTTGACATTATGGGGTATTATGGGGTAGGCCAGTGACATAAAATCTCAATTTAATCAGTTTTAAATTCAGGCTGTAACATAACAAAATGTGTAAGGTCAAGGGGTGTGAATATTTTCTGAAGGCACAGTACATATTATGCAAATATTGTGATGCAAAGAAAACCACTTTCTGATTCGAATTCAAATTCCACTTCACACATCATATACAATAGAACCAATCTAGGAAACATTGACTTCTACATCCAATAGAACCCAGCTTCTTTCCAAAGCCATGAAGAATGAGCAGATCATAGAAATGAACAAAGAATCTCAATGAATGAAAGGAATAGTATAATCTCTCTGGAACTGGCTCTGGCAGTCCAGTAGGCTTTGCTGGCACCCCCAGGGGAGCCTCAGTGAGCTGGGTGACTGCCCACACAGTGTCCATGCTGAGCAAGGGTGGCATCACTGCAGAACAGGGATGAACATGCTGTCTCTGGCCAAGAACCATGCCCATTGATACTTGTCAGTGCTAATATTAGGCTATTTGTATAGCTTATTATAGTAGTGCACACTATCATTGTACCTAGGGCTCCCGAGTGGCACAGCAGTCTAAGGCACTGTATCTCAGTGTAAAATGCCACTGCAGTCCTTGGTTCGAATCCAGGTTGTATCACATCTGGCCGTGATTGGGAGTCCCGTAAGGCAGCGCACAATTAGCCCAGCGTCATACGGGGTAGGCCGTCATTGTAAATAACAATTTGTTCTAAACTGACTTGCCTAGTTAAATAATTTTTAAAACCTATGGAGCATAAGCACACACAAAACAAAGCATGGTTGATGAATATATTCTACTGAAACGGTCTGAAAGTTTTATTGGAATTAAAAGTTATTTTAAAGCTATGAAGATTATTTTACTGATATTTCATTTGTAGGCTATTGTAAGGGAAATAACGTGCTAGAATCAATGGTCATTAAATGACCACAATTTGCGATTGGGGTATATGGTTTGGAAAGTCTAATTGACGACTTTAAGCTACAAATTTATTTACCAACGATACAATTGTTGATTTAGGGGGAATCATGTAATTGATTGTACATTTAAAATGTATTTTTTTGTGGTAAACCGGACTTTCAAAAAGGGTAGGCCTAGGCTACTGTCCAGTTTAAATGCCAACATTGTATTGATATAGTCAAGCCACGCCTACAATTAACGCCATTTTGGCGAAAAAATTAACTAATTCGGATTATTATATAATCTGTTAAATGTGTATAAAAACGTTAGAAGAATATTGTACTACGTTTTTATAGCTCGTTGATGTTATCGCTACAACTTGCGTTAATTATTTTCTAATAACAAGGTTCAAACAATGTAATATCAACTTTGTGAATTCAAAATATTGTTTTGATATATATGTATACAAAAAGTAATACATTTAGCAGTAAAAAAAAAATTCAAGCTCTTGAAAATATTTAAGCATCAACGTTTATCTTAAACAGTGCTGAAATAGTTTTCATAGGCTGGCAAAATTATGCTCCCATAAAGGATGACATTTATTTTAACATTGTCATAATTTGTCACATATTTCAAGAGCAAGTTTGATCAATTGCAAGACACCAAATCTTCATAGTCAATCAAATAGTAGCATATCAAACAAAACGTTTTTATCGTGTAGGCTAAACGAAGACGTTTATTAAAAACGAATAATGAGAAGGATAAGAGAAATATCTGAGAGTATGGTTATTATTGTCTAAATGACTAAATACATTTCGATTGGGGCAAGAAACAAATGCTAAATGTAAAGTAATTTATATCATCTTGGCGTTTACTGAAAGCACAAGTCATATTCCATACCTTAATGTAGTTCTGTAGCCACTGACAATAGCCTGTGTTGACCATACACATACTGTACATGCATATATCCTCCCCAGTACTGTTGTCTGACACAAACATCCATCTAATTAGTTAACCTCATTATTATAAGCCAGCTCAACACCAAACACTGAGCTTGCACACCTCAATAACCTACGAACTAGTGTGGCCTATTAGCCTATACGTTGCAGGCTGGTAAAGAAGGCATGTTTATATTTTAGTCAATTAAAATCCCCGAATAAACTACAAATGTTGTTCTCAGAAATGCAAGTACATCAAATAAAAACACATAGTGCGCATAAGACAAATTCATAAATTTGGCCTGAATGTATACATGAAAAATGAATCTTCTTCCTTCTAACTGTATTGTTAAAGGTTTACCTTAGCCTACATGTGATACAGAAAGCGCACACAGCCACATAAACTGCAGATTTATAAAATACACCCCCCAAAAAATCATCCCATTGGATTTGGGCTCTCCCACTGTTGGAATCCACAGAGCTGGACTCTTCCATCCCTGCATCAGTTCCGTTATGTATGAGCTCAGTTTCGCTACATCAGGAAGCCAATGGGGAGCCTTGTGTGTCTTTGCTTTCCTTGGTGTGTCTAATTAACATAATCACCATAACAACGATAGTAACGGGTCTTTTAACGCGGAGTGATAAGGTGGATTGACTATGCATAAAATATCTTACATCCAATGCAGTATTCTGTGCACAGTGATGGTTCTGTGGGAATATTCATATACAGTATTGCATATACACTGAACAAAAATAGAAATGCAACATGTAAAGTTTCATGAGCTGAAATAAAAGATCCCAGAAATTTTCCAAAAGCACAAAAAGTGTATTTCTCTCAAGTTCATTGCACAAATTTGTTTACATTCCTGTTAGTGAGCATTTTTCCTTTGCCAAGATAATCCATCCACCTGACAGGTGTGCCATATCAAGAACCTCATTAAACAGCATGATCATTACCCAGGTGCACCTTGTGCTGGGGACAATAAAAGGCCACTAAAATGTGCAGTTCTCACACAACACAATGCCACAGACGTCTCAAGGTTTAAGGGAGCGTGCAATTGGCAAGATGACTGCAGGAATGTCCACCAGAGCTGTTGCCAGATAATTTTTGTTTCTCTACCATAATGTCATTTTAAAGAATTTGGCAGTACGTCTAACCGGCCTCACAACCAAAGGCCACGTGTAACCACACCAGCCCAGGACCTCCACACCCGTCTTCTTCAACTGTGGGATGGCCTGAGACTAGCCACCTGGACAGCTGATTAAACTGTGGGTTTGTAAAAGCGAAGAATTTCTGCACAAACTGTCAGAAACCGTCTCAGGGAAGCTCATCTGCATGCTCGTTGTTCTCACCAGGGTCTTGACCTGACTGCAGTTCGGCATAGTAACCAACTTCAGTGGGCAAATGCTCACCTTCGATGGCAACTGGCCCACTGGATAAGTGTGCTCTTCACGGATGAATACTGACTGGTTTTCTGATCTACTCCCCTACCTTTTTTAAAAGATATCTTTGACCAACATATGCATATCTCTATTCCCAGTCATGTGAAATCCATAGATTAGGGCCTAATGAATTTATTTCAATTGACTGATTTCATTATAAAAACTGTAGCTTAGTAACCCTTTTGAAATTGTTTTATTTTGTGTTTACATGTTTGTTCAGTGTATAAATTATTGCTCCTGATGATAGCCCCTCAAGGGATAAATAAAGTCCTGTTGCCTTGCAGTGTATCATAAACTGTCAGATGCACCTGACAGATTCCGATACAATTCTATCATCTGCTTGTTGTAACCTACCTATACAGTGCATTTGGAAAGTATTCAGACCCCTAGACTTTCTTCCACATTTTGTTACTTTACAGTCTTATTCTAAAACAGCCTCGAGACTTCTTGGATATGACGCTACAAGCTTGGCACACCTGTATTTGGGGAGATTCTCCCATTCTTCTCTGCAGATCCTCTCAAGCTCACATCCTCTCGGACTATTTTCAGGTCTCTCCAGAGATGTTCGATCAGGTTGAAGTCCGGGCTCTGGCCGGGCCACTCAAGGACATTCTGAGACTTGTCCTGAAGCCACTCCTGCATTGTCTTGGCTGTGTGCTTAGGGTCGTTGTCCTGTTGGAAGGTGAACCTTCGCCCCCAGTCTGAGGTCCTAAGCACTCCGGAGCAGGCTTTTATTAAGGATCTCTCATGAAGCTTGGCATTGAGGCCAAAGAGTTTAATCTTGGTTTCATCAGACGAGAGAATCTTGTTTCTCATGGTCTGAGAGTCATTTAGGTGCCTTTTGGCGAACTCCAAGCGGGCTGTCATGCGCCTTTTACTGAGGAGTGGCTTCTGTCTGGCCGCTCTACAATAAAGGCCTGATTGGTGGAGTGCTGCAGAGATGGTTGTCCTTCTGGAAGGTTCTCCCATCTCCACAGAGGAATTTTGGAGCTCTGTCAGAGTGGCCATGACCACCCTGACCATGTCCCTTCTCCCCCGATTGCTCAGTTTGGCTTCTTCCATTTAAGAATGATGGAGGCCACTGTGTTCTTGGGTTCCTTCAATGCTGCAGAAATGTGTTGGTACCCTTCCCCAGATCTGTGCCTCGACACAATCCTGTCTCAGAGCTCTATGGACAATTCCTTCAACCTCATGGCTTGGTTTTTGCTCTGACATGCACTGTCAACTGTGGGACCTTATATATTCCAAATCATGTCCAATCAACCGAATTTACCACAGGTGGAGTCGAATCAAGTTGTAGAAACATCAAGGATGACCAATGGAAACATTATGCACGGAGCTCAATTTTGGCAAAGGGTCTGAACACTTATGTAAATAAGTTATCCATTTTTCGTTGTTATTACATTTGCAAAAAAAACTTAAAACCTGTTTTCACTGTGTCATTATGGGGTATTGTGTGTCGATTGATGAGGAAATTGTTTTATTTAATCAATTTCAGAATAAGGCTGCCCGAATGCACTGTATATACTGAAACGCATCCTTTAATGACAGCTAGGGCAAATTAATTTATTTTCTCACCTCTTACTACTATTCAGAGGTGAGTATGGTTGTGGATGCTCCCAATGATTTCTACTGCAGTTGTTTCTATGGGTTTTAGTAAGCACTGTGCCATGGAATGGTTCAACAGGCAGAATGGTTCAACAGTTTGAGTTATTTGAAAAAATGCTCATTGTTCTTTCCCTCTACCTGGCACTCTGCCAAGTACCTATGGCAACCACGTCTTGTATCCCTTTCTTTCCATACCCATCTCCTTTCTCCCCACAACAGCCCACTTCCACTTCCGTTATACACACGTTAACGTTTTTAAACGCATGTAAATTGTAAAGTCTTTTTCGTTATGCGTCGGACCCCAGTAAGACTAGCTATTGCCATTGGCGTCCGCTAATGGGGATCCTAATAAATCAAATCTTCTGTTAGGATCACGAGTGCTCAATGGAGACTTAAGATTGGTTGGAGGCCAAGGTGGCCCACCACTCACTATTTATTCATTTTATTTAAGAACAAATTCTTATTTTCAATGATGTCCAAGGAACTGCCTTGTTCAGGGGCAGAACGACACATTTTTACCTTGTCAGCTCGGGGATTCGATCTTGCAACCTTTCACTTACTAGTCCAACGCTCTAACCACTAGGCTACCTGCCGCCCCACTATTAAGTCCAAGAGGAAGGAACAGGTGTCTCAGTCTAATGCGGCTTCGTCGCCTTGTCTCATCTGCACTGATGTGAAACAGGAGAAATCTGGTGTAGGCCGCATCGACCATATTGCCTTCACCTGTACACCACCCAGATTCAGGTTGTGTTTTGACCTGGAATCAAGGCTGATGTTTACCAAACTAAAATGACCCAACATCCATTCATATGACACAGTGCATGGTATGGGTTTGAATTAAGAAATTAAGACATGATTGATCAATACTCTCAAAACACCCTCCTCTCTGTGATCATCTCCAATATTACTTGAAAGGGACTGGGTAGGTTTTCACCACACTAGTACAACTTTCAGAATCCTTATATAGAAGGAGAGGCTACTTGAGACCATAAGGACCCAGGTGTGATTAGTGGTAGTGAGTTAAGGCATGGTAGCTTTGTCAAGGTCAAGTTCAGGGCAGGACCAAGGAAGCACAAGGCCATCACCATACTAAAACATGTTTGCTATAATAGTGTTACACTGCCATCTACAGACGGTTCCTTTTTGAACTTGATTGCATTGGGTATGATGAAACCAAGATACGAGATCCCAACAGTTTAGCAGTCATATAGCGCTCTCTTGTGGCCACCCCAGTTTGTCTTTCTTGCAGTTTAAAATGATGTACATGATGTTTAGATCATTTTAAATGGCACCTTTTTTCAATAATCAATAAGCTGGATTTTTTTTGTATTTGCTAAGTAGATCAGGTGGCTGAGATGATTTTCTTTCGACCGAGGTGGGGGATCAGTTTTCCCTTTCCATCCATTTGATTTTCAGGATTGGAAATGAAAAATGAATCCCACTGTCACGGTACAAAGATAAGAGAAATAAAAGACAGCTGTAGCTTTAGTGTGCATGTCAACATTCAGCTTTATTTCAGAGATTTCACAATTCTCTTCAGATGAACATCGTCAATCAAGACTGTACACAGATTCCATGTATAGTTTCATAAATCATGTTGGCACAAATCATGACCATTCATAAAACTGTTAAGTTCATCAATGCACTAAAAACAACAGCTATGGGTTATGTCTGTGTAGTCACATGCATGAATACTGTTTGCAGGTCTGATAAAGTGGAACAAATGTTTTTGCTTTTCAATTAGGTACAATAGAAATCACTTCGGAGTCATAAAAATCACACACCTCTTTCAGAATTGAGTTTCACTTGAATTGAGAATCTGATGGATTATTCAGTCTTGGTATAGGTCACATCAAACTATCACAAAAACAACTTGTGTCTTCATTTTATAAAATATTGACTCAGAAAACAAACCAAACAAATGATGCTTTGGAATTGCCTGATTGTCTAGAGGGTTTTGGTTTTTTGACCATTTCTTAAAAGCATCTGTTTTGGAGGCGACTTATCCTAATAGCAACCATTAGTGCACTTTTCGGTACTAATTCCAAATCGATCCCTCACCCCTATCCTTTACCATTGCAGACTCCCATATAGCTGCAATGTGGAGTCCACAAGTAACAAGGAAAAGGGTTCGCGAGATTGTTTGAAATTGTGTCAGGTACTCAATTCTGACCCTCATCATTGAGAAATATGGGTTCAACGGAAGACATTGACCCTGGTTGAACACCTCCTTCGAACTCCAACGGTAGTCATCAGTTTCTCTATAACATTATAATTGTATTTATTTTATTTAACTAGGCAAGTCAGTTACGAACAAATTCTTATTTACAATGACGGCCTACCCCAGCCAAACCCTCCCCTAACGACGTTGAGCCAATTGTGCACAGCCCTATGGGACTCCCGATCACAGCCAGATGTGATACAGCCTGGATTCGAACCAGGGACTGTAGTGACGCCTATAGTACTGAGATGCACTGCCTTAGACCGCTTCGCCACTCGGGAGCCCCATAGGATATATGAAAAACAGAGGCCAGGCTAGAAAATGGAAGCAATCAACAAAAGGTTAGTGAAGTAGTACATGTTTACCAAACATAGTAAAAAGGTTACTATTCCTCTCTAGGCACTTCAAATAATGAGTCGCAAGAGCAATTGGACTTAGTCACGTCACATTTGCAACCAGGCGCACTCTATTTTATTTCACCTTTATTTAACCAGGTAGTCCAGTTGAGAACAAGTTCTCATTTACAACTGCGACCTGGCCAAGATAAAGCAAAGCAGTGCGACAAAAACAACAGAGTTACAAACAAACGTACAGTCAATAACAGAAAAATATATGTACAATACTGGAGTGATAGATGTGCAGATGATGTGCAAGTAGAGATACTGGGGTGCAAAAGAGCAAGAGGGTAAATAATAATGGGGATGAGGTAGTTGGGTGTGCTATTTACAGATGGCTGTGTACAGGTACAGTGATTGGTAAGCTGCTCTGACAGCTGATGCTTAAAGTTAGAGAGGGAGATATAAGACTCCAGCTTCAGTGATTTTTGCAATTCGTTCCAGTCATTGGCAGCAGAGAACTGGAAGGATAGGCGGCCAAAGGAAGTGTTGGCTTTGGGGATGACCAGTGAAGTATACCTGCTGGACCGCGTGCTACGGGTGGGTGTTGCTATGGTGACCAGTGAGCTGAGATAAGGCGGGGCTTTACCTAGCAAAGACTTACAGATGACCTGGAGCCAGTGGGTTTGGCGACGGATATGAAGTAAGGGCCAGCCAACGAAAGCATACAGGTCACAGTGGTGGGTAGTATATGTAGCTTTGGTGACAAAACGGATGGCACTGTGATAGACTACATCCAGTTTGCTGAGTAGAGTGTTGGGGGCTATTTTGTAAACGACATCGCTGAAGTCAAGGATCGGTAGGATAGTCAGCACTTACCATAATGCAGCACAGAACACACCACAAAACCTCAGTCGGGCTAGGTAGGCTCAAAGGTAGTACAATATAGTTGTCCACGGACACAGATCTAGGGTCAGTTTATAATCAAGGTTAATAATAATAATAATCAAGGTTAGGATTTGGGGAAGTTAAGTTGATCCTAGATCTGTGCCTAAGGGACATCTTCAACCTGGAGCAGCCACAGTAGCTAGCAGTACCATGTATACAGGACACCAATGCAAAACTGTGTTGTAAAGAGACTAAGAGTGCAAGCATCACAGAAGAACACACTCAGAAAAGCTGTACAAAGTGGGGGAAGTACGTCTGTTGCCTTTTCTGTGAGGTGTTGACTTTTATAGCTTCCCTGTGAGGTTATGCTCCCCAATCCTGGTCCTGAAAGGCCACTGTGCATGCTGGCCTCGACCTCAAACTGGTCTCCAAGTGAACTACTCGGAAGGTAGGTTGTGCTTAAATCACAGCTTGAAACTGAATGATATCACCTGAACCTTATCAGGTGTGCTTCCTAATAGTGCTGAAACAATTGATCAACTGCAAATGTCAACCCTGATAAATAATACACAAATATATTCATAGTTCTGAACATTAACGACAGCCAGCATGCATAATGCTCCTACAGAAGCAGAATGAGGAAGTGCTGGGGCCTTGGGATACTCACGAGGAGCCAACTGTTGAAATAGATTCCAGCAGCTCCAACCTTCTTTATCTATACTGAACAAAAGCATAAATGCAACATGCAACAACGTCAAAGATTTTATTGAGTTACAGTTCATATCAGTCAATTAAAATAAATAAATTAGGCCCTAATCGATGGATTTCATATGACTGGGCAGGTGCAGCCATGGGTGGGGAGCCAGGCCCACATGGGTGGGGAGCCAGGCCCACATGGGTGGGGAGCCAGGCCCACATGGGTGGGGAGCCAGGCCCAGTCAGAATGAGTTTTTCCCCACATTTCTGGCTTTATTAAAGACAGAAATACCTTTGCTATGAGACTTGAAATTGAGCTCAGGTGCATCCTGTTTCCATGAATCATCCTTCAGAAGTTCCCACAACTTGATTGGAGTCCACCTGTGGTAAATTCAATTGATTGGACATGATTTTGAAAAGGCACACACACCTGTCTATATAAGATCCCACAGTTGACAGTGCATGTCAGAGCAAAAACCAAGCCATGAGGTTGGAAGAATTGTCCAAAGAGCTCTGAGACAGGATGGAGTCGAGGCACAGATCTGGGGAAGGGTACCAAAACATTTCTGCAGCATTGAAGGTCCCCAAGAACACAGTGTTCTCCATCATTCTTAAATGGAAAAAGTTTGGAACCACCAAGACTCTTGCTAGAGCTGGCCACCCGGCCAAACTGAGCAATGCCTCCATGACCAAGGAGAAGGGCCTTGGTCAGGGAGGCACATGACAGCCCACTTGGAGTTTGCCAAAAGGCAAACTCTGAATAGTTATGTAAATGTGATATCAGTGTTTAATATTGAATAAATTAGCAAAAAAATTCAAAAAAACCTGTTTTTGCTTTGTCATTATAGGTTATTGTGTGTAGATGAGGAAAAATAACAATTGAATCCATTTTAAAATAAGGCTGTAACGTAACAAAATGTGGAAAGTCAAGGGGTCTGAATACTTCCGAATGCACTATAAGGACTCAACACTGAGAAACATATTGGGTGTTAGGTTAACCCATGACTGTCTGTGTTAGTAAAACTCATTCTACAGGTGTGCATAATTCCAGGTTAGTAGGTTAGCGAAAAAAACATCAAAAGGCGACAGCTGCGTATGGTCAGCCGCTGTATTCATTGTCCACTGAGTATACAAAACATTAGGAACACCTTCCTAATATTGCGTTGCACCCCCTTTTGCGCTCAGAAGATCTTCGATTCATCGGGGATTGGACTACAAGGTTTCGAAAGGGTTCCACAGGGATGCTGGTCCATGTTGATTCCAATGCTTCCCACAATTGTGCCAAGTCGGCTGGATGTGCTTTGGGTGGTGGACCATTCTTGATACACACGGGAAAATGCTGAGCGTGAAAAACCCAGCAGCGTTGCAGTTCTTGACACACTCAAACCGGTGCGCCTGGCACCTACTACCATGCCCTGTTCACAGGCACTTAAATCTTTCGTCTCGCGCATTCACCCACTGAATGGCACACATGCACAATCAATGTTTCTGTATTTTCCTTAGCTGTCTACAAAGAAATGGGGGCGTGCTCGGTCCTAACCATCGCCCCCACACAGATTCTGTACCGGTACCCCCTGAATATAGCCTAGCTATTGTATTTTACTGCTGCTGTTTAATTATGTGTTACTTTTTATTTAACACTTTTTTTCCTGAACTTCTTAAAGCATTGATGGTTAAGGGCTTGTAAGTAAGCATTTGACCGAAAGTTCGGCACATGTGACAAATAACATTTGATTTGATTTTGAATTGTCTAAAGGCTTAAAAATCCTTCTTTAACCGGTCTCCTCCCCTCTATCTACAATGATTGACGTGCATTTAACAGGTGACATCAACAAGGGATCATCGTTTTCATCTGGTCTGTCTATGTCACGGAAAGAGCAGGTATTCCAAATGTTTTGTACACTCACTGTATAATTCCTCTGAGAACTTCACGTCGGCCAAATAATGGTCTTAATGTTCATCTTCTCTAGTCATAAATGGGATTATTTATTTACAATGACCCCCTTGTAAATCCTTTTGGTATAAAAGTCATTAAAAAAACAGCAGTCAAACAAAACTAAGTCTGATAGGGAAACATTGTCATTTGATTAACAATTGAAATCCAACTCATATGGAAGGTAAGGAAATAGACTGGAATAAGGCATTTGTTTACCAATTGAAATCCAACTCATATGGAAGGTAAGGAAATAGACTGGAATAAGTCATTTGATCCAGATCCATGTACAGTGGGTATAGAAAGTCACCACCCCCTTTCAAATATGTTCAACTTTAGTTGCCTTACAGCCTGAAATGAAAACACATCAAAGCTGACTTTTTCCAGCTTTATTTACACAGTAACTCACAATATCCAAGTGAATCTTTTTTTGGGGGGGGGATTAATTCAAATTAAAAACACTAATATACCCTATTTGGATAAGTGAACACCCCTGAGTTAATACTTGGTGGAACCACATTTTAATTGAATTACAGCCATGAATCTATTTGAATACATCTTTACTAACTCATTTTTCCTTGCAGAATTGTTCAAGCTCAGTCAAATTGCATGGTGACTGCTCATGGACTGCACTCTTCAAGTCATTCCACAGATTCCCAATGGGATTTAGGTCAGAGCTCTGACTAGGCCACTCAAGGACATTGACCTTCTTGTCCTTCAGCCACCGTACGGTTGCTTTGGCTCATTGTCATGTTGAAACGTGAACCATCTTCCCATTTTCAACTTCCTGGCAGAGGGCTGCAGGTTCTCCTCAAGAATCTGTCTCTAGTGCAAGCGCTCCCGTCCCTGCTGAAGAGAAACGCCCCCACAACAGGATGCTGCCACCGCCGTGCTTTACTGTAGGCATGGTGTTCTTTGGGTGGAAAGATGTATTGGGTTTTCGCCGGACATATCGTTTTGAGTTCAGTTGTGGTCACATATTGTGGTCACATGCACACATTGACCAGTCTTTGCCATAAAGGCCTGAAGCTCCTTCAAAGCCACCTTTGTCTTCCTGGTAGCCTCTCTGATCAGTCTCCTCCTTGCCCGGTCATCCAGTTTAGACGGACAGCCTGATCTATACAGGGTCTGGGTGGTGCCATGCGCCTTCCATTTCTTAATAATGGTCCTAACGGTGATCCGAGGGACAAAGCCTTTGAAATCTTTTATATCCATCCCCTGACTTGTGCCTTTCCACAAATGTATCTTTTGAAAGTACTATGCACAACTGCTTTTATTCTGAACTAATCAAAATCCCTACAATTGATTACAGAACCAAGAAAGGCCTCTAACGGTAGCTAACCCCGTTCCGTACACATTTGTACAACTGCAGCAATGAAAACGAAAAAAAATGGGACTGTAGCGACTGTGTTGGCATCAAAATTCGGAACTATATTCAAGCATTGATTAACATGGTAACTGCCAACAGTATTGGAGAAAAGTTGAAGAAAAAAATGGACCCCTGACACTGTACGTTAAATGGTGACGTGTCACACCGTAATGTACGGCATGCATTATTCAACTCATTCTGTGTCGTACAGTCTCTTTCCACCAGGTGTAGTGCTTCTCACGCAGATTAAAAACAAGAAATGATCGATGGTGAGTGTAATGGGGAGTGTTAAAGTGAATTACTCGTGAGTTCGTCGATTGTTAAATTCAAATCAATTGTAATTTTTTTGCGTAATCACTGCGAGCCATCATGACTCAAAAGCCGTGACAGCCGTTAAATTAAGTTTAATGAAGAAAACTTTAGCGCAGCCCCAAAAATCTGATTCAAATTCGACACAAGCCTCAAATAGGTTTGTAATGAGACATTATATTAACTCTTTATAGTGTTTTATTTACATTTTAGAGGTGATAAGTTGGACAAATTGGGTGAAATAAGGCTGTTTCCCCACACAACGTATCTCCACTGTTGGGTTCTTATTTTTCAGAGTAAATAACTCACGGACACTAGAGAAGCTTAAGCAAGTTTAATTCTTCCTATAGGTTCGACACAGCTGTATTCAGACAAAAGACATGGCTTCCCCCGTGGTGGTATTCATAACCCACTTTGGGTCGAGTCTCCTCCTTATCTCTAAACATTGCATCCTTCTTGCTAAGCAGGGAACTAAGTGATATGAGCCTTCAACAGTTTCTCCCCTTATCAGTACTGTCACATGCAATTTGTTTTCCCTGCACTCAGCACTTTCCAAGCTTAGTTGTCTTACTACTGAGAACCATTAACTTCTCACTCCTTTATATGCGTCTGATCTATCATGTCTTTAGTATATCAATGTTCAAAGTTTACCCCGAATCCAACCTTTCACTATCACTCTTCCCCACCCACCATTTTTAAAAAGACCCGGCAGAGCTCCGTTGCCGCCGTCAACCACGCAGAGACGGGCAGCATGAAGGTCTTGTCATTGATTTTGCCGGAAAGGGGAGAAATTGCGCTTTACAACGGTATTCACATTACAGTTGACCTGGAAGTTTTACGTTTTTGGGGTGCTAAAAAAAAGGTCAAATGTACGGAAGAGCGCAATGTACAAAAGTTTGTTAGCTACCGTTATATTGTTTTGTCTCGATTGGCCATAGGTAATGCAGCAGCAGGGGAGTGCGCAGTGCTTTTCAAATGTCAAGTTTTATGCGTTCTCCACACTCTAGTCCTCAAGAACATACTCAAGAGAAAATCCTCGGAGAACAAACTCGGAGCATGAGAAGGTGGAGCAAAGTGGTATGCACAATGGGAAACACAGAGACGGAAACAGAGATACAGGGAATGGTGATAGAGGGACAGGATTCATGTCAGAATGATAGTAGGCTACCTTAGATTTAAATACACAGTAGCCACACACTAGAATAGACAAGCTAAATCAGCTGAGAAAGTACAGAACCTGCATGCATTTTCTTGAGTGTCTCGTAGGTGAAGAAGCTGAGTCCAGCGTGGGGCACCACTCCGAGTGTGGTGGGGGTAAAACCACGGTACAGCGTCTTCAAACCCTCCTCACGAGAGATCCGCACAAACACATGCATGATGTTACTGTACCTGAGAAGAGAAAGAGGGAGGGATGTAAAGTGTGAGTTATTCCCAGCACCACAAACAGACTGTGTGCGGTCTGCGAGCTACGTACAAGCTACGTACAAGCTTCAACCTATTCAAACCTCGCAAAGGCAGTACGACATCAACAGAAGCGTCACGTCAAACGTTGTGAACTGCGAGCCAAACACAGGAGCTTTTGATCCTGGAGGAACAGTCTTAGCTAGGAACTACCTCAACGGACCAAGCTGGGTTCCTGCTACAGTCATTGCTCAGACTGGTCCTGTGTCCTACACTGTTTAGACAACAGAGGACGTCACATATAGAAAAGGCAAACAGATCCGTTACTGTTGAGTAAACCCACCGACAGAACCACCAGCTGTGAGTGGTCCAGAACTGTCACTGGATGACATTCTGACCCAGCAGTTATCACCTAAGGACAGTGACTCAGCTGCACCCACACAAGTGTGTGACCAGACTATGATACAGGCTACTCACATGCCTACGCCTGTGTCAACAGTCACAGTCTACAGACATTGTTATCGCCGTTACCCTACGAGAGATAGGCGTGCACACCTAAATGCTTGGACTTGTGAGAACTGACTTAATCTTGTGACAGTTCATGTAGGAGGGGAGGAGTTGTTGTGCATTAGGTTTGTACCATTTGCACAGATTTTTTTTTATTCCCTCAATCCACACACAATACTACATAACGACAAAGCAAAAACTGTTTAGAAAAAGTTGCACATTTACTAAAAATACAAAACTTAGATATCACATTTACATAAGTATTCAGACCCTTTACTCAGTACTTTGTTGAAGCACCTTTGGCAGTGATTACAGCCTCGGGTCTTCTTGGGTATGACGCTACAAGCTTAGCACACCTGTATTTGGCGAGTTTTTCCCATTCATCTCTGCAGATCCTCTCAAGCTCTGTCAGGTTGGATGGGGAGCGTCGCTGCACAGCTGTTTTCAGGTCTCCACAGAGATGTTTGATCAGGATCAAGTCCGGGGTCTGGCTGGGCCACTCAAGGACATTGAGAGACTTGTCCCGAAGCCACTCCTGCGTTGTCTTGGCTGTGTGCTTAGGGTCATTGTCCTGTTGGAAGGTAAACCTTCACCCCAGTCTGAGATCCTGAGCAGGTTTCCATCAAGGATCTCTCTGTAATTTCCTCCGTTAATCTTTCCCATGATCTTTACTAGTTTCCCAGTCCCTGGCGCTGAAAACATCCTAACACCATGATGCTGGCACCACCATGCTTCACCGTAGGGATGGTGCCAGGTTTCCTGCAGACGTGACACTTGGCATTCAGGCTAAAGAGTTCAAGCTTGGTTTCATCAGACCAGAGAATCAAGTTTCTCATGGTCTGAGAGTCCTTTAGGTGCCTTTGGCAAACTTCAAGCGGGCTGTCATGTGCCTTTTATGGAGTAGTGGCTTCCCTCTGGCCACTCTACCATAAAGGCCTGATTGGTGGAGTGCTGCAGAGATGGTTGTCTTTCTGGGAGGTTCTACCATCTCCACAGAGGAACTCTGGAGCTTTGTCAGAGTGACTATCAGGTTCTTGGTCACCTGCCTGACCAAGGCCCTTCTCCTCCGATTGCTCAGTATGGCCGGGCGGCCAGCTCTTCCTACAGAAGTTCCAAACTTCTTCCATTTAAGAACGATGGAGGCCACTGCGTTCTTAGGGACCTTCAATGCTGCAGAAATGTTTTGGTATCCTTCCCCAGATCTGTACCTCAACACAATCCTGTCTCAGAGCTCTACGGACAATTCCTTTGATCTCATGGCTTGTTTTTGCTCTGACATGCACTGTCAACTGTGGGACCTCATATAGACAGGTGTGTGCCTTTTCAAAAAATGTCCAATCAATTGAATACATTGAGTCATTTTGATTATCTATTTAGATTTTTGTGCTTAGAGATGTGGAAATGTACCACTGTTAGCTTGCACGATTCTTGCCATTCTCCTTCGACTTCTCATCAACAAGCTGTTTTCACCCACAGGACTGCTGCTGGCTGGATGTTTTGTTTGTCACTCCATTCTTGGTGAACCCTAGACACTGTTGTGTGTCT
Organism: Salvelinus fontinalis; assembly: GCF_029448725.1. Taxonomy (NCBI): domain Eukaryota; kingdom Metazoa; phylum Chordata; class Actinopteri; order Salmoniformes; family Salmonidae; genus Salvelinus; species Salvelinus fontinalis. Next base: position 43,876,521 of record NC_074690.1, on the reverse strand, counting down.
GAAAAGCCCAGGAGGCCGGCCGTTTCTGAGATACTGGAACCGATGCGCCAAGCAACAATGATCATACCACATTCAGTCACTTAAGTCACTCGTTTTGCCCATTCTAAAATTCATTCGAACAGTAACTGAATTCTAATGTTCATTCGAACAGTAACTGAATGCCTCGAAACCTGCTTTATATAGCAAGCCACAGCCACGTGACTTACTGTCTGAAGGAACAAATAATTTTCGTAAACGGGGTGGGGTACCATTGGCCACTGAGTGTATATCATACTTTATATGTTTATACTTTACAAACATACATTTTCATTGTAGTTCTCAATCTGTAGTAGAAAACTCAGTTTAAAATCTATAGGTTTACCAAATGGTTAAGTGATTATCAATTTAGAGTAGTTGAATTAAGTGTTAGTAAAATGTATTTTAACAAATGAGAAGACAATCGTATCAACAGTAATGAGAGCATTGCATTTTGAAAATAAATTACTTTATTTGAACATGTATTGTAATGATGAAACTGATTAAGTTTGGTGAGAAAAGTGACTATGATTGTGTTATACTTATTCAATTGAAAATGTGCTTAGCACTTTGAAACAACTGCCTTTTTGATTATCCGTTCTCCGTTTTGTACTAAGCTTTGCGAAAATGTACCACATTTTTGTATTGCACCAAAGCAATTGGAAAAAACTGTTAGTATTTCCAGTTTTCTATTTTCAAATAGTGACACAATTTGCATGGAAAACATGTAAACAATGGCCAACCTTAACTGAACTACAGACCAAATGTTGTCCCACCCAATCAGCTGGCAAATTTCACAAGCACCTCCAACTGATTGCGAGGTAAAATGCTTCGGGCTGACAACCTTTGGTTACATTCGGTGATTGTTTACATATTGTGCATCACGTGCAATGTGTCAGGAGATTGAAAATACAGGAGATAGAACCTACCGGCGCCGCAAAAAGTCAGGTAAACAATACTTTACTGTGGATATGTTATCTCCACTTCCTACCGTAAAAGGACCAACAGCACAGACAGCAGGTAAAGTAAGAGTAAATATTTTATTCAACATTGTGGCTTGTAGAGACTATTTGCAATCTATTTGAATAATTCTGAAAACTTGGATGGTAAATTACTGAAGATAGTAGCGGACGAGATTGCCACATCTTTAATTTTTTATTTATTTCACCAGGTAGGCCAGTTGAGAACAAGTTCTCATTTACAACTGCTACCTGGCCAAGATAAAGCAAAGCAGTTACTAGAAAGTGGAGGGAAGCAAAAGCTATTCCTCTACCTAAGAATAGTAAAACCCCCTTTACTGGTGCAAATAGCCAACCAATCAGCCTGTTACCGACCCTTAGTAAACTTTTGGAAAAAATTGTGTTTGACCAGATACAATGCAATTTTACAGTGAACAAATTGACAACAGACTTTCAGCACGCTTATAGGGAAGGACATTCAACAAGCACAGTACTTACACAAATTACTGATGATTGGCTGAGAGAAATTGATGATAAAAAGATTGTGGGGTCTGTTTTGTTTGACTTCAGTGCGGCTTTTGACATTATCGATGATAGTCTGCTGCTGGAGAAAAGTATGTGTTATGGCTTTACACCCTTTGCTATATTGTGGATAAAGATTTACCTGTCTACATGAACACAGAGGGTGTTCTTTAATGGAAGCCTCTCCAACAAAATACAGATAGAATCAGGAATTCCCCAGGGCAGCTGCCTAGGCCCCTTACTTTTTCAATCTTTACTAACAAAATGCTACTGGCTTTGAGTAAAGCCAGTGTGTCTATGTACAGTACCAGTCAAAAGTTGACACACCTACTCATTCAAAGGTTTTCCTTAATTTGACTATTTTCTACATTTTAGAATAATAGTGAAGACATCAAAATATGAAATAACACATATGTCATCATGTAGTAACCAAAAAAGTGTTAAACAAATCAAAATATATTTTAGATTCTTCAAAGTAGCCACCATTTGCCTTGATGATAGCTTTGCACACTCTTGGCATTCTCTCAACCAGCTTCACCTGGAATGCTTTCCCATCAGTTTTGAAGGAGTTCCCACATATGCTGAGCACTTGTTGGCTGCTTATCCTTCACTCTGTGGTCCAACTCACCCCAAACCATCTCAATTGTGTATCCCCCTTTCCCTAAACATAAAATTAAGATGTTTATCTGTCTTTCTGTGACCATCGATAACTTCAGAACAAATGTGACTACAAATACAAAGTTGCCAATTTCTTTGTAATTGTTATTAACAAGCAAAGGATAAAAAGATGATTCAATGAAAACCGAGATGGCTATTAAAAATATAAATACAGTAGCCTATATGCTACATAGAGCTATATATACACTGCTCAAAAAAATAAAGGGAACACTAAAATAACACATCCTAGATCTGAATGAATGAAATATTCTTATTAAATACTTTTTTCTTTACATAGTTGAATGTGCTGACAACAAAATCACACAAAAATTATCAATGGAAATTAAATTTATCAACCCATGGAGGTCTGGATTTGGAGTCACACTCAAAATTAAAGTGGAAAATCACACTACAGGCTGATCCAACTTTGATGTAATGTCCTTAAAACAAGTCAAAATGAGGCTCAGTAGTGTGTGTGGCCTCCACGTGCCTGTATGACCTCCCTACAACGCCTGGGCATGCTCCTGATGAGGTGGCGGATGGTCTCCTGAGGGATCTCCTCCCAGACCTGGACTAAAGCATCCGCCAACTCCTGGACAGTCTGTGGTGCAACGTGGCATTGGTGGATGGAGCGAGACATGATGTCCCAGATGTGCTCAATTGGATTCAGGTCTGGGGAACGGGCGGGCCAGTCCATAGCATCAATGCCTTCCTCTTGCAGGAACTGCTGACACACTCCAGCCACATGAGGTCTAGCATTGTCTTGCATTAGGAGGAACCCAGGGCCAACCGCACCAGCATATGGTCTCACAAGGGGTCTGAGGATCTCATCTCGGTACCTAATGGCAGTCAGGCTACCTCTGGCGAGCACATGGAGGGCTGTGCGGCCCCCCAAAGAAATGCCACCCCACACCATGACTGACCCACCGCCAAACCGGTCATGCTGGAGGATGTTGCAGGCAGCAGAACGTTCTCCACGGCGTCTCCAGACTCTGTCACGTCTGTCACGTGCTCAGTGTGAACCTGCTTTCATCTGTGAAGAGCACAGGGCGCCAGTGGCGAATTTGCCAATCTTGGTGTTCTCTGGCAAATGCCAAACGTCCTGCACGGTGTTGGGCTGTAAGCACAACCCACACCTGTGGACGTCGGGCCCTCATACCACCCTCATGGAGTCTGTTTCTGACCGTTTGAGCAGACACATGCACATTTGTGGCCTGCTGGAGGTCATTTTGCAGGGCTCTGGCAGTGCTCCTCCTGCTCCTCCTTGCACAAAGGCGGAGGTAGCGGTCCTGCTGCTGGGTTGTTGCCCTCCTACGGCCTCCTCCACGTCTCCTGGTAGCGCCTCCATGCTCTGGACACTACGCTGACAGACACAGCAAACCTTCTTGCCACAGCTCGCATTGATGTGCCATCCTGGATGAGCTGCACTACCTGAGCCACTTGTGTGGGTTGTAGACTCCGTCTCATGCTACCACTAGAGTGAAAGCACCGCCAGCATTCAAAAGTGACCAAAACATCAGCCAGGAAGCATAGGAACTGAGAAGTGGTCTGTGGTCACCACCTGCAGAACCACTCCTTTATTGGGGGTGTCTTGCTAATTGCCTATCATTTCCACCTGTTGTCTATTCCATTTGCACAACAGCATGTGAAATTTATTGTCAATCAGTGTTGCTTCCTAAGTGGACAGTTTGATTTCACAGAAGTGTGATTGACTTGGAGTTACATTGTGTTGTTTAAGTGTTCCCTTTATTTTTTTGAGCAGTGTATTTAAATGATATTGAAATCAATTTCATGTTCATTCAATTGAGTTTTATTTAGCTATTTGTATGCTACTGTCTGTAATTTTTGCCTCAATATATTTCATGATGTGTAACGGGTGCAATGACGTGCCAAATCTTGATTTAGTGCATTATTATAGGGTAAGCATTAGAATAAGCCACCTCAATATTTGTAGCCATAGGTGATATATCTCTAGGAGCTGATCCGTCGTCAGTATTGTGGAATAATTCTAATGTTAAGGTAAGATTTGAAAGGGGGAACACTGATCCGAGAGCAACGCTGCCTTTCTTTCAATTCTATCAGAACGTTCTTTCTGCGTGGTGTGTTTTGGGAAAATGCATGTTACATCTTCAGCCGTTGTATGAAGATGCATCGTTAAATCAAATCAAATGTATTTATATAGCCCTTCTTACATCAGCTGATATCTCAAAGTGCTGTACAGAAACCCAGCCTAAAACCCCAAACAGCAAGCAATGCAGGTGTAGAAGCACGGTGGCTAGGAAAAACTCCCTAGAAAGGCCAAAACCTAGGAAGAAACCTAGAGAGGAACCAGGCTATGATGGGTGGCCAGTCCTCTTCTGGCTGTGCCGGGTGGAGATTATAACAGAACATGGCCAAGATGTTCAAATGTTCATAAAAGACCAGCATGGTCAAATAATAATAATCACAGTAGTTGTCGAGGGTGCAGCAAGTCAGCACCTCAGGAGTAAATGTCAGTTGGCTTTTCATAGCCGATCATTAAGAGTATCTCTACTGCTCCTGCGGTCTCTAGAGAGTTGAAAACAGCAGGTCTGGGACATGTAGCACGTCCGGTGAACAGGTCAGGGTTCCATAGCCGCAGGCAGAACAGTTGAAACTGGAGCAGCAGCACGGCCAGGTGGACTGGACAGCAAGGAGTCATCATGCCACGTAGTCCTGAGGCATGGTCCTAGGGCTCAGGTCCTCCGAGAGAGAGAGAAAGAAAGAAAGAGAGAAAGAGAGAATTAGAGAGAGCATACTTAAATTCACACAGGACACCGGATAAGACAGGAGAAGTACTCCAGATATAACAAACTGACCCTAGCCCCCCGACACATAAACTACTGCAGCATAAATACTGGAGGCTGAGACAGGAGGGGTCAGGAGACACTGTGGCCGCATCCGATGATACCCCCGGACAGGGCCAAACAGGAAGGCTATAACCCCACCCACTTTGCCAAAGCACAGCCCCCATACCACTAGAGGGATATTTTCAACCACCAACTTACCATCCTGAGACAAGGCCGAGTATAGCCCACAAAGATCTCCGCCACGGCACAACCCAAGGGGGGCGCCAACCCAGACACTCGTAAGCCTAAATTCAATCGCTGTCGGGAAACCGGCACCTGGGCCGTTGTCAGATCTGCCTTTAAATGTTTTTTTTTTTTAACAACAAATCAATACAGAAAGTACATGTGGAACACAAATAATATACAAAGGACAATTGGGCTAGGGGGTACAAGATCACATTACACAAGGACCACGAGGTTAACCACGAGGTTAACCTCTACAGAGTACCTAACCCGGATCCGGGAGCACCCCCCACCCCCCCCCACACCCCCCACCCCCCCCCACACTGATTAGCATCGCTAGCATAGCGTCACAATTAAATAGTAGCATCTAAATATCATTAAATCACAAGTCCAAGACACCCAATGAAAGACACAGATCTTGTGAATAAAACCACCATTTCAGATTTTTTAAATGTTTTACAGGGAAGACACAATATGTAAATCTATTAGCTAAACACGTTAGCAAAAGACACCATTTTCTTACTCCAACAGTTTCTTACTCCATCAGGTGCTATCACCAATTCGGCTAAACTAAGATATTGATAGCCACTAACCAACAAACAAATTCATAAGATGACAGTCTGATAACATATTTATGGTATAGCATAGTTTTTTTTTTTTAAATGTGCATTTTTCAGGTATAAATCACAGTTCTACATTGCAGCTGCAATCTGATATAGTGCTGATGCAGCTAGAACAATTACAGAGACCAACGTTATATAACTAATTACTTGTCTTAAAACATTTCAGAAAAAATACACAGCGTACAGACATTGAAAGCCCAACATCTGGTGAATCCAAACAATATTTCAGATTTTTAAAATGTTTTATAGCGAAAACAAAATGTAGCGCTAAATTAGCATAACCAGGCCAGCCAGAACCAGCTGGACGCGCCCGACCAGTTCACATGCACGACAGATATATGAAATAACATCGTAAATTGGGTCTTACTATTGCTGATCTTTCATCAGAATGTTGATCAAGGTGTCCTTAGTCCTGATGAGTCGTTCATATAGTAACAGTATGCATAGTAACAGTATGCATATAGTAACAGCAATAATTGATTAAGAGGCAGTTTAATCTGTAGAGGCAATTATGCTAATGCGAAACAGCACCCCCTGTATTCTCAAGAAGTTAAGGGACATACATTGAATTATAACAGCTTTTTTGTTAGTAGAGTATTTAATTGTCTTAAAATATAGTTCGATTTCTATTTGTAAGGTAAGAAAATGTGGTGTTTTGTTTGTAAATTTACATTTGTGAATATGAAATTTGGCCAAAAGAATAAATGAAATTAATTACATAAAATTGTTTCAACTTATCTCTATCGTAGGTTAAAAAAAATCCAAGCAGTACATCTCTCCACAATAGTGTAAAATGTCTTGCCAGTTTCCTTACATGAATAAAATGCCAAAAAAAGATGCAACACCATTTCTGGGTGGTCATTACAAAAGGTACAATTTGAATTTGTGTTTTTCTTAAACTTCTTCATATAGTGGTTGGCAGGATAATATTAATGAATAATTTTAAAGGAAACTTCCTTAATCTTGTTAAACAAGTAGGTGCTCCCGGGTGGCGCAGTGGTCTAGGGCACTGCATCGCAGTGCTAGCTGCGCCACCAGAGTCTCTGGGTTCGCGCCCAGGCTGGGCTGGGTTCGCGCCCAGGCTCTGTCGCAGCCGGTCGCAACCGGGACGACGCACAATTGGCATAGCGTCGTCCGGGTTAGGGAGGGTTTGGCCGGTATGGATATCTCAGTATGTAAAATGTATGCACTAAGAGCGTCTGCTAAATGACTAAAATGTAAAATGTAGGTATGTGTGTGGCAGTGCCAGATCTGACTGCCTACCGAATCAGACTGCCGATCTGCATCACAAACAAACGTTTTGTAAGCCGATTCGCTGATTCTCTCCCTTAACTCCGCCCAATAGTTACTGTTGCTAAGACGAATCCGCGCGTGTGAGGTCGCGGTGTGCCGCAAGCTAGCAGCTAATATGATGGCTAGTACAGGTAGCTAGCTAGTAATGAGCGATTTTTGACGGTACGCCTGGCTGAGGCTCTCTGAATCTATCCAAATTACAAAAACAAGTCTTTATTTTTCCAGAGCTGGTTTGACAACAGGATTATCTGGGTTAAACAATTATTGAATAATGATGGCCAACTATATGATTATCAAAAATTCATGAGGACACACAACGTTACATTCATTCCTGAGGAGTATCAAATAGTTGTTAGAGCTGTCCCTAAAGGTGCTATTCTTCTTTTAGGAGAATATAACAATACTCCAAGTGCAACTGTTAAGGATTTTGTAACCTCAATACAGCTAGAAGGAATTGACATTTTAAACTGTAAATGTAATAACATGTATATAAGGAAACTATGTCAATATGTTACTATTCCCTCTGCTAAAATGTACTGGAATGCAGCCCCAGGACAAGTGAACTGGAACAAAGTCTTGTTGTTGTCTGGTAAATATTGTATATCTAATAAGGTGAAAGAAGCATCATACAAACTCATTCATAGAATCTACCCTGTACAGACCTTTATTATACACAGATTTAAAATAGCTATTAATAACACATGTGTATTTTGTGGTTGTGACCCAGAAACTCTTGATCATTTATTTTGGGACTGTTCTTATGTCAGAAGATTTTGGAGTGAGTTAAAAGATTTTTTTATTTTTAAGAAACGACTATTAATGTTAATCTGAGAGACTCTGATATTATGTTTCATTTTGATCCCAATGATATGGACCCTGATTTAACTTTCATTGTTAATTTGTTTATCTTCATGGAAGATTCTTTATCCATAAAATTAAGTGGGCAGAGAACAAACCCCTTTTCACATTAAGATTTTTTTAAATACTATTTTGAAATGATCAGTAAATGTTAAAACAAAAAAGCAATACGCACCATAAAATTATTTAACAAATTGAAAATTAATCTTGATATGTAATACCCCTGTCTGTTAGGTTTATGTACTCTTGTTTGTATATTTCAGTTTTTTTGTATTTGTTGTGTTCATAATAATAAATAAAAATAATAAATAAATACATTACAACAAGGAAGACAACAAAGCATGTCATCAAGCTATATATTGTAGATTTTGTCTCAACAGTGTGTTCATTATTTTGGCCCAGGTGTGTGTGTGTGTGTTTGCCTGTTTGTCTGTCCGTATGTCTGTTTAGGAGTTTCAGATGTGGATGGAGAAGAGTGGTGGTGGACAACACTGGAGGGCATGTTCATTTAAGAATATGAGCTCATGAGGTTAATCTATAACAGCTGCTACAATATAGATATCCCATATTAGGTACTACTGTTTGGATGGATAGATAGGTGGAAGGGTTGCAAGCATACAGGTAGATACTGTATCTAACTCTATGGTTGCAAGTCATTACTTGGCACTGATTGTGCAACCCTAACATGCTGACCACACCGCTCACGTTGCGTGCGCTGAGTGTTGCAAAATAAATTGACACATACAAGTTATTCAATCATTGCACCCACACTGCTCGCGAGCATTTGCGTGGCCAGGCACTAAAATAGAACCTTGTTCTATTTGTGATGCTCCACGCTCTGCAAGTCCTGCCTCTCCCATCTCATTGGTTTTTAGGAGCATATACCCACGTGCCATCTCTTCATCAACCCAATGTTTATATCCCAGGACAAATTAGCTTTATAGCTAAATTGCCATATATGTTTTAATGCTTTTTGACCTGTCCCCAAATTAATATAATTGGTTCAGAGATTGTTTTGATATTTCAACCTGCGTGTCCTGATTGGGTCTGGTGTGGGTGTACAAAATCACCTTGCGCCAATGCCGGACGCGCGTGCGGTTTGGTCAGCATGTAAGACACATGTCACACACACTGAACAGGCCGTGGGTGCTTCTCAAAATGTATACTACCGTGCTCCAAGCACGCAAATTGGAGCAAGGGTCGGAGTATGAACCCAAATCAAAGTATGTGAAACGGAGCTTGGAGGTCCCTTCTCAGATACGTACTCCGTTTGTATGCTTCAAAATATGTACATCGATGCAACTTTTCACGCCACCTCGATACCAAAGTAACTTCTCATATGATAATTTATGCAGCAGGTTAGGTGAATTAACATAGCAGGTTAGGAGACAAATGCTCTAATAACCTGCTACAAAAACTATCAACTATTAACTATCAAACCAGTTTTGACAGTATTGAGTTATGGTTTCAGAAAATATTGTGTCACAGCGCTGTGGGATACCTGTATAGGCTTCATACATTTCCTTTGGATCAGGGGTCAAACTCATTCCATGGAGGGCATATGCCGCGTTCCAATCAACTGGGAACTCGGAAATCTCTGACTTCAGCACATTCAAAACAAACACTGAGAACTCTGACAAAACAAGCTCCGACTGTGGAAAAAAAATCGATTTGAATGGTCATCCAACTCTGGCTTCTTTCTAGAACTCTGACCTGAAGATCACTGACGTCATAATTTCACCTCGTATTTTTCTGAGTTCCCAGTTGTTTTGAACACAGCAATAGTGCCTGCAGGTTTTTGTTTTTTCCTTTCAATTAAAGCCTAAACAACAAGGTGAGGGGAGTTATTTACTCATTAGTTACCTTGATTCAATCAAGTACAGGGGAGGAGCGAAAACCTGCAGACATTCAGCACTCCGATTAAATAAGTTTGACACATGTGCTTTGGATGGTAAGATGAAACGGCTCAATATCATCATCTGCCAGCCTTTGGGCTACTAGCTAGCTAGCTAGTTGATATTCAAATAAACTTTTACACAAGTGTTGATCTCTTACCTTGTCGATATCCTCGCACCACCTGTGGATCCCACCGAATAAAATATTCAGTTCACAGCCTGTCTCCACCCCAGGGTCTAAGGTTATTTGAGGTTAGTGATGGCTATAGAACATATTCTGCACCCCAAATAGCAGGGTTAGCTACAGTTGAAGTCGGAAGTTTACATACACTTAGGTTGTAGTCACTCGTTTTTAAACCACTCCACAAATTTCTTGTTAACAAACTATAGTTTTGGTAAGTCGGTTAGGACATCTACTTTGTGCATGACACAAGTAATTTGTCCAACAATTGTTTACAGAGACAGATATTTTCACTTATAATTCACTGTATCACAATTCCAGTGGGTCAGAAATGTACATACACTAAGTTGACTGTGCCTTTAAACAGCTTGGAAAATTCCAGAAAATGATGTCATGGCTTTAGAAGCTTCTGATAGGCTAATTGACATAATTTGGGTCAATTGGAGGTGTACCTGTGGATGTATTTCAAGGCCTACATTCAAACTCAGTGCCTCTTTACTTGACATCAGGGGAAAATCAAACCTGACTCAATAACACCAACTCTGTCAGGAGGAATGGGCCAAAATTCACCCAACTTATTGTGGGAAGCTTGCGGAAGGCTACCTGAAACATTTGACCAAAGTTCAACAATTTAAAGGCAATGCTACCAAATACTAATTGACTGTATGTAAACTTCTGACCCACTGGGAATGTGATGAAAGAAATAAAAGCTGAAGTAAATCATTCTCTCAACCATTATTCTGACATTTCACATTCTTAAAATAAAGTGGTGATCCTAACTGACCAAAGACAGGGACATTTTACTCGGATTAAATGTCAGGAATTGTGAAAAACTGAGTTCAAATGTATTTGGCTAAGGTGTATGTAAACTTCCGACTTCAACTGTATCTGTCACTTCAAGGTTCAGTCTGTCCACGTTTTGCATACAAAACTCTTGAAAGTTGATCACTTTCGTGTCATTAACATCTTTAGATCCTGGAGGCACTGTCTGTGACATTATTTTCTGTTCCATGTTGTTTGTATTTGCTGTGACTGACACTGCTCGTAGCAAGCGTGAGTGCAATGGGATTGTGGGAAATGAAGTCAGTGGGAGGTGATGCATGCTTTACTACGTAGTCATTGCTTGGATGGTCCGTTTGAGGGGCTTTTGGTGGGAATTTCTTTGAGTCTTCTATGAATTTTGCAAGTAACTAAACATGCAACAAATATTGTAATTTCCAAAACGGGCACACATAGTTAGTTTTATAAAAAGTTTATATTATTTATGCAGATTCTAATCAATGTGCAACAAACAGTGCCAGGTCTTCCTTTATGGTTGATTAGCAAGTGTGTTAGTGATGGGCTGGAACAAAAGCCTGCACACCATGTAAACTCTTCAGGACCAGTGTCCTATATAGAGATGAAGTTCATGTATACATTTCATGTATGTATTATCCCTAATCTGATATTGTCCCTGGCCGCTGGGCAACCCCTCAACACCCCTTATCCGGGATCGGCCACAGGGGGGCGCCACTGGTCGTTTTAGGACGTTTTTAACTACGGACACCTGGGAACCCAATGTAAATCAATGAGAGAGCACTGCAGAAAACCAGAGTGGCTGCCCATTGTGACTCGCTTGTGGGCGCGCTGGCAGCAGATGGCAGCCTTATCGGTTGTGCGTCAAGAATTCAGCATAGCAAGTTTGTATGAAAGTCTGGTTATTAAATGGGTAAATAGTTACATAGTAATATGCTCAAAAACGCTCTGGTGACAAACAAACTTTGCAAGTTTGTATGAAAGTCTGGCTATTAAATGGGTAAATAGTTACATAGTAATATGCTCAAAAACGCTCTGGTGACAAAAACTTTGCTGCCCTGTTTGCAATCGTCCACATGGCTGAGAGAACCTATTAAAGTAAATAAATGCATTTCTAAAATGTAAAAAACAAACAACGATGTAATATTAGCTAACAAAGTTACCTACAGTGCATGCTAACTCAAATGAGCTACTAACTTAGTTACAGTAGCTATCTAGCCAACTTTACATACTGTAAAGATAGCTAGCTAAGTGAATTAAATATCACCAGCTACCTAACTTTATATTAGCTAGCTATCTTGATGTATTTATCACTGTAAAAAAACAAACTCCAAATGCATTTGTAGGTAACGTTAGCTAGCTAACAGCCATGGAGGAAGGTGAAACGATAGCAGCCCCAGCTGTCAAAGTGAGAGAGTAACGTTAGGTTATTCTGGATAGGGCAGGTACTTTTGTGTAGTTCCAGTCGCTAGAAGTGAGGACAAAGATAATAGTAACATAATATTCAGTGCGGTCTAATTTGAGTATAATGAAGTCTGTTTCTTGTGAGGTTTTCTGTCCTCAGATACAGAGAGCTGTGAAAGCCTGTCTGCAGATGAAGAGGTCCCAAGGAAGAGCAGTGGTTCTCAGTCCTGTTCCTGGGGACTCAAAAGGGTGCAAATTTCTGTTTTTTGCCTTAGCACTGCACAGCTGACTCAAATGATCAACTCATCATCAAGCTTCAAGTGATATTTATGTATTGATTGGTGACGCTGTCCTTGATATGATCCTGCTATTGTCACCTGCTATACATCCACGTGTGTGCACATGCATCAATCAATCCAATGTTATCATTGGGGCGACAGGTAGCGTAGTTGTTAGAGCATTGAGCCAGTTACCGAAAGGTTGCTGAATCAAATCCCCAAACTGACAAGGTAAATATCTGCCGTTCTGCCCCTAAACAAGGCAGTTAACCCACTGTTCCCCGCTAGGCCGTCATTGTAAATAAGAATTTGTTCTTAACTGACTTGCCTAGTTAAATAATGGTTCAATTTAAAAAAAAAAATCATGATTTGTTATAAGGGATATTATACTTTAGTAATCCACAATGACCTGGTGATGTCAAAGTCTAGTAATGACATGATCTTCCATATTCCTACAGATACCTTGTAACTGGAGATTCCTTCAAAACGATTGCCTACAGTTACCGTGTAGGGCACTGCAAGGTTGGGTGACCGGGGCCATTTTGGACTGCCTCCTGGAGGAATTCAGGCGTGTGAAGGCTACCTGTGTCCTGCATAACTTCATGACAATGGACACGAGGACCAGGAGGGGATCTGCAGCTCGCCACCGTGTGCTAGAGGAGAAGTCTACTGCTCAGCAGGATGTTTCAAGGATAGGGTCCATCAACGCAGCAAAAGAGGCAATCCGTGTGTGGGAGATCTTCACCTCCTACTTCTTGAAAGAGGGTGCTGTACCCTGGCAACACCACTATGCAGAACCAAAGGCTCTTTTAAGAGCCACCCACATTGCAATAAGAGTATTTACTTAGCTATGTCAACTGCAGTTATTCAATTCCTGCATGTTTTTCAGCATAAAGTACTCTGCAGCCACTTAGTGTGGACACCAGGTGAGGTCACACACACAGATTCCTGTTGAACACTGTCTCTTTAACTACCTTATTCTCTCAATAAGTCTCTCTCCTTCACTTCATCCTCTCCCCTTCTCCCTAAATCCTCTAGGTTATATCAGCTGTGCCGGTGAACCCCTCACGCATCTGAACTGACTACATAGAGGGCACATGGTGGGGTCAACAGGAAGTATTATTAAAGAGATGCTTTACATTGAAATAGAGACGCAGTAGTCCCAGTGTTAATGATCCAAGGTCAGTTTTGCATTTCAGCTCCTGATGATTATGATCACTGACAGTGTTACAATTTTTTTTTTAAACTGCAGACGAGCTATGAACCTCAGCTATCATAGCCAGTTGCCAACCCCCAGTCCCGTCATCACTCTCCATCTGTCTCTCGTTTGCAGATATGTTTTGATGTGAGGGAGGATGCCAACCCCCAGTCCCGTCATCGCCACCTCACCCGCTCTTAAGATGACCTTCGGGTCGACTGGGAGCCCAAGGCAGGTTAGGAGATACCACTAGAGACACTTATGTAATTGTGATGAACTGAGATAATATTAGGGTTAGCACTGTGTTTCTGTCTTTTACACCTCTCTCGCCACCTCATTTCTTCCTCTGTTTTTATAATGCACACCAGATGTGCATTGAAGTACAGATTGAACTTGTATTCATAATGCATGTATAATACATTATGTATTTTTAACACTTGGATAATGAACTTCTTTCAATAAAGTGTTTCATGTTCTCTACTGGTTTAAATGAAGTCTCATTTGATTAAATACTACACCTATTCTGTGTTTATCAGATAAATGCAGATTAAGGAAATTAGATATTGAGATTAACCGGTTTTAGAGTATTTACATGATGCATACAAAGTGTGTACTGTTTTTTTAAATTCTATATATACGAATAACAAATCAGCCTTTAACTAGTTAAATCATGTTTCTAGTCTATTGCATAGTTACAATCTGTAACCATTGATGTCCCAGGACCAAGATTGGTAAACACTGTTGAAATGTATAATTGTAATACATACATGCAGACACAGAATCATTCAAAGACTGGAATTTGATACTCCTGGTATTGGATATGACTGTAAAATAATCTCAGACATTCATTCCTGAACTGCACCTTTATTTGCCAAAATAGAGTTACATGATCAGTGAATATATTAAATGTACAGGCTACAATGTGGGGATCCCATGCATGGTAATAACTACATGAATATACGACTTGCATCCTTGGCACAAAGTTATATTATATTCTACTCAATCCATAGGCTTCATTAATGTCATTCAAACTGTTTTGAAGTTGATACAACTGGCTATGATAGCTGAGATTCATAGCTAGGTTCTGAACTAATATGTATACTGTAACGACCCTGGGTTTATAAGCGCGGATATCGACTCTGCCGCGTGAGCATGCTTTTGCGGCATAGTCGATAGCGCGCTGGACTTCGGGCTAGAAGGTCGAGGGTTCGGGACCTGCTCCCTGCTGTTTCATCACAATACCAAACGTTTTAGAGTCCATACACAGATCGGCTACATAGCTACCTACATATCCGTAGGCATACAGGCATTTTTATCCTCCACTCCACTTTATCCTCTCCATCTAGTTTGCTAAATCGCGATTTTCGTAAATTAACTTTGACAAGAAAATATGCATAATCGTTTGTCTCTATATTAACTAACATATTCCTCTCAAATGTACCTTGTTTGCATAATTCGTTATGACGTTATAATCACTTACATTGCTTCCATCCTAGTATTTTTGTCAGCCAACCTTGCTGAAGAAAGTCTCCAGCCTTGGGTCGCATAGCGTCAGTTCGTAATGGAAACCACTCAATATGATTGGTCATCGCCCAGCGGTCGCCGCTGGTGATTTGCATTAACGTTTATATTTTTCACCGCCCTCTCAGCTACATCGAGGGCTGGGCCCTTGGATCCATTTGACCCCATAATCACCTGGTAACGCGTCCGGTCACCCTGTGCTCATATAGGCCCAACTCCGCCGATAATCTCTCCCTCCAGCAGGTGGTGTTTTTTTGTTGTTTAGCGCATCAAGCAATACGTTTTGTATGACGTCATTGAGTGTCGAAGTTGGGTCAACAAAAAAAGAAACTGCTTATTTGCTACATGAGTTTTATTTGATCGAATATAAGTTTAATGCTTAATTTGTTACGAGAGTACTGCTGTAGGACACGTGACTTCCAGGAAAATTTTAGAAAAAACACTATCGGAGTTGTCTCGAGATAGTTATGCATATTCATGTCATGAGGCTAGTAGCATAGCGTCTCTCTCCATTGAATACAGGCGGTTGACGTCAACCCTTACCGAATATTTAAAAAGGTATTACAATAATGAGATGTATCCACCAATCCAAAATCAAAGAAATGATAAGCTGGACAGCCCGCTTTGTGGATAACGACCCCCCACTGTTAGGGCGGAGAGAAATGCATATTGTCAGTATATCCATAATCTTTGTCAATGACAGTTTACCCAATTTAACCACAACATTCAGAAGTCAGAGAGCATAACCGATCCTAGTTCAGTGCCCTGGACCAAACTATCGCTGAACAGCGGCAGTCGTGTGATAGCGACTGTTGCTTTTGTTAGCAAAATGGCGACAAGCGGAGACGCTCCGGAATCTTGGTATCTGGCTCTGCTCGGCTTTGCGGAACATTTTCGCACGTCAAGTCCCCCCAAGATCCGTCTCTGCGTCCACTGTCTGCAGGCGGTGTTTCAGTTTAAACCGCCGCAGAGGGTCGAAGCCCGAACTCATCTCCAACTGGGCTCGGTACTCTACCACCACACCAAGAACACCGAACTCGCCCGGAGCCACTTGGAGAAAGCGGTGAGCATTCCCTAGGAAACTTCGTGGATATTGTGGAGGGGAGAGTAAGGCCGCAGTTATGGCAAAGCGGTCTGTGTTGCAGATCAGAAAAGTGAATCAACGTTGTTGATTTCATCAGTGAGAATATTACATTATCGCGTGACAGCTTACATTAATTGTTAGGACGTCAACATTCCATGTACAAAACGGATAATTGAAACTAACTTTCGCACTCTGTTTTCTTTCACAGTGGTTCATATCACAACAAGTATCCTTTTGCATTATAATGGTTTCGTGTGTGAGAGTATGCATCTAACTCAGTAGTTCTCAAACGTCTCCTCGGGGGACGCCCCAGCCGTTCCATTTATTTGATCTATTCCCGAACTAGAACAGCGGATTCAACTTGTTAATTAATCATCAAACCCTTGAAAAAGTGAATCAGGTGAGCTAGTTCAGGGCTACAACAAAATAGTGAAACATCTGGGGTTCCCCGAGGAGGGGATAGACTGTTTATATGGTTATTGTTGCGAGCCACTTAGTCAGTATTTACACAACGATGCTTATTATCTCAGGGATGTGCAACTCCAGTCCTGGGGGGGCCTGACTTATGTCACACTTTTCCCCAGCTAACACAGCTGACTTCAATAATCAACTAATCATGATTTTCAGTTTAGAATGCAAATAGTTTAATCGGCTGTGTTTGCTAGGGATGGGGAAATGGTGTTACGCCGTACTTTCATGGTTCATGTTGCGTAAAATGCTGCCACCACTTCCGCACTGAGTTCTTGAAAAGACAAGGCTGAGAAACAAGGGACTTTTTGGTAGTTCGAAGCCCGGGGTTTCGAATATGGAGGACAAGGAAGGGAGGTTGATGGGCGTCAAGTACAAAAATGAAAAACCGTATTTTGGAAAAGTTGAATAAACAAAGGGGGAAAAACCTGGTACAAGAGAGGCGGTTGAGAGGGAGAAGTACAGAAATGTGAAATCATGCTACAGTAGTTCAGAAGGTGGCACTGACAAGAGGAAGATGGGGGCAGGGTCAAGGGAACAAGGACAAATGGGTGTACAAAAATGGAAACCATACTTTAGTAGCTCAGAATGTGAAACTGATGAGTGACATGGAGTTTAAAGGAGTTGAAGAGAGTGAGGGTAATGTTTAAAAAAAATAATAATGGAGGATTTGGAGCTGCAAGGGTTGGAGGTTGATGTCTGTGAAGAAAGAAAAGGATGACAAGGATGATTCTGGCCCAGTGGGAGTGAGATTGTTGGAGAGATCCTTGCCTTCTGGCTGATTTACATATGTGGTGTCAGGTTGGGTGGAAAGGAGTTTGGGGACTGAGTCAGTGAAAGGAACTCGAGGTGGACTTGCGCTGTTTAAATATATATTTTTTATTTTTTTATTCTGTCCAGAGGGAACGGGCGCTTTTCACCACGCGCCTAGGGACAACTGTGACTTGCTTTGCTCTCTGGAGCACGGAGTGGAGCGTTTTAAAGTGATTGATACCTGGGGTAGTGTTAAGAAGGATCAACTGAAATTGAAGATTCCCGGCGTCTGATACCCGCCGTGTAGTGCGACGCAGACTCCGTGGGGAATGTGGTGAAACAGAAGACACTGATGTGAGAAGTGTGCAGTCTGTGCATGAGACAACGGAATGTGTAGTATCAGTGGGAAAAGGTGTGTGTTAACTGTAGGGGTACCCATTGTGCTGGAGATCAGAAGTGTCCTGTGAGAGAGGGGCAGGTTGAGGTTGCCAGGATCAGAGTATTACAGAAGTTGTCGTATGCTGAGCTAGTGAAGAGAGTAGTAGAGGAAGATGGAATCAGGGCGAGGGATCCTGAGAGGATCCCTGTGAGTAGGCCGAGACCAATAGAGTGATAGTAATAACGTGCTTCAGAAAGGCTGGTTTCTTTCCTTTCAAAGCCATGGTTATCAACTGTAGCGCTGACATGGAACGTAAAATCACAGAAAGTAGATGTGGTGAGAACTGCAGAGAAGTATACTTGGGTGAACAAGATTTTACTGCAGAAGAGTTACATGGTGTGTTAAACGATAGTGTCCCGTCCTTTAAGCGATTTTTCTTCTCTTTTCCCTGGCCCTTTTCCCTTCACAAAGTTGAATGCATGCACACACTCCAGAAGAGTAGGTGGAAACACAGGGCTAAGTAAGAAAAATGTAAACTGGCCTCATAATCCAATACAGTAGGTTGCGGTGTATGGACCTCTCGGTTGCAATCCGCCAATACAAATTTAAAGAAGGGTCTCCAGGGGAGGTTTGCTAACCACTGATCTAACGGGAGAAGTGTTGACCATGCTTTCAATTATTTATGTCTTTAATCTTCATTGATCGTAATGTTGTTGTGCAGATTGCAGAGAAACGTTTTTTTCCTTTACAAATAATACCAGATCCCTCAGTTTGAAGATGTCAAATTTGAGGCTGCAAGTCTTCTGTCAGAGCTCTATTGCCAACAGGTAAGTGAAGTGTTGCTATCCTTGGCACCCTGTGGCCTTCCTTCACCTTGCACTAGGCCATTTCCTGCATTTCAACAGTTCTGTTCACATGTTTGTATTTGCAATTTGGTTTGTTCTCCTTTCTGTAGTCATTCAACCTTTTTTCAAGACAATGTCATACTCGTGTCAAAATGTCATACTCGTGTCAAAATGTCATACTCATTCATTTTACTTTTTGGCTGTTATGTCATCACAAAATATGCTTGATCAGTAATCCTTGCATTGTCTTTTCCCTCATTGAGCTGCTTTTGCATGTAAGTGAACTCTGAAACTAAGATAAAGTATCATATGGCAGTTTGTTCAGAAAACACCTCTGATTGTAGGTTTTTGTATTGTAGTAAAAGTTATTTTATCTCTGGTCTTTTTTTAGAATCTGGTTGACTCTGCAAAGCCCTTGCTACGGAAGGCCATCCAGATCTCCCAGCAAACTCCCTACTGGCACTGCAGATTGCTCTTCCAACTGGCGGTACGTCAACCTAACAACTAAATCTGTAACTTTTGAAATAACCTCTATTTAGTGCCTTCAGAAATTATTCACACCCCTTGACTTATTCCACATTTTGTTGTTACAGCCTGAATTCAAAATGGATTAAAACAATATCGCATATCTACACACACTTCCCCATAATGACAAAGTTAAAAAAATAAAATAAATCAAGTTTTAAATGTTTGCTAATTTATAGAAAATTAAATACAGGTCTCATGTTAGAACCACCTTTGGCAGCTGTTACAGCTGTGAGTCTTTCTGGGTAAGTCTTTTAAGAGCTTTGGACACCTGGATTGTATAATATTTGCAAAATATAGCTCTGTCAAGTTGTTTTTTGATCTTTGCTTGACAGCCATTTAAGTCTTGCCATAGATTTTCAAGTAGATTTAACTAGGTCACTCAGGAACATTCAATGTTGTCTTAGTAAGCAACTCCTTGTGTTTTAGGTTATTGACCTGCTGAAAGGTGAATTTGTCTCAGTGTCTGCTGGAAAGCTGACTAAACCAGATTTTCCTCTAGGATTTTGCCTGTGTTTAGCGCTATTCTGTTTATTTTTATCCCAAAACACTCGCTAGTCCTTGCCGATGACAAGCATACCCATAACATAATGCAGCCACCACCGTGCTTGAAAATCTGAAGTGGTAGTCAGTGATGTCGTATTGGATTTGCCTCAAACATAACGCTTTGTATTCAGGACATGAAGTTCATTTCTATGCCACATTTTTTTTTCTCTCTACAGTTTTATACCAAACAAATGCAACATATAAAGTGTTGGTTTCATGAGCTGAAATAAAAGATCCCTGAAATTTTCCATATGCACAAAAAGCTTATTTCTCTCAAATTTTGTGCACAAGGCTTCCGGTTTAGCATGTGGCCATCCTTAAGACACGTATCTGTTGCACTGATTGAAGACTCCATGAGTCAGGAAAGTTCTGTTTTACGGTTATGGGTAGTTTCTTTTGACCTACTTTACTCTTTTGTGAACACATTTTCAAATGTATACACCGACGCTGCACAAATGTTAACCTGCTGTCTCCATTCGCTGGGGAAAGGAGACATTGGGTTTGGATAGGAGGGGGAGTCAAGGGGAGTGACCTTTGGTCGTTTTTTAAATTGATTTTTTCGTCCGTTTTCTCTTATCTTTGCAAATGCTTGGTCTGTTCACACATTTTTCCTTTCAATATTTTAGATGGCTAACAACGCTAATAATAGTAATATTGGAATAGGTAGGCCTAATCCTATAAAGTTTTTATCTTGGAATACTAAAACGATGCATAATCTTGTCAAGGGTCTTCTCCCATTTGGGAAAAGTTAAAAGCAAAGGTGATATTTTTTACAAGAGACCCATTTACGCGTTAAAGATCACTCGAGGCTACAAAACTCCAGGTTCAGTCAGGTTTTCCACTCAGACTTTAACTCCATAGCCGGAGGGGTTGCAATTTTGGTTAGTAAAATCATATATTTCTCTACTACTAATGTTATTTCAGACACCATTATTTTTCTCCCATTGAGTATTTCTTTATTGATCGTAAGTTACTTCCAAATGTCACCTCTTCTGAATATTTACCCATTGTAATTTCTGACCATGGACCTTTAGCCTTTCAACATAGTCCTATCAGGACAAACTCGTACCTCTCTCTGGAGATTTAATGATCTTCTCCTGTCTGATGCAGACTTCTGTAATGTTATCACCACCTCTGTTGATCATTTTATTTTTTTCAAATCATACAAGCTCAACCTCTCATTCTCTTTTATGGGAATCACTTAAGGCCTTTCTTATTTTGCTAATTTAAACTAAACTCAGGAAGCTAAACTAGAAGAACTCTAGAGCCATCCTTGACTTAGACCACCAAAATGCCTTGACGCCTTCTCCAGAGCTGTATAAGCAACGGTTGAACTTACAATCTGAATTCTATCTCTTGTCCGCTACAGAGGCAGAACGGTTACTATTGCGTTCGTGTGGTACCTACGATGAGCATGGCGACAGGGAAAGTCGTCTGCTCGCACACCAATTTAAAACGCTGCGCTTCTACCCGTCTGATTCCCCAAATTTAAAGATTCCTCTCATAGCTTGATTTCTGACACTACGGGGATCAATAACACCTTCAAATGTTTATTCCTCCCTGGCCTGTATATGTCTACATTTCCATCAGATACTACCAATATGACAACATTTCTGGCTGAACTGGAGATGACCTTGATTCTCCTCTCAGCCTTAAAGTTAGTCTATCAAGTCGATGCAGAGCAGTAAGGCTCCAGAGCCTGATGGGTTTCCAACTGAGTTCTTGTAAAAAATTCTATACCAAGTTAGCCCCTTTTGTCTATGTATAATGAATCACTTTAACGTGGCTCACTGCCACCTACCCTAACACAGGCTTCAATAGTGCTTCCCCTTAAAGGGAAAGACCCTACTTCCTGTTCTTCATTTAGGCACCTAAACCTCCTTAATGTGGATGTAAAGGTGCTGGCAAAAGGATAGAGGGGTCTGGAAGTAAGTAGTCTTACCAGGACTCTTATCACAGGAAAAAACAGCCTTATAAAGGAGAAATATTAATTTAATATTTGGATGCTGTTTAACATTATTTATGTTAAACAAATCTCCAAACTCCCCTGAGGTAGTAAACTCCCTAGACACAGAAAAGGCATTCAACAGAATTGAATTGGAGTACCTATTTGCTGTTAAAAAATGTGGATAAATTCTACAGCGCTTCAGCAGACAGACTTTTCAGTTTAAGCTCTCTGGTCTCATACCTTGGAGTGAATGTAACTTGTTCATTTCATTCCCTTTTTTTCTGCAAACTTTGCTCCCCTGCTTACGCAAATGAGAGCTGATTTTCAGAGATGGGGTAGCTTACCACTATCACTTATAGGAAGGGTTGATGCTGTAAAAATGAACAGTTTACCCAAATTCCTTTTATCTATTTCAATATATCCCATTGTTTTTATATATATATAATAAAAAAAAAAGTAAATCAGGCTGTTTCCACATTTATCTGGGGAGGAAAGGTACCCAGAGTTAGATCTTTACTTCAGAGATGCAAGTTTAGTGGAGGGCTGGCACTACCCAACTTTTTACACTATTACTGGGCAGCCAACTTTCAGTAATTTGCCATTCTGGTTACAAGCTCCACATACCCCATGGTGCCACCTAGAGGCACATTCTTGTATTTCTGCTTCTCTTCCTGCTTTACTCCGCTCTTCTCTCCCAGCATCCCCCTCTCGCTATACTGGCAATCGTGTAGTGCTTTCCACACTTAAGATTTGGTACCAGTTTCGACAGCATTTTAAATTCTCCTCTGCATCTACTATGGGCCTTTTTGATAAGAGTCACTTATTCTCCACTTCCCTAATAGATAATACCAGTGAGAGAAAGCATTATTAAGTCCGTCCAAGACTTTTATATGTAAATTACATTTTTCTAGTTTTCCTAACCTGGCCTCTAAATACTCTATGCCTCCATCTTACTTTTTCCGTTACCATCAAATTAGGCATTGTCTATTCGCAATTTTCTGGCTTCCTTGCTCTACCCCCTTGCCAACCCTGGGATGGTTTATTGACTCTATTACCTCGACAGAGAGCAGTCATTTCTCAGATGTATCTGTGTATTATGTCATTGGACACAAACATCACCAACAACTAAATCTGCTTGGGTACGGGAAATGGGTGTTGAATTTACACAGGAGTGGTGGGATGAAGCTATTGATAGTGTGCTCCACTACATCTTGTGCTCGCCT
The DNA here is from genome assembly GCF_029448725.1 of Salvelinus fontinalis. Taxonomy (NCBI): domain Eukaryota; kingdom Metazoa; phylum Chordata; class Actinopteri; order Salmoniformes; family Salmonidae; genus Salvelinus; species Salvelinus fontinalis. The sequence goes on along the minus strand of NC_074690.1, from coordinate 43,853,501 downwards.
TGGCCTCATACAATTTAAGGTTTTACATAGTGCATCCATCCACCTGACAGGTGTCACATCAAGAAGCTGATTAAACAGCATGATCATTACACAGGTGCACCTTGTACTGGGGACAATAAAAGGCCACTCTAAAATGTGCAGTTTAATCACACAACACAATGCCACAGATGTCTGAAGTTTTGAGAGAGCGCGCAATTGGCATGCTGACTGCAGGAATGTCCACCAGAGCTGCTGCCAGAGAATTACATTTTCAATTCTCTACCATAAGCCGCCTCCGTCGTTTTAGAATTTGGAAGTACGTCCAACAGGCCTCACAACAGCAGACCACGTGTAACCACGCCAGCCCAGGACCTCAACATCCAGCTTCTGCAACTCTGGGATCATCTGAGACCAGCCGCCCGGACAGCTGATGAAACTTAGGAGTATTTCTGTCTGTAAAAAAGCCCTTTTGTGAGAAACTCATTCTGATTGGCTGGGCCTGACTCCCCAGTTGGTCGGCCAAGCCAAGTGAAATCCATAGATTAGGGCCTAATTTATTTATTTTAATTGACTGATTTCTTTATATGAACTGTAAATCAGTAAAATAGTTTTTTAATATTTTATTTCAGTATACTTTAGTGCCTTATTGCAAACAGGATGCATGTTTTTGATTTTTTTTCTTCTGTCATTTAGTATTGTGGAGTAACTACAATGTTGTTGATCCATCCTCAGTTTTCACCTATCACAACCATTAAACTCTAACTGTGTTAAAATCACCAAAATCACTCATAGTGAAGTCCCTGAGCGGTTTCCTTCCTCTCCGGCAACTGCGTTAGGAAGCACACCTGTATTTTTATAGTGACTGGGTGTATTGACACACCATCCAAAGTGGAATTAATAACTTCACCATGCTCAAAGGGATATTCAATGTCTAATATTTCTACCAATGGGTTCCCTTCTTTGCACGGCATTGGAAAACCTCCTTGGTCTTTGGTTGAATCTTTTTGAAATTCACTGCTCAACTTAGGTACCATACGGATAATTGTATGTGCAGGGTACAGAGATGAGGTAGTCATTGAAAAAATAATGTCAAACATTATTGTACACAGTGATTCCATGTGACTTGTTTAGCAAATTGACTCCTGAACATGTTTAGGCTTGCCATTAACAAATGGGTTGAATCCAGTGACACAATCTACATTTTAAATTCATGCTGTAACACAACAAAATGTGGAACATGTAAAGGGGTGTGAATACTTTCTGAAAGGAACTGTACTTTATATATGGCTCATTAGTTACTTTGCTCAATGGTCCTGTTTTTCTTCCCCTCAGCAACTGCACACGCTGGAGAAGGATCTAGTGTCAGCCTGTGACCTCCTGGGGGTCGGGGCAGAGTATGCCCGGGTAGTGGGCTCCGAGTACACCAGGTAGTGTATCATGGTACAACACAAGTTGAACCATTTGAGCAGTTCTCGTCATGTCCGTACATTTGTCAAGGTGTTGTTTTACTGCTCTGATGATGACTAGTGTTGTAGTCTGGTTATACGATGTTACTGAACCTTGTTTTCTATCCTCCCACACAGAGCCCTCTTTCTATTGAGTAAAGGAATGGTAAGTTGAGAAACATACTGATCATCTCAAGATTCTCTCATGATGATGAATTCAAATGAAGTAATGATCATTTTTATGACAAATTCAATATTAAATTCTGCTGGAGGCACTTGGAACATTGCTTCCTGAACTGTTTTAATGAAAGTCTCGATGCCCACCTAATAAACAAAACAAATGTTATGTTGTGCTGTTTAATTAAAGGGATAATCCACCCCAATCCACAAATTCCTAAGATTAACAGTGTTAAATAACAAAATGTTCCCTTATTTTTTTTTATTTTTTTTTTTAAGAAAAGTGAAATGTCACCCTGTGTGTTTGTCTAAAGCTGCTGCTGATGGAGAGGAAGCTTGGGGAGGTGCACCCCCTGCTGACTCTGTGTGGGACCATCGTGGAGAACTGGCAGGGAAACCCCATCCAGAAGGAGTCCCTCAGGGTGTTCTTCCTGGTGCTGCAGGTCACACACTACCTGGATGCTGGACAGGTACAGAATCAGTATCGCCTTTTATTCGCCAAGAACATTTACACATACCAGGATAGATAGATATATATATATATATATATATACAGTTGAAGTCAGACGTTTACATACACCTTAGCCAAATACATTTACACTCAGTTTTTCACAATTTCTGACATTTAATCCCGGTAAAAATTCGCTGTCTTAGGTCAGTTAGGATCACCACTTTATTTTCAGAATGTGAATTGTCAGAATAATTGTAGAGTGATTTATTTCAGCTATTATTTCTTTCATCACATTCCCAGTGGGTCAGAAGTTTACATACACTCAATTAGTATTTGGTAGCATTGCTTTTTAAATTGTTGAATTTGGGTCAAATGTTTTCGGGTAGCCTTCCACAAGCTTCCCACAATAAGTTGGGTGAATTTTGGCCCATTCCTCCTGACAGAGCTGGTGTAACTGAGTCAGGTTTGTAGGCCTTCTTGCTCACACACGCTTTTTCAGTTCTGCCCACAACATTTTTGTAGGATTGAGATTAGGGCTTTGTGATGTCCACTCCAATACTTTGACTTTATTGTCCATAAGCCATTTTGCCACAAATTTGGAAGTATGCTTGGAGTCATTGTCCATTTGGAAGACCCATTTGCGACCAAGGTTTAACTTCCTGACTGATGTCTTGAGATGCTGCTTCAATATATCCACATACTTTTCTTTCCTCACGATGCCATCTATTTTGTGAAGTGCACCAGTCCCTCCTGCAGCAAAGCACCCCCACAACATGATGCTGCCACCCCCGTGCTTCACGGTTGGGATGGTGCTCTTCTTCTTGCAAGCTTCCCCCTTTTTCCTCCAAACATAACGATGGTCATTATGGCCAAACAGTTCTATTTTTGTTTCATCAGACCAGAGGACATTTCTCCAAAAAGTACGAGGTTTGTCCCCATATGCAGTTGCAAGCCGTAGTCTGGCTTTTTTATGGCGGTTTTGGAGCAGTGGCTTCTTCCTTGCTGAGCGGCCTTTCAGGTTATGTCGATATAGGACTTGTTTAACTGTGGATATAGATACTTTTGTACCTGTTTCCTCCAGCATCTTCACAATGTCCTTTGCTGCTGTTCTGGGATTGATTGCACTTTTCGCACCAAAGTACGTTCATCTCTAGGAGACAGAATGTGTCTCCTTCCTGAGCGGTATGACGGCTACGTTTTCCCATGGTGTTTATACTTGCGTACATTTGTTTGTACAGATACCTTCAGGCGTTTGGAAATTGCTCCCAAGGATGAACCAGACTTGTGAAGGTCTACAAAAAAAAAATGTCTGATTTCTTTTGATTTTTCCAATGATGTCAAGCAAAGAGGCACTGAGTTTGAAGGTCAGCCTTGAAATACATCCACAGGTACACCTCCAATTGACTCAAATGATGTCAATTAGCCAATCAGAAGCTTCTAAAGCCATGACAATGTTCAGAAATTTTCCAAGATGTTTAAAGGCACAGTCAACTTAGGGTATGTAAACTTCTGACCCACTGGAATTGTGATAGATTATTTCAATGTGTCTGTAAACAATTGTTGGAAAAATTACTTGTGTCATGCACAAAGTAGATGTCCTAACCAACTTGCCAAAACCATAGTTTGTTATCAAGAAATGTTTGGAGTGGTTGAAAAACGAGTTTTAATGACTCCAACCTAAGTGTATGTAAACTTCCGACTTCAACTGTGTGTGATATATATGACATGAATTCACACTCTCTAGATACAGTAGCTATATACACTTAACAGGCAGGGTATGGCCTGAGTAATCATCGCAAAGGCCTGCGTTCTGTATTTGAGTGTGGTCACTGGTCACAAAATATAAGGGCCTGTTATTGAAACCTGTTTGAAATGGGACTTAATCAACACGACAGGAACCAGGAGCAATAAGCACGCAGAGATTAAGTCATGCAACGCTCAGGCATTATTTCATACGTAGCCCCACTTGTAAAAGTACAAAACTGATGTGATGAATGCATTTCATTTGGGCTGATAGGTGAAGAGTGTGAAGCCGTGTCTGAAGCAGCTGCAGCAGTGCATCCAGACCATCTCTACACTCCACGACGATGAGATCCTACCCAGCAACCCTGCCGACCTGTTCCACTGGCTGCCCAAGGAGCACATGTGTGTCCTCGTCTACCTGGTGGGATACAGACACGGCGCATGACCTTTGACCTCTGGGTCATATTGTTGTCACTACATAGGTTAAAAAAAGGGATTTAACGTTGTTGTTTTTTCTCCCACAGGTGACGGTCATGCACTCCATGCAAGCAGGCTACCTGGAGAAGGCCCAGAAATACACAGACAAAGCACTCATGCAGCTGGAAAAGCTCAAAAGTAAGTCAATGGAATCCTCACCAGAGAATTACATATAGAGGTAATTTAATAGGATCTCTGTGATCTTCTGAACCATACCCTCAACAGCTCCCAGTGCTTTTTTCTTTTTCAGCAGCAGTAGTAGTATTCATGTTTGTTGTCTTTTCTAGTGCTGGACTCCAGCCCCATCCTCTCCACGTTCCAAGTCATCCTGCTGGAGCACATCATCATGTGTCGACTCGTCACTGGTCACAAGGCCACGGCACTGCAGGAGGTATGGAACTAGCTTAACATGCACATTCATTCGTGTATACAGATAGTTGGACTGAAGCGCACATGACCTGCTTGATTTTTCCATCTTCCCCTATTCTCAGATCTCTCAGGTGTGTCAGCTGTGCGCTCAGTCCCCAAGGTTGTTCACCAACCACGCATCCCAGCTACACACCCTGCTAGTGAGTATCAGTGATTGTAATTTTTTTCTCCAGATTTTTCAAGACTTTTAATGTGATTTCTTATATCTATACGTTATAAATGAAATGGACAGGCAGTCATTTTGTCCTGATTTTCTATGTTGTTCCAATCACATCCCTTATCGCGCTTGTGGTCTGTTCCAGGGTCTGTACTGCATCTCCGTGAACTGCATGGATAACGCAGAGGCGCAGTTCACTGCTGCCCTGCGGGTGAGTGACGTGAGTGTCTCTAAGATACCTATTGGCAAAATTTGAGTGACCTCTTCATTTTCTAGTTCTTGTTGTGTTTACTGAAATACGTGTTTCACTCTTCCAGCTGACGACGCACCAGGAACTGTGGGCCTTCATCGTGACCAACTTGGCCAGCGTCTACATCAGGGAAGGCAACAGGCACCAGGAGGTCAGAGGGCATCGGCTGTATTCCGAATCGCAGGGTTGTTGTGATGAATGGCACTTCTTGACTTGGGTCTAACGTCCATTTTTTTTGTTGTTATAACAGCTTTATAGCCTGTTGGAGAGGATAAACCCAGATCACAACTTCCCTGTCAGGTAAGAGAATGTGTTGTATATGTTTGTCTATGTATTTTGGCAGCTCCACGTACAATCTTGCGATGTTTGAGTCTAAATGGACTCCTTTGCCCCTCCCGTCCCAGCTCTCATTGTCTGCGAGCAGCAGCCTTCTACATCCGTGGACTCCTCTCCTTCTTCCAGGGACGATACAACGAGGCCAAGTAAGTTCACCTATGACTTACCAGACATTGTAGCAACAATTTGTTTATGTTTCCAATACATGACATACAAATAATATCTTCAACACACACACTTTGAATACCTGCTCAGTTGGAAAGAAAGCCTAAGAGCACAACTGTGAAGCCTAAACAAAGAAATGTGCGTACGACTGTGTCCCGTTAGGCGGTTCCTGAGGGAGACTCTGAAGATGTCCAATGCTGAAGACCTGAATCGTCTGACTGCATGCTCTCTGGTCCTACTGGGCCATATCTTCTACGTGCTGGGGAACCACCGGGTGAGATCACATCTCAGGGCACTCTGGGGTTTTATAGCAGTGTTTCCCAGACCGCATAATGCCTCAGAGCAATGCTAGGAGGTGTGATTCAATCTGAACCATGCATTTGGTGCTGTGTTTCCTCCAGGAGAGCAACAACATGGTTGTTCCAGCTATGCAGTTGGCCAGCAAGATCCCTGACATGTCAGTCCAGCTCTGGTCCTCAGCTCTGCTTAAGGGTAAGACAACGTCTGTGTCTGTGTCTGTGTCTGTGTCTGTGTGTGTGTGTGGTACTGACTGGGAATGTGTGTTTTCCTCCCTGTAGATCTGAACAAGGCGTGTGGGAACACGATAGATGCCCACGAGGCGGCTCAGATGCACCAGAACTTCTCCCAGCAGCTCCTGCAGGACCACATTGCTGCCTGCAGTCTCCCTGAGCACAACCTCATCAGTGTAAGGATCCATCAATCAAGCTATCAATATGTGTATATAATTAATGCACAGCCTTCTAAAGCATAACTTCATTAGGATAAGAACTCATCAATCGATATCAGTTAGTCATCATACATCAATATTTTTGTACTGCACCATGGTGAATATTTATCCACCCACAATGTCCAACATATACACTACCGGTCAACAGTTTTAGAACACCTACTCATTCAAGGGTTTTTCTTTATTTGTACTATTTTCTACATTGTAGAATAATAGTGAAGACATCAAAACTATGAAATAACACATGGAATCATGTAGTAACCAAATAAGTGTTAAACAAATCAAAATGTATTTTATATTTAAGATTCTTCAAATAGCCACCCTTTGCCTTGATGACAGTCAGATAGCGCTTGACGGTTTTTGCAGCTGCACTTGAAGATACTTTAAAAGTTCTTGAAATGTTCCGTATTGACTGACCTTCATGTCTTAAAGTAATTATGGACTGTTTCTCTTTTCTTATTTGAGCTGTTCTTGCCATAATATGGACTTGGTATTTCACCAAATAGGGCTGTCTTCTGTATACTACCCCTACCTAGTCACAACACAACTGATTGGCTCAAACGCATTAAGAATGAAAGAAATTCCACAAATTAACATTTAACAAGGCACACCTGTTAATTGAAATGCATTCCAGGCATTCCATGAAGCTGGTTGAGAGAATGCCAAGAGTGTGCAAAGCTGTCAAGGCAAAGGGTGGCTACTTTGAAGAATCTCAAATATAAACTCTATTTTGATTTAACACTTTTGTGGTTACTACGTGATTTCATAGTTTTGATGTCTTCACTATTATTCTACAATGTAGAACATAGTCAAAATAAAAACCCTTAAATGAGTAGGCGTTCTAAAACTTTTGACCAGTAACGTACATGCACAGCTAAAGGAATTAATGTGAGACAGTGAGCTGATGGACTGAGTGTTGTTGCAGTGGACGGATGGACCACCTCCAGTGGGCCAGTTCCAGGCACAGAACGGACCCACTACCAGCCTGGCCAGCCTGCTCTGAGCACCACCACGCCATGAAAGGATGAGAGATGAAGGGACAGGATGAGAGCAGTGAAGGGAAAGAAAAGAAGAGGGAGACTCGTATGCTGCTGATCTGCATACAGCCTGGATGCCGGTCTGTTTGAACATTGTTGTTACCATGCCAACGAGAAGCGCCAACTAATGCTGAAATGGAATACTACAGAGAGAGAGAACCTCAGACTGCCACTGGACACTTAATGAAAGTAGAGTACCTTATAGAGTTGAAACCTCACATCTAATCTTTTTTTTCTCAAGTTTTTACTGATATCCACATGGCAGTCAAAGCTAGCTTTTTGGTCTAGCTGGTGGTGTGTATGGTTGACTTTGAATTGCGGACAACAAGGGTTCCGTAGGTTTTTACACACAGAGAGAAAAGACACTGCCTGTAGCCCACGCTCAAAGCAGAACAATAAACCAGTGAGAAGACAGTCACTGGAGCACATGTGAGAGAACTTAAAATAATGGTTAGGCCCTACACAACAACAGTCCTAGTGGGCAATAAAGGCATTGGATTGGGTGAATATTTTAATGTTGTTTTTACTCCAATTTTTAATGGCAACAGTGTTGGCACCCCCCTTTTTTTTTGCGTCTAAAAAGTATTGTCCCCCTGAACTCTACTACAGTACACATTGCAACCGGAGGGGGGCACTGCATAGTCATATTTGAGCAACCTGTTGGTGAAATGGCAAAGGACACTTTTAGTTGTATTTTATGGAACAGTTTTTAAATGGTGATATGTTTTTCAAGAATACCACAATTCTTATTCACTGTGTAATTATGTGAAAGTCACTTTTTTTTTTTTTGTATGGTGTATCACAATGCAGACTTGATTTTCGCAGCCTTACAAACCATTTTGCAACGACACCTATGTGTTGTAAATATTTAACAATTTATTTTACCAAATGAATCATTTATTCGATTTTGTAAAGTTTAACTATTTTATATACCAGGTTTGACAATATATCAGTTTCACTTTTCTTTCTTTTTGCAGATATGTTTTTGTAATATGGCATGTAAACATTTAGACTTTTTCCCCGTTGTGTATTTTGATGTTTATGAATGATTTAAACATGTAAAGGCTAGGTTTGGTCAGTTGTGAATCAAAATGGTCGAGCTACGACAGCCTTAAGTTATCAAGTCTATTTTATACTATTGAATTATTAGGGGTTGGTTATTTTCAACACATTATCAAGAAAAGTTTTGAATAGAATTGCTAAAGGAAAGTTATTTTGCATCCACCTAAAAAAATAATAATAATAATGTTTATGCTGATCTGAACACTCCAACATACAAATGTTACCTTTAACTTTTCTTTTGAGACCAAATAAATCGGCTGTTACAGAGCGTTGGTCCTGATTGGAGACAACAGATCATCTAACAGCTCTGTTCAACCCATGTAACAGACACCTTGACCCCAATCCTGTGAGAATTGGCTATACACGACACTTAAAATGCTAATTTTCACATTTATGCTTGAGGGCACATTTATGCCCACAATGTAGGCTGGAAGAGATGTGTGGAAATGGTTGAAGGTTAGGCAATGGTACTTTGAAAGAAACTTAAGAACATCGTTTCTGCATTGGAAGTTTCTCTCCCCGCTATACCCCTTCCTGAGAGAATGGTAAAACCAAAGGTCTAATTGTGTGTAGTGACCAAGGTTTGAATTACACATTTAAAAAATTGTTGGCCAGACCAATGTACACATTCTTAACATTTTTGGAGGTTTCCATGTTTAATATTGTGAAGATTATGGGAGAGCCCTGCCCTTCCGTGGTCTTGATTTTTGTCCTCCAGATATTGATCAAACCTAAATGAATAATGATGCGAACAGAAGGAAGTGTATAGAAGTCCCAGTGGCCCTGTCCCAGTGTGGTGTGCGGTCTGTATCTGAGGTTGTTGTACACAGAATTCTAATTCTTATTCCATATGAAACTAGTCTTACCTTGACTCGGTGTCCTTCATTCCTCAACCTCTTCTCCTCCAATGTGTTTTGAGAAGGTTGAGGAATCAATGACACACGGAATCAAGGAAAGACATTTGAGATTTATTCAATGGTTGCTACCACAGGGACATTAGAAGTTGGTAGAAGTCCAAATACATATTATCATCCCCTAATGGATTGGGCATTGGTCCAGTAACCCGCAGCGAATGGTTGCTGTTTGGAATACCCGAGCCATCAAGGTGAAAAATCTGTCGGTGTCTTTGAGCGAGGCACTTAACCCTAATTTTTCTCCAGTGGCGCCATACTACTATGGCTAGGGTTCTGGTGGCATACACTGATCCTACATCTGTAGTTAGAGGCATCTTCTACCTCGAGCGGACATGAGCCAGTTATGGATATCGGTCCTTCAGAGAGACTCAGTCACATTATTCTCTTTGTCTGATTTGCAGAGCCGAGACTGACACCGCAGCGTAAGGTAGAAAGTGCACTTAACCACAGGCCTAGTATCTGACTACCCTACCCCTGATCTAAATCTTAACTGTTAGGGAGATGACAAGATATCTGAACCTGTGTCAGAGTGTAGAGGCCACTTCTACCCCCTCAGACAGCTCTACTGAAAGGGCAGGAGAAAAACACAAATACCCCCACATAGAATCTGCTTCATCTCAATGCACATGTTTACCCTCCAATGGTTTTTGAAAGACGAGAGTGAAAAGAGATGAGCTTGGGAAGAGAAAGAAGGGGAGGGGGGAGAGAGTCAAAGACTGTTGTGAGTGTGATACTAGCCATTTATACTTATTAGGTAATAGGTGTCTTAGCAAAGCTATGAGGAGGAAGCCACTTCCTGCCAAATAGTGAGTGGGGCTGATCGTGACTGGGACAGCTACTTTGTGCTTTGTTATAGTACTTCATGGGAATTAAGTTGAAGCTGTCATGTTGTTACTGGTGGCCATTACCTCATGCAGGGAGAGTAGAGAAGCCACAGTCCTGACCAGGCCACAGTGAAAGAAGCGCAGTGTGAATCTGAAATTAGGACGTGGTTCTGTGTTCTTATCGATTGATCATTATAATGTGTTGTGGTTGATGAATATTTAGCAGAGAGCATTCATTCACATTTTCACGTCTTTATGAAAGACGCATAATGAATGTGGTCTGTTTTCTCACTAATGCTTACTGTAAATAGAGAAAAAAAACAGGGAGTTAGAGAGCGAGAGGGAGTCAGGGAATGTAAGGGGTCTTATAAAAGGGGGCCATGGCATGAGCAAACTTACATCACAAGCACAACACTTCCATTGTATTACTACATTTACAAACTTACAAGTGTATGGGAAATAAAGTCGTATGACAGGACAGCAGGTAGCTTAGCGGTTAAGGGCGTTGGGACAGTAACCGAACGGTCACTGGTCCGAATCTGTCCATTTGCCCTTGAGCAAGCCATTTAACTCTAACTGCTCCTGTAAGTCGCTCTGGATAAGATTATCTGCTAAATGACAAAAAATGTAATGACGCGATAGTGCTAGGAGGAGGGCTGAGAGTGTTATAGAAACCCAGTTGCTGTCTGAAGAGCGTGGTATCCAGTCTTCGATGGATGGGTCGCTTCTCAGACTGCAGTAGGTAGTTTCTCACTGAGAGACCAGAACAAAGAAGCAACCTGAATGTCTGCAGTAGTCTTGTATAGTAATATCCTACTCTTTGCTCCTAGTCCTGGGGGGCTGTAGGCTTTTGTCTCAGCCTAATGCTACATAGATAAATCCCACCATGAAGTACTCTACGCAAACGGAGCGACGGAGTGTCATAGCACACACAATTGCCTCAATGACTAGGATGCTGGTTGTTCACGAGAAAGGAAAGACCAGGCAAACAGAGATGGCAGAGTGGAGAGGTCTGACATCATTCGGGAAAAGGGAGAACGGCCCCATTCACTGCATTATAAACAAGCAACAGGGCTTTACTCTGACACTAGCAGACACAGGAACCTGTGAAGAGATGATAGAGATGTGTGTAGTAACTTAGGGCCAAGATAAGACTACCCTGCAGCTTACAGGATATATCAGGGGCCTTATGTTCTCCAGGTATGAGTTACCCATAGGCACAGCCTAATCTATAACGTCTATTACGTTTGAGTCATTTAGTAGACGCTCTTATCCAGAGCGATTTACAGGAGCAACTAGGGTTAAGTGCCTTGCTCAAGGGCACACAGATGTTTCACCTAGTCGGCTCAGGGATTCAAACCAGCAACCTTTTGGTTACAGGTCCAATGCTCTTAAGCGCTAGGCTCCCTGATGCCTTCATTAAGGAGGGGAAACACAAAACTGACCTCAGATCAGTGTTTATGGCAACTTCATCCTGCTCCTCCTTTTTGTGTCTTTTGGGATGAACAGCAGGACAGTTAGCTGATAAAGCATTCACTTTGAATTTCCCTTTTTGAGTATCCCTCTCTCGGTCCCCCTGCTCTTTGGTGTATCTATCTCACCACTTCACCCCCCTGAGTACTATGGAGTAGGATGAAGTTGACACTGGTCTAAGGTCAGTATGGTTAGCATTTGGGCAGAGCAAGGTAAACTAAGCTGATCCAATACCTGTTTGTAGAGGAAACCTAAAAACTCACATCTCCCCACTTCCCTCTCACACAGAGCATGCATTTAGGTGAGCTGTGGTCATTTCCCATTTGGAGATGAACTAGATTAGAAGACTGAAATTGAACATTACACCAAGGGTGGGGTCTCAATCATACATGCCCAAGGGCAGGCTATTCACGATGGTATGATATTGCTGATGTAGAGACAGTTTGCTTCTGTATTATCTTCTGACCTGCTATGAAGAGAGAATGGGATATGGCCTCGATCACTGTGCATGTGAATAGGGCTCCTCAGACCCATGCCTATGGCAACTGATCTGGGATCAGTTCTACCTATTCTAGTTCTGACTATGGCCATTGTAGGCTCAAAAGCAAGTCGGATCCTGTTACAGGTATTGAAGACAAGAAGCAACCACAAGACCTAGGGACCCTGGCATGTTGGTGCTGCTTTGCCCCTTGATGGTCAGTGGTTATAGATATGCACAGGGTCCCCCTGGCGTGTTGAAGGGCGCATGCCCGCTGCGGTGACGCCGCAGCTCCATGTGTGTTGAGAAGCGCATTATTTGGCAACAGAGGCGGTAGCGGGGAGGGCAGAAAAGATACAGGGTATACCCTGAATTTCAAAAAATACATCGAATAATTGCAGCAGATTGTCACCCTAAATACCTTGGACGAAGCGCAGTCGACGGATCGCTGTCGAATCGACCGAGTAAGTTGATTGAGATGTTCCGAAGTTTTTTGGGGGAAGTGGATTGAGGGAAGCCTTTTATTTGGACTTATCGAGAGCCAGCTCCTCTTCCTCCACCTATCTGTGACGATAGAGAAACTGATGGGCTGTTGAAAAGTAGCACTTCTCCGCAGAATGAAAGCGCTTACGGTTGGGAACGGGCTTCATACGTTTATAGAAGTTGCATCTCCAGGCTTTATTGTTATGTCCACACATAGTTTGACAATATTTCGAATTTTAATTTCACTTCGCCAATGTAATTTTAGAATGGGCTTGATCGAACAGAGACTGTCAATCTGGATTGTCGTGGACTGGGAGTTCAAATTATTTTTAGAGCAGCACTTTGTTACATGGCTAGTTACTTAGTTATCTTTTTTGTCAACCCAGGTAGATGGCTTGCCAGTGCGAATATTCATTATCCCGAATTACTTAACACATGTAATACGTTATACTATTATTTAAGTAGAACGCGAATACATTTAGCAGGCTTTGGAGTTTACATTTTCCTCTGGCCACATTCTCCCCAACGAAGGCAAGCTAGCCCTAGCTAACGTCCTAGTAGCTACTTGTTTCTTTTACGCCTGCTACGTTAGGTTAGTAAGTTACTTGATTGGCTTTATCTTAGGTCCGGGTACCTGGTGGTTGTTTATTTTGTCATACAAAAAAACGTCGCTACCATAGCTCAATTTCAGCTTTTCATGTAACTTAAATGCACCAAGTTGTGGTTTCGTGAACTGCGTGTTGGTGTTTCACTTTTTGGGGAAAATAACTGGACAGGTACTGGTAGCTAGTAACGTTAAGATAGCAAGGTGGCCAATAATAATTCATTGGTATTATTTATGCTAGCTGGCAGCTAGGTTATTTTCATGGTTGCGCGATTTATAAACATGTTGTGGTCGAACGTGGCGCCGGTCAGAATACAGCGTGGGCTGTGTTTAGTTTTTAAAGGGGGGAGTTTGCGTGTTCGGGAATTTTGATGGTTAATGTGGGTTTGACGGTGGCGTAATGGTGGACGGTGCCTTGGTCTGAGCCCCTGCCCTAGTCGTGGCACTTAACCCTACAGGCTGCCAGTGTTCTACTGTATCAAAATAGTCCTTGGTAATCTTCCTACTTCTGCAACGACCATGGTCTTCCTCCTCTTAAAGCTGAACGCACACACATTTACTCAAACTCACACACACTTTCTCTCCTGCCTAGCGGTATGAGTCGGCTGATGCAGTGCAAAAGTAGCTGAGCCAGTCACTGTATTGTAAGGCATGCACAGATTCAGTTGTGTTCAGTTGTCAGTGACCGGTTCCTATACACCTCAGTTGTGTCCAGTTTTCTTTCGGCTGCTCGGAAAGTGCTTTTTTTAAAATGTGCTTTTTTGTTCACTTATGTCAATTTCGGGCTCACTTTGATTGGTGAACTATAGGCCAATCATGCAGAGGGTTCTTGTAGCCAGAGAGTGTAGGCTAAGAGTAGCCTCTGGGTATGGGTCCTTAGTTTTTCCTGTTCAGGTCACATAGTCAGGAAATACTCAGGCCCCTAGTTATGTGTAACCAAGTAGTACGCTTGGTTCCTGTTTTAGTTTTTCTCAACAATTAGCATATGAAAATGGTTTGCATGATAAGGCTATCTGCCTGCTGTAGTGCTGATTGGTTTATCTTCGGGATTCTAGAGTAATACGAAAGAGAGCTTCTGGAATGGTCAATCATTTGTTCGTCAGAGCAATCGCTTTGGGGGTTCTTTGCGATGCGTTATCACATGGTTGCATTAATAAGCACCCTAATGGAGGCAGAGATCTGTATACAATGACAAGATGCTCAGGTTTCCGCCCCAGCAATGGGAGTCGTTGTCCCAAAGGCAGGAAGACAGGCGACAAGCATAGGTTCAAAATAAGCCCATAGAAACGCGTTGGGCTTATTTTGGACAGATTTTGGCGAGAGTCCAATCTATTGCTTTGCCTCTTCTCTGACGTGGGCTTCTTTAATCAAGAGGACCTTATAGGGAAAGGGGGATACCTAGTCCGTTATGCAACTTAAATGTGGCTAACGCATTTAACCCAACTCCTCTGAATCAGAGAGGTGCGGGGGGCTGCCTTAATCGGCACCCATATCTTCGGTGCCCGGGGAACAGTGGGTTAACTGCCTTGCTCAGGGGCAGAACGATACATTTTTACCTTGTCAGCTCGAGATTCGATCCAGCAACCTTTCAGTTACTGGCCCAACGCTCTAACCACTAGGCTATTCACTATAATTAAAGTTGTCCTCACATTGCCAGTGAGACATTCTGGGCACATTGTAATATGAACTTGGATGGAGAGTAGCAGAGTAGAGACTTTGTATCACTTGGCAGGCCTAAGCAGGCTGACATTTCAGGCAGTCTTTTCAAAGAGCTCTTACACTAAAAGGGCATCATTAATTTCACAGTATTATTCCAACTTCATAGTGTGGAAATATATATCAAACACAGGACAATCACGTTTTTGACTGGGTCTTTAACAAGTTAGGAGCACAACATAACATGTAATATTTTTTCAATCAATTTAGATATAGCCTATGGGCATTTTCATGTAAAAGGACCCATGATCACCAAAACGTGAAGTTCATAGGAGCATATCAAAATGGGTGTAAAATGAATGCTAAGAGTATATATTTTTGGGAAATGAAGGCTTGGATACTTATTTTTAAGATGTAAAATGGTTGAAAAATGTAAGTAAAGGCTTTTGATATATAACTCAGCAAAAAAAGAAACATCCTCTCACTGTCAACTGCATTTATTTTCAGCAAACTTAACGTGTAAATATTTGTATGAACATAACAAGATTCAACAACTGAGACATAAACTGAACAAGTTCCACAGACATGTGACTAACAGAAATGGAATAATGTGTCCCTGAACAAAGTGGGGGTCAAAATAAAAAAAAACTGTCAGTATCTGGTGTGGCCACCAGCTGCATTAAGTAATGTAGTGCATCTCCTCCTCATGGACTGCACCAGATTTGCCAGTTCTTGCTGTGAGATGTTACCCCACTCTTCCACCAAGGCACCTGCAAGTTTTCGGACTTTTCTGGGGGAATGGCACCAGCCCTCACCCTCCAATCCAACAGGTCCCAGACGTGCTCAATGGGATTGAGATCCGGGCTCTTCGCTGGCCATGGCAGAACACTTGCAGGAAGTCACGCACAGAACAAGCAGTATGGCTGGTGGCATTGTCATGCTGGAGGGTCATGTCAGGACGAGCCTGCAGGAAGGGTACCACATGAGGGAGGAGGAAATCTTCCCTGTAACGCACAGTGTTGAGATTGCCTGCAATGACAACAAGCTCAGTCCGATGATGCTGTGACACACTGCCCCAGACCATGACGGACCCTCCACCTCCAAATCGATCCCGCTCCAGAGTACAGGCCTCGGTGTAACACTCATTCCTTCGACGATAAACGCGAATCCGACCATCACCCCAGGTGAGACAAAACTGCGACTTGTCAGTGAAGAGCACTTTTTGCCAGTCCTGTCTGGTCCAGCGACGGTGGGTTTGTGCCCATAGGCGCCATTGTTACCGGTGATGTCTATTTTTTGCTGAGTTTATATACACAATACGAGTCAAAAGTTTGGACACACCTACTCATTCCAGGATTTTTCTTACATTTTTACTATTTTCTACATTGTAGAATAATAGTGAAGACATCAAAACTATGACATAACACATATGGAATCATGTAGTAGGCAAAAAAGTGTTAAACAAATAAAAAATATATTTGATATTCTTCAAAGTAGCCACCCTTTGTCTTGACAGCTTTGCACACTCTTGGCATTCTCTCATGAGGAAGTAACCTGGAATGCATTTCAATTAACAGGTGTGTCTTATGTTCATTTGTGGAACTTCTTTCTTTCCTTAATGCGTTTGAGCCAATCAGTTGTGTTGTAGGGGTGGTATACAGAACATAGACCAATTTGGTAAAAGACCAAGTCCATATTATGGCAAGAACAGCTCAAATAAGCAAAGAGAAACGACAGTCCATCATTACTTTAAGACATGAAGGTCAGTCAATCAAGAACATTTCAAGAACATTGAAAGTTTCTTCAGGTGCAGTCGCAAGAACCATCAAGCGCTATGATGAAACTGACTCTCATGAGGACTGCCACAGGAAAGGAAGACCCAGAGTTACCTCTGCTGCAGAGGATAAGTTCATTAGTTACCAGCCTCAGAAATTGCAGCCTAAATAAATGCTTCAAAGAGTTCAAGTAACAGACACATCTCAACATCAACTGTTCAGAAGAGACTGTGTGAATCAGGCCTTCATGGTTGAATTGCTGCAAAGAAGGTGAACGGATGATCTCCGCATGTGTGGTTCCCACCTTGAAGCATGGAGGAGGAGGTGTGGGGGTGCTTTGCTGGTGACACTGTCTGTGATTTATTTAGAATTCAAGGCACACTTAACCAGCATGACCACCACAGTATTCTGCAGCGATAAGCCATCCCATCTGGTTTGCGCTTAGTCCCACTATCATTTGTTTTTCAACAGGCCAATGACCCAACACACCTCCAGGCTGTGTAAGGGGTATATTACCAAGAAGGAGCGCGATGGAGTGCTGCATCAGAAGACCTGGCCTCCACAATCACCAGACCTCAACCCAATTGAGATGGTTTGGGATGAGTTGGACTGCAGAGTGAAGGAAAAGCAGCCAACAAGTGCTCAGCATATGTGGGAACTCCTTCAAGACTGTTGGAAAAGCATTCCAGGTGAAGCTGGTTGAGAGCATGCCAAGAGTGCAAAGCAAGCAAAGGCAATGGGTGGCTACTTTTAAGAATCTCAAATATATTTTCATTTGTTTAACACTTTTTTGGTTACTACAGTGTTCCATATGTGTTATTTCATAGTGTTGATATCTTCACTATTATTCTACAATTTAGAAAATAGTACAAATAAAGGAAAAACCCTGGAATGTGTAGTTGTCCAAACTTTTGACTGGTACTGTGTGTGTGTGTGTGTGTGTGTGTGTGTGTGTACACATGCACAAACACTAACGTTCAAAAGTTTGTCACTTATTAATGTCCTTATTGTTTTGAAAGAAAAGCAAAAAAAATATTGGCCATTAAAATGTCAAATTGATCAGAATTACAGTGTAGACATTGTTAATGTTGTAAATGACTATTGTAGCTGAAAACGGCAGATAAAAAAAAATGGAATATCTACATAGGTTTACAGATGCCCATTATCAGCAACCAATACTCCCATGTTCCAATGGCATGTTACCTAATCCAAGTTTACCATTTTAAAAGGCTAATTAATCAATAGAAAACCCCTTTGCAATTATGTTAGCACAGCTGAAAACTGTTGTGCTGATTTAAAGAAGCAATAAACCTGGCCTTCTTTAGACTAGGTGAGTATCTGGAGCATCAGCATTTGTGGGTTCGATTGCAGGCTCAATATGGCCAGAAACAAAGACCTTTCTTCTGAAACTCATCAGTCTATTCTTGTTCTGAGAAATGAAGGCTAGTCCATGCGAGAAATTGCCAAGAAACTGAAGATCTCGTACAACACTTTGTACTCTTCTCTTCCCAGAACAGAGCAAACTGGCTCTAACCAGAATAGAAAGAGGAGTGGGAGGCCCCGGTGCACAACTGAGCATGAAGACAAGTACATTAGTGTCTAGTTTGAGAAACAGACGCCTCACAAGTCCTCAACTGGCAGCTTCATTAAATAGTACCCGCAAAACACCAGTCTCAACGTCAACAGTGAAGAGGCGACTCCGGGATGCTGGCCTTTTAGACAGAGTTGCAATGAAAAAGCCATATCTCAGACTAGCCAATAAAAATAGAAGATTAAGATGCTCAAAAGAACACAGACACTGGACAAAGGAAGATTGGGAAAAAGTGTTATGGACAGACGAATCTAAGTTTGAGGTGTTCGGATCACAAAGAAGAACATTCATGAGTTCAGAACAAATGTAAAGATGCTGGAGGAGTGCTTGACGCCATCTGTCTAGCATAATGGAGGCAATGTGATGGTCTGGGGGTGCTTTGGTGGTGGTAAAGTGGGAGATTTGAACAGGGTAAAAGGGATCTTGAAGAAGGAAGGCTATCACTCCATTTTGCAACGCCATGCCAAACCCTGTGGACGGCGCTTAATTGAGCCAATTTCCTCCTACAACAGAACAATGATCCAAAGCACAGCGCCAAACTATGCAAGAACTATTTACGGAAGAAACAGTCAGCTGGTATTCTGTCTATATTGGAGTGGCCAGCACAGTCACAGGATCTCAACCCTATTGAGCTGTTGTGGGAGCAGCTTGACTGTATGGTATATAAGAAATGCCCATCAAGCCAATCCAATTTGTGGGAGGTGCTTCAGAAAGCATGGGGTGATCTCTTCAGATTACCTCAACAAATTGACAACTAGAATGCCAAAGGTCTGCAAGGCTGTAATTTCTGCAAATGGAGGATTCTTTGATGATAGCAAAGTTTGAAGGACACAATTATTATTTCAATTAAAAATAATTATTTATAACCTTGTCAACGTCTTGACTATATTTCCTATTAATTTTGCAACTCATTTCATGTACGTTTTCATGGAAAACAAGGACATTTCTAAGTGACCCGGACTTTTGAACTGTAGTGTATGTGTGTGTGTCATCTCTCCTGGATCTTACTGACACCTTCCCATGAGCCTCCTCTCTTTACATTTAGTGTAACCAGCATCCTCACCCACTGAGTACCAACCGAGTTGAAATATAGTTAACATTTGGTCAGTCCACCCTGGCCTGGATGTTAACGTCCACAGACTGACTAGACCAAATCCAAACCCATCATTGATGTTTGGATAGCACAGTATCGAATACAGACCAGTACAGCACCATACTGTACAGTGAGCACAGTACAGTACAATACAGTAAGTACAAGTACTAAAGTCTACCCTTCTCTGCTGTGCTGTGCTCTACTGAAATTAAGAAATATCAGAGGCTGGAATATAAATATATGTACATATAATATATATAAATATCTACATATCGTGGTGTGTTTTGTATATAACATTATTATAGTGACCAGTGTTCAATGACTAGAATACAGTATATTCCTTTATTTATATAAAGAATACGGTATATACCTTTATTTAGACCAATTGACATTTTCCACATTTTGTTATGTTACAGCCTTATTCTAATATTGATTAAATTGTTCAGGGGAAAAACTATACACACAGTACCCTATGATGATGAAACAAAAACTTTTATACATTTTGGCAAATGTATTAAAAATAAAAAACTGAAGGGCTTCCCGGGTGGTGCTTGAGGCATCACTACAGTCCCGGGTTCGATCCCAGGCTGTGTCACATTGCATTTCCTTGTCTCATTGTGCTCTAGCGACTCCTTGTGGCGGGCCGGGTACCTGCAAGCTGACTTCGGTCGCCAGCTGGATGGTGTTTTCTCCGACATGTTGGTGTGGCTGGCTTCCGGGTTAAGCGAGCAGTGTGTCAAGAAGCAGTGTGGCTTATATTGTGCTATAGCTTGCAAAATAAACAAATGTGACTCTGGGTGACAACATAAGGAAGACTGTTTTTTCCAACATTAGTAATGTTTTCCTCAAAACATTTATTCAAATCAAAGGAAATTTTATTTGTCACATGCGCTGAACTTACAGTGAAATGCTTACTTAGAAGTCCTTAACCAACAATGCAGTTTTAAGAAAAATAAGTGTAAAGTTAAAATTTAAAATACCAAATAGTTAAAGAGCAACAGTAAAATAACAGTAGCGAGGCTATATACAGGGGGTACCGGTACGCTGTCAATGTGCGGGGGCACCTCGGTTAGTCGAGGTAATTGAGGTAATATGTACATGTACAGTTGATGTCGGAAGTTTACATACACCTTAGCCAAATACATTTAAACTCAGTTTTTGACAATTCCTGAAATTTAATCCTAGCAAAAATTCCCTGTCTTAGGTCAGTTAGGATCACCACTTTATTTTAAGAATGTGAAATGTCAGAATAATAGTAGAGAATTATTTATTTCAGCTTTTATTTCTTTCATCACATTCCCAGTGGGTCAGAAGTTTACATACACTCAATTAGTATTTGGTAGCATTGATCTTAAATTATTTAACTTGGGTTAAACGTTTCGGGTAGCCTTCCACAAGCTTCCCACAATAAGTTGGGTGAATTTTGGCCCATTCCTCCTGACAGAGCTGGTGTAACTGAGTCAGGTTTGTAGGCATCCTTGCTCGCACAAGCTTTTTCAGTTCCGCCCACACATTTTCTATAGGATTGAGGTCAGGGCTTTGTGATGGTCACTCCAATACCTTGAATTTGTTGTCCATAAGCCATTTTGCCACAACTATGCTTGGGGTCATTGTCCATTTGGAAGACCCATTTGTGACCAAGCTTTAACTTCCTGACTGATGTCTTGAGATTATTATTTTTTTTCTCGCTTTTTCTCCCCAATTTCGTGGTGTCCAATTGTTAGTAGTTACTGTCTTGTCTCATCGCTACAACTCCCGCACGGACTCGGGAGAGGCGAAGGTCGAGAGCCATGCGTCCTCCGAAACACAACCCAACCAAGACGCACTGCCTCTTAACACAGCGCGCATCCAACCCGGAAGCCAGTCGCACCAATGTGTCGGAGGAAACACCGTACACATAAACACCGCGCCGCCCCATGGGCCTCCCGGTCGTGGCCGGCTGCAACAGAGCCTGGGCTCGAACCCAGAGACTCTGGTGGTGCAGTGCCTTAGACCACTGCGCCACCCGGGAGGCTGATGTCTTGAGATGTTGCTTTAATATATCCACATACTTTTCCTACCTCATGATGCCATCTATTTTGTGAAGTGCACCAGTCCCTCCTGCAGCAAAGCACCCCCACAACATGATGCTGCCACCCCGTGCTTCACGATTAGGATGGTGTTCTTCGGGTTTCAAGCCTTCCCTTTTTTCCTCCAAACATAACGATGGTCATTATGTCCAAACAGTTCTATTTTTGTTTCATCAGACCAGAGGACATTTCTCCAAAAATTGCCGTCTTTGTCCCAATGTGCAGTTGCAAACCGTAGTCTGGCTTTTTTATAGTGGTTTTGGAGCATTGGCTTCTTCCTTGCTGAGTAGCCTTTCAGGTTGTCGATTATAGGACTCGTTTTACTGTGGATATAGATACTTTTGTACCTGTTTCCTCCGGCATCTTCATGAGGTCCTTTACTGTTGTTCTGAGATTGATTTGCACTTTTTGCACCAAAGTACGTTCATCTCTAGGAGACAGAACGCGTCTCCTTCTTGTGCAGTATGACGGCTGCGTGGTCCCATGGTGTTTATACTTGCGTACTATTGTTTGTACAGGTGAACGTGGTACCTTCAGGCGTTTGGAAATTGCTCCCAAGGATGAACCAGATTTGTGTCTACAATTTTTTTTCTGAGGTCTTGGCAGATTTCTTTAGATTTTTCCCATGATGTCAAGCAAAGAGGCACTGAGTTGTTTGACGGTAGACCTTGAAATACATCCACAGGTGCACTTCCAATTGACCAAAATTATGTCAATTAGCCTAACAGAAGCTTCTAAAGCCATGACATAATTTTTTGGAATTTTCCAAGCTGTTTAAAGGCACAGTCAACTTAGTGTATGTAAACTTCTGACCCACTGGAATTGTGATACACTGAATTAGAAGTGAAATAATCTGTGTGTAAACAATTGTTGGAAAAATTTGCATGTGTCAGGCACAATGTAGATGTCCTAACTGACTTCCCAAAACTGTAGTTTGTTAACAAGAAATTTGTGGAGTAGTTGGAAAAACGAGTTTTAATGACTCCAACCTATGTATATGTAAACTTCCGACTTCAACTGTAGGTGGATTTAAAGTGACTATGCATAGATAATAACCGAGAGTAGCAGCAGCGTAAAAGAGGGAGTGGGGGGGGGAATGCAAATAATCTGGGTAGCCATTTGATTAATTGTTCAGCAGTTTTATGGCTTGGGTGTAGAAGCTGTTAAGGAGCCTCTTGGACCTAGAATTGGTGCTCCGGTACTGCTTGCCGTGCGGTCGCAGAGAGAGTCTGGAGTCTTTGATAATTTTTAGGGCCTTCCTCTGACACCACCTGGTATAGAGGTACTGGATGGCAGGAAACTTGGCCCCAGTGATGTACTGGGCCGTACGCACTACCCTCTTTAGTGCCTTGTGGTCGGAGGCTAAGCAGTTGCCATACGAGGCAGTGATGCAACCAGTCAGGATGCTCTCGATGGTACAGCTATATAACTGTTTGAGGATCTGAGCACCCATGCCAAATCTTTTCAGTCTACTGAGGCTTTGTCGTGCCCTCTTCACGACTGCCTTGGTGTGTTTGGACGATGTTAGTTTGTTGGTGAAGTCAATACCAAAGGAACTTGAAGCTCTCAACCTGCTCCACTACAGCCCAGTCGATGAGAATGGGGGCGTATTCGGTCCTCCTTTTCCTGTTGTCCACACTGCCAGGTCTCTGACCACCTCCCTATAGGCTGTCTCATCGTTGTTGGTGATCTAGCCTACCACTGTTGTGTTGTCTGCAAACTTAATGATGGTGTGGGAGTCGTGCCTGGCCATGCAGTCATGGGTGAACAGGGAGTGCAGGAGGGGACTAAGCACGCACCCCTGAGGGGCCCGCCTGTTATGGATCAGCATGGCAGATGTGTTGTTACCTACCCTTTCCACCTGGGGCCGGCCCGTCAGGAAGTCCAGGATCCAGTTGCAGAGGGAGGTGTTTAGTCCCAGGGTCCTTAGCTTAGTGATGAACTTTGAGGGCACTATGGTGTTGAACGCTGAGCTGTAGTCAATGAATAGCATTCTCACGTAGGTGTTCCTTTTGTCCAGGAATCTCCTGCAATCTCCAAAAGAGATTCCATCATCTGTGGATCTGTTGGGGTTGTATGCAAATTGGAGTGGGTCTAGGGTTTCTGGGATAATGGTGTTGATGTGAGCCATGACCAGCCTTTCAAAGCACTTTTTGGCTACAGACGTGAGTGCTACGGGTCGGTACTCATTTAGGCAGGTTACCTTAGTGTTCTTGGGCACAGGGACTATGGTGGTCTGCTTGAAACATGTAGGTATTACAGACTCGGACAGGGAGAGGTTGAAAATGTCAGTGAAGACACTTGCCTGTTGGTCAGCGCATGTTCGGAGTACACGTCCTGGTAATCCATCTGGCCCCCCGGCCTTATGAATGATAAATGTTGACCTGTTTAAAGGTCTTACTCAGATCGGCTACGGAGAGCGTGATCACACAGTCGTCCGGAACAGCTGATGCTCTCATGCATGCCTCTCATGCATGCTTCAATTTTGCTTCCCTCAACGCGAGCATAGAAGTAATTTAGCTGGTCTGGTAGGCTCGTGTCACTGGGCAGCTCAGTCTGTTATAGTTTGTAAATCCTGCCACATCCGACTAGCGTCGGAGCCAGTGTAGTACTATTCAATCTTAGTACTGTATTGATTCTTTGCCTGTTTAATGGTTCGTCTGAGGGCATAGCAGGATTTTTTTTTATAAGCGTCCGGTTTAGAGTCCCACTCCTTGAAAGACGAAGCTTTCATTGTGAATGTTGCATGCAATCCCTGGCTTCTGGTTGGGGTATGTATGTACAGTCACTGTGGGGACGACGTCATCGATGCACTTATTGATGAAGCCAGTGACTGATGTGGTGTACTCCTCAATGCCATCCGAAGAATACCAGAACATATGTGCTAGCAAAACAGTCCTGTATGAAGCATTGCTTCATCTGACCACTTTCTTATTGATCGAGTCACTGGTGCTTCCTGCTTTAGTTTTTGCTTGTAAGCAGGAATCAGGAGGATAGTATTATGGTCAGATTTGCCAAATGGAGGGAGAGCTTTGTACGTGTCTCTGTATGAAGTAAAGGTGGTCTGGAGTTTTTCCCTCTGGTTGCACATTTAATATACTGGTAGAAATTAGGTAAAACGGATTTAAGTTTCCCTGCATTAAAGTCCTCGGGCCACTAGGAGCACCGCTTCTGGATGAGTGTTTTCCTGTTTGCTTATGGCCCTATACACCTCATTGAGTGCCAGCATCGGTTTGTGGTGGTAAATAGACATCTACTAAGAATATAGATAAAATCTCTCTTGGTGAATAGTGTGGTCTACAGCTTATCATGAGATACTCTACTTCAGGTGAGCAAAAGCTCGAGACTTCCTTAGATTTTGTGCACCAGCTGTTTGCAAATATTCATAGACCACCATCCCTTGTCTTACCAGAGGACACTGTTCTGTCCTGGCGAAAAGCTTAAAACACGCCAGCTGTATGTTATTCATGCCGCTGTTCAGCCACGACTCGGTGAAACATAAGATATTACAGTTTTTAATGTCCCGTTGGTAGGATATATGTGATCGTAGTTTGTCTTTTATTTTCCATGGATTGTACTTTGGCTAAACCTTGTGCTTTTCATTGAGAGGCAGATATCCAAGACCCTTTCATTGGGAACAGAACTCCAAAACCCAAACTCTCAAACCAAAGCTAAAGCTGGATATCTGCCTCAATGAAAAGCACAAGGTTTCTGAAACAAGCTCATTGGTTAGTTCATTCTTGAATATCACAGGCTACAGATCTCAAGTTTGAATGGTCATTTTAAAAGGATTATTCTCATGTTTGAGGTGCTATTCATTTAATCCATAAATCCAATATGTTGTATAGCATTGCAGCATCCTTGCAAGAAAAGTGCGTATGTGTGCAGAGCTGACTTGCCTAGTTAAATTAAATAAATACAATTACCATCCTCAGTTTCAATGGCAGACCAGCCCAATTCTCCATGTAAGGAGTTGAAATATTATCATTTCACTTCCAAAATGCTGTTCTAATAGCCTCCTAGCTTCCCTGTAACCCACCCCAGCTTCCATATGATGACAGCTGCAGACTAGTTCTCTTGCTTGACCATTTGTATATTGCTCTAAGAAATAAATATTGTCTTGACTCCTGTCAGCTTTGCTGTCTATACTGTGCTCAAAGGCTCTTATGAATGACTGGAATTTCTCTGACAGGAAGTAGTCAACCTTTGCTGCTTGACAATGAGTTCAGTCACTTTGCTTTGTCTGTGTAGAACAGCAGCAAATTTAACCTGCTCAGAATTGTTTGGCATATTGGTGCCACCTGTTGGCCATGAAGATATATGCTGGTGGCTACTCCTAGGCCATACATCTTGAATGCGCTTTGGGTTCAGGCGAGGACTAGTGTACATTTCATCCTCCTCTGGTGAGTTCTCCACAGAATACGGATTGACCTTTTCCAGGGTTCTAAGAGACCTCATTATTCTGGACTCCTCATGATATACGTTCATGCAAATCCTTTTGTGTCTTTTGTCCCATTTGTAAGGAATCTTCATGTTCTTCCAGAACTTTTACTTTGGCATTAGATGGGCTTGCATTTCCAGGTTTTCCTTTTTGTCATTTAGCTCAGCTAGTATTTCTGCTTCTGCCTTGGCCAAGAGGGCCATCCCTTATCCTAGTTGAAGTTGTGGAGGAAGCCTTTGAGGATCTCCTAGAGTTTTTTGACGCACTGTCATCGGCATCTATTTCAGGGTGATGTTCAGTGACCAAAGATTTTGCATCACCAACCCATTTATTCATAAATTCAACAGACCTTATCATTTTTGGGTCAAACCAATCCATTTTCCCCACCCTTGTCATCATCCGATAATAGAGCTTGAACGGATTTATGAAGCTGTATTTAAGAAAAAAAAATGTTTTATTTATTTAACCTTTATTTAACCAGGATGGGCTCATTTGAGATTTGAAATCTCTTTTTCAAGAGCGTCCTGGCCAAGATAGGCAGCACCAAGTCATTACACAATTACAGACAGACAACATGAAAAACTACAGGTAATCTAGTAAAAAAAACTATCGAATTCACAAGAGTATAACAATAAAACAGCAAATTTAAAAACTTTGACAGGTCAGGGAATCAGCCTCAAAATCCTTCATCAATGATTTAAAAACACCAATCGGGACAAGTTCTTCCAGTTTAAAAGTATTCTGTAAGGCGTTCCCAGCTAATGGCGCGGAGTACATAAAAGCCCTTTTTACCAAGTTCAGTTCGGACATTTGGAACAGTTAGCAGGATAAAGTCCTGCGAAAGAAGAGAGTACCCACCACATTTCTGAACAATAAAAATGCCCAAATAAAATGGTACTAAACCCAAATGGCTTTGTAAATAAACGTATACCAGTGACTGAGCCTACGATTGACTAGAGAAGGCCAGCCAACCCTGGTATACAAAGTGCAGTGGTGCGTAAGGGTTTTGCAGTTTTAAAATAAATCTCAATGCTTCATGGTAAAGTGTGTCAATTGATCTCAAACACTGAGCGGAAGCATTCATATAAATATCCCAATAGTCTAGTATAGGCATAAATGTAGTTGATACTAGCCTCCTTCTGGCTTCAAAAGAAAAACAGGCCTTACTCCTAAAATAAAATCCAAACTTCAAATTTTGATTTTTTTGTAAGTTGTTGAATATGCAATTTAAAAGAGGCCGTCATCAATTAAAATTCCAAGATATATATGAGGTTACAGTCTCAATCTCATTGCCCTGACAGGTAGTAATAGGTTCAGAGGTCTATTTCTTGCTTTAGAAAACACAATTAGTTTAGTTTTGTCATTATTGAGGATAACCTGTTACGGCTGTTTCGACAACATCCGGTGAAATTGCAGAGCGCAAAGTTCAAATTAAATTATTTTAAATATTTAACTTTCATAAAATCACAAGTGCAATACACCAAAATAAAGCTTAACTTCTTGTTAATACAGCCGCCGTGTCAGAATTCCAAAAAAGGCTTTACGGCGAAAGCAAACCATGCGATTATCTGAGGACAGCGCCTCATCATACAAATGCATAACAAATCATTTTCAACCAGGGAGGTGCCACACGAAAGTCAGAAATAACGATATAATTCATGCCTTACCTTTGAAGATCTTCTTCTGTTGGCACTCCAAAATGTCCCATAAACATCACAAATGGTCCTTTTTGTTTGATGAATTCCTTCGTTATATCCCCAAAATGTCAATTTATTTGGCGCGTTTGATTCAGAAAAACACCGGTTCCAACTCGCCCAACATGACTACAAATTATCTAATAAGTTACCTGTAAACTTGGTCCAAACAGTTCAAACAACTTTCCTAATCCAACTTTAGGTATCCTAAAACGTAAATAATCAATACAATTTAATACGGAATATACTGTGTTCAATAGCGGATAAAATCAAAGTGGAGCGAGCTCCAGGTCGCGCACCCCAAACACGAGAGTCCACTTGGCTTGACACTCAGTCTGAACAGGGCTACGTCTTCATTACTCAAAAGAAAAACATCAACCAATTTCTAAAGACTGTTGACATCTAGTGAAAGCCATAGGAACTGCAACCAGGTGCCTCAGAAATCTAGTTTCCCATAGAAAACCAATTGAAAAC
The DNA here is from genome assembly GCF_029448725.1 of Salvelinus fontinalis. NCBI lineage: Eukaryota > Metazoa > Chordata > Actinopteri > Salmoniformes > Salmonidae > Salvelinus > Salvelinus fontinalis. The sequence continues at coordinate 43,825,476 of NC_074690.1, read as the reverse complement.
AGTGAAATAAAACAAAAGCATCCTGGATGGTTTGTCCTCGGGGTTTCACCTGCCATATCAGTTCTGTTATACTCACAGACATCATTTTAACCGTTTTAGAAACTTTAGTGTTTTCTATCTAAATCTACCAATTATATGCATATCCTAGCTTCTGGGCCTGAGTAACAGGCAGTTTACTTTGGGCACGCTTTTCATCCAGACGTCAAAATACTGCCCCCTACCCCGAAGAAGTTAACTGACTTGCCTAGTTAAATAAAGGTTAAATAAAAAAAGATCCATTATTAGCAGGTACTCAGCAAGAAGGTCTGATTTCATTACTACTTAAACAGGACCCAGGTGCTAAGTATAAAGATCCAGTCCATTTAAAAAACTGAAGGCCTCTAACACTTCAATGTTGTGATACAAAAATCCTGGCGAAATGCATAGCAAAGGTTTTACCAGATATTCATCCTGATCAGACAGGTTAATTTACATGGATGATATATTGGAGATAATACACGGGAATTACTTGAAACAATTGAACATTATGAAACATCTAAGATACCAGGCCTGGTCTTCATAGCAGTTGAATCTCTAATACAATGGGTTAAAGTTATGTACAGCGACCCCAGATGTAAATAATAGTTACTTCTCAGAAAATATTGAGCTTTTAAGAGGAGAAAAACAAGGCTGTTTGTTGTCTCCATATCTATTTATTATAGCCATTGAAATGCTAGCTATTAAAATTAGATCCAACAAGAACATCAAGGGGTTAGAAATCCAAGAGATAAAAACTGAAGTGTCAATGAATGCCGATGACTCTATTTTTTTCTTAAATACGCAATCTGGATCCCTGCATAGTATCATTGAAGATCTTGATCACTTTTCTAACCTCTGTGGATTAAAACCTAATTATGACAAGTGTACCATATTACGTATTGGATCGTTAACCTGTCTGGGACTGGGGTTCCGCTAGCGGAACTCCTCCCACATTCCACTGAAAAGGCACAGCGCGAAATTCAAAATAAATATTTGTTTTAAATATTTAACTTTCACACATTAACAAGTCCAATACAGCTAATGAAAGATACAGATCGTGTGAATCCAGCCAACATGTCCGATTTTTTAAAATGTTTTACAGGGAAGACACTATGTAAATCTATTAGCTAACCACCTTAGCAAAAGACACCATTTTTTCTTTGTCCACCAACACCACTAGCTATCACCAATTCGGCCAAATAAAGATATTGATAGCCACTAACCAAGAAAAAACCTCATCAGATGACAGTCTGATAACATATTTATGGTATAGGATAGGTTTTGTTAGAAAAATGTGCATATTTCAGGTATAAATCATAGTTTACAATTGCACCCACCATCACAACTCGACTAGAATAAATACAGAGAGCAACGTGTATTACCTAATTACTAATCATAAAACATTTCTTAAAAATACACAGCGTACACTAATTGAAAGACACAGATCCTGTGAATACAGACAATATTTCAGATTTTCTAAGTGTCTTACAGCGAAAACACAATAAATCGTTATATTAGCATAGCACATGTGCAAACATTACCCCAGCAAAAGAGCGATAGCATTATCACCACCAAAATGTATTAATTTTTTCACTAACCTTCTCAGAATTCTTCAGATGACACTCCTGTAACATCATATTACAACATACATATAGAGTTTGTTCGAAAATGTGGATATTTAGCCACCAAAATTGTGGTTATACAATGAGAAAAGTAGCCAAGCTGGTCAGAAAATGTCAGGGGCCATATAAGACAGTGATCTAGTCTTATATATAAATACTCATAAACTTGACTAAAAAATACAGGGTTGACAGCGATTGATAGACAATTTAATTCTTAATGCAATCGCTGAATTACATTTTTTAAATTATCCTTACTTTTCAATACAGGTTGCGCCAAAGCGAAGCTACACCAAACAAAATGGCGGCATAAGCGTTTAACATTTTTCGACAGAAACACGATTTATCATCATAAATAGTTCTTACTATGAGCTGTTCTTCCATCAAAATCTTGGGCAATGAATCCTTTCTCCGGTCTAATCGTCTTTTGGTCGAAAGATGTCCTCTTGTCCCGTCGAAATGGCCACTAACGTTCACCATGCACTCAAAGTGCCCAGCTCCTCAAAGTGCATCACACAGAAATGCCATAAAATCGCCCTAAACGGATATAAATTGCTATAAAACGGTTCAAATTAACTACCTTATGATGTTTTTAACACCTATAACGAGTAAAAGCATGACCGGAGAAATATTACTGGCTAAACAACAGCTTGGAAGGAGGCAAGTCCGACGACCATCGTGCGTCAGGCGCAGAGACGAAAAGAAAGCTACTTCCGGTCATTGGTGTTTTATACAGGCCCTGATTGCGCAATCGACTCCATTCAAAGCGTCACCCCTTACTGACATCTAGAGGAAGACGTAGGCAGTGTTTGTATCCTCATAGCATTTACAGGGACCTTACAACTGACCTGGGAAGAGGGGCCAAGATTTCTGAAATCTCACTCCATGTCAGGGAAAGTGCTGTAGAATGAGTTCTGTTTCACTCAGAGACATAATTCCAACGGTTATAGAAACTAGAGAGTGTTTTCTATCCAATAATAATAATATGCATATTGTACGAGCAAGAATTGAGTAGGAAGCCGTTTAAATTGGACACGTTTTCCAGAAAAAGTGACAACAGCACCCCCTGTCCTCATATTAACCAATACTGTGTTTACACTACCTTGTAGGTTACCAATAAAATGGGCGGATGGTGAAGTGGACATACTTGGTATTCACATCTAAAAAATATATAAATTCACATACCACAATTCATTTCAATAGAAAATTAATAAAAATAGATAAGATTCTGCAACCATGGAGAGATAAATAGACTCAGCAAAAAAATAAACGTCCCTTTTTCAAGACCCTGTCTTTCAAAGATAATTCGTAAAAATCCAAATAACTTCACAGATCTTCATTGTAAAGGGTTTAAACACTGTTTCCCATGCTTGTTCAATGAACCATAAACAATTAATGAACATGCACCTGTGGAACGGTCGTTAAGACACTAACAGCTTACAGACTAGAGGTCGACCGATTTTATGATTTTTCAACGCGGATACCAATTTATTGGAGGATTTAAAAAAAAGCCGATACCGATTAATCGGCCGATTTATTTATTTACATTTTTGTTTTTATATACACAGTTGAAATCGGAAGTTTACATACACTTAGGTTGGAGTCATTAAAACTCGTTTTTTCCACCACTCCACAAATTTATTGTTAACAAACTATCGTTTTTACTATTTTGCAGCTTGTAAAATTCCAGAAAATAATGTCATGGCTTTAGAAGCTTCTTGATAGGCTAATTGACATAATTGGTCTGGTTCATCCTTGGGAGCAATTTCCAAACGCCTGAATGTACCACGTTTATCTGTACAAACAATACTACAGAAATATAAACACCGTGGGACCACGCAGCCGTCATACCGCTCAGGAAGGAGACGCATTCTGTCTCCTAGAGATGAACGTACTTTGGTGCAAAAAGTGCAAATCAATCCTAGAACAACAGCAAAGGACCTTGTGATGATGCCGGAGGAAACACGTACAAAAGTATCTGTATCCACAGTAAAACGAGTCCAATATCGACATAACCTGAAAGGCCGCTCAGCAAGGAAGAAGCCACTTCTCCAAAACCGCCATAAAAAAGCCAGACTACGGTTTGCAACTGCACATGGGGACAAAGATCATACTTTTTGGAGAAATGTCCTCTGGTCTGATGAAACAAAAATAGAACTGTTTGGCCATAATGACCTTCGTTATGTTTGGAGGAAAAAGGTGAATGCTTGCAAGCCGAAGAACACCATCCCAACCGTGAAGCATGGGGGTGGCAGCATCATGTTGTGGGGGTGCTTTGCTGCAGGAGGGGCTGGTGCACTTCACAAAATAGATGGCATCATGAGGATGGAAAATGATGTAGATTATATTGAAGCAACATCTCAAGACATCAGTCAGGCAGTTAAAGCTAGGTTGCAAATGGGTCTTCCAAATGGACAATGACCCCAAGCATAGTTCCAAAGTTATGGCAAAATGGCTTAAGGACAACAAAGTCAAGGTATTGGAGTGGACATCACAAAGCCCTGACCTCAATCCTATAGAAATTTTGTGGGCAGAACTGAAAAAGCGTGTGTGAGCAAGGAAGCCTACAAACCTGACTCAGTTACACCAGCTCTGTCAGGAGGAATGGGCCAAAATTTACCCAACTTTTTTTATTGTGGGAAGCTTGTGGAAGGCTAACTGAAACATTTGACCCAAGTTAAACAACTTAAAGGCAATTCTACCAAGTACTAATTGAATGTATGTACACTTCTGACTCACTGGGAATGTGATGAAAGAAAAAAAAGCTGAAATAAATCATTCTCTCTACTATTATTCTGACATTTCACTTTAGCTCAGTGCGGATGTTGCCTCTAATCCATGGCTTCTGGTTTTGGTATGTACGTACTGTCACTGTGGGGAAGATGCCTGCTACGTTAGGTTATTGTGCAGAGGCCTGATTGTGTTGTTATTGGCTGATAACTGTTGTATAAGAGAACCAGCGGTCAACTTCCAACGGTGATGATGATGTTGGTGATGATGAAGATCATGCCAATGTAGACCTGGTAGCCTAGTGGTTAGAGCGTTGGGGTTGCTGGATTGATTCCCCGAGCTGACGAGGTAAAAATCTGTCATTCTGCTCCTGAGCAAGGCAGTAACCCACTGGTCCCCGGGCGCCGAAGACGTGGATGTCGATTATGGTAGCCCCCCGTGTTGGGCTAAATGCGGAAGACACATTTCAGTTGAATGCATTCAGTTGTGCAACTGACTAGGTATCCCTCTTTCCCTTTCCTGTGTGTAGCGAAGGGGGAGAGCTTTCTGATGGATCTATCATCTTGGTGGATGTGTGAGCTTCCATAGAGATGTAACCGGATACATGTCTGCCATTAAGTCATTCAGATCCTGACCTTGCCTGTTAAAAAGCTGAACTGCCCTTGGACCGGCTGCTGATAGGGTCAACTTCCACTACACTCTATAGACAGTGACACTGCACTTTTCACTGTAACAATAGGATCAAGTAGCCTTTAAACCAGGGGTGGGAAATGAACTAAATATACTTTAAAATGACTGAAAGCAAACTGTGTAGAAATGATAATGGAGCTACGTTCATAGACAGTCAGGGAGCATCAAATGAGTTTTCGACACTAATCTAATCGAAAGTTAGTTTTGTGCCCTAATAGATGAGCTTAGGATTTGAGGAGGGTGAGCTGATCCCAGACCTGTGCCTTGTAGGCCCTACTGCCTAGTGCCGATCAGAAAAGTTCTAGTTGTAGTCTTGACAGCAGCAGACATGAGTGTCCTTCAGTATTTTGGGCGTTTTATTCCTCCCTCCCTCTCTCTTTTTTTTCTTCCCTCATCTTCCCGGCAGACGTGTGTTTTGGAACGCTACCTCCCTCAAATCCCCCCCCCCCCCCTTCTTTCCCCCTTCCTCTCGTCTCTGCCCCCTCTCTCTCACTCCCTATCCCTTATACAAGCGTCTGTTAGTGTAGAAACTGAGTTTCCGTTTCGGCCCTCAAAGGGTTAAAAACTGCTTTAGCCTCTCTCACACACACACACACACACACACACACACACACACACACACACACACACAATCACTCGCCAACCGGTTTAGACTGGTTCTTAGAAAAAGTGCTTTGTGTCTCCCTATGAATCCTGGGAAGGGTCATGTGTGCCTCAGTGATGTCAGAGAGGTTGAAAAAAAACAAAAAAAACTTGAGTCAGCTTTCTTTTATCAGATAAGATGTGAGCGCGTGTGTGTGTGTGGCCCAGGTACAGTAAGGAGTGTGGCAGTGTGTGCTGCATATTTGCCGCCATAACTACCCTATTCTGAGAAAAGGAAAAAGGAGGGTGGTGAAAGGGTTAATGTGGCAGTTTTTTCCCCCCGAAGCCGTAGCTTCCTGCCGTGCGTCACTGGGCAGACAAGGGGCCTGAGTGAGTGAGTGTTCTGTTTATTTATGGAGGACAGCAGTGGGACCCCAGTCCACATGTGTGACGCAGGACACGACTCCTCACACTACTGTATGACTGTGATTAGTCTCGGAGTATCTCCTACAGACAGTCTAGTCTTGTCTCCAGTTTTGTCAAGTCTCTCAACTTCTTGTTTCCTGGCAGCTCCTGTGTCTGTGTGTGTGTGTGTGTGTGTGTGTGTGTGTGTGTGTGTGTGTGTGTGTGTGTGTATAAACGGGAGGTAGTGATTAAGACCCGCTAGCATCTGGGTAGTGGGCACCAAGGTGGTCATGTGTGTTCCAATCCCATAGCCATCGGTCCCATTGACAGACAAGGGAGAGCAAAGGAGAGAGAACTAGCTACTGTACGTCTGTCTCCATTCTGTCCCACAGGACAACATCTGGTGCCCACTTAGCTAGCTTAATAGAGAGGGACTGAATCTGGCGTTGTGTTTTGCCTCTGTCCTCAGTAAGTGCTTCAAGGTCAGCTGGGCTTTATCTCTAAAAATGGATTCAAGGTCAGCTATGCCTGTCCAAGTTCTATAGACTTTATGTTTTACAACTGATTTGAGGTCAGCTATACCCATCCTGGTCCAAGGCTATATGCTTTACTGTCTATTGATGTCAGCTTTGTCTATTCAAGTGAATGTCTGACCAAGTCTTCTTCTTCTCTCTTTTTGTAGGGGGATGTCTGAGGAGGCTGTTCGCCAGACGCGCAGTCAGAAGAGGGCGCTAGGGAGAGAAGTCCCTCCCACTGAGTCTGACTGCAAGAAGCCCAAACTAGACCGGGCAGAGACTGGAGCTCCAGACCAGGATGATGAGAGCTCAACTAAACCGGAACCACAACGCGAAACCACAAAAGATGACCTAGACCAGTTTAAACATGTGGTCAAGCCTGAGAAGGCACCAGAACTACCCAAGTTAAAATTATCGCTAGTGTTACCAGCAAAGGAGCCAGAGCGGGACTGGGCCCCGAAATGGTCAGATCCGAGCTTAGACAACCGGACTGAGAGGAATGACCACAGCGACCAGGTCAGGGTGAAAAGTGAGGTGCCTCTAGATGGGCGGAACAGGACCGTGAAGTCGGAACCGACGGTGGCTAGTGGTATGATGACGGCAACGGAGGTGAAGGCTACCATTAAAGTTGAGGTCCAGACAAGAGAGCAGGCGCTGGACATGAGCACCTCGAGAGGGTGAGACCACACTGTATTTATTATCCTAAAAACTGATGTGAGATCAGCTCCTTTTACTATAGTTCTGGTACCATTTACTCTGCGTCATTCAAAACTGACTTGAGGTCAGTTTCCCTGACTACTCGAGTAGTTTCAAGATGGCACTTAGTTAGTTTTAGAATTCGGTTCTGACGGAAGTCAAGTGTTTAAAACCTGTTTGGTGTGTGGGGGGGCATAGTGTGAGATCAATGAGAGTACTTTTTTAAGAAGATTTTGTAATTGTAATCTAAATTGCTTTTATTGAACGGAGTACCTACTATTGGGGGGGGTGCAGTTTTTTAATACTTTTTTTCAAAAGAAAACTGTCCTTCAAAACTTCCAGTGCCTGGCCCTCCCTCCATTTCCCCTGTCACCACCTGAACCCTAAAACTCCCCTCCACAAAATGAAGCCTGTGTTGTCACCAACCGGTTCCAACCAGCCGTTGCCATGGTTTCCACTGTGGAAGGAACGGGGGGGGGCGTGAGAGACAGGGTCACGTGATGATGCCTGAGTGGAGGGTCATGTGACCTGCTTTGGATGAGTGATTAATCCACAGGAAGTGGTAATGGGGTGACACACACATACTCTCAAGGTGCTAAACCCCGAGGAGGAGAGGGCTGCGTACTGTAATGCCCACTTCTGAGGATTGACAATCTGTCTCATTAGAGTTCATCATTTGCGCTACATTTAACTTTCATTTTCCAATCTAAACTGGGTTATTCATATCCATAAAGGTTTACAGCAATCCACATTTCATTGATGCTGGTCAAACTCAAACAGAATGTCATTAGACTAGCGGCAACTGGCAAGCCCACAGAAGATTCTAGACCCAGGAGAACAGATATAAACTAATAGCCTTCCAATACAAACACTGCTACTCCTTAACAAATCAAATCAAATTTATTTGTCACGTGTCGAATACAATGGGTGTAGAATTGACCATGAAATGCTTACTTACGAGCCCTGTCCCAACAATGCAGAGTTAAGATGTATGACAATTTGCAACAACAACAAAAAAAGATAGTAACACAATAAAATAACAATAACGAGACTATATACAAGGAGTACCGGTACCGAGTCAATGTGCTGGGGTTATGAGGTAATTGAGGTAATACTGTGTGTACATGTAGGTAGGGGTAAAAGTGACTAGGCAATCAGGATAGATAATAAACAGTAGCAGCAGCGTAATGAATAATGGCGCCGGATGGGATGGCTGCCGTTTTACGGGCTCTTATTAACCAACTGTGCTATTTTGTTTGTTTTTTTGCGTTGTTTGTAACTTATTTTGTACATAATGTTGCTGCTACCGTCTCTTATGACCAAAACAGCTTCTGGACATCAGAACAGCGATTACTCACCTCGAACAGGACAAAGATTTTTTGTTTAATGAGTCTGACGCGAAGGATATACTGCTTTGTCAAGACGAGGCCCAAATCCCCGTCATTAGCTTGAAGAAATGACGGAAATAAAGGGGGCGGGGTGTCTTGTGAGAATTAATTGGCGAGTGGGTAAACCGCCTTTACCATCCGTTCTATTGGCCAATGTGCAATCACTGGAAAATAACAGTGGATGATCTTCGATCGATATATTATGTTTCACCGAGTCGTGGCTGAACGACGACACAGAGAATATAGAGCAGGCTAGGTTTTCCGTGCATCGGCAGGAAAGAGCAGCTTCGTCTGGAAAGACGAGGGGTATTTGTCAATAACAGCTGGTGCGCGATGTCTAATATGGAATAAGTCTTGAGATATTGCTCGCCTGATGTAGAGTACCTCATGATAAGCTGTAGACTACACAATCTACCAAGAGAGTTTTCATCAATATTATTCGTAGCCATCGATCTACCACCACAAACTGATACTGGCACTAAGACCACACTCAACAAGCTGTATATGGCCATAAGCAAACAAGAAAATGCTCATCCAGAAGCGGCGCTCCTAGTGGCCGGGGACTTTGCAGGCAAACTTAAATCCGTTTAACCTAATTTCTACCAGCACGTCACATGTGCAACCAGAGGAAAAAACAGAGCGGCATACAAAGCTCTCCCTCACCCTCCATTTGGCAAATCTGACCATGATTCTATCCTCCTGATTCCTGCTTTCCAGCAAAACTAAAGCAAGAAATACCAGTGGCTCGCTCAATATGGAAGTGGTCAGATGACGCGGATGCTACGCTACAGGACTCTTTTGCTAGCACAGACTGGAATATGTTCCGGGATTTATCCAATGGCATTGAGGAGTATACCACCTCAGTCACCGGCTTCATCAATAAGTGCATTGACAACGTCGTCCCCACAGTGACTGAGCGTACATATCCCAACCAGAAGCCATGTATTACAGGCAACATCTGCACCGAGCTAAAGGCTAGAGCTGCCGCTTATAAGAAATCCTGCTGTGCCCTCAGACGAATGATCAAACGGGCAAAGCGTCAAAACAGGAATAAGATTGAATCCTACTACACCGGCTCTGACACTCGGCTGTGGCAGGGCTTGAAAACTATTACGGACTACAAAGGGAAACCCAGCTGTAAGCTGCCCAGTGACGCAAGCCTACCAGACCAGCTAAATACCAAGGCAAGCAACACTGAAGCATGCATGAGAGCACCAGTTGTTCCGGATGACTGCGTGATCACGCTCTCCGTAGCCGATGTGAGCAAGACCTTTAAACAGGTTAACATTCACAAGACCACAGGGCCAGACGGATTACCAGGACGTGTACTAAGAGCATGCGCAGATCAACTGGCAAGTGTCTTCACTGACATTTTCAACTTCTCCCTGACCGAGTCTGTAATAACTGTTTCAAGCAGAGCACCATAGTCCCTGTGCTCAAGAAAGCGAAGGTAACCTGCCTAAATGACTACTGCCCCGTAGCACTCACGTCGCTAGCCATGAAGTGCTTTGAAAGGCTGGTCATGGCTCACATCAACAGCATCCTCCCGGACACCCTAGACCCACTCCAATTCACATACTGCCCCAACAGATCCACAGATGACGCAATTTCAATCGCACTCCACACTGCCCTTTCCCACCTGGACAAAAGGAACACCTATGTGAGAATGCTATTCATTGACTACAGCTCAGCGTTCAACACCATAGTGCCCACAAAGCTCATCACTAAGCTAAGGACCCTGGGACAAAACACCTCCCTCTGCACCTGGATCCTGGACTTCCTGGCGGGCCAGCCCAGGTGGTAAGGGTAGGCAACAACACATCTGCCACGCTGATCCTCAACACTGGGTTGCGTGCTTAGTCCCCTCCTGCACTCCCTTTTCACGGCTCCTACACTATCATTAAGTTTGCCAATGACACAACAGTGGTAGGCCTGATCACCGACAATGATGAGACAGCATATAGGGAGGAGGTCAGAGACCTGGCAGTGTGGTGCCAGGTCAACAACCGCTCCCTAATATGAGCAAGACAAAGGAGCTGATCGTGGACTATAGGAAAAGGAGGGCCAAACAGGCCCCCATTAACATCGACGGGGCTGCAGTGGAGCGGGTCGAGAATTTCAAGTTCCTTGGTGTCCACATCACCAACAAACTATCATGGTCCAAACACACCAAGACAGTCGTGAAGATGGCACATATTCTCCCCTTCAGGAGACTGAAAAGATTTGGCACGGGTCCCCAGATCCTCAAAGTTCTACAGCTGCACCACCGAGAGCATCCTGACCGGTTGCTTCACCGCCTAGAATGGCAACTGCTCGGCATCTGACCGTAAGGCGCTACAGAGGCTAGTGCGTATGGCCTAGTACATCACTGGGCCCCAGCTTCCTGACATCCAAGACCTATATACTAGGCGGTGTCAGAGGAAGGCCCCCCCAAAAAATCAAAGGCTCCAGTCAACAAAGTCGTGGACTGTTCTCTCTGCTACCGCACAGCAAGCAGTACCAGAGCACCAAGTCTTGGTCCAAAAGGCTCCTTATTAATAGCTTCTACCCCCAAGCCCCATAAGACTGCTGAACAATTAATCAAATGGCCACCTGCACTATTTACATTGACCCCCCCCCCCCTAGTTTTTTCAATTGCTGCTACTCACTGTTTTATTATCTATGAGTAGTCGCTTTACCCCTACCTACACGTACAAATGACCTCGACTAACCTGTCCCCCCTTCACACTGACTCTGTACCGGTACCCCCTGTATATAGCCGTGTTGTTATTTTGTTACTTTTTATTAAATCTTTTACTTTTAGTTTATTTAGTAAATCATTTCTTAACTCTACTTCTTGAACTGCATTGTTTCTTAACGGCTTGTAAGGTAGAATTTCACGGTATGGTCTAAACCTGGATAATTGATCCTCCTTTCTCAATATCCTCGTCCCAAAAAACAATTTTTCATTAACACTCGATGACTTGATAATGTGCTATACATACAGTGCATTCAGAAAGTATTCAGACCCCTTTTTCCATTTTATTACGTTACAGCGTCATTCTAAAATGGATCAATTTACTTTTTTTCCTTCATCAATCTACACACAAAATCCCATAAAGAGAAAGTGGAAACAGGTCGTTAGTCATTTTTGCACATTTATGAAAAATAAAAAACATACCTTATTTGCATAAGTATTCACACCGTTTGCTAAGAGACTCGAAATTGAACTCAGGTGCATCTTGTTTCCATTGATCATCCTTGATGTATCTACAACTTGATTGGAGTCCACCTGTGGTAAATTCAATTGATTGGACATGATTTGGAAAGGCACACACCTCTCTATATAAGGTCCCACAGTTGACAGTGCATGTCAGAGCAAAAACCAAGCCATGAAGTCGAAGGAATTGTCTGTAGAGCTCCGAGACAGGATTGTGTCGAGGCACAGATCTGGGGAAGGGTAACAAAACATTCCTGCAGCATTGAAGATCCCCAAGAACACAGTGGCCTCCATCATTCTAAAAAATGGAAGACGTTTGGAACCCCCAAGACTCTTCCTAAAGCTGGCCGCCCTGCCAAACTGAGCAATCAGAGGAGAAGGGCCTTGGTCAGGGAGGTGACCAAGAACCCGATGGTCACTCTGACAGAGCTCCAGAGTTCCTCTGTGGAGATGGGAGAACCTTCCAGAAGGACAACCGCCTCTGCAGCACTCCACCAATCAGGCCTTTATGCTAGAGTGGCCAGATGGAAGCCACTCCTCATTAAAATGCATATGACAGCCCGCTTGGAGTTTGCCAAAAGGCACCTAAAGGACTCTCAGACCATGAGAAACAAAATTCTCTGGTTTGATGAAAACAAGATTGAACTCTTTGGCCTGAATACCAAACATCTCGTCTGGAGGAAACCTGGCACTATCCCTACGGTGAAGCATGGTAGCAGCATCATGCTGTGGGGATGTTGATCAGTGGCAGGGACTGGGAAACTAGTTATGATTGAGAAAAAGATCAATGGCATAAAGTTCCAGAGCACTCAGGACTAGTGCAAAGTATGTAGCGTCATATCCAAGAAGACTCGAGGCTGTAATCGCTGCCAAAGGTGCACCAGCAAAGTACTGAGTAAAGGGTCTGAATACTTATGTAATATTTCAGTTTATTTATTTTTTATTAATTAGCAAACATTTCTAAAAACCTGTTTTTGCTTTGTCATTATAGGGTATTGTGTGTAGAATTAATCACTATGTTCTTCTTCGATTAGCACCTTAATGAGGGAGAAGCGTCTCCTGTCCCCAGACGATGATGTCATTGTCCTGTCGGATAATGACTCCTGCAGTCCGCCGATGAACGGCTTGAACCACCTCAAGGAGCTGGACACAGACCTACTTATGGTTAGTGAAAGAACTATACCAGTACCCTGCCCTGAACTTTAGTCACTGTTACCACCCAGTACTTAATCCTGCACCATGTACATAGTCATTGAACACTGGTCCCTTTAATAATGTTACATCGTTTTTTACCCACTTCATATATACAGGGCTTTCAGAAAGTATTCAGACCCCTTCCCTTTTTCCACATTTTGTTACGTTCCAGCCTTACTCTATAAAATGTATTAAATCGTTTTTTCCCCATCAATCTACACACAATACCTCATAATGACAATTTTTGCTAATATATTACAAATAACAAACTGAAATATACCATTTACTTAAGTATTCAGACCCTTTACTCAGTACTTTGTTGAAGCACCTTTGGCAGTGATTATGGCTTTGAGTCTTCTTGGGTATGACGCTACAAGCTTGGCACTAGTGATGCACCAATATGACATTTTTGGCCGATACCGATATCCAATATTTTCCTTGCCAAAAAAAACGATACCGATATTTAAACTTTTAGCGGCCTTTTAAGCATTCTAGTACAGTTTAAATAGTTAACGCACACACGTGGACACAGCGGTCTAAGGCACTGCATCTCAGTGCAAGGGGCGTCACTAAAGTCCCTGGTTCGAATCCAGGTTGTATCACATTCAGACGTTATTGGGAGCCCAGTAGCGCGGGGCACAATTGGTCCAGCATCGTCCGGGTTTGGCCGGGGTAGGCCGTCATTGTAAATAAGAATTTGTTCTTAACTGACTTGCCTAGTTAAATAAAGGTTACACACACCACACTGACCAAAAAGTTATTTTGTTGGGATTTACCTATGTCCCAATTACCAGTAAAACAATCAAAACCTATTTCATTCACTTACTTGCTGTGCTGTTTCGTTGTTCATTTGTTCAGTCGTTTCATTCTCAACCAGGATTTCATCAAACATGTGAAGTTTCAACTCTGTCTGTCCGTGGCCTCTCTTCCTCGGTGCACACTGTCACTGTGTCCGTTTCTATCTTGTCCAGCTGTGTCTGTAACATTTCACGTAAACCCTGTTTCTTGTCTGCATCGAGGTAGCGGTCCTTGTACATTGCATCGAGCATGGTTCACAGCCTGTGTCGGCAGTGTTACTGTGTAACTCCGGTAGGGCAACATCTGAAAAATAGCGCACTTGGTCACCCACGACAGAGAATGGTTAATTGTTAAGGGCAAGTTAATGGATTTTGCCATTGAGTTGTCTCGCTGAGATTTTCTTACTCTTTCAAATGACTGCTCGACTTGTTGACTGCTCGATCCACACAGCAGACATTGTGGGCTTGGTTAGGAATGCTGTGTTGCATGTACAGCGCAAAATTTTACGTGCCGTCATTACGTCATTAACCTACGTTATATAGGTATGCACATCAGCTTTGACATCGGTTTTGCACATCGGCGTCAAACTAGAAATCGTGCCGATACCGATGTTGGCATTGTTGCTAATATTGGCCTATTCCGATATGTTCACCGATATATTGTACATCCCAACTTGGCACACCTTTACTTGGGGAGTTTCTCCCATTCTTCTCTGCAGATCCTCTCAGGCTCTGTTAGGTTGGATGGGGAGCATCACTGCACAGCTATTTTCATGTCTCTCCAGAGATGTTCGATCAGGTTCAAGTCCAGGCTCTGGCTGGGCCACTCAAGGACATTGAGAGACTTGTCCCGAAGCCACTCCTGTGTTGTCTTGGCTGTGTGCTTAGGGTCATTGTTCTGTTGGAAGGTAAACCTTCACCCCAGTCTGAGATCCTGAGCAGGTTTTCATCAAGGATATCTCTGTACTTTGCTCCGTTCATCTCTCCCTTGATCCTAACTAATCTCTCAGTCCCTGCCGCTGAAAAACATCCCTACGGCATGATGCTGCCACCACCGTGCTTCACCATAGGGATGGTGCCAGGTTTCCTCCTGAAGTGATGCTTGGCATTCAGGCCAAAGAGTTCAATCTTGTTTTCATCAGACCAGAGAATTTTGTTTCTCATGGTCTGAGAGTCCTTTAGGTGCCTTTTGGCAAACTCCAAGCGGGCTGACATGCATTTTACTGAGGAGTGGCTTCTGTCTGGCCACTCTACCATAAAGGCCTGATTGGTGGAGTGCTGCAGAGGCGGTTGTCCTTCTGGAAGGTTCTCCCATCTCCTCATAGGAACTCTGGAGCTTTGTCAGAGTGACAATCGGGTTCTTGGTCACCTCCCTGACCAAGGCCCTTCTCCCCCGATTGCTCAATTTGGCCGGGCTGCCAGCTCTAGGAAGAATCTAGGTGGTTACAAACTTGTTCCATTTAAGAATGATGGAGGCCACTGTGTTCTTATGGACCTTCAATGCTGCATAAATGGTACCCTTTCTTCGACCTCATGGCTTGATTTTTGCTCTGACATCCACTGTCAACTGTGGGACCTTTATATAGACTGTGGGACCTTATTTTGACAGGTGTGTGCCTTTCCAAATCATGTCCAATCAATTGAATTTACCACAGGTGGACTCCAATCAAGTTGTAGAAAAATCTCAAGAATGATCAATGGAAACAGGATGCACCTGAGCTCAATTTCAAGTCTCATAGCAAAGGGTCTGAATACTTATTTAAATAAGGTATTTCTGTTTTTATTTTTAATAAATTGGCAAAACTTTCTAGAAACCTGTTTTCACTTTGTATTTATGGGGTATTGTGTGCAGATTGATGGGGAAAACATTTAATCCATTTTAGAATAAGGTTGTAATGGGAAAAGTCAAGGGGTCTGAAAACTTCCCGAATGCACTGTACTCTAGATAAGGCTCATCCTATGTAACTACTGCTGTATACACCTTTTCTATTCATACACTGAGGCTAAACGTAGCATAGTGAATGTAAATCCGGGACACTCAAATTAGTATGATATGTTACTTTATGGTATGGTTACATAAGATAGAATGTTACTTCAGGCAAGGTATAACGCGAAGGTCTTGCAACCCAAAGGCTGCGTGTTCGAATCTCGTCACGGACAACTTTAGCATTTTAGATAATTAACAACTTTGCAACTACTTAATACTTTTTAGCTACTTCTCTGTGTCTGCTGTACTGGCCTTTCTCGCGCTGGTCTCTCTCTCTCTGGTCTAATTGGTCTTTGTCTGGTCTCTGTGTGTAGAAGACCAGTCCAGAGGACAGGGATCGCATCATAAAGCAGTTGAAAGGGGAGCTGAGGCAGGAGGAGGCCAAGCTGGTGCTGCTGAAGAAACTACGACAGAGCCAGACACAGAAGGACACACTGCAGAAGGTATGGACGCATGTAGCCAAGGTGAGTTGTCGTGATGAGGTAGCCCTGCCCTGTGACATAAAATCAGTGTCACCCTCTGCCCAAGAAGGAATTTGGTTTCCCAAAGTGGAAAACTGGAGTTCAGATCCCAGTTCTCTTGCTCTCACACACACACACGCACGCACGCGATACAGAAAAAGCCACACAGGTAAACACAAATACATTCACCCAGACGCATACTTCCACAAACGTACAAATAGACACACACATACCCAGCTCATTCTATCCATCTCTGTCTTGTTCCACAGCCCTCAGTATTGTCAGGTTCTGCAGCTCCTCCATCTCTGATCCGGGGATCCATTACAGCCAGCAAAGGCTCCCAGCAGGTCAGACATCTCTCTCACACGAACAAGCTTGTATGCACACACACGTTTTTTTTTTTCTTCATGTTTACCACGTTTCTGTTCATTTCATCATTTAGTTTAAGACCGAGACATGAGTCCGAAGACTTTATTTCATCCCCAGGTGGGGTCAAGTAGGAGTTCAGGCACAGTCATTCCACCACCTCTGGTGAGGGGCGGGCAGCAGATCTCCTCCAAACATGGCCCCCACAACTCCCAGATCATCATGCCACCCCTGGTTAGAGGGGCACAGGTACGAGAGACCACAATCTACCTGCCAAACTGGTCATCAGAGGATATTAATACTCACTACTCATGACTGACTTTTGTGTTTTTGACTACATTCACCTGTTTTTTCTTTTCTCTCTCTCTCTTTTTGTCTCGGTCTCTTTCATCCCCCCCCTTATCTCTCCACCCTCCCTCACATATTGCTGCTGTGTCCCTCATCCTCTTCTGTCCCATGAGCACGACTGTCCAATGCTCTCTTCTTCTATATGCCCTCTCTCTGTCCAATGTTGGCCCTCTTTATCCCTGCCCTGTCTCTCTTCTCCTCCTCGGTCCAATCTCTCCCAATTCTCTCCCCTGACCCCCTTTGTAGCCAATCGCTGTGTCTCCTCAGCAGATCCAGTCTCTCCGGCAGCAGCAACAGCAGCAACTGTCAGGATCTGGCTCTGGAGGCTCTGGCCCCCCTCCCCTGTTGCTGGCCTCCAGGGCCAACGTACCCGGCACCCAGGCCCAGAGAGGCCTCATGCAGTCTGGCCTCATCAGGGTGGGAAACATCAACAATGCCAGCCTGCTGGTCAACATCTCACAGGTGGGTGGGTCCGAGGCAGGGCTCTATTTTTATTTTATTTGTTTATCGATTCAAATACAGCCTATATGAATTCTAGCTACTTCTGAAGCACATGTTGTGCCCTCACCTAATATGTAACCCTGTAAATACATTTTATTATCATAAAAACCTAAAATGTTGATATAAATACCTGTGATTGAAATGAAAAAGTAATTTGTGGAATATTAGGTTTCTACATGATTTAAAAACATAATTTCCCTATTGAGACTCATTGAACATTGTACACTGCCTCTTTTAAGAGCATCAAGTTTGTGATGATAATAATAACAACTAGATGGGGTTTTTTCCATTAATGAAAATTGTGACTTCCTTCAGTATTTTTGTGGCAGTGGATAGAATAGCCTGAACATGTGAAAATTGCTTTGGTGTCTCCAGCTTGAACAGTTCAAGAGTTAGGAAAGGGGGATACCTCGTCAGTTGACCAACTGAATGCGTTCAACTGAAATGTGTCTTCCGCATTTAACCCAACCCCTCTGAATCAGAGAGGTGCGGGGGGCTGCCTTAATCTACTGTTGGTGGGACATTTGTATGCTAATTTATACAGTTATAGTTGATTAACTATTTAAAGAATATTAAGTTAAGATAGCCAGAACATGTGCAAGTCGGTTTGGTGTATCTAGCTTGAACGGTTCAAGAGTTACTGTTGGTACGTTGCTTTATGCTAATTTATGCAAATGTATATGTAGGTAGTTGATAAAGATTCTAAAGAACTTGAAGTTAGCATAGCCTGAATGTTTTGAAGTTGGTCTTGTAGCTTAATTGGCCAAGGAGCAGAACCATTTGTATTCCTATGGTTCTCATTCAAAGCCACAATGTCTGCTGTGTTTATGCACATTTTAAATGGTTATAGTTCCAAAAGTATATATAAACTCAGCAAAAAAAGAAACATCCTCTCACTGTCAACTGCGTTTATTTTCAGCAAACTTATCGTGTAAATATTTGTATGAACATAACAAGATTCAACAACTGAGACATAAACTGAACAAGTTCCGCAGGCATGTGACTAACAGAAATGGAAAAATGTGTCCCTGAACAAAGTGGGGGTCAAAATCAAAAGTAACAGTCAGTATCTGGTGTGGCCACCAGCTGCATTAAGTACTGCAGTGCATCTCCTCCTCATGGACTGCACCAGATTTGCCAGTTCTTGCTGTGAGATGTTACCCCACTCTTCCACCAAGGCACCTGCAAGTTCCCGGACATTTCTGGGGGGAATGGCCCTAGCCCAGACATGCTCAATGAGATTGAGATCCGGGCTCTTCGCTGGCCATGGCAGAACACTGACATTCCTGTCTTGCTGGAAATCACGCACAGAACGAGCAGTATGGCCGGTGGCATTGTCATGCTGGAGGGTCAGGTCAGGATGAGCCTGCAGGAAGGGTACCACATGAGGGAGGAGGATGTCTTCCCTGTAACGCACAGCGTTGAGATTGCCTGCAATGACAACAAGCTCAGTCCGATGATGACGGACCCTCCACGTCCAAATCGATGTAACACTCATTCCTTTGACGATAAACGCAAATCGGGATGACGATAAACGCAAATCTGGCCATCACACCTGGTGAGACAAAACCACGTCTCGTCAGTGAAGCGCACTTTTTGCCAGTCCTGTCTGGTCCAGCGACGGTGGTTTTGTGCCCATAGGCGACGCTGTTGCCGGTGATGTCTGGTGAGGACCTGCCTTACAACAGGCCTACAACAGGCCTCTCTCAGCCTATTGCGGACAGTCTGAGCCCTGATGGCGGGATTGTGCGTTCCTAGTGTAACTCGGGCAGTTGTAGTTGCCATCCTGTACCTGTCCCGCAGGTGTGATGTTCAGATGTACCAATCCTGTGCAGGTGATGTTACACGTGGTCTGCCACTGCGAGGACCATCAGCTGTCTGTCCTGTCTCCCCGTAGCGCTGTCTTAGGCATCTCACAGTACAGACATTGGAATTTATTTCCCTGGCCACATCTGCAGTCCTCATGCCTCCTTGCAGCATACCTAACAGGCTGACCACACCGCTCGCGCACACGGCGCGAGCGTTGCAAAATAAATGTAGAAATCTATGTTATTCAATTATTGCACCTTCACTGCTCGCACACGCCAACGAGCGTCTGCGTTGCCTAAAATAGAAATCAGTTCTATTTCTGACACAGATCACGTTGCAAGTCCTGCCTCTCCCATCTCCTCATTGGTTTCTAGAAGCAGGTACCCACGTGCCATCTCCTCATTGGTTATACCCACGTGGGTGACTGAAAGACAAACGAGGTCAGTGGTGGTAATGCACGTAATTTATGAAAGTTGCCAATCGCAATATAAAGTCAAGAGAAGAAAAGGCCTGGAAGGAAGAGAGATGACTAGAATATTTTGACAAGCAATCTAAGTAGCATCTGTATGAACATCTCAATGTTGGTTTGGAGTTGATAGCTTAGATGGTGAAAGAGGAGAGAACTAGAATTTGTGATTTTTGTTTTTACGTGGCTCTTTTTTGCATCGGTATCCATAACAATGGCTCCGTTTGTGCTGCTCAATGACGAGACATGAGAGCGCTGTTAGCTGGCGTTAGCTATCAAGTTTCCATCAGTCTAAACGGTGACAAACAGCTGTAACCTTTTGATTGGTAGAAGATAATTATGTTCTGATTCCAGATTTGAATAGCAGGGAAGTAGAACAAGATGCATACATGTTTGTGTCTAACTTGTTGGGAAAGTGGTCAAAGTTCTGATTTGTGTCCAAATTTACATTATTGCATTTACAGCGAATGGAAAGTTGGAAGTCATGATGTCACAATGGAAGCTTTAGAATATTGAAGAAATCCCATACAAGTGGATGAAGGTTTTAGTAGTTTAATAAGTATATATAAGTATATAGATAGTATCAAAAAGTTGTATGCAAGCACACTATTCCAGACCCGTCTGTACGTTTTAAAGTTTGAATGGCGTTTCTAATTTAAACGGCGTAAGAGGAGTAGTGTTCCTAATAATAATAATAACTACATGGTAATTGTACATGGTACAATTACCATTGTACCATGTAATTGGTGGGACATGCTTTAACTCTTTTAAAACAAAAATTGTGGTAATGGAAGAAATTTGGTGTGTTTTAGTTAAGCCAAGCAGTCAGATATTGTCTAAGTTAAATGTTGTTCTGATCACTTTGATAGACCAATAGTAGAGAGAATGATTTATTTCAGTTTTTATTTCTTTCATCACATTCCCAGTGGGTCAGAAGTTTACATACACTCAATTAGTATTGGTAGCATTGCCTTTGAATTGTTTAACTTGGGTCAAATGTTTCAGGTAGCCTACCACAAGCTCCCACAATAAGTTGGGTGAATTTTGGCCCATTCCTCCTGACAGAGCTGGTGTAACTGAGTCAGATTTGTAGGCCTCCTTGCTTGCACACGCTTTTTCAGTTCTGCCCACACATTTTTCTATAGGATTGAGGTCGGGGCTTTGTGATGGCCACTCCAATACCTTGACTTTGTTGTCCTTAAGCCATTTTGCTACAACTTTGGAAGTATGCTTGGGGTCATTGTCCATTTGGAAGACCCATTTGCAACCAAGCTTTAGCTTCCTGACTGATGTCTTGAGATGTTGCTTCAATATATCCACATAATTTTCCTCTTCCCTCATGATGCTATCTATTTTGTGAGGTGCACCAGTACCCCCTGCAGCAAAGCACCCCCACAACATGATTTTGCCACCCCCGTGCTTCACGGTTGGGATGGTGTTCTTCGGCTTGCAAGCATCCCCCTTTTTCCTCCAAACATAACGATGGCCAAACAGTTCTATTTTTGTTTCATCAGACCAGAGGACATTTCTCCAAAATGTACGATCTTTGTCCCCATGTGCAGTTGCAAACCGTAGTCTGGCTTTTTTATGGCGGTTTTGGAGCAGTGGCTTCTTCCTTGCTGAGCGGCCTTTCGGGTTATGTTGATATAGGACTCGTTTTACTGTGGATATAGATACTTTTGTACCCGTTTCCTCCAGCATCTTCACAAGGTCCTTTGCTATTGTTCTGGGATTGATTTGCACTTTTCGCACCAAAGTGCGTTCATCTCTAGGAGACCGAACGCATCTCCTTCCTGAGCGGTATGACGGCTGCGTGGTCCCATGGTGTTTATACTTGCGTACTTTTGTTTATACAGATGAACATGGTACCTTCAGGCGTTTGGAAATTGCTCCCAAGGATGAACCAGACTTGTGGAGGTCTACAAAAAAATTCTGAGGTCTTTGCAGGTACACCTCCAATTGACTCAAAAGATGTCAATTAGCCTATCAGAAGCTTCTAAAGCCATGACATAATTTTCTGGAATTTTCCAAGCTGTTTAAAGGCACAGTCAACTTAGTGTATGTAAAACTTCTGACCCACTGGAATTATTATACAGTGAATTATAACTTCCGACTTCAACTGTAGGTGTGTGCTTCAGTAGTTGTGGTCAGTAGTTGTGTGGTTGTGTTCAGTAGGTTAGGACAGTAGTTGTGTTCAGCAGGTTAGGACAGTAGTTGTGTGGTTGTGGGCAGTAGTTTTGGTTAATAGTTGTGTGGAAGTGGTCAGTAGTTGTTGTGTCAGTAGATGTGTGGTTCATTAATTGTGAAAGGTTATTTATTAGATAGAATTATAGCTAGTTATCAATAGGTCTACATACGAACCTATTCTACATAGTTCTTCAACTACCACAAAAATACTTTTAAAGAGCTGTCATCACTAGATGCACCATCATATTTCTCTCCCCAAATAATAGCCTAAAACGTCAAATCAAACTTAATTTACACTGAACACTTTACAAAAGTGTATCGCGTATCTATTTATCTGAAACCCACAGCATGAATATGATTCAGTTGCTTTGCTTTCCGAAGGGTGTTGTCCACATCGCGCCCTTTATTGCCGTCTTCTGACAGAAGATCCCCGTCTTTCTTCTTTCAATTGTTGTTTAGACATTTGTGTGATCTAACTGCCCCACAATTCAAAGTCATAAAGTTTGATAAAGTGGTCTATCAAAGTAATCAGACCAATTCTTTTACTAAATTTAACTTTGACTATATGTAACTGCTTTGCTTTAAATATTAAAGTAAAACTTTTTAAACTCCATAACAAAAAAATGTTATGGAGGACTAAAGTACTGATGACATGCCAGGTGTCACTTTTGCCCTTGAATATCTTGAAAACTTGACTACTGACATGCAAAATATTTTAGAACTGTATCAATGGACTAATGGAGAAAGAAAATAACAAAAAATTGGGTGTGGATTTTCCCTTTTAACGTTGGAGAAATCATTTTAGCAACTACTCGCAATAATTTAGTGAAGTTGGAGAGGAAGCTCTAATAGTAGTAGTAGTTAGCGTGAGCTTGCTGGCAATATACAGTGCTTGTGTATGTCATGTAGCAAGTCAAAACAATACGTATCACGTCTCAACCTACTGTCTATGATATTAGCAATTTCTAATTAGCTAGCTAGCCACTCAATACTGCTGCACCTTTTCTGGCCGTCCCTGTAGTGTGCATACAAACTGTAGCCAGCTAGCTTGTGCATAATCTCTGGCGTGTGCAGAATCATAGAGTGGTGCAATCGAGACTTGCAGATTTGATTAATCAACCTAATTGCATTCATGTTTCAGATATATTGAACCACTCAAACTCAGCTACCCTTTCCCCCTGAATGTGACCCAGTTTGAATGAATCTGATCTGTCATGCTGTATTTGCGTGACAACCTCAACTGGACACGTCTCCCCACTTGTCTCCTGAGTGGCGCAGCGGTCTAAGGCACTGCATCGCAGTCCTAGAGGCGTCACTACAGACCCGGTGACGATCCCGGGCTGAATCACAACCGGCCGTGATTGGGAGTCCCATAGGGCGGCGCACAATTGGCCCAGCGTCGTTCGGGTTTGGCCCGGGGGAAGGCTGTCATTGTAAATAAGAATTTGTTCTTAACTGACTTGCCTGGTTAAATAAAGGTCAACTCAAATAAAAAGATCCTACCCCCCCCTCTTTCTCCCTCTCAACCCCTTCTCATTCCTCTCTCCCCCAGGCCTCCCCAACTAACATGAAGGTTCCTTCTATGACCTCCCAGTCTGGAAACAGCAGTGTGTCTGTGGTCAACGTGAATGGCTCTCCTGCCGCCTGTCAGACCGCAGCTAAGCTCGCCCTGCGTAAGCAGCTGGAGAAGACCCTTCTGGAGATTCCTCCTCCCAAACTTCCCACCCCAGAGCTAAACTTCCTGCCCTCGGCAGCCAACAACGAGTTCATCTACCTGGTGGGCCTGGAGGATGTGGTGCAGAACCTGCTGGACTCCATGATGAGAGGTACTGTACATATTATGCTTGTGTAAACACTATATAACACGATACCATCAGAGGTGCAAACACTACATACAGTATTCCACCATATTACGTACAATTAATTTACACAATAATATCACTATCACTTTCTTACCCATCCCTCCCCCCGCCGCTCTATCCTTTTTGTCTTCCCCAGCTAAAACAGGGAAGCCCCCGGTCAAGCCCGCCATCAAAGAGCCCTTCACCTGCACCCAGTGCAGCACCGATTTTACCTGCCGTTGGAGGCAAGACAAGGCCAAGGGCGGGACCATCCTCTGTGCAGATTGCATGTCCTCCAATCAGAAGAAGGCCCTGAAGGCCGAGCACACCAATAGGCTGAAGGCTGCGTTTGTCAAGGCCCTGCAGCAGGAGCAGGAGATAGAGCAGCAGATCCTCCGGCAGGCTGCCTCCCCTGTCTCTCACACCCCCTCCTCCTCTTTCTCCTCCTCATCCACCTCTCCGTCGGTGAAGGTGGAGCATCTAGTGTCCCAGCAGCTGAAACAGGCTCAGGCCCAGGCTAGGGCCTCCTCTCTGCATCACCAGCACCATCACCAACAGCACAACAGAGGACAGAGCATTGCACGCCACCACTCCACCAACATCAAACAGGTAGGGGTGACGCACTACTCAGCAGTTCCCTGAAACTGTCACATCATCACCTGTGCCACTCCAGGTCCTGTCACATTCAATTACAGGTCCTGTCACATTCAATTAGATATAGACGGTTATAATATTCACGTACATATGGTTCCCATTTAAAAAAAATAACAACTACAATACAAAATCAATACAAATGGCTGCTTAATACAAATGGCTGCTCCCATCAGTGGGTGTTCTGATCAGTGGTTACGCTCGCCCCCACCCGGCCTGAGATTGCTGGCAGGGCGAAGCCCCCGGCTCGAAGGGATTTTCCAAGGGCGGGAAGGACCAAGCCCCGCCGACGCCCGGGCAGGCATGGAAGCAAGTGCACCCATAACCACCAGGACCAGCACACACTTCGCTCACAGCGTGAAACCAAAACACAAAACATATATAACTAAACGCACCCCCACCCTCACCCCTGATTAGAGGACCTCAAACCTTTACACTTTGCATGTGTGTATGTATTTATCCCATCACTCATTCATTCCAACATTCAGCCACAGATCACCCCATCTTTCCCATTAGATCAGCATTCTACCATTTCCTCTTGCAATACATCCCTACATTCTACCATGGTGTTTCACTAGGGACTTGAACCTCCCCATCTGCAACAGCCCAATGGTTCCCTTGGCTTGTGTTGTGTGTTCTTGTCACACAGATCTTGTCACTCAATCTTCTTTTTCCTTCTCCCTCAGGGCCAGCTCTCCCGTGGCGGTGTCCCGTCTGTGGGGGTGGGGTTGAGGGGCGTGTCCCACTCTTTCTCCTCCTCCTCTCAGCTGCAGAGTGCAGTGGCCGCTGCAGGCTTGGTCAGCCGGCCAGGTAAGCATGCCCATGTGCGCTCGTCTGCCCAGGGTTCAAAGGGCAGCTCCAGTGGGAACAGCAGCAGTGGTAGTGCCCAAGCCACTGCATGGAGGAAGCAGAACAACATCAACACAGGTAGACTAACACCGTCTCGGACCCCAACCCACCACCACACCTCACTGCCCCCCCCCAACCTCTACACCCTGAACTTTTGTCCTGTCCAAAAAAATATCCCCTAGCCCCTTTTACTAATCACCTACACCGTGATGTTTGCAGGTCTCAATGAGTAAGTACAACTATTTAAGCAATATGGCTGGAGCTCCTTTACGCCCATCAGAGGGTTAGATGGATCACAACATTGCTTACACCTGCGTAAGAGGCCAGGGATTGTTTTTGGACTAGGCATCTGACTGCTCTTTGTGTCCCCAATGCTCTGTTTCCTTCTTTCTGCTTCAGTCCCTCTGGTGGCTGGCATTCTCCTTTTGACTCCATGGCTAGAACACCTTCCCAATAGTAGAGTTAGTCCATGATTTCCCTGCTATGATATCAATGTTATTTGTGTGTGTGTGTTTTATTCTGCTCAATGCACCCTCCCATTCAGAGACTGTCCCCTCTTTCTCTCCAGGTGTGACCATGGCCTACGTGAACCCCAGCCTGCCAGTCCATAAGACCTCATCCACAGTGGACGCCCGTCAGAGAGAGTACCTCCTGGACATGATCCCCTCACGCTCCATCTCCCAGGCAGCTAACACGTGGAAATAATAATCTCATACTCATTGTCATTATCAATAGCCTTTTACCAATAGCTACTGTTGTCGATGCAAACAATGCAATTTACAGTTAAGGAAACGCAGTCTTCAAACTTTTGAGGAGAAGCATTCTCCTTTTTTTTTCTTTTTTTTTGCCGAGTGTTTTTGTTTCTCTTGTGTTATTTTTCATGTCTATTGTTTCTTATGAAGTTGACCGATGTTTGGTCAGTGTGCACAAACAGCGATTTACTCCGAAGGAAAAAAATGAATGTGCCCAAGGGCTTCCTTCCATATGTTCGTCAGCCATGATGTCTGCGAGTTCATGATGGTTTGAGAATGTTGCTTCTCTCTCAAGAACTCATGAGATGGCGTGCTGCCAACTGTGCGTTGATATCCGACCATGAAAACGATGTATGGAGCTTTACCTATTGGACGGGACGATGAGCCGATTGCCCATCTGTCATCACAGACTCAGCAATGGGATGCAGACAAATCGTCAAGGTGTGTTTTTAAGATTAAATGACTGACTAGCTTGAACTGTTTGCCTTATATTCAAGAGTACCCTAATAAAAGATAAAAGACAAAAAATATGATCAATAAACATCCTCTTTAAATGAGAAGTTAGCTTTTTACAACCCAATCTGAATTTTTTTATGTAAATTGCATGTTATAGAAGAGTCCACACACTTTTTGTGATTTCCTTTAAAAAAAAAAGTACTTACCTGAATCAACAATTCACTTCCTCGTGTTCATTGTCCAGTACGGGGGGCTCTGGAAAAACATGAACAATCGCTCCAAAAACACCTAAATACAGAAACGCTCTCAGTACAGTGATGCAGGTCTTTAGATATTGTACACATGCAATTGTGTCATTCCAAACTTTATCCGCAATGTTATATTCCGTTTTGTACAACATCTAAAGACCTGCATCACAATAGAGCAGTTCAGTTTCTAAATGGGTGTTTTTGGAGCATTTGTTCATGTCTTTTCAGAGCCCCCCCCCCCCCCCCCCCCCCCCCCCCACTGTATGGCACAACGAGAATGAGGAAGTGAATGACTGTTTGGGGTAAGTTTCTCAAAAACAAGTGAAACTGGGAAAAAAAAGTGTCTAGACCTTTCTATAACATGCTATTTGCTTATCGAAAAGGAAAATTCTCCTTTTAAAGAAAAACTGAGCAGTGATGTTTTCAGTGCATAAACTCAGTAACAGTTGATTTAGATTTGTTGGGTATTTACAGTAAGTTATTGGTTATTGTTTGGGACTGATGTATAAATGAACAATTCCTGTCGTGGTGTTATGGTTTTAAAAACTGAACAATTAATACTAGCCTCATACACATTTGTTGTCTTTTTTTAAGTGAAGATTTTTTCCCCCACCATGTATGTTGTTCAGCTATTTACAGAGTTTGACAGAGCTTCTCTCCATTCATATGTTTCACATAAGCAGAACAAGTAGAGAGGATCTCTTTATTATATTTTTGTCTGTAGCCTCTGCTTTGGTTTCACATTATTTAATTTCCGAGTTGTCCCTTCATATGTGTAATAACATGTCTGTAAAGAGAACTCGTGGCATAATAAAGACTGTCTGAATTACATGCAAACAAAGTTACAGTGGAAGACGATACTCTAGACTCACAGGAGTCATATCCCAGATCATTTTACAAAAAGTTCTCATCTGGTGATAAGAAAAAAAGTTAACATTGCAGGTATTTTCACCTGCTCAGGTACATTTCAAGTTTAGGTTTTTGGTTGCCATGTCATGAAGCTTGGTTAGGTACAGCAACCTTTTGGCGAAGTTTGAGGATGTACAAAAGACAGAGGAGAGAATAAACATGTCTTATATTGAAATCACTCATTGATTTTGTATGCTTGGCATCAGGACCAATATCCCAGACAGGCCTGTGGTGAAGTAATTGGGTTTACTACAGTGCTCCTGTAGGCTCCTTTTACTTCCTCAAGTGCAGTCTCATACTCGCTTTTCCGTTTTGTTCTCTTCTACTGTAATTCTCTTCTGTAAAAGTTCCATAGGCCTGCTATGTGGTTTATAAATGAATTAACATCTGTGTTTGGGTTTCTGTCTACTGCTGTCAAAATTGTTTAGGAAATCATTTTCAGTGCTAGTTCAGATGCCATCGCTAAGAAATATGAAAAACATGACACCTAGCGCAAGAACTGAAGTTGGGCCACAGAACCACTACACAACACTGACCGCCAGCAACCACCCTGTTTCAACAGGGTAGCTTGGGCTCTTCGCTGGCAAGCGTAAGCCTCCCATCCCTTCATGGAAACGGATTGTCCAATTTGTTTGGTTTAATGTTTCCCAGCTCCAAGAAGTACCAATAAAAAGACGAAGTAATTTGAACCCTTTCATTTAGTGGGAATGTGTCATTAAATTGTTGATTCTGCCTGTCATAGTATTCTTTTTCAGGAGTTGATTTTCAATGACACTTTTGCTTGGCCAGGGGCGAAAGAGCCCATTCTCCTGTGGTTTGTCGCGCTAGACTAGAAGTAGATTAATATGATATCACTCTCAGATGACCGAAAGTGACCTTTCGTAGCAGGTTAGGAAAGCATTTTACCAACCTTAAACGTTTTCCTAATGTAACCTTATTCTCCTAACCTGCTGCACAAAATATCCTAACGCCTCAATTACACAGACAGGGTTTGGGTTTTTGCATTTTGGTACACCAAAAGTAGTTTAATTTCCAACGGAACACTACATTTTCCTTGCAGTGGCAGTATGTTGTCGAACATAAGCATAACGTGTATGTGTTGAAGGCTGGGCAGAAAGGGTAGCGGAAGGTGAATGTTGTTGCGCACATATCCAGATGATGCTGCTTACCATTTTGCGAAGAGACACTCGGTGTGATCGAGGCGTTATTGCGCAAATTGGTACGCAGCATCATCTGGATATGTGTGCCAACAGAAGTTCAACATTCACCTTCTGCTACCCTTTCTGTCAAGCATTGTATACAATTTGATGTATTCGATAAATCCAACGTATGCGCCACACAGAACAGAACGCACTGCAACTGCCTCTGCAACGCAGAGTTCCATTGCAAACGAATGTACTTCTGGTGTTCCAAAACGCAAAACATTGTGGGGGTGATCGAGGAGTAACCTTCTACGAAAAAGTCACTTCCGGTTGTAGCTGTATACCACCTAGTCAAAACCGTCACGCTCCGGTCTGTTTTGGAGAAGGGAAGGAGTGGAAGATGGCGGCGTTCAAGGTGATGCAGGACATGCCTCCTCCGGGAGGTTATGGCCCTGTCGACTATAAGAGAAATCTCCCGAAACGGGGACTTTCTGGTCAGTATACTAGTTACAGTTGTAATGGGCGAAGTTCTGAGTAGATCATTTTACAGTCAAACAATTACGCCAATGCTAGTGGCTAACAAGTTCAATGTTTTAGCTAGCTAGTGATATTAGCTATTTATTCTACACATTAAATAGTTGTTACCATGTTTATTATCCCACTATTGTACTTTATTAATATGGAAACCGATGTGGCGAAGTGTAGTTGCTACCAACTATAGTTGGTTCGTTTAGCTTGTTAGCTTAGCTAGCAAACTAATCAGTTGCCTAGCTTTATGGTGAAGTCTAATCAGTGAAACATCTTGTACATGTATATTCTCCCTTGTCAGTTGTTAGAAAATTGGGTTTGTGTTGGCTCTATTAGAATGTATGCCATGCATTGCGCAGTAATGGAAACAATTAACAGATCAAACAAAACAGTAGTAGCTAGGTTTCCATCCAATTGGCGAAAGAGTTTCATGCGAATATTCAAAACTCATCATAAAAACAATGTGCATTTAACCACCAGAGATGCGTTTCCACCAAATTGACTTGTTCCGGATAAAAGTATTTGCATGATGAAGTAGTGCACATAAACATACATTTTTCGGTTAAATTCTCACGTACCGAATAAAACAATAGAAGTTAAATGAGTTTCCATCGAATTTTAAATAGTGATTGTGCCCACTCTGGTATATTGGCATATGCGCTCTAGTCAACAGCTCGCAGATACAGTGCAGGTAGGCTAGTCTACATCAGGTGTTCCCAAACTTTTTCACTCAGGACCCCCTTCCAGCATTGGGGAACATCTTGTGCCCCATCCGTCTATTTCTATGAGCACAAACACTGTTCATGACAGTTTGCCTAATTTAAGTTTGTGACAAAACTAGTAAGTATAGTGTAGAGAATCATTGTACAATATAAACCGATGTGAAATATGTTTTCCATAACAAAAAATATTATATTTTCAGCTGTTTGAAGCTGGTGTAGAAAACAAAGTAAAATATGAAAAAAATAATCTTAAGCATGGGAAGCGTAGAAATTGCACACATAAAATCTATCTACGGCTTCTTAGACTTGCTTTCAATGCGAGTTACATCTATAACTCACATTTCTATGTCAATTTGGTCAGGTCACCCAAAAAGTTACATATTGCAGCTTTAAAGCAAATTTTCTTAAATTCTACACATTTTGCCATGTCTAATGTGTATTCATGTTATATTTGAGTGACTCAAACATTACAACAAAAGGCCTGTTCACACTTTTTTTTTTTATCCAATATGTACTTTACTCGCATAAAGGTTGGATGGAAACCTGATTAGTAACTTGCATTAGTGGTCAAATTGGTTGTGGTGATTCTTATCTTGCTGAAATAAATGGCAGACAATTAATATACATTCTTATTTTCAGGATATAGCATGCTCACCATTGGAGTTGGTGTCATGTGTTTCGGTTATTGGAGACTCTTCAAATGGAACAGGGAGAGGAGGTAAGAATTGCCACAATACAGTTAATGTCACTGATTCATTGTACCAATTCAGATCATTGTGATGAGTTATTGTTGGTCAATGTCTTTACGTTATGTTCTGCTGGTGTGTTGTAGGCGGTTGCAGATTGAGGAGCTGGAAGCGAGGATAGCTCTTCTGCCTTTGCTGCAAGCAGAGCAGGACCGGAGGTAAGAGAGAGAGAGAGTCGGAGGCTACTTCAACAGGGGTAAAGGTGATGTGCCAATTTTGCCAATGAACAGTGTTGGGGGTAACGCATTACATAATCAGATTACTTGTATGAGTAAGGGAGTGAAATAGAGCATTCTTTTTCCTAATTAGGTAATATTATTAGTCTGTACAGTTGTTTGGCTTACAGTACATTAAGCAGCTGGCTAATTAAGCAGCTGATTTGATAGTGCAGCACTTGTAGACTAGCACAGGAAAGCAGCGCCACAGATGAAAGGAGAAACTAGTGATCAAACCTGAGTTAGTAAGTAGCCTATCTTTTACGACTCGGGGAAACCATGCAGTTTAGGCTACCGATGAAATAAGTTATGATGAACTTCACAGGGTGGTGAAAGTGCACGGTGATGAGCCTGATGCTCCTTTCCGATAAATATCAAGGGTTTTATTCTGGTGACATGACGGTCGATGCTTGACTACCGTTTGGGAAAAATATAAATCTATTTAATACATACAGTGGCTTGCGAAAGTATTCACCCCCCTTGGCATTTTCCCTATTTTGTTGCCTTACAACCTGGAATTAAAATTGATTTTTTGGGGGGTTTGTATCATTTGATTTACACAACATGCCTACCACTTTGAAGATGCAAAATATTTTTTATTGTGAAAGAAACAAGACAAACAGAACTTGAGCGTGCATAACTATTCACCCCCCCCAAAGTCAATACTTTGTAGAGCCACCTTTTGCAGCAATTACAGCTGCAAGTCTCTTGGGGTATGTCTCTATAAGCTTGGCACGTCTAGCCACTGGGATTTTTGTCCTTTCTTCAAGGCAAAACTGCTCCAGCTCCTTCAAGTTGGATGGGTTCCGCTGGTGTACAGCAATCTTTAAGTCATACCACAGATTCTCAATTGGATTGAGGTCTGGGCTTTGACTAGGCCATTCCAATACATTTAAATGTTGCCCCTTAAACCACTCAAGTGTTGCTTTAGCAGTATGCTTAGGGTCATTGTCCTGCTGGAAGGTGAACCTCTGTCCCAGTCTCAAATTTCTGGAAGACTGAAACAGGTTTCCCTCAAGAATGTCCTTGTATTTATCGCCATCCATCATTCCTTCAATTCTGACCAGTTTCGCAGTCCCTGCCGATGGAAAAACATCCCCACAGCATGATGCTGCCTCCACCATGCTTCACTGTGGGGTGGTGTTCTCGGGGTGATGAGAGGTGTTGGGTTTACGCCAGACATAACGTTTTCCTTGATGGCCAAAAAGCTACATTTTAGTCTCATCTGACCAGAGTACCTTCTTCCATATGTTTGGGGAGTCTCCCACATGCCTTTTGGCAAACACCAAACGTGTTTTTTTTCTTCTCTCTAGACAACTACGGATGCTGAGGGAGAATCTGGAGGAGGAAGCAGTTGTAATGAAAGATGTCCCAGGCTGGAAGGTAAAGAGAAGCTTGATTCCATTTCAGTCTAGACAGACACACATCTGTTTTATTTGTCAATTGTCATGAAGCGGCAAATGGTAGTTCTGAATGTTCTAGAATATGCACTAAAATGGAACCAAGAAAAGGAAATAACTCTGCAATGCTGCTTATTCTACGTGATGATGAATACTAAGCTCCTATTTGTTTCCGTCTAGGTGGGCGAGAATGTCTTCCACACAGACCGCTGGGTGGCCCCCCTCACAGAGGAGCTGTTTAACCTTCGACCCCGTGAAGAGCTTCTCCACAAGCGCTTTGGCTTCCTGTGGTACGTGTAGCCGCCCCCCAGTCCAACTGTGTCACTCCAGTACACCTCAGCTACCATACCAGCCACAGCCAGTACCCTTTTGACTGGAGTCCACAACTCCACACAGCTTGTAAATGTTCTTGTAAATGTTCTATATTAAAGTGATCTTTTCTGTACCCCATACTGATTCTCTGTCGGTTTTCTTTATTTTATTTACTGAAGGAATATTACAGGATAAACAGGATCTTGAATGTATTCTATTCTATAGATAGGCCTACATGGTTGTCATCGAGTTCCTGCTTTTTTTCCCCCCTCCAGGTTAAGGAAAGTGTGTAGTCTACCCAACATGTAAGAACATTTTCAAAGCACAAGCCTGAATTCTTCCCTTATAACAATATGCAATAGAATAGGCAAACATGTTGTCAACGCAATGTGGATTGCCTTTATTAACAATGGCTGTCTGTGCAGCCCCGAACACAGCCTTCCAGCCCTCATGGACGGGGTGATTCTGTTGAGCGGTGTCAAACAGGCTACTCTTCAGACTCCTTGTTGGGGAATTTCAACCAAATAAAGTTGTTTTCCTTTTAGCCTGCTATCCAGTGAGATGCAGTCATGTTAAATTGCTGTTCATTGTGCTGGCACCTGTTACAACAGGAAGCCTGACTGTGCAGCGGTCAGTGGAGGCAAGGACCATCACAAAGCTTATTCAGGAGCGCTCTATATAACAGAATGCCCAGCCGCATGATAGAAATGTGTTGTGTAGAACAGACATGCCTCTGTCATGTGGAGAACCGTGTCTGTCAACTACACGTTACTTCTCTATTTGCAACCAAAATCCAGTCCAAACAGGCCAACATATCTGATCTTAAGTCAGTTGTGCATGTTATTTATTGTTTTGTTATGGTTAAGATTGGGGCAAGAGCTAGGGAACTGGTCTATCTGCCCAATATAAAAGATCAACTGGCGGAGGAACAAAAATAGCAAAGTATTCCAGTTTAATTTGAGGACCAGGATGTTGACCGCTGTGGAGGGGGAGGTTTTTCGGGCGGTTGAGGGGCAGCTCTCGGGGAATCTTGAATGGTTGGCCTGGCGGTTGGGAGCTTGGGCCGGTGGCCGATCGGTCGCAGGTTCGTGTCCCCGATTTGACTTGGCTGGAGATCTGTGTATGTGCCCTTGGGCGGGGCGCTTGACCCTGGTTGCTTCTGTGGGTCGCTCTGGATGGGAGTCTGTTAGATGACTGAATTTAATGTAAATGTTGTGCGGCTTCACTGCAGGTAGATTGTATGTTTTAAAATACAATAAATGCCCCGTCCCCCCCCAAAAAAAGTTTTGGGGAAGAAACGCTGATCCTGCTTCAGTGGTAATGTCTTCAGCAATTATTTTGTCCCATTCAACAAAGGGGGCCAGCACTTGTCACTACACCCAGACTATGTTCAACATTCACACTGAAAGAAAGACTGTGACAGATGAAGAGACTTGCCCTTTCCTTGTTCTTTTCAGCCTCTTGCTGTCTCTGGATGACCCTTTCTGTTGGAAACACTGCTTTATTATGTGTGCAGATGGAGTGAGAGGCCTCAATGCTTTGATTTTTATGTCCAGTTCATCGGTGGGAGCTTGAAAATTGGTTACTAGGTCCCTGCATCTGGCACACACCCACATACCCCTCCCAGCTGCTTTGCATTCCAGCGGTGTGTTACCCTTTAACTTTAGCTTAATTAGACTGAGCTGTTTACTTTGAACTAATCAGGTTCACCCACATCGAGTCCTGAAAGGGCATCACTCACACAGGAGGTGTGCGTCACTGTGAGTTTGAGAGACGAGACAAACAAAAATACCAATTTGTGACAGATTCTGAAGATGATCTACAGCTGCTCTGACCTGGAGGAAATGCCCAGAAAGTTTCTCAGGTGAGACCCGAACACCTGTCTCACTCATGTAGCTACTCTTAAGGCATTCTTGTCAATGGATGATGTTTTTTCATGTGTAGTGTTTGAGGAAGTTCTCTCTCTCCTTCCACAATGCTGAAAAAATAGTTTCCACGTTATGATTTGCTGTCATTCTCAAAATTCTCACATTCCTGTTACACGTATCTATGTAAATATTCTTGTAAGAATTGTGACAGACCGGTGTCAGATTGATCGTATGTTATGAATAATCCCGCGGTGTGACATTTGAGGATTACTGTGGCCCCATCGGAATTAGTAGAGGGGTTGGGAGGTATTCACCTGCTTTTAGATGTTCTCTTTTAAGTCAGACCATCAATCTAATTGACATTTAGTAGTGTTTAAAATATTTTCTCACAGAATTCCTAACCAATCCTCTAAATCCCATAAAAGAGCACATGTATTGCAACATGAGACAAAGAAAAAAACTCCCTATGGAGGAAGAACCATTTAGAGAAACCAGTTGCAGCAGTCCAGCCCTCCATCCTCCATGCCACACTCCCCCTCGTTTCCCCTACCCGCCACCAGCTTCCAATCTGGGGCAAAGGCAGTGCTAGATACCCTCCAGCATCACTCATTCATAATGGGTATACACTGAGTAAACAAAACATTAAGGACACCTGCTCTTTCCATGACATAGACTATCCAGGTGAAATCTAGAATCCCGTATTGATGTCACCTGTTAAATCCACTTCAATCAGTATAGATCAGGGTTCTCCAGCTGGCTGCCTGCGGGTGGTTTTATTTTGCCTCCATGTTTTCTGAGCACCCCAAGGTTTTTTGGTTTCTTTCAATGTTGGATATAAAAGAGATACAAAAATTGAACACCGGGAATTCAGCTGTTCCCAAGCAGAAATCTGTTCCCAAGTATTTCCATGCATAATAGAGAGATAATATACAAATGTAAGCAACAAATGTACATTTACCTCAATTACCTCGACTAACCGGTGCCCCCACACACTGACTCTGTACCGGTACCCTCTGTATATAGCCTCGCTATTGTTATTTTACTGCTGTTAATTATTTGTTACTTTTATTTAGGCATTTTTCTTAAAAGTGCATTGCTGGTTAAGGGCTTGTAAGTAAGCAATTCACTTACACTGTTGTATTCGGCGCATGTGACAAATAACATTTGATTTACTATAACACCCTCCTCTAGAGTTTTACCTCCTAAAGGACACTTAAGTGATCTCTATTTCTCCAACTATTCTTCCTGATGTCTCTCTCTCCCTCAGTAATGAGGAGGCAGCAGAGTTGCTGGGAGAGTGTCCCTTTGGACCGCAGCAGCTGATGGAGATCTGGGGCCATGTCTGTGCCATCGCTATCAACAAGGTCTGTGCTCTCCCTTCTTACCTTTTTAGGGTAGTTTTAAACTAGGGAATTAAATAACATGAATATACAACTTAATTCTCATATACAGGCCTTCCCCCTGAGTTCCCTGAAGAGGCATCCTACAGTCTTGGTGATCTGTGGTCCCAGTCAGAACGAATGTATTGGTCTGGCCTGCGCTTACGCACGTTTGTGAGTAACCTGCCAGTGGAGTGTGTGTTTTTCTGAACTAACTAAAAGGCACTTCCTTGACACCCAGTCCCTCTTCTTCTCCACTTATCTCTGTCTTTGTGTCAGGACTATATACCCACGGTGTACTACCCTAAGTGCTCTATTCTTGCCTTGCACCGGGACTTTACAGCAGTGTGAGAGAACTGACATCCCTTTCCTCTCATTTCTCCCCGCAGAGGTAAGGGAACTACTGTGAATCAATGAATGCTAACCAAGGTTCATTTTTTTATGGTAGAGTCCTACAGCAGCATCTTGCTCTCCCTCAGACACCGAGGCATCCCCATCGCGGACATCCCCTCATGTGACCACAACGTATACACACACTTGGATGAAAGCATCAAGACAGCCTAATCAATAATAAAATGCTTGATATGATATCTACCTGCAGGATTACCAGGGGCTAAAAACCTATCCGAGGTTAGTGTTATTTGATAGGGTTGGACTGATGATGCCGTAATGTGTTCTTTTACTGCCAGTACAGTATAAGATGAGACATATGATATTGTTGGATAATGGCGCCGGAGGGGATGGCTGACGTTTTATGGGCTCTTAACCAACCGTGCTATTTTGTTAGTTTTTTTTGCATTGTTTGTAACTTATTTTGTACATAATGTTGCTGCTACCGTCTCTTATGACCGAAAAAAGCTTCTGGGCACCAGAACAGTGATTACTCACCTCGAACAGGACAGAGATTTTTTCTTTAATGAGTCTGATGAGGATATACTGCTTTGCCAAGATGAGTCCCAAATCCCTCCATGAGGAAAAGGGCGAGGAGGGGCCCGGGGTGCCTTGTTGAGAAGGACATTAAAAACTGTAATATTTTATGTTTCACCGAGACGTGTCTGAACGACGACACGGATAATATAGAGCTGGCTGGCTTCTCCATGCATCGGCAGGACACAGCAGCTACGTCTGGTAAGACGAGGGGCAGGAGTGTGTGTCAGAGGGTAGTGCGTACGGCCCAGTACATCTCTGGGGCCAACTTCCTGACATTCAGGACCTATATACTAGGCTGTGTCAGGCCCCAAAAATTGTCCAGTCACCTAAGTCATAGACTGTTCTCTCTGCTACCGCACGGCCAAGTCTAGAGCCAAAAGGCTCCTTAACAGCCTCTATGCCCAAGCCATGACTCCTGAACAATTATTCAAATGGCCACCTGGACTATTTATAGTGTAATTTTGTTAATTTTTTCCCTTCACTCTATTTCTTGAACTGCATTGTTGGTTAAGGGCTTATAAAGTAAGCATTTCACGGTAAGGTCTACGGCCATTTTATTTGATGACCTCTAATTTGTGTGATTTCAGGGTGGGACGAGGCCAATGTCGACTGTATAAACCCGACAGTGTGCTGTCTGTTTCGGTGGGACACATTACCTGGTGCGACCAGTGCTTAATTTGAGCCTGAATCTGTTCATCTCTGTTTTGGACTTTTGTTCAGGAACCCATTTGCCTTTCCTGACATGCGACATTTTCAGTTTGCAATGTAAAAATGATAAAGCAATCAGTTCATTCAAATGGCTTTTCTGTAATTGTTCTGGCTGCCCCCTAAAAACCATGTGAAAACAGTGCCTTATATTCTAAGAATTGATTCGTGTTAGGCTGGCCCTGGTTTATGGTTTGCTCAACATTGTAGCCAATATAGACCAATGTGTGGCCAGAGAGAGAAGTGCAGTTATCACAGAACTACAATGACATTTTATTATCTCTCCCTGCTCTGATAGACATGAGCATACAGAATCATAGCCGCTGGAGGTGCCGCAGCACCTCTGATAAATTGAAATACATTTGCCAACGTTATAGAATAAGTCAGCCAAATCAGGCTTTTCATGACATTTCAAATAAAATCGCGGGAAAAAAGACTAATTAATCTGTTTGTCGGCTACCAACTTCCAAATAGACTTGAGCGAAGAGATTTATTTCAAGTAAAACGAGGGAAGCTTTAGGCAAGAGTGCATTGGCCATCGCCGGTGGGTGAGCTGCATGTCATTGGCTCAGTCAGTGTAACTGGAAAGGTTTATCATTTCCTCATATTGTACAATGTGCCTCCAGACCCAGGCAATTGATTCAAGACAAGGCCGTTTTCATTGATGTCAGTGTCAAAGTAGCCTGTCATTTATGAGCCATTAGATATTAATCAAAGATGTTCCCCATGTGCAACTTCTGCAAGCACCGCTTTACTCTGCGATAATGCATGCGTTCCGATTCCCCAGGTCACCCCAATTTATAAATTAAGCACTGGGTGGGACCCATCTTGCCCTATGATAAATGCCCTGGAGTACTGCAGCACACCGTCTGAGCTGGGATAACCAAACAATGCTTGCCATCTTTCAGGAGTTAACTGAACATCAATTTAATGTTTAATTGAAAGACCCAAAACAGAGGTTTGACCCCATCGTCTATTTCCTTAGCGAAAGACTTTGATAGATATGGCACTGTTAATGATTTGCACCTTTATTGAAGATACTTGAATTCACAATACATCACATAAAAACTACTAGTTGAACACATGCGCCAAAATGTTTCAAAGCCATGAACACCTTCAACACAACAGCCGTGAAATGTTGAAACTCAATTTAAAAACAGAAGAGCACTTGTTTATTCTGTAACATGTCAGTATAGCGAAAACCACCACCTAACGGCTGTTTCCTAAATGAGGTGCAGCTTGTAGGACCTTAATTGTTAATGATTATTCATTGGAATTTAAAAAAAAATGTACACAAAAATCTTCGGACTAATGCAGATTTCTGGCCGGATGTGTGGACTCCACTTCTGCTCACACTCACATCAACTCCATACACTGGACCTGAGACCAAGGAATGAAAGAAACCAATTATAATCAATGTATTGTCAGAGCATTAGAACAGTGGCGGCTTAATGGATTCACTTTAAAGGATCAACATAATTTTTGCATTGAAATTTTAAAAAAATGTCCTTAATATCTGCAGTAATATTGTTTCAATAATTTCATTCTAATGAAGAATTGCCCTCTGATTTCTCAACCAAAGCTGGTCTGTCTCAAATTTGAAGGCTGCCCCATCCCTTTTCAGTCACTCACGAGGCATGGGCATCTCGAGCAAGCTTTCAAAAGATATCACTCTGCCATTTCCTGGTAACCAAAATCCTACATTAGCATTTCAGTTTGTGACAAAACAAGCAAGCGTAAAGAATCATTGTACCATCTAAATTGCTGTATCTTGTCAATAACAAAAAAATTGTATGTTCAGCTGTTAGACAAAAACAGAAGACTAGAAAGCAAGTCTCCAACTAGGTTGTGGTGGAGGGGAAACATTTGAATTCAGTGGTTACAAGTCACCCTAGTTTCCATTAGCAGACTTCATTTTAGATTATGCCCCTTTAAAAAAGGCAACCACCAGAAGGCAAGGTCCCCCGTAGACAATTCCTGCCCTAGAGCGTAAATGCTGGTTTAGGTTCCACCTCCGAAGAATGACACAGGCTACTTATACACTGAACAATAAAACGCAACATGTAGCGTTGGTCCCATAAGTTAAAATAAGATTCCATACATACAAAAAGCATCAAATGTTGTGCACAAGTTGGTTTATACATCTGTTAGTGAGCATTTCTCCTTTGCCAAGATAATCCATCCACCTGACATATCAAGAAGTGGATTAAACATGATCATTGTGCTGGGGACAATAAAAGGACACTAAAATATGTAATTGTCACCCATTTGAGCATGTTTGGGATGCTCTGGATCAATGTCTATGACAGAGTGTTTTAGTTCAAACAAATGTTTAGCAACTTCGCACAGCCATTGACTGGGACAACATTCCACAGGCCACAATCAGCAGCCTGATCAACTCTGTCGCGCTTTACGGAAGCAAATGATGGTCACATGAGATACTGACTGAAGATACCTATTGGCTAGGCTGCCAACCACGTTTCAAGCCACAGTTATGCGAGTAGTCAAAAATGACAGCTGTGAAGGAAAAGCGCCGGTGTAATTTTATGAATGCCGACAATCTGTTCATATGACACGGTGGGCTCGGTCTGTAAAATCTATTATGCAGAAAATGTCAGTGGAAACTTCTACCAAATATTAATATAATAATGGTAAAGAAAGAGTCACACGATATGGTGTGGTCCTCCCACTACGACTCAAACCATGCAGTTTATTATATAAATTATGAACTTCACATGGTGGTGAAAGTGATCAGTAACGCACTTGATGTGGCTTTCCTATAAATACAGAGCATCTTATTCTGGTGACAAGATTATGCTTGACTGCTGTTTAACAAATAGAAATATGATTTTATCCATAATAATCTCATAACGTAGACTAGCCAATCTTCACAGCCTACCCCCACTGTCTGCTAGCAGTTGGCGCCAAGACCAGAGGAGGCACATCTGCATTTAACACAACAGCTTGACAAAACTATCGGTAGAGTTGAAAATGCCATATCGGTACATGAACACTTGAGCAAAAAAGTACATTGTGCACATTACGTCATCACGCACTGATCTTCAGCCGCAACAAATCATTTGGTGGGAAAACGTGCATATTCTTTGATTATTGAATATTTGGTCGCCAATTCGATGGATACGTAGCTAGTACGGCTAGCCATCTTGCTAACCTTAAAATTGTTGACATTAATTTCCCCCCCCCCCCACATTGTATTAAGATTGGCTAGGCTGGTTCTAATCTCTCGGGACAGATTAAACCGTGAGAATCTGTCAAGCCTTGTGTAGAATTGTGATTACAAGCAGCAGTAGTGTGGTTTGTCATTGATTATTTGGACGAATGCTTAAACGGGTGCGGTGATTTTACAAGCCTGTGTGTAGATAGAATCTAGTGGAAACTCTACAGCCAGTCAATTTGCTATATATTGCAAATCAATAACAGAAATTACCTTTTTGGCCATGATAGTTGAATTTTGCAGGGGGGGGGGGGGTTTGGCCTCGAGTATCCTTCCTTCACACAACGGTTAATCAATTGTTAACGGCATTCCCCAGACAAACACAAAATTAAACTATCGCAAGATCATTTTACTTCTGGGTAGTGCAGATTAGGCTGGTTCTGGAGCTGGGTTTGTCAATCATATTAGGGAAACTTTGCAACAGATGAAACCAGTGTCTTTGACTTTGCCATCTATTTATTGTTATTGCCAAATGTTTTGCATCTTCTATAAGTATTAATAATAGATTGGATTTATATTGTGCTTTTCTACCGAGGTACTCGGAAAGCACTTCATAGTAAGGGAGAAACTCACCTCATCCACCACCAATGCGCGGCAACCATTTTGCCAGAACGCTCACAACAGTTATCAAATGGACGTGAGGAGTGATGCCAGATTAGGTGACCATGATGGAATGATGGCAGGTCAGGAATTTAACCCTGGGGTCGTGGCTAACACCCTTACATTAAGTGTCATGGGATTTTTAATGACCACAAGGGTCATGACAACGGTTACCTTGCCGCTGGTAAAAATGTGCAAATACAAGTTTGCAACCCCTATTTTAATTTATTTTGGAAGTGGAATGATATGCTACAATGACTTCGCTCATGCACGTCGCAAATTACATGTAACATCCTGAGCACGTCGGACCTGAAACGCCAATACAAATCTAACAGCACAACAAGTTACAAATTCCTCAAATTTTTTTCCGCAGATGCCTGTTCATTGTAGGATAGACGTGTGGTTTAGCTGCACCAAAGCCGTGAATCCCATCGTGAAGCAAAGCCATTTGTCTTGGGGAAACATGGCGAGTGTTCAGGTAAAAAAATAGAGAGGCAAAAACATGTTTGCTACCCCCCCATTTTAATTTGCTCCATGGCTCAGACGTGTAGACTACAAAAAAAAGCTGTTTGGATTAGTTGCAAAGAATTGAAGGTGTTTCTTTGATTAATAAACAATGCCATGCTTGTGAGTGGTAACATTCAAATAAAACCCAGCCCAGAAAATAAAGACAAAAGTACTAGCACATATCAAATAGTAAAGCAAGGCATTGTCACTGGGAGAAAAATTGTGAAGTTAATTCCCACTCGTGGGCCTTTAAAATCAACTTCACAGGAACAAGACACAAACCTGTTAAATTTAGCTGCAGCAGTAACTGCAATTCCAGCTCATCACCATCTGACACACTGGAGAGTTCAGGACAGGTTAGTCTCCAGAAGGTAAATTCATCCTAACGAGAAGACATTCATGAGATTAGAACAGAAGCTCACAAAAACAGCAATACTTTAGCAAGCAACCGTTTCATTACATGTTCATCTACCCAGACTTAACACAATGCTTAGAACCACACTATAAAAACAAGAGGGGGGGGGGGGGTTGTTAAATCAGGCCTGAAGGAGGGGACAATTGAGCCAGTTGAGGTGGTCAGAATTTCTGACGGACATGATGCGAAAGTGATCGGACTGAGGCCAGGTGAATGGTAATTTTGCTAAGGCACATTAAGGAGGGGGGGACAGTTGTTTTCTATGTGGATTTAAGAGTGTAGAGTTCTGAAATTCAGAAGTGGCCAAGGAACATTGGACTGTGGCAATCTTTGCAGCAGAGGGGTACAATGGATAACATATCTGGAAATAATGAGCACTCAGTTTGAAGGATGTGAGCAGGAGAGCAAAAGGAGTTTACCTCACGTGAACTGGCCTATCGATTCTCCACAAATGAACTAGGCAAGAGAGCAGCTTTCACTTCTGACGAGCACTTGTCGGTAGGCGCAACACTTCATTCTCCAAGGACTTGTAGGCATTTTCTGTAGCTGAGCAATGGAGCATTAACAGGACCACCTACTCCCCACTATTAGGCCCCACAAGTCATGGACGATTAGTCAACCCAATAGGTTGAAATGTACCCCTCAATTGTCATATGCAGGTCTTAGCACTGTTTGACA
Source organism: Salvelinus fontinalis (assembly GCF_029448725.1). Lineage (NCBI taxonomy): Eukaryota > Metazoa > Chordata > Actinopteri > Salmoniformes > Salmonidae > Salvelinus > Salvelinus fontinalis. The sequence continues at coordinate 43,782,430 of NC_074690.1, read as the reverse complement.
AACTATTGAAACATACCAAGTTATACTGAACTGCCAATTTGGAAACTGTCGTTGACTACAACTAGAGGATTAGATTACCATTTACCAACCACTGCTGTGCCCTGCGGTGGCAAGCCAGCAGAAAATGAGAACAATACTTCAGTGAAATTTTGCTTTGAGGAAACTGGAAAAGTGCATCGACTATACCAGTACCCCACTCACTGTTAACCACTTAAAGGCAAACACCACACTTGCATCAGAGGCAACATAAGCCACCAGAGAAGCATCACTTAAATAGGCCAAAGACTAGACAAATACTGGAACCATGTCACTTCCTATGAATCTCTGTAAAATTTCAAAGTTCTTGTTCTCACTTTTGGGAAGTTTAAACCATAGAAATTAGCTCTAAAGCCCCACATAAGGGAAACAAGCCAACACTATGAAGATAACCAAACTATTAAAATCACTGACAATAAACCAGCCAATTCCCCCATAAGCATGTTCAAGGCACAAGTATTTTCAACAAATCGTTTTAATAGGCTCCATGAAGCCAAAATTGACAAAATAATCTTCAATGTTGATGATACAAAGAACAGAAAGTACAAAATCGTTCCCAGGTGGAATATTATTGGGCAAGAAGAGTAGTAACATTGATGCAGATCTTTGTGTTCAGTCCATTATAACAAGCACATTTTAAAATGCCAGGCATTGAGCAGAGCAAAACAACAAAACACCGTGAGCAGACTGTAGCATGCTGCAATTTGCAACTTCATGAACAGCTTCAGTCTGAAAGGAATTCACTCTTTTTGGAAACTGAACATACAGGACCCTCAGCTATTTTAAGAACCTCAATTGTATAGATAAAGGTGGTCATAGGAATAATTTTATTTCTCGCTCAGTTTAAAACTTGGCAGGAGGTAGGTCGGACATTGTCATTTAAAACAAAAGAAAACAGGAAGGTAAACAAGCCTCATTGATATCCACAATACTAATATCAAGGATTTAAATGGAGATGTCAGTGCTGATAGGGACAGGGAGTAGAATGTAAAGAACAGTGGGCGTTTATATACAAACAGCCATGTGAAGCAACGTTTTGGTTTTTACAGCACCAACAAGTCAGACATTATGCTTTATCAATTGAACTAAATGCCATAAGAGCAAATCGAGATGCACCCTTTAGAGATCATTAACTTTTTAAACATGGTTTGTAAATTAATGGCCAAAACTCATGGCTAAATTTAAAGACGCTCGAGCTACTTAAACACAGAATAGGACTACAAAAATCAGGTCAACATGTGGACAAATTTCTTGAGGAGCTTTTTAAATACAGCCAGCCAAGGGATGATCTTGAATCAGGGTGGATTTTTACTCGTGTGCAGCTGAGGACAAGAATTGGGCACACAGGTAAAGACACTGAGTTTAGGAAACAAGTTTCACGAACATTTGAGCTTGATAACATCCCCAGTTACCCACTAAACCAGGGTTCTCCAAACAATATTCCTGGAGAGCTACCCCCTCTAGGTTCACTCCAACCACTTGTAACTAACCTGATTCAGCCAGCTAATTATTAGAATCAGGTATACTAGATTAGTGTTGGCACAAACTTACAGGATAGTAGCTCTCCAGGAAAAGGGTTGAGAGCCTTGCACTAAACAGTCCCAAATAGTTTAAACAACCAGGGGGGGGGTCATCTTCCTGTATAAACTGTGCTGGTGTAAGATCAAGGAAATGTATGATCCTGTAGATTGGTATGAATGAGTTCAAAGTAGGAGGGAAGGTACACCGAAGAGAAGTAGATCTCATCCTAAACTATTCAGCAGCAACCTAGTAAAAGATTCAAGGCCAGAACCTTGGATGAGGAAGTGGTCTAATGCAGCCTAGGCCTATGAAGAAAGAAACAAATACATTAGCACATACCTTAACTGTCGTAGCTGTCTCTATAGGAACCCCCAGAGCGGTCCCCGTAGCCTCCCTGGCCCCTAACATTGGAAGGGAAAAAATATAGGTAAGGTCCCTGTTCATTAGTGCTTTGAGATCAGTTTGGTTTCATAACAGCTATTAAAAAATAATCACTGTTTAAAGTTAACATGAAATGGCATTAGCATTTACAAAAAAGGAAACACTAAAGTCAAATATTCAATTGCCAAAACAATCCATTGCGTTAATTTCCCATTCCTTAAAGTAATAGTCCCGTCTCTGCACCCCCTCATCATGTCTATGGCCCAACAATAGGCGGTCCCATAAATACGCATTGGGCTTGGTATTAGACAGATTTTTAGCAGGTGTGAAACATCACTTTTAAACCCCTTCCACCGAGCTGGGGGGTGCACATTGGGCTCAAACACCTGAGCTAAATGGAATTTGTAACGTCAGTCAATCATTCACCACTACAGTTCATTGTAAAGGATGCAAGAGGGGAATGTCTACAACCACCAATTTAGGAAATCTGTAATCAGACGTGTCGCCTCACCTATTGTCTCTGTATCCTCCGCCACCAGAAGAGTACCCTCCGCCACCGCCGCTCCTGTATCCACCGCCACCCCCATAACTCCGGTCTCCACCCCCATAGCTGCGATCTCCACCACCACCATAGCTCCTCTCACCATATCCCCTGTCACCGCCACCATATCCTCCACCACCTGGGAACAAAACACCACAGGACTTCAAAAACAAACTCACTGCTAAAGAAAACTCACACTGAAATGTAACTACGGCTAAGAGGGAGGGCAAGACAAAACGCTAATGGATGATGGGGAGCACACCATCTTGCAGATTGCCTGCCCATACCTCGCGAGTAAACTCGCCCACCTCTTCCTCTCCCCCCTCCATAGCCACCTCCACCACCATATCCGCCACCACCTCTGGAACCTCTGAATCCACCACCGCCTCCACCTCCTGAGCGACCGCCACCCTTGCCAGCTTCATCCACACGAATGGTTCTGCCATCGACAGACTGTAAGAGATAGGAGAGTTACCCAGTGTGGGTCAAAAACATGTGACTTTTCATAATGGGATAATGAGTTAGCCAGGTAATTTATTAATCCTGTTAACTTCGATATGATAAACCAGAAATAACTTTATGGTTAATTAAGCTACACCTAGGTGTATTCTTAGTTCTCGTCAGTTAAACAAATTTCCAATAATTGGTAAATATAAGTAGTGAAACCGATGTACCTTGCCGTTCATTCCCTCCAATGCGTCCTTCGCATCCTCGGCATTATCGTACTTTACGAAGCCGAATCCACGAGACCTCCCCGTTTCTTTGTCCCTGATGACATCAACTGTGCGAGGGAAACAAAAAATTAAGCATTTCGGACATGAATAATATTTCTGGAAGTAGCCAGCTATCACTTACTAAATAAAATAAATGTCTATAAACGCACCTTTTGCGATGTTTCCATACTTCGCGAAAGCTTCTGCCAGAGATTCCTCTGTGGTGTCGAAGCTCAGGCCTCCAACAAAAAGTTTTCCTTCGTCGGACATGATTCTTTGTCTGCAAGGGATCAATTCGGGTCAAGTAAAAGCACCTACTTATTTACATTGTGTACACGATACTTGTAGTTATGAGTTGTAAACGTAGCTCTCGTGTGCGAGAGCGGGAGCTATTGTCCGACACATTGCGCACAGAATTAGCCAGATAGCTAGCGTTAGGCCAACCAATGTGCTAGTTCGCGTTATGCCAACCAATGTGCTGTAATTAGCTGTACATAGTTAACCGAATTCAGGCAAATAACTATTTCAATGTTATTTGACATAACGTGTTATGTCTGGACAAAAGATTAGCCCACTAAATGAGCCTGGCTAAATGCGTGTTGGGGGGGGGGGGGGGGGGGGTAAGCAGGCCAAGAATGTTAGCGCCATTTTGCACCACGTTACGCCACTTGGTGCTAAGCTAACTGGCTAAAGGCGGATGCAGCAACCTTTACAATGAAGTTGATAACTAGCATAGGTAAATAACTTTAATTATAAATTTGTAAGAAAGTGAAACCCCCGCCGTGTGTTTAATAGATGGTAATATAACCCGTATAAATGTTCACTATTTAAGTGAACTGGCAAATTGGTGCGTGTGAAGAATAGCTAACGTTACTATAGCTAATGTTAGATAACAGCTAAAGCCGCATTCCAACCATGTTTAATCACAATAACTCAAGTCTTGCCATTTACACATTAACTATTACTTAGAATACCTAAATAATAATATAACAAAATTGTATAGTCAGATAAATACGAACTTCTATAAAATGTACCTTTTATAGACCGAAAGCGAAGAGCTGGTGCTTGAAGAGGCACGTCGTCGCAAAATAAATGGAAGGTCGTACGTACTCTGTGAGGAGTGCTGGCTAAGTATTTAAATGCTTTTTTTGGGGGGGGGGGGGGGGGCGTGATCTTGTCTTATTTGAATATGGACACATCTTTTTTGGCGGTAACCTTCTATTGAAAATGTCCCGATCAAACGAATTGATGAAACGAATTGATGAAATTATAACAGCTATTCAATAATATATGGAGTTTGCCATTTATCAGTTAAGCAAACACTAGTTTTATTTAGGGAACTTTTCAAAACATTTGTACTGGAAGTGGAAAAGAGACAAATAATGATAATTGTGTCCATGTATCTATCCCACAGTCCACTTTTTCTGCAAGCATGGCACCTTTTCTGCATATAGCACATAAGCTTTTTTAGTTGTCTCCATGTGTGTGATGGGGATTTAGCCTACAGAAGACAATATACAAAATTCTGACATTTAAATCTCTGTCTTGCCTACTCTGAGATCCTCTATATCACCTTCTTTATTCTGCCTTTTTGCGAGGGAAAATTACATTGGAAAGATGAAGAGATCGATCAGTTACTACCCGTCATTCAGGACAGGTGGGCTTGCCTGTTTTGCATGTTATTTTGTCATTAATACGTATCAAATATAAGTTTGCAAACATTGTAAAAAAAAATTGTAAAAAATCATTGAGTTAATAAAGCTGCATACAAACATGTTCTCTTTTTTGCTTTCTTGAGTAAGGCAGCTCCAAAATGCAGGTGTTTCAGCCTAGCTCAATGCTTTCTGTGGTGGTGGGGCAGCCAGCGGAAAATACGGAGCGTAGGGGATGGTAATGTTCTCTAGTTGCGCTGTGATTGGCTCAGTGTTCTGTCACTCATGGGAACACTACGTCACCGCCAAATCTAAGGGTAGAGCTTGAAAATCCAAGCCCCTTGGGTGCTGCCATAGAGTTACATTAGAAGTGCCCATCCAAGAAGGCTCAATGTCATTGGCCACAGATAAAATAATGTCAAATCGCGTTATATCTAGAGTAGCTTTGATTGGACTGATCATGTCAACATCATACTTTCAAAATCTTAGCTAGCAGTCATCATCATGAATCAACTCGACAATGTCCTGGCAAATCCTTTTTAATCCTCGTCACATGAAGATAAATAATGAAGAGAAATTATAGATGAAACGTATCAATGCTCATCGACCATTGGACATAAACATTACAAAACAAGTTGGAAAACGCAAATTCAACAATGAGTGGTTTGGAAGGAATCAGTGGCTAACTGCAAGCTTGGCATCACTAGCCTGCTATTCAGTGGAGTGGGTGTGTGGTCCCAAGTCTGGGTTTAAGGGTATCTTTCCAAGCTTAAAATTATAAACATTCAACATTGGCCTTGCTGACAATCCAGCATGATTTCTGCCACGCTCAAAACAACTGTTAACTCTGGAACTGGGAAATCTGACTTCAGTGAGTTTAAGACAACTGGGAACTTGGGAAAAAACGAGTTCTGACTGGGAAAATACGTTTTGAACGGACATCCAACTTGGAATTGTAAGTCAGGAACTCAGGCCTCTTTCTAGAGCTACGACTTGAAGATCACTGACGTCATCATGATTCAACCTTGTTTCTTTCAGAGTTCGAAGTTGTCTTGATAGCACCATAAATCCAGAGAATTACAGACTTTGATGATAACGTTTGATGACAAAATTTGCCCACGAAGGACCTCCGTGCCACCTTCCTGTTCAAGTGAGCACAGCACAACAAGGTGAGGCCAAAAATGTCTTGTATGTTGCTGCATAAATGATGTAACATGTCAGGGAGATTTGTATACTGTAGCTTAGAAAGTAATACTAAGGGTAGGTTGTGTAGTAAGCTTTTTGTAGCCTCTCCCCTCTTAATTTCACCTACTGTTCTGACTTGGTGGTGCACATGTAGCCTATAACCTGTTTTAGAGAAATGTAATTATTGAATATTGTAAGAGCTTTCATTGTCTGCTTATATGCCCCCTTTATTTATCCTATGGTTCTGACTTGGTGTACAGGGAGAATTCTGTCACTGTACATTTCAAAAGTGCTGAACAAATAGTGATATTAACTATGTCCGTCCTAGCTCGCTCATAATTGTTTTTAATTGAAATTACGGATTGCCTCGTATCCACTTGTCGTCCCCTTATGTTATAGTTTGTACATCTCAATTGTCAGTATGAAACCACATTTGCAAGTTAGCTGATATGGCTATGTTTTTTAAAGGCAGTAAATGAGGCTGCCAGACAAGGCTCCGCTGATAGCCGGGTGTTGCAGTGGTAAGGTGTTGGGACTGCTGTTGGGACTCTGCTGTTGGGACAGCTTTATGTAGTCCCTAACAGTTTGTGGGCATCGTTTGTCACCGTTATAGTGCAATTAATGTATTGTTTAGTGTTGTGTAGTGGCTTTGCTGGCATGCATCCCAAATGAGTTTTGTTTGTTTTGCCCCACCAAGATTTACATGCTAAAATCGCCACTGGAAGAGATAAGTTGGTTTTGTTTGGAAGTGTGAAAGGTTCTACGCCCCACCAGGGAAGGTTGGTCCCTTCAGGTTCATGACTGTACTTTGGATAAGTGGTGACAGGGGTGACAGTCGGTTCTTGGTGAAAGATCTACCCCTCCCATTTAGAACAACAAAGACGGGACCATCCCCTACATCACTGAATACAATGTGAGACACACTGGGGTGGATGGCTGTCCCCTTCACAGTCAACTCTTGATTGGAAATGAGACAATGCTGTCCATGTGGCCAAGATATCGGCATTTACATGAACAACAAAACCTCTACAGAATATACAGTAAATGTAAAGTTGATGGGGTTAAGGGCAGGCTATAGGTGGAACGTGAGGGACAGTGCTCAAATGGCAGCAAAATCATCAATTACAAAGCAGGTCCTGAAATGTTGTAGTATTTAAATCCATTTGAATTATCTATCGAGTCCTTTACATGTGGAATGTGGAACTTTTCCATTCCTTTCTCTTTTCACAAAGTACATGATCAAAGTGTTCCTCTCAATACCCCAAAATAGTGCAACAGGGCCATCTGCTGGCAGACAGTATGAAAAGCTGGAATTTTCTAGGTCCTTAGATGTCCTCAACCGTTCTTTATCTTCCTCCTCCCTCCCACTTCCTGTATGACTTCTAGTTTGTCGGCATCGTTTGTCACCGTTATAGTGCAATTAATGTATTGTTTAGTGTTGTGTAGTGGCTTTGCTGGCATGCATCCCAAATGAGTTTTGATACATTTTTGTTTTTTAATTCTCTGTTATAACATAATAACATTGTATTTCAAATAATTGCCAAATGTTATCCTCACCCATCCGAATGAGCAACTTGATGAGGAAACGGTTTACTGAGACCAGAAGAGCAATGAGATACAATATAAATATTCTATTTAATGTGGCTGAGGGACAGACAAATACCAACTCAATCATTTTGAGTCAATGGTGTGATGATAATGTAAGCAATCCTGATGGAAATCTGCCATATTCATAAAGTGTCTCAGAGTAGAAGTGCTGATCAAGGATCAGGTCCCAGCTGTTCATATCATTTTATTCTGGATCAGTATATTATTAATACTGGTCTAGATTGTTCAAATCTATCCAGAGACATTAAATGCATCACAAACATATCCACTGTTTATTGAATCAAATATAAAATCGAAATCACATTTTATTTGTCACATGCTTCGTAGACAACAGGTGTAGACTAACAGTGGGTTATTGTCGCTATCCAGCCAGACTATTCAGCCATCAGACATCATCGCAGGGAGGTAACCCAAGCTCATCCTGCAACAACCAAAGGATCAAGGTAAAACCCAAACCTTCCTTCAGCATCCAGATGTAGAGGGCAGCCCATAGATCACGCTGGAGACTAGGTCACGGTGCTCAAGCTCTAGAGACTCTAGGTAATCAAACCTGACATCAGCTAGTGCTGATGCTGCCATGTCACAACGCATGAGTTCTTGAAATTCAAGTCACTCTAACCCAGTGCTTCTCATTTTCTGTTACGCCCCCCCCCCCCCCCCCCCCCCTAGGAAGAAGTAAACATTTCGCGCCCCCCAACTCTCCGCCGCGACTGTAAATAGTATAATTTGTCTATAAAATTGTTATAAGTACATCTCTGCATAACATTGTATCCTTATTAACATTAAAGAAAACAAAAAAAGAAAAAAGAGATATAGATCAACTTACAACAAAGAATAACTTTGTAGTAGGCCTGATTACCAACAATTACGAGACAGCCTACAGGGAGGAGGTGAGGGCCCTGGGACAGTGATGCCAGGATAATAACCTCTCCCTCAACCTCAACAAAACGAAGCATCTGATCATGGACTTCAGGACACACAGAGGGAGCACCCCCCCTATCCACATCGAAGGGACCGCAGTGGAGAAGGTGGAAATCTTCAAGTACCTTGGCGTACACGTCACTGACAATCTGCAATGGTCCACCCATGTAGACAGTGTGGTAAAGGAGGCACAACAGCGCCTCTTCAACCTCAAGAGGCTAAAGAAATTTGGCTTGGCCCCTTAGACCCTCAGAAACAATTGAGAGCATCCTGTCGGGGCTGTATCACCGCCTGGTACGGCAACTGCACTGCCCGCAACTGCAGGGCTCTCCAGAGGGTGGTGCGGTTTTCCCAATGCATCAGCGGGGCACACTGCCTGCCCTCCAGGACACCTACAGCACCCAATGCAATAGGAAGGCCATAAAGATCATCAAGTACATCAACCACCCGAGCCACGGCCTGTTCACCCCGCTACCATCCAGAAGGCGAGGTCAGTACAGGTGCATGAAAGCTGAGACCAAGAGACTGAAAAACAGCTTCTATCTCAAGGCCATCAGACTGTTAAATAGGCATCACTAGCACATAGAGGCTGTTTTCTACATACATAGACCTGAAATCACTGGCCACTTTAATAAATGGAACTAAAATTGTTGCAACCCCTATTACTAGCCTGTTCAACCTCTCTTTCGTGTCGTCTGAGATTCCCAAAAATTGGAAAGCAGCTGCGGTCATCCCCCTCTTCAAAGGGGGACACACACTCTTAATCCAAACTGCTACATATCTATATCTATCCTACCCTGCCTTTCTAAGGTCTTCGAAAGCCAACGAAATATAAACATCTGTTGTTCTGCCCCTGAACAAGGCAGTTAACCCATTGTTCCTAGGCCGTCATTGTTCCTAACTGACTTGCCTAGTTAAATAAAGGTCAAATAAAAAAACTGGACACGGGGGTTTTATTAGAGACAACTTTCTTACGAATCAAGAACAAAGAAAGTATCACCAAGTAAAAGTTTGTTGAAAAATGAGTGCCAGTGCTTTTCACTACCTTCGCTGTAACGGGTATGGAAGTACGGAGTACATTATTTCATACGCCATTATGAACTGTAGCTGGTTGAATTAGTGGTCTGAAGGGTAGACAGGCTTTTTGTCAACCAGGACCACTTCTCCACTGGAGACCACTGCAGTCTGTATAGTCTTCCTCTGAGCAGCAGCAACATCTCTCCCTGAAAAACACCACGGAAACAGATAAGAACAGAACCTGGGTCATATTCACAATAACAAAGCATCTGAACGTAGAAGTGTTGATCTAGGATCAGTTGTCTGTTAAATCATAATGATTAAGATTATGGACAAGGAGGATCTGATTGGAGATCAGCACTTCTACTCTGAGACACTTTAAATATGGGTCATGGTGCCCAAGCAAGGCCTTTATAAAGGGCGAACCACTACCTACTTTGCCTGTTGCATTTCGGTTCACAGGAGACCCCTGGAGTAGGGTAACACACAGATGTACTACAGTGGATGAAAATCTGGCAAGAGAGTACAGAATAAAATAAGTTAGTGAAAAGTAAATAGTATATCAAATTAAGTATTTATTATTAAAAAAGCCAGCCAATTACACAATCTTTCTGGGGAGACAGAGTGTGATCCACAAAGGTGAACATCTCGAGGGTAAAGCGTTTGTAGTGGTTGGGGTACAGAAGGCCAGAGGAACGTTCCACAGGAACCACGGTAGTCAGGTAATTATCATTCTGGTAGGAACATCTGGAAAGAGAGGGGAGTAATAGAAACGTCATATTGCAAAATGTCATACAACCCTTCCAGTCCAAAGCACTTAACATGCACGCCTCAATAAAAAATACATAGTGGTACATGTTACCTTTGATGTCACATAACGAAGAGATCTCAAACATATTGTTCAAAATACATACAGTATTAGTACAAAGAGCAAGTCATATAATCAGGGAGCAGCAAGCATGGAAATCAGGTGGATAGTACTGTAGTTACTTACTCTTCAGTGAGGAGGTCCCACCTGTACTTGACATCTCTGATTGCCACAAAGGAACTAAATCAGCTTCAGTGGATATTTGTTTTCCAACCTTTATTAGAAAGAACACAGCTTATATAGCCTGAGAGATACGGTGTAATAGATCACTATGTGCGTACGTGTTCTCGTGTTCTCAGTCCCTGTACTACGACCTTCAGCGATTAGCTGATGCCGATTACTACCATCAGTGACCAAGTGAAATGTGAAATCATTCCAAATATTCCGTCGACACCTTGAGTGTATGTCTGTAGACTAAATAATATGTGAATCATGTGGGTTACAGAGACTCTGGATATGTTAGGCATTATGTCAATCACACACAATCTAAATAAATATTTCTTGGTCGACTCATGTCAACGTCTCCGCGTATTAGTGGTGGGGTAGCCTAAATAAATACAACAGATAGGCCTAATTAAAAGAACGGTAATGAAGGAAATAAAAAATGCTGGACAAAGCATTATCCAGAGGTCGTGGCTGAGCTCAGTGGAGGCTCCTCAAGAGGAGCAAGGGGAGGACCATCCTCTTCAGTGAATTTCATAAAAATAGTGAAACATTTAAAAAGTTATCCTTTTTAGATAAAACTATAATCAATATATTCACGTCACCAAATAATTGATTAAAACACACTGTTTTGCAATGAAGGTCTACAGTAGCCTCAACAGCTCTCTCTGGGGTAGCACCATGGTGTAGCCTGAGGACAGCTGTAACGGCAGCCTTCCTCCTCTTCACGTGAAGAGAAGGTGTAGCAAGGATCGGACCAACACGCAGCGTAGCCAGTGCTCAACATGTTTAATACGAAACTGTGAACACTTAACAATTACAAAATATTAAATGTGGCAAACCGATACAGCCCTATCTGGTGCAGAGAAAACACAAAGACAGGAAACAACCACCCACAATCCCCAACACAAAACAAGCCACCTATATATGATTCCCAATCAGAGACAACACAAAACATCTGCCTCTGATTGAGAACCATATTAGGCCAAACATAGAAACAGACAAACTAGACACACAACATAGAATGCCCACCCAGCTCACGTCCTGACCAACACTAAAACAATCAAAACACACAAGAACTATGGTCAGAACGTGACAGTACCCCCTCTCCTGAGGTGCGGACTCCGAACGTACCCCCTGGCAGCTCCGGACTGAGTGGCAGCTCCGGACTGAGTGGCAGCTCCGGACTGAGTGCCAGCTCCGGACTGAATGGCAGCCCATGACTGGATGGCACCCCATGACCGGAGGGCAGCTCATGACCGGAGGGCAGCTCATGACCGGAGGGCAGCTCATGACCGGAAGGCGGCTCATGACTGGCGGGCGGCTCTGGCAGCTCATGACTGGCGGGCGGCTCTGGCAGCTCATGACTGGCGGGTGGCTCTGGCAGCTCCTGACTGGCTGGCGGCTCTGGCAGCTCCTGACTGGCGGCTCTGGCAGCTCCTGACTGGCTGGCGGCTCTGGCAGCTCCTGACTGGCTGGCGGCTCTGGCAGCTCCTGACTGGCTGGCGGCTCTGGCAGCTCCTGACTGGCTGGCGGCTCTGGCAGCTCCTGAGTGGCTGGCGGCTCTGGCAATTCCTGACTGGCTGGTGGCTCTGGCAGCTCCTGACTGGCTGGCGGCTCTAGCAGCTCCTGACTGACGGGCGGCTCTGACGGCTCGGGACAGATGGGCGGCTCTGACGGCTCGGGACAGACGGCGCTGACGGCGGACAGACGGACAGACGGCGCTCAGATGGCGCTGGGCAGACGGATGGCTCAGATGGCGCTGGGCAGACGGATGGCTCAGATGGCGCTGGGCAGACGGATGGCTCAGATGGCGCTGGGCAGACGGATGGCTCAGATGGCGCTGGGCAGGCAGGCAGCTCAGATGGCGCTGGGCAGGCAGGCAGCTCAGACGGCGCTGGGCAGGCAGACAGCTCAGACGGCGCTGGGCAGGCAGGCAGCTCAGACGGCGCTGGGTAGGCAGGCAGCTCAGACGGCGCTGGGCAGGCAGGCAGCTCAGACCTGCTGAGGCGCACAGTAGGCCTGGTGAGTGTTGCCGGAACTGGTGGTACCGGTTTGTAGACACGCACCTCAAGGCTAGTGCGGGGAGCAGGAACAGGGCACACTGGACTCTCGAGGTGCACTATACACCTGGTGCGTGGTACCGGCACTGGTGGTACCGGGCTGAGGGCACGCACCTCAGGGCGAGTGCGGGGAGAAGGAACAGTGCATGCAGGGCTCTGGATACGCACAGTAAGCTTGGTGCGTGGTGCCGGAACTGGTGGTACCGGGCTGGAGACACGCACCACAGGGAGAGTGCGTGGAGGATGAACAGAGTTCTGGAGACGCACAGGAAGCCTGGTGCGTGGTGTAGGCACTCGTGTTACTGGGCTGGGGCGAGGAGGTGGCGCCGGATATACCGGACCGTGAAGGCGTACAGGAGCTCTTAAGCACCGAGCCTGCCCAACCTTACCTGGTTTAATGCTCCCCGTAGCCAGGCCAGTGCGGCGAGGTGGAATAGCCCGCACTGGGCTGTGCTGGCGAACCGGGACACCATGCATAAGGCTGGTGCCATGTACACCGGCCCGAGGAGACGTACTGGAGACCAGATATGTTGAGCCGGCTTCATGAAACCTGGCTCGATGCCCACTCTAGCCCGGCCGATACGTGGAGCTGGGATGTACCGCACCGGGCTATACACACGTACAGGAGACACCGTGCGCCTTTCCGCACAACGCGGTGTCTGCCCGTACTCTCGCTCTCCACGGCAAGCCCGGGAAGTTGGCGCAGGTCTCCTACCTTACTTCGCCACACTCCCCTTTAGTCCCCCCCCCCCCCAAGAAATTTTTGGGGTTTCTTCGGGCTTCCTGGCCAGCCGTGTTCCCTCATAACATCGGTTCCCCTTCGCGGCTGCTTCCGCTCTCCTAGCTGCTTCCACCTGTTCCCATGGAAGGCGATCCTTACCAGCCAGGATCTCCTCCCATGTGTAGCAACCCTTTCCGTCCAACACCTCTTCCCAAGTCCATTCCTCCTGGTACCGCTGCTGCTGCTGCTGCCGCTGCTGCCCGTTGCTACGCTGCTTGGTCCGAGATTGGTGGGTGGTTCTGTAACGGCAGCCTTCCCCCTCTTCACGAGAAGAGAGGGTGTAACAGGGATCGGACCAACACGCAGCGTAGCCAGTGCTCAACATGTTTAATTAAACGAAACAGTGAACACTTACAACGATACAAAATAACAAAATGTGGCAAACCGATACAGCCCTATCTGGTGCAGAGAAAACACAAAGACAGGAAACAACCACCCACAAACCCCAACACAAAACAAGCCACCTATATATGATTCCCAATCAGAGACAACACAAAACACCTGCCTCTGATTGAGAACCATATTAGGCCAAACATAGAAACAGACAAACTAGACACACAACATAGAATGTCCACCCAGCTCACGTCCTGACCAACACTAAAACAAGCAAAACACACAAGAACTATGGTCAGAACGTGACACTTGTAGTGTAACTGTCATGTGAAGTTCGCTAATGTTTTATCCCCTCTCGACCGAAGTGAATGAACTACTAGCAGCTAGTTAGCTAGCTAGTAGCTACCACAGCCAGTTAAGCTCTAGCTAGCCTTTAGCTTTCTGTCAGGTAGCAGTATCTAAAAGCTGTTGTGTGTATGGAAATGTTTAGGCTTTGTTTTGTCCCATTTCAACAGAAGTAAATTTGATGATGTACCATTAGCTAGAGCTTGGCTAATGTTAGCTAGCTAGCTCATTAGCTATAGCTATTATTTTGTCTCAATCACACTAGACCTGAATCAAACGATGAAACCAGTGGCCAAACTATTTAGTTTTTATGAGTCAGTATAGCAACGTAACCTTATTGATCTGTCCGTTTCCCTGGCTAATTCCCTACTTGTCACAGTGACATGGTATATACAGCTCTGCATGCTTCACTGTCATGGTGCACAGTCAGTACACAACACTATGCTCATCATGTCAGATGGATCAGGTGGTGACAGGAGTCTCTGCAGGGTCAGACAGCCAGGGAAGACCAGTCTACGGAGCTCAGGTGAATTTTCCAGTGTATTATAACAATCAGTGAATGGATACAAAGTTCCGTCTTGATTTGATGGGTACAGTCTGGGATCTGGGAATAAAGGTAATTTGAATTATGAAACCATTTATATTCTTGGATAATATAATGTATAAATGTACACCAAGGTAATTCAGGATCAGATGGTGACAGGGGTCTCATCAGGGTCAGACAGCCAGGGAAGACCAGTCTGACGGTGCAGAGGTGAACTTTTGCAGATACTGGGCATTCTGAAAATGTTCAGACCCCTTGACCTTTTTCATACGTCGTTACTTCACAGCCATATTCCAAAATAGATTAAATAAAACAAAAACAATCTACACACAACACCCCATAATGAGCTAGTGAAAACAGATTTTGTTGAAATTTAAGCAAAAAGTAAATACCTTATTTACATAAGTATTCAGACCCTTTGCTTTGAGACTCAAAATTGAGCTCAGGTGCATCCTGTTTCCATTGATCATCCCTGAGATGTTTCTTCAACTTGATTGGAATCCATCTGTGGTACATTCAATTGATTCAAAATGATTTGGAAAGGCACACACCTGTCTATATAAGGTCCAACAGTTGACAGTGCATGTCAGAGAAAAAACTAAGCCATGAGGTCGAAGGACTTGTCCGTAGAACTCCGAGACATGGTTGTGTCGAGGCACAGACCATTGGCAGGGTACCAAAAACATTTCTACAGCATTGAAGGTCCCCCAGAAAAAAAGTCTTAAATGGAAGAAGTTTGGAACCATCATTCTTAAATGAAAGAAGTTTGGAACCACCAAGACTCTTCCTAGAGCTGGTCGCCAAGCCAAACTGAGCAATCGGGGGAGGTGACCAAGAACCCAATGGGCATTCTGACAGAGCTCCAGAGTTCCTCTGTGGAGATGGGAGAACCTTCCAGAAGGACAACCATCTCTGCAGCCCTCCACCAATCAGGCCTTTATTGTAGAGTGGCCAGAGGGAAGCCATTCCTCAATAAAAGGTATTTGACAGTCCACTTGAAGTTTGCCAAAAGGCACCTAAAGGACTCAGACCATGAGAAACCAAGATTGAATGCTTTGGCCTGAATGCCAAGCATCACTTCAGGAGGAAACCTGGCACCATCCCTACGGTGAAGCATGGTGGTGGTAGCTTCATGCTGTGGGGATGTTTTTCAGCGGCAGGTACTGGGAGACAAGTCAGGATCGAGGGAAAGGTGAACGGAGCAAAGTAAAGAGAGATCCTTGATGAAAACCTGCTTCAAAGCGCTCAGGACCTTAGACTGGGGCGAAGCTTCACCTTCCAACAGGACAACGACCCTAAGCACACAGCCAAGACAACACAAGAGTGGTTTCGGGACAAGTCTCTGAATGTCGTTGAGTGGCCCAGCCAAAGACCTGAAAACAGTTGTGCAGTGACGCTCCCCATCCAACCTGACAGAGCTTGAGAGGATCTGCAGAGGAGAAATGGGAGAAACTCCCCAAATACAAGTGTGCCAAGCTTGTAGCGTCATACCCAAGAAGATTCAAGGCTGTAATCGCTGCCAAAGGTGCTTCAACAAAGTACTTAGTAAAGGGTCTGAATACTTATGTACATGTGAAATTTCAGTTTTTAAATATGATACATTTGATCAAAATGATCAAAAACTGTTTTTGCTTCATCATTATGGGGTATTGTGTGTAGATTGATGAGGGGGAAAATAATTTAATCAATTTTAGAATAAGGCTGTAACGTAACAAAATGTAGAAAAAGTCAAGAGGTCTGAATACTTTCCGAATGCACTGTTCAACACTTTATTCTCTCTCTGCAGCAAACACTGGACAAGCAAGAAGCTTCAAAGATTGAAACTATTTTAAGGCAGTCTGACAAAACTCTAAAGTTGCTTTCCAAACTGCATCAAGGGTTGATGGAGGCTTTTCCCGATGACACACAACATGTAAAACAAAAATGTGAGGAAGACCTGGGAGACACTATTGATAATGATGAATGGATACAGATATGTTTGAATGCCCAGTCATGTTCATATAATCTCAGACATAAATTACTGCAGGTTAAGACCATCCATAGAATGTACTACATGCCAGTGAAACTGAATATCATGTACATAGAAGTTGAATTCTTCTGCTAGAGGTGTAAAACACAAAAAGGAGACATGTTTTCATATGCTATGGTCTTGTGAAGACTGGCTGAATTCTGGCAAAGAGTATGTTCCTTTATCTCAGCAGGTCTACAGATTCTCCCTTCTCCCTGTTTTTGTTTGCTTGAACATTGTTATACTGGAGACTGTTATCAGAAGAAACTGTGTAACCTAGCATTTATAGCAGCTAAGAAATGTATTTGCCATTAATTGGGAGGTTGGTTATCCTCCCACAATGAATGGGAAAAATGGGAAGTTATGTATCACTAGATTAGATTTATTACAAGATGAACTGTGCAACTTTCATAAGGTGTGGATGCCTTATATGGAATAGTGTACAACAAAAGGAGACTGTATTGAAAACATGCCCACGTCATGGGAGTTATCTATTTAGGCAATCCCTAGCTGCTGGGCTGCTCAGTCCTGGCCCTGGGGGTCTGCCGTACTGTTGGTTGTCACGCTGGCCTTGGCCTAACACACCTGAAACCAATAAGGAATGTTTCACTAAGATCCTAAAGCTGAGAGGGGTGTGTTGGGTTGTGGCTCTGCAGGGCCGTGGACCCCTAGGGACAGGACGGGGCGACCCAGCTATATTGTGTGCAAGTAAAAATACCTCTACAGTACTATTAGGCCGATGATACGAATTATATGGAGGATGTAGTGTTTCTACCGTTAATGTGTAGGTGTATGTGTTTTTAATATTGAGCTTTTTGTTTTCTAAAACTTTCCCTTGAGACATATAAAAAGAGACGGGAAGGAAGTTGTGTTGGGGAGAGCGTTGAGTTATTGACTAGACTGGTGACGATCGGGTGTGCAGGCGGCTCGGGTTGGCTGGGCGGTCTGGCTGACATTTGATGTAGAGGGAGTCTTAATAAAGACGACCAAAAGTTGTCTTGGTACTTTGTATGTAAGAGTTGTTAGGCGATTTGTTAAAGGTGCAACACAATATTAAATGATCAAAGACCTAGTTCAGTCTTGTTAATGAAGCGTATTTAAACACAATCTCTTACCTAGCTTGATGACTGTGGGCATTTTTGCTTACTTTTTGTTGTTCTAAATAGAGACAGCTAGAAGGGTCATATTATATTTGTGTAGAAATGCAGGAAACAAGCTTTAGATGCCCCCAAAAGTTTGAGGACACCCAGACACCCGCAAAGTTATGTCCCCCCACTTCTAAAACCAAAGTTGCGCCCCTGTGTTCGCACATGATAGGAATTTGCGTCAGGGTCTCGCTAAAGGTCGTAGTACAAGGACTGAGGACACACAGGAACACGCACACACATAGTGATGTATTACATCATATATCTCAGGGTATATAAGCTGTGTTCTTCCTAATGGAGGTTGAACAATTTTTCTGCACTGAAGCAGGTTTTTGTTTCCTTGTTGCGATCTATTTTTGCAACTTGTATTGTAGTCTTATTTTCACAAACTACTAGGGGTTATTTCTGGATAAGTCCAGTGACTCTAGTCTAGCAAATACGGTGCTGAACATTTAATTGCACAGGGTTGGAAAGGAATTCATTTTGAATACAGGAGGCAGTTTCTAGCATTCTATCATACTCAGGTATAAATCTGTATTAGATAGTATAGGTTGTATAGGCAATATTGCACATACCTGTATTATTGAAGATAGCTTATATCTTATTGAGCAGGTATGGCAGTGAGGTGGTGTTCCTTTGGGTTTGTGTTGTTGGTAGTGTTTGCGTGTTGTGCTGATGCACAGCCTAACTTGAGGTTTCCTTCAAACAACAACCCCCAACCCCAAATTACAACCTCTACGCCTAGACAGCCCCAGTGGCCAGAGCCCCAGTGGCCACAGCTGCAGACTCACCAGAGATCAGAGCCCCAGAGGCCACAGCTGCTGACTCCCCAGAGACCAGAGACCCAGAGGCCACAGCTGCAGACTCACCAGAGACCAGAGCCCCAGGGGCCACAGCTACAGACTATCCAGAGACCAGAGCCCCAGAGGCCACAGCTGCAGACTCCCCAGATGCCACAGCTGCAGACTTCTCAGAGACCAGAACCCCAGAGGCCACAGCTGCAGACTCCTCAGAGACCAGAGCCCCAGAGGCCACAGCTGCAGACTCCTCAGAGACCAGAGCCCCAGAGGCCACAGCAGCAGACTCCCCAGAGACAAGAGTCCCAGGGGCCACAGCAGCAGGCTCCCCAGAGGCCAAATCAGCAGACATCCCAGAGACCAGAGCCCCAGGGGCCACAGCTACAGACTCCCCTGAGACCAGAGCCCCAGAGACCACAGCTGCAGACTCCCCAGAGGCCAGAGCCCCAGAGGCCAGAGCACCAGTGGCCACAGCAGCAGACTCCCCAGAGGCCAGAGCCCCAGTGGCCACAGCTACAGATTCCCCATAGGCCAGAGCTCCAGTGGCCACAGCAGCAGACTCCTCAGAGGCCAGTGATCCAGGGGCCACAGCTGCAGACTCCGCAGAGGCCAGAGCACCAGTGGCCACAGCAACAGACTCCACAGAGACCAGCGCTCCAGTGGCCACAGCAGCAGACTCCTCAGAGCCCAGTGATCCAGTGGCCACAGCTGCAGACTCCCCAGAGGCCAGAACCCCAGAGGCCACAGCCACAGACTCCCCAGAGACCAGAGCCCCAGAGACCACAGCAGCAGACTCCCCAGAGACCACAGCCCCAGAGACCACAGCAGCAGACTCCCCGGAGGCAAGAGCCACATGGGCCACAGCAACAGACTCCCCATAGGCCAGAGCTCCAGTGGCCACAGCAGCAGACTCCGCAGAGGCCAGAGCACCAGTGGCCACAGCAACAGACTCCCCAGAGACCAGCGCTCCAGTGGCCACAGCAGCAGACTCCTCAGAGCCCAGTGATCCAGTGGCCACAGCTGCAGACTCCCCAGAGGCCAGAACCCCAGAGGCCACAGTTACAGACTCCCCAAAGGCCAGAGCCCCAGTGGCCACAGCAGCAGACTCCCCAGAGGCAAGAGCCACATGGGCCACAGCAACAGACTCCCCATAGGCCAGTGATCCAGGGGCCACAGCTGCAGACTCCCCAGAGGCCAGATCCCCAGTGGCCACAGCTGCAGACTCCCCAGAGGCCAGGTCCCCAGAGGCCACAGTTACAGACTCCCCAAAGGCCAGAGCCCCAGTGGCCACAGCAGCAGACTCCCCAGAGGCAAGAGCCACATGGGCCACAGCAACAGACTCCCCATAGGCCAGCGCTCCAGTGGCCAGCAGCAACCACACCTCCAGATCAGAGATGTCAAGTACAGGTTCGGGATACAGTGCAATGTGGAACCCCAGATATTACTCCATCTCAATGTCAGGCTATCGACTGCTGCTTCAATGGACAGCAGTGCTACTATGGGAAGGCAGGTGGGTGTCTGATATAGTTTCTGTCTTGTAATGCTCAGATCATATTGTAATGCTCAAAACACTGACTTTTCCCTCTCTTTCCCCAGTGACTGTGCAGTGTACCAAGGATGCTCAGTTTGTGGTGGTGGTGGCCAGGGATGCCACTTGGCCCAAAATAGACATTGACTCCATCAGTCTGTTGGGGGGAAATGACAGCCCATGCAGTCCTGTTGGCATCACTTCAGCCTTCGCCATTTACCAGTTCCCTGTCACTGCCTGTGGCACCACTCTAAAGGTGAGTAGAGTAGAGATAATATACATGTAATACACTGGCTCAGTATTAACTGTGGACTCTCCCCTGCAGGAGGAAAGTGGTTATGTGGTTTATGAGAACAGGATGGTATCTTCCTATAACGTGGGGATGGGACCTCGAGGCTCTATCACCAGGGACAGCCATTTTGAGTGAGTCTTCTCTCTGCGCGATTGAATTTACTTTGTTGATTCCCCAGAGGGAATTCAGAACATCACAGGCGTGTAAAGCACTTAGATTTAGCCCATAAAGTAGTGATACAGTATGCTTAAAGATCCTATTGCATCACTGCTTTTTTTCTCCCTATCTAGGTTGCTGTTCCAGTGTAAGTACTCTGCCACTGCAGTACAGGCTCTGGTTATTGAGGTGAACACTGTTCCTGCACCCGCTTCTGTTGCTGCTCCGGGACCCCTCAGAGTGGAACTCAGACTGGCCAAAGGAACATGCGACACCAAGGGATGTAATGACGGTAACGTGCATTTCATTTCAGGCTTGTTCTGTGTCAATATGTAATATTTGAACGCATGAAGTGATTTTAAATGTTTTTTATTTATTGACTTTTACAAAACCTTTTCCAATCCTGTTTGACTTCCAGAGTCGAGATCCTTCACATTGTATTACACTGAGGAAGACTACCCTATCACTAAAGTCTTGAGGCAGCCTGTGAACGTTGAGGTTCGCATCCTGGAGAGGAAGGATCCCAACCTGTTCCTGATGCTGGAGCACTGCTGGACCACCTCTGCCCCCAGCCCTGTCAGCATGCCCCAGTGGGATCTCATCATTGAAGAGTGAGTAACTACAGTACTATCCACCTGATTCCCATGCTTGCTGCTCCCTGATTATATGACTTGCTCTTTTTACTCATACTGTATGTATTTTGACCAATATGTTTGAGATCTCTTCGTTATGTGACATCAGAAGGCATCATGTACCACTATGTATTTTGAATTATATATACACTGAGGGTACAAAACATTAGGTACACCTTCCTAATATTGATTTGCACCCCCCTTTGCCCTCAGAACAGCCTCAATTCGTCGGCAAGGTGTCGAAAGCGTTCAACATGGATGCTGGCCCATGTTGACTCCAATGCTTCCCACAGTTGTGTCAAGTTGGCTGAGTGTCCTTTTGGTGATGGTGGAGCATTCTTGAGAACTATACACAATCCATGTCTCAGTTGTTTTAAGGCTTAAACATCCTTCTTTAACCCATCTCCTCCCCTCCATCTCCACTGAATGAAGTGGATTTAACATCAATAAGGGATCATAGCTTTCATCTGGATTCACCTGGTACAGCTCAGCATTTAACACCATAGTACCCTCCAAACCTGTCATTAAGCTCGAGACCCTGGTTCTCGACCCCGCCCTGTGCAACTGGGTCCTGGACTTTGACGGGCCGCCCCCAGGTGGAGAAGGTAGGAAACAACATCTCCACCCCGCTGATCCTCAACACTGGGGCCCCACAAGGGTGTGTTCTCAGCCCTCTCCTGTACTCCCTGTTCACCCATGTCTGTGTGGCCATGCGCACTTACAACTCAATCCTCAAGTTTGCAGACGAAACTACAGTGGTAGGCTTGATTACCAACAATGACGAGACGGCCTACAGGGAGGAGGTGAGGGCCCTCGGAGTGTGGTGTCAGGAAAACAACCTCTCACTTAAACAGCCATCACTAACATAGAGAGGCTGCTGCCAACATACTGACTCATCTCTAGCCACTTTAATAAATGGACTTATTAAAGGTATCACTAGTCACTTTAAATAACGCCACTTTAATAATGTTTACATATCCTACATTACCCATCTCATATGTATATACTGTTCTATACCATCTACTGCATCTTGCCTATGCCGCACGGCCATCGCTCATCCATATTATTATATGTACATATTCTTATTTATCCCTTACATTTGTGTGTAGATTACTTGTTAGATATTACTGCATTAGTCGGAACTAGAAGCACAAGCATTTCTCTACACTCGCATTAACATCTGCTAACCATGTGTATGTGACCAATGCAATTTGATTTAATTTGGGGTAAGTCTATGCCATGGAAAGAGCGGTTGTTCCTAATGTTTTGTCCACTCAGTGTAAAGTGCTTTGGACAGGAAGGGATGACATTTTGCAACATGAACTACCTATTTCTCCTCTCTCTCTTTCCAGTTGTTCCTACCCGAATGATAATTACCTGACCACCATGGTTCCTGTGGAACGTTCCTCTGGCCTTCTGTACCCCAACCACTACAAACGCTTTACCCTCGAGATGTTCACCTTTGTGGATCACACTCTGTCTCCCCAGAAAGAGCGGGTAATTGGCTAGCTTTTTTTTGTAATAGAAACTTCATTTGAAATACTTTATACTTTTCACTAACTTCTTTTATTCTGTACTCTCTTGCCAGATTTTCATCCACTGTAGTACATCTGTGTGTTACCCTACTCCAGAGGTCTCCTGTGAACCGAAATGCAACAGGCAAAGTAGGTAGTGGTTCTCCCTTTATAAAGGCCTTGCTTGGGCACCATGACCCATATTTAAAGTGTTTCAGAGTAGGAGTGCTGATCTAGAATCAGATCTTCCCTGTCCATAATCTTAATCATTATGATTTAACAGACAACTGATCCTAGATCAACACTTCTACGTTCAGATGCTTTGTTATTGTGAATATGACCCAGGTTCTGTTCTTATCTGTTTCCGTGGTGTTTTTCAGGGAGAGATGTTGCTGCTGCTCAGAGGAAGACTACACAGTCTGCTGTGGTCTCCAGTGGAGAAGTGGTCCTGGTTGACAAAAAGCCTGTCTACCCTTCAGACCACTAATTCAACCAGTTGCAGTTTGTAATGGGGTATGAAATAATGTACTCCGTACTTCCATACCTGTTACAGCAGAGGAATTGAAAAGCGTTTTTCTTGGCGATACTTTCTTTGCTCTTGATTTCTAAGAAACTTGTCTCTTATAAACGTCCGTGTCCAGTTGCCGGTGGTACTCCAAAAAACGGAGAATATTCAGAAAGATATTAAATCCACTTTTTGCACCAAGTGAGGAGTTGCCTCCCGATTTTAGCTGCCAGACATCTTGCATTTCCCAACATCTTTGCAGGAACTAGTCGTTTCTATGCGACGTGGCCACGGCTGACAGCATGTCACACAGTGCGACCAAAACAAAGATCTGTACACGTGCAAGAGGCGTTTCTTTTTAGTTCCACTTGCAACTAGACACAGAAGTGTGCTACCCTACTCCAGAGGTCTCCTTAATACACTGGAACCTTTCGAACCAATAACAAAGAAAGTATCGCCAAGTAAAGGTTTGTTGAAAATATCCCGATTACAGCAAGACAACAGCTTATGCATGACCTCAGACACAAACTTCAACTCTACATGGCTATAATACAACATGGGCTCCTGATTTTGCTACGTATTTATTATTTCTAATAAACAGTTGTACCACAAAGTTGGCAATTCATAAAAATGTCCTACTCTCTCGCCATAAAAATGTGGATATAGCACCTGTAAATCTGGTCAGGTTTGTTATGTGAAGGCATTGTCTAATTCTTGGGACACATTTACATTTAAGTCATTTAGCAGACGCTCTTATCCAGAGCGACTTACAAATTGGTGCATTCACCTTATGATATCCAGTGGAACAACCACTTAGATTAGAAGGTTAGAAGGATTACTTTATCCTATCCTAGGTATTCCTTAGACACCTTGATAGCAGTGGTCAAGGTTGTGTAGAACTATCCTTCTGGGCCAAAACACAGAACAGTTTTAGTAGTTTTACTATATAAGGTCTGTAGGTCAACACTAAATTGCCTCAATGACCACATTTACATGCACACAGTATTTTGTGTAGTAGTGCATACCCCGCTTAAGGTCTTATTCGGGAAAAGCTTTTTACATTCACCTTTGATATCCTGCTCATGAGTATCCCTGTATCCTTGAATAAAATGTATATTCCTCATTTGAGTTCATATGGGTTAAATGGAACAGTAACGGAAATATGGACACTGACTATAGGCCTATAACCTCTCACATCAAATCAAATCAAATTTATTTATATAGCCCTTCTTACATCAGCTGATATCCCAAAGTGCTATACAGAAACCCAGCCTAAAACCCGGTGGCTAGGAAAAACTCCCTAGAAAGGCCAAAACCTAGGAAGAAACCTAGAGAAGAACCAGGCTATGAGGGGTGGCCAGTCCTCTTCTGGCTGTGCCGGGTGGATATTATAACAGAACATGGCCAAGATGTTCAAATGTTCATAAATGACCAGCATGGTCAAATAATAATAATCACAGTAGTTGTCGAGGGTGCAGCAAGTCAGCACCTCAGGAGTAAATGTCAGTTGGCTTTTCATAGCCGATCATTAAGAGTATCTCTACCGCTCCTGCGGTCTCTAGAGAGTTGAAAACAGCAGGTCTGGGACAGGTAGCACGTCTGGTGAACAGGTCAGGGTTCCATAGCCACAGGCAGAACAGTTGAAACTGGAGCAGCAGCACGGCCAGGTGGACTGGGGACAGCAAGGAGTCATCATGCCAGGTAGTCCTGAGGCATGGTCCTAGGGCTCAGGTCCTCCGAGAGAGAGAAAGAAAGAGAGAAAGAGAGAATTAGAGAGAGCATACTTAAATTCACACAGGACACCGGATAAGACAGGAGAAATACTCCAGATATAACAAACTGACCCTAGTTCCCCGACACATAAACTACTGCAGCATAAATACTGGTAAATGTTGCTTGATATAATAATATAGCTTAATATAATATTAACTCCTACAGAATTAGGCAGTTCTTGCAGTAAAATTATACAAATGTTAATTTTGTCTTGGGAACAGGAGTGGAGAAATATGATTATTTTTTTCAGCATTTCTTTAGAAAAAGCGTGTGTAATGTGCTATCTATGACACTGTTGTGCAAGCAGACGAACTGAAGTCTAATCAAAAACGCGTTTCATCATTTTCTCAGCATTTCATTTCCTTAAAAACGGTCAAACTGATGACATTTGGACATTTTGCACAGGACCAATCTTTCCACTGTTTTGGAATTATTGCATTTTCTCCCCGGTCCCTAAATTAAACAGACAAATTTACAAGTGTCCACTAGATTACTAATGCATTCATTCTATCAATGTAAGTCGATATTCTGGTGAGCACTGCTTTATTTAGTGTTATAGAGCAACAAGTTATGATAGAAGAGAAGCTGCATGTATCCAGTGGTGGAAAAAGTACCCATTTGTGATACTTGAGTAAAAGTATAAACACCTTAATAGAAAGTTACTCAAGTACAAGTTAAAGTCACCCATTAAAATACTACTTGAGTAAAAGTCTAAAAGTATTTGGTTCTAAATATAATTAGGTATCAAAAGTAAATGTAATTGCTAAAATATACCTTAGTATCAAAAGTAAAAGTATAAATCACTTCAAATTCCTTATGTTAGGCAAAGTAGACTGCACCATTTTATTGTTTTGAACATTTCCCGATAGCCAGGGGCACACTCCAAAACATCATTTACAAATTCTGCATTTGCGTTTAGTGAGTCGGCCAGATCAGATGCAGTAGGGATGACCACGTGTTCTCTTGATAAGTGTGTGACATGGTCCATTTTCCTGTCCTGCTAAGCATTCAAAATGAGTACTTTTGGGTGTCAGGGAAAATTTATGGAGTAAAAAGCATAGTATTTTCTTCAGGAAGGTGGTGAAGTAAAAGTATTTTTTTTTAATAGTAAAGTAAAGTACAGATACCCCAAAAAACGACTTAAGTAGCACTTGAAAGTATTTTTACTTAAGTACTTTACACCACTGCATGTATCCAACTATAGTTGACAAACAAATGGCCTACCAAATATTGGAAATTATATTATGGTCTACCATATGTTGGAAATTATAAGCAGAAAGTTGTCTAAATTAGTGGTAAAAATAGTCAGTAGGCTGTATGGTCAAGTACGACATACAGTGGGGCAAAAAAGTATTTAGTCAGCCACCAATTGTGCAAGTTCTCCCACTTAAAAAGATGAGAGAGGCCTGTAATTTTCATCATAGGTACACTTCAACTATGACAGACAAAATGAGAAAAAAAAATCCAGAAAATCACACCGTAGGACTTTTTATTAATTTATTTGCAGATTATGGTGGAAAATAAGTATTTGGTCTAACCTAACTTATTTTCCACCATAATTTGCAAAAAAAATCATTAAAAATCTTACAATGTGATTTTCTGGATTTTTTCCCCTCATTTTGTCTGTCATAGTTGAAGTGTACCTATGATGAAATTTACAGGCCTCTCTCATCTTTTTAAGTGGGAGAACTTGCACAATTGGTGGCTGACTAAATACTTTTCCCCCCCACTGTAAGTGGAAGGAGAACAAAAAGTATGTGCAAATTTTTATTTATTTTTTATAACGGTGTAGGAGGAGAAGCGTTCCAAATAACAATAATAATAAATAATAAGGTCGAAGATTTAGAATAGGACGTTTGCTTCACTAGTCCTATTAATAAGGATCAGACCCTTTTTTTCAATTTTCGCCGAAAAGGACATACTGTCACGGCTCCTCCTCTGCATTGCAGGGGCGGTTCCTCCTGCAGGCAGAAGGTCTTTAGTGATTGGAGCCACCTGGGCTCAGGGTATAAAACTGCTTCACTAATTATCTCTCTCTCTCTGCTCCTCCAGGTATGATCATATTTTAATCTAGTTTTAACAGTCTCTTTAATTTTTTATCAACAATCTAAATCTGATAATATTCAGCAATTTCAATTAATTGCTCCTTAGTACACAACTCTAAGGCTACCTCTGAAGGAGCTTGAACAAAACTACTCAAAATGGAAGACATTTTCCTCAACATACAACTATTACAAATGCTCAAAAAAAAAACACACAACTCACCTGCTGTCAGTCTGGGTTCAAGGACAGGAGCCACACCCCACTATCCTCCAAAAACAACTAACTAACTGGCCCTGGTTTTCATGCAGTCACATGTGGTGGGGTTTTATGCACACAAAACCAATGGAGTGGAAAAGACAACCAGAAACTGGCGCCCCCCCCCCATAAACACGGAGGTGCTCCCGAGCCAATGTAGGGGAAAAGGGAAAGGGATGCTCTACCCACGTTCACTGCCACCTAAAACAAAACACCACAAGCCTCCTATTGACACTCGCTGATAAGCCTGAACAGGAGAGGACTCCCACCTGAACAAAACGCAGAAAAACACAGAGTGAATTGCTTAGCTACCAAGCTAACTGAACCAATAGAACACATGGCTCTCAACGCTCTCTTCAACAAAATTGGCCCAACCAAAACATCCCCTCAAACAAAAAAATGTGGCAATTTGAACTAAACTAACCCAAGTTAACTACTATCCCGGACGAGCCCCCACTTGTCACAGGCCGGCTCATAGCCTGTGACAAAAATGAGGGGTCACGAACAACAGGTATAGGCCAATCAAAAAGGTTCTTTATTCTAAACAAAACTATTAACTTTAAACAAAGAAAAAGGAATGAGGTGTGGAAGTATCATAATGTAAGGTGTATGTAAAGTGCGTGAATCTGTGTGTGTGAATATGACTGAGTGAAAACCTTTCAAAACTACAAAGGAACAAACAAAACAGGATTATACCTGGAGGAGCAGAGAGAGATAATTAGTGAAGCAGTTTTATACCAGTTGCTGTGATAAAAGTGTTTTGTTGTTGTGCACTCTCCTCAAGCAATAGCATGGTATTCGTTTCTGTAATAGCTACTGTAAATCGGACACTGCAGTTAGATTAACAATAATTTAAGCTTTCTGCCCATATAAAACATGTCTATGTCCCGGAAAGTTGGCTATTGTACACAACGTTTTCTAATCACATTGAACAACAACTGTCCCGGTTCAGGGATACCGATCCCGTAGAGGTAAAAAAATAAAATCTTGAGGAAATCCCATGTAAGCGGATAGAGGACAAAAATGATAACTCCAAAAGTATTAAATATGTCAAAAAGTTGTTTAACGGTGTAGGAGGAGTAACGTTCGAAATAACAAAAATAATTTGAAGAAGAAGAAGGTCAAAGATTTAGAATGGGACGTTTGCTTCACAAGTCCCATTAATAACTACATGGTAACTTTACATGTAAAGTTGTGGGGCTTGCTATAGCTCTTTAAAATGATTTTTGTGGTAGTGAAATAAGTTTAACAAGTTCAAATAGTGAAATCAATTCAAATGTCCATCTCTAGTCAGTAGTTTTGGACAGTAGTTGTGGTGAGTAGTTTAGGTTATGGTCAGAGGTTGTGTGATTGTGGTCATTAGTTGTGTGGTTGTGGTCAATAGTTGTGTGGTTGTGGTCAGTAGCTGTGTGGTTGTGGTCATTAGTTGTGTGGTTCAGTAGTTGTGGTCAGTACTTGTGTGGTTGTGGTCAGTAGGTTAGGTCAGTAGTTGTGATCAGCAGTTGTTTTGGTCAGTAGGTTAGGTCAGTAGTTGTGATCAGTAGTTGTTTGGTTGTGATCAGTAATTGTGGTTAGTGGTGGTTAGTAGTTTTGTGGTTCAGTAATTGTGGTTCAGTAGTTGTGGTCAGTAGTTGTTTGGTTTGTAGTTGTCAGTAGGTGTATGGTTGGGGTCATTCATTGTGGTCAGTAGTTGTGGCCAGTTGGTTGTGGTCAGTAGTTGTGGTGGTCAGTAACTATTGTGATTAGATGTGAGGTCAGAAGTGTTGTGGTTGAGGTCTGTAGTTGTGTGCCTGTGGTCTGTAGATGTGGTCAGCAGTTTTGTGCTTATGGTCAGAAGTTCTGTGGTTGTGGTTAGTAGTTGTGAGGTTGTGGTCAGAAGTTGTGTGGCCATGGTCAATAGCGGTGGTCAGTAATTGTGTGGTTGTGGTCAGTTGTTGTGTGGTTGTGGTCTGTCGTTTGTGGTCAGTAGTTGTGTGGTTAGTAGTTGTGGTTAGCAGTGGTGGAAAATGTGCCCAACTGTCATACTTGAATAAAAGTAAATATACCTTAATAGAAAATGACTCATATAAAAGTGAACGTAACCCAGTAAAATACTACTTGAGTAAAAGTCTACAAGTATTCGGTGTTAAATAAACTCAAGTATCAAACGTAAAAGTATAAATAATTTCACATTCCTTATATTAGGTCAGTATTTGTTTTCAGTAATTGTGTGGTGAGCAGTTGTGGTCAGTAGTTTTGTCTTTGTGGTCAGTAGTGGTTAGTAGTTTTATGGTCAGTAGACGTGGTTCAGTTAGCTGTGGTCAGTAGTTTAATGGTTAGTAGTTGTGTGGTTGTGGTCGGTAGGTGTGTGGTTATGGTAAGAGGTTGTGTGGTTGTGGTCAGTAGTTGTGTGGTTCAGTAGTTGTTTGGTCAGCAGTTGTGTGGTCAGTAAGTGTGTGGTTATGGTAAGAGGTTGTGGTCAGTAGTTGTGTGGTTCAGTAGTTGTTTGGTCAGTAGTTGTTTGGTCAGTAGTTGTGTGGTTGTTGTCAGGTAGTTGTGGTCAGTAGTTGTGTGGTCAATCATTTTGTGATTGTGGTCGGTAGGTGTGTGGTTATGATAAGAGGTTGTGTGGTTGTGGTCAGTAGTTGTGTGGTTCAGTAGTTGTTTGGTCAGCAGTTGTGTGGTCAGTAAGTGTGTGGTTATGGTAAGAGGTTGTGGTCAGTAGTTGTTTGGTCAGTAGTTGTTTGGTCAGTAGTTGTGTGGTTGTTGTCAGGTAGTTGTGGTCAGTAGTTGTGTGGTCAATCATTTTGTGATTGTGGTCAGTAGTTGTGTGGTTGTTGTCAGGTAGTTGTGGTCAGAAGTTGTGTTGTTGTAGTCATTAGTCATGTGGTTCAGAGGTTCTGTGGTCAGTGGTTGTGGTCATTAGTTGTGTGGTTCAGTAGTTGTTTGGTCAGTAATTGTGTGGTTATGGTCAGAGGTTGTGTGGTCAGAAGTTGTGTGGCAATGGTCAATAGCTGTGGTCAGTAGTTGTGTGGTTATGGTCAGAGGTTGTGGTCAGTAGTTGTGTGGTTGTAGTCATTCGTTGTGTGGTTCAGTAATTGTTTGGTCAGTAGTTGTGGTCAATAGTTGTATGGTTGTGGTCATCAGTTGTGTGGTTGTGGTCAGTAGTTGTGTGGTTGTGGTCAGTAGTTGTGTGGTTCAGTAGTTGTGTGTTTGTGGTCATTAGTTGTGTGGTCAGTAGTTTTGTGGTTGTGGTCATTAGTTGTGTGGTTGTGGTCATTAGTTGTGTGGTTGTGGTCATTAGTTGTGTGGTTCAGTAGTTGTGGTCAGTAGTTGTGTGGTCAGTAGTTGTGTAGTTGTGGTCAGTAGTTGTGTGGTTGTGGTCATTAGTTGTGTGGTTCAGTAGTTGTTTGGTCAGTTGTGTGGTCAGTAATTGTGTGGTTATGGTCAGAGGTTGTGTGATTGTGGTCATTAGTTGTGTGGTTGTGGTCAGTAGTTGTGTGGTTGTGGTCAGTAGCTGTGTGGTTGTGGTCATTAGTTGTGTGGTTCAGTAGTTGTTTGGTCAGTTGTTGTGTGGTCAGTAATTGTGTGGTTATGGTCAGAGGTTGTGTGATTGTGGTCATTAGTTGTGTGGTTGTGGTCAGTAGTTGTGTGGTTGTGGTCAGTAGCTGTGTGGTTGTGGTCATTAGTTGTGTGGTTCAGTAGTTGTTTGGTCAGTAGTTGTGTGGTCGTTGTCAGGTAGTTGTGTTGTCAATAATTTTGTGATTGTGGTCAGTAGTTGTGGTCAGAGTTGTGTTGTTGTAGTCAGTAGTCATGTGGTTCTGAAGTTCTGTGGTCAGTAGTTTAGTGGATGTGGTCAGTAGTTGTGTTTTCAGTAGTTGTGGTCAGTAGTTGTGTTAATTAGTTGCATGGTTCAGTAGTTGTGTCGTCGGTAGTTTTCTGTATTTAGTAAGGATCTCCATTAGTTGCTTCCAGGGCAGCAGCTACTCTTCCTGGCGTCCAGCAACATTTAAGGCAGTTATATACAATTTCAAATAAACATGACATTACATTTCAAAACAGGTGTGTTCCCTCAGGCCAATACAATGACCCAAGTCCAGCTCATTTAATCCATACCATTGTGTCGCTGAGTTGTCAAAAAGCTCCAGCAATTGTACATTATCCAAGGGACATTGGAAGACAATGTAAATAACCTAATTTATGTCACTCTTTCTGCCCGGAATGCCTCTGCTACAGCTATTGTATGCAGTAATCATATGTCTATGAACCACTGAGGCGGTGGGCCCTAGTAGGAAGTCCACTGTGTGCAGCTCACCCTGCACTAATATAAATAACCAGAGTATGTCTACCTCTGCTAAGCTTCCCTGTAAAGCAAGAAAAATGATCAACTATCCCAGAAAAGTGTTAACATATGCAGTTTAAGAAACAAGGTCCATGAAGTCAATAATTTGCAAGTAACAGATAACATTCATATTCTGACTATCTGTGAAACTCACTTAGATAATACCTTTGATGATACAGTGGTAGATAGATAATACCTTAGATGATACAGTGGTAGATTGCTACCACTGTATCATCTAAGGTATTATCTAAGTGAGTTCATGGTTCTACATAGATCTACAGAAAATACCTAAATGACAGGTGGAGGTGTGGCTGTTTATATTCAGAACCACATTCCTGTAAAGATTAGAGAGGAGCTCATGTTAAATACTGTTGAAGTAATATGCTACAGGTTCATCTGCCTCACCTAAAGCCCATTCTGGTGGGAAGCTGCTATAGACCACCAAGTGCTAACAGTTACTATCTGGATAATATGTGTAAAATGCTTGATGAAAGCATTGTATGTGAAAAGAATAGAGAGGTATACTTTATGGGTGATTTAAATATTGACTGGCTTTCATCAGGCCGCCCACACAAGAGAAAGCTTCAAACTAACTTGTGCCCGCAACCTGGTTCAGGTTATCAATCAACCTACCAGAGTAGTTAAAACAGTACATGAATAAAATCATCAACATGTATTGATCATATCTTTACTAATGCTGAAGAAATTTGTTTGAAAGCAGTATCCAAATCCGTCAGATGTAGTGATCACAATATAGTAGCCATATCTAGGAAAACCAGTTCCAAAGGCTGGGCCTAATATAGTGTATAAGAGGTCATACAAGACGTTTTGTAGTGATTCCTATGTTGTTGATGTGAAGAATATTTGTTGGTCCATGGTGTGTAATGACAAGGAACTAGACGCTGCACTTACCACATTTATGAAAATTGCTTATCCCAGTTACTAATAAGCATGCACCCATTAAGAAAATTACTCTAAAAGCTGTTTAATCCCTGTGAATTGATGAGGAATTAAAAAATGGTATGTTTGAGAGGGATGAGGCAAGAGATGGCAAATAGGTCTGGCTGTACAACCTAGTGGCAATCATACTGCAAATTGAAAAATAATGTGACTAAACTGAATAAAAAGAATTAACTACACAATGAAACACAGATAAATTACATAAAGAATGATAGTAAAAAGCTTTGGAGCACCTTAAATAAATTTTTGTGCAAAAAGCAAATTCCGCTCCATCATTCATTGAATCAGATGGCTCATTCATCACAAAACCCATTGATATTGCCAACTACTTTAATGATTTCTTTATTGGCAAGATTAGCAATCTTAGGCATGACATGCTAGAATCAACACTGACACTACACATTCAAGTATATCTGACCAAATTATGAAACACAAGCATTGTAATTTTGAGTGTGGAAGCGGTGAATAAATTATTGTTGTCTATAAACAATGACAAACCACTGGGACATACAATATGACTGGCAGTTAATAGAATGTAAGAAAGAGCACATTTATCATCACATTGCCATCAAGTTTCAACAGATGCTGGAATATGGAGTTACAGTAGTGTGATTCATCAGATAACATTTCTGATGGCACTAATATCACCCCATAACAGAAACCTGTCGGTTGTTTCACTGTTCCAAATGGATTCCAGCCCTAATGGATTTTAGGGTAATAATTACTGAAAACATAATTTCTCTCATGTTAAATAGTGCAACTTTCGTGTGGTGTCGCAAATCTAAGAATGTCGCTGAAAGAAAGACGGTTCTGCCGAGTTATTCGAGGAAAGCTCCACACCACTTTCTCGCTTGAGTATCTCACCGAAATATTTTCAGATCTTATGTTTGCTATTTTCGTAGCGTTAGCAACTATGTGTGTGTTTCCTATCCCTGTTCGCTCCTCTCCCTGTAGGATTCACAGACACTCCCCACCACCTGACTGCAACCCTTCTAATAGTGTACACTGCACACACAATTCATGTGGAATTACAGGTCTCGGGCAGCATTTGGAAATGCCGATCTGCGGTGAAGAACGCAGAGTTCACCTCAGCCTCTGCTGCCCTTCAGTCCCTTAACGTTTTGGCCCTGACGGAGACATGGATCACCCCAGAGAACACTGCTAGTCCAGCTGCTCTTTATTCATCCGACTACGTTTTCTCTCATTGAGAATTGTGGTTGAAGCGGTGGTGGCGCAGGTCGACTCATTTCTCCTGTGGAGATGATCTCTTTTCTTCCTCTCTCACCTGTCCATCTCCTCATTTGAATTCCATGCGGTCACTGTAACTCGTCAACTCGAGTGTAACGTTGTCATCCACCGCTCACCAGGTGCCCCTCGAAGAGTTCCTCAATGCGCTTGACACCTTGACAAACTCATTCCCTGGACAATTGTTCACCGCTCATCGAACTTGGCGACTTTAACCTCCCGACGTCTGGCTTCGATTTCTTTCCAACTCTCTCTTTCCCCTCCTCGTCTCTTTTGACCTCACCCTTTCCCAATCCACTCCAACTCAAAGGCAGGCAATACACTTGACCTCATTTTTACTAGAGGCTACTTTCCTACTAATCTCATTGCAACTCCGCTCCAGGTCTCTGATAACTACTTTTCCTCCAACCCTAATCATTCAGCCCCTACCCAGATGGTCATGCGTAGGGCTGTTACGGTGACCGTATTACCGCCACACCGGGGGTCACGAGTCATGACGGCAGTAAACTTTCACGTGGCTGTTTAGTCAATTAATGATTAACTAGGCTTCTCTAAGCTCCGATCCTGCTGATGGTCATTAGTTGCCTACCAAACTTGCTAACTGCCTGGTAGTCAGCACTCTATTGTCCCTCTAATCACTCTGACATCAATGCAAATGTCATTGAAAATCTAATCTAACACCTCATGTTACGCAACATTTCTATAGGCTATAGGCTATGCAATTGCGCAAGATTTAAAAAGAGAATCCCATCAGCTTTCTATATGTTAGGTCTACTATATTTATTTCTCAACATTCCTAATATTAAGCACATTGCTTCTCTTTACAACTGGAGTATAGCGTACCTGGATGGTATGAAAATGAACCATGTGAAAAGCGTCCTCCATTCACTATTTAAGTGCATAGATTACATACAATTCTTCCAACATTTTCAATATGCGCTTCGGAATTCGATAAGGACGCGAACAGTTGCGTCCCTGATGTGTAGCCTGTGAGAAGGACCCGATCCCATGACGGGCATTGGTTAATAAGAATTGAGATATCTGAGAGAGCCATGTGAGTTAGAGGTGCTTCGGAGCACGCAGCTGAGAGAAAGGAATTAGAATTATTATTTTCAGCCCAAGGGCACAACGGCCACTGCCCGCAAAAGGCATTCATTTTTTTAGGGGGCATTACAGCCACGCAAAGGGGCCGCCGCTGGGAAATTCGAGGCATTATCAAGTGCCTGTCAAATTGTGAATGAGAGACTGATGAAGTGTGTACAGCCCGTGCAAAAAAACAAAGCAGAGCTCATGCCTTTCATGCAACTTTTTTCAAATCATCATGCAGCCTTAGAATGTACAGTGGCAAGAAAAAGTATGTGAACCCTTTAGAATTACCTGGATTTCTGCATAAATTTGTCACAGATGAAGATCAGATTAAATTTTAAGTCACAACAATAGAGAAACACAGTCTGCTTAAACTAAACACACACAAATAATTATACTTTTTAATGTCTTTGTTGAACACACTGTGTAAACATTCACAGTGCAGGGTGGGAAAAGTATGTGAACCCTTGGATTTAATAACTGGTTGACCCTTCTTTTTGTAGCAATAACCTCAACCAAACATTTTCTGTGGTTACGGATTAGACCTGTACAACGGTCAGGAGGAACTTTGGACCATTCCTCTTAACAAAACTGTATCAGTTCAGCAATATTCTTGGGATGTCTAGTGTGAACTGCTCTCGAGGTCATGCCACAGCATCTCAATTGGGTTGAGGTCTGGACTCTGACTGGGCCACTCCAGAAGGTGTATTTTCTTCTGTGAAAGCCATTCTGTTGTTGATTTACTTCTGTTTCTTTGTCGTTGTCCTGTTGCATCACCCAACTTCTGTTGAACTTCAATTGGCAGAGAGATAGCCTTACATTCTCCTGCAAAATGTCTTGATAAACTTGGGAATTCATTTTTCCGTCGATGATAGCAAACGGTCCAGGCCCTGAGGCAGCAAAGCAGCACAAACCATAGTGCTCCCTCCACCACACTTTACAGTGGGGATGAAATTTTGATGTTGGTGTGCTGTGCCCTTTTCTCTCCATACATAGTGTTATGTGTTCCTTCCAAACAACACGACTTTAGTTCCATCTGTCCACAGAATATTTTGCCAGAAGCGCTGTGGAACATCCAGGTGCTCTTTTGCGAACTTCAGACGTGCAGCAATGGTTTTTTTGGACAGCAGTGGCTTCTTCCGTGGTGTCCTCCCATGAACACCATTCTTGTTTAGTGTTTACGTATCATAGACTCGTCAACAGAGATGTTTGTATGTTCCAGAGATTTCTGTAAGTCTTTAGCTGACGCTCTAGGATTCTTCTTAACCTCATTGAGCATTCTGCACTGTGCTCTTGCAGTCATCTTTGCAGGACGGACACTCCTAGCAAGAGTTGCAACAGTGCTGAACTTTCTCCATTTATAGACAGTTTGTCTTACCGTGGACGGATGAACATCAAGGCTTTTAGAGATACTTTTGTAACCATTTCCAGCTTTAATCAAGTCAACAATTCGTAATCTTAGGTATTTTAAGATCTCTTTTGTTCAAGGCATGGCTCACATCAGGCAATGTTTCTTGTGAATAGCAAACTCACATTTTGTGAGTTTTTTTTTTTAAATCGGACAGCGCAGCTCTAACCAACATCTCCAATCTCATCTCATTGACTGGACTCAAGGTTAGCTGACTTCTGACTCCAACTAGCTTTTGGAGAAGTCATTAGCCTAGGGGTTTACATACTTTTTCCAACCTACACTGGGAAAGCTTAAAATATGTATTCAATATAGACAAGAAAAATACAATAATTTTTGTGCTATTAGTTTAAGCACAGTTTGTTTTCACTTAGACGAAGATCAGATCACATTTTATGACCAATTTATTGCAGAAATCCAGGTAATTCCAAAGGGTTCACATACCTTTTCTTGCCACTGTATTAAAAATCAAAACATATAGCCCGACGTTTGTATCATAACTTAAGTTGCATAAATAACTAAATGAAGCATATAGGAGGACCTGTTTCTTTGTTAACCGCTCAACACAGAATAGAACACAGAATGCTAACTCCCTCTAATCAATTGGAGAAGAGGCTCCGTACACTCTTGGTTGTATACTACCTGGCAGGGCGCTACTACCAGGTGACGTGGATCTGTGTCTGCACCACGTACTCTGACTACTGGTGTCACCCAGGGCTCAGTTCTAGGCCCTCTCCTCATCAAGTCCCTTGGCTCCGTCATATCCTTACATGGTCTCTCCTGTCATTGTTATGACACTCAACTTTTCTCCTTCCCACCTTCTGACACCCATCTCTGTGTGTCTGGCAGATATCTCAACTTTCATATTGGCCCACCACCTCAAGCTCAACAAGACGGAGCTGCTCTTCCTCCTGGGGAAGGCCTGCCTGCTCAAAGACCTCTTCGTCACGGTTGACAACTCCACAGTGTCGCACTCCCAGAGTGCAAAGAACCTTGGTGTGACCATGGACAACACCCGGTCATTCTCTGCAAACATCAAAGCAGTGACTCGCTCCTGCAGGTTCATGCTCTACAACATCCGTGGAGTATGACAGTACCTCAAATCAAATCGTATTTGTCACATGCACCGAATACAACAGGTGTAGATGTTACAGTGAAATGCTTACTTACAAGCCCTTGACAGTTCTTTTTCTTACAACTGCATTGTTAGATAAAACTTTTTAAATAATTAAATAGCAGCTGTAAAACAACAGTAGCGAGGCTATATTCAGGGGGTACCGGTTCAGAGTCAATGTGCGGGGGCACCGGTTAGTTGAGGAAGTATGTACATATAGAGTTAAAGTGACTATGCATAGATAACCAGAGAGTAGCAGAAGTGTAAAAGAGGGGAGGGGTGGTGGACAATGCAAATAGTCTGGGTAGCCATTTGATTAGCTGTTCAGTAGTCTTATGGCTTGGGGGTAGAAGCTGCTAAGAAGTCTCTTGGACCTAGACTTGGCACAGCGGTACCGCTTTCCGTGCAGTAAAAGGGAGAACAGTCTAGGACTAGGGTGGCTGGAGTCTGACAATTTTTAGGGGCTTCCTCTGACACCGCCTTGTATAGAGGTCCTGGATGACAGGAAGCTTGGCCCCAGTGATGTACTGGGCCATACGAACTACCCTCTGTAGTGCCTTGCAGTCGGAGGCCGAGCAGTTGCCATACCAGGCAGTGATGCAACCAGTCAGGATGCTCTCGATGGTGGAACTTTTTGAAGATCTGAGGACCCATGCCAAATCTCTTGAAGGGGGAATAGGCTTTGTCGTGCCCTCTTCATGACTGTCTTGGTGTGTTTGGACCATGATAGTTTGTTGGTGATGTGGACACCAAGGAACTTGAAGCTCTAAACCTGCTCAACTACAGCCCCTTCAATGAGAATGGGGGCGTGCTCTGTCTTGATCACATTGAGAGAGGGTGTTGTCCTGGGCCCGCATGACCAGGTCTCTGACCATCTCCCTATAGGCTGTCTCATGGTTGTCGACTGTTGTGTCGTCGGCAAACTTAATGGATGGTGTTGGAGTCGTGCCTGGCCATGCAGTCATGAGTGAACAGGGAGAACAGGAGGGGACTGAGCACGCAACCCTGAGGGGCCCCCGTGTTGAGGATCAGCGTGGCGGATGTGTTGTTACTTACTCTTATCACCTGGGGGCGGCCCGTCAGGAAGTCCAGGATCCAGATGCAGAGGGAGGTGTTTAGTTCCAGGGTCCTTAGCTTAGCGATGAGCTTTGAGGGCACTATAGTGTTGAACGCTGAGCTGTAGTCAATGAATAGCATTCTCACATAGGTGTTTCTTTTGTTCAGGTGGGAAAGGGGAGTGTGGAGTGCAATAGAGATTGCATCATCTGTGGATCTGTTGGGCGGTATGCAAATTCAAATCAAATTTATTTATATAGCCCTCCGTACATCAGCTGATATCTCAAAGTGCTGTACAGAAACCCAGCCTAAAACCCCAAACAGCAAGCAATGCAGGTGTAGAAGCATGGTGGCTAGGAAAAACTCCCTAGAAAAGGCCAAAACCTAGGAAGAAACCTAGAGAGGAACCAGGCTATGAGGGGTGGCCAGTCCAGGCTGTGCCGGGTGGAGATAACAGAACATGGCCAAGATGTTCAAATGTTCATAAATGACCAGCATGGTCAAATAATACTAATCATAGTAGTTATCGAGGGTGCAGCAAGTCAGCACCTCAGGAGTAAATGTCAGTTGGCTTTTTTAGCACGTCCGGTGAACAGGTCAGGGTTCCATAGCCGCAGGCAGAACAGTTGGTTGGTCTAGGGTTTCTGGGATAATGATGTTGATGTGAGCCATGACCAGCCTTTCAAAGCACTTCATGGCTACATACATGAGTGCTACGGGTCAGTAGTCATTTAGGCAGGTTACCTTAGTGTCCTTGGGCACAGGGAAAATTTCAGTGTAGACACTTGCCAGTTGGTCAGCGCATGCTTGGGGTAGACTAAGTAATTTAGCTCGTCTGGTAGGCTTGTGTCACTGGGCAGCTCGCGTCTGTGCTTCCCTTTGTAGTATGTAATAGTTTACAAACCCTGCCACATCCAACGAGTGTCGGAGCAGGTGTAGTACGATTCAATCTTAGTCCTGTAATGACACGTTGCTATTTGATGGTTTGTTAGAGGGCATAGCAGGATATCTTATAAGCTTCCGGGTTAGAGTCCCGCACCTTGAAAGAGGCAGCTCTACCCTTTAGCTCAGGGTGGATGTTGCCTGTAATCCATGGCTTCTGGTTGGGGTACGTACGCTCAGTCACTATGGGGACGACGTCACTGATGCACTTATTGATAAAGCCAGTGACTGATGTGGTGTACTCCTCAATGCCATCGGAAGAATCCCGGAACATATTCCAGTCTGTGCTAGCAAAACAGTCCTGTAGCTTAGCATCCGTGTCATCTGACCACTTCTTAATTGACTGAGTCACGGGTGCTTCCTGCTTTAGTTTTTGCTTCTAAGCAGGAATCAGGAGGATAGAATTATGGTCAGATTTGCCAAATGGAGGGCGAGGGAGAGCTTTGTACACATCTCTGTGTGTGGAGTAAAGGTGGTCTAGGTGGTTTTCCTCTGGTTGCATATATTTAACATGCCGGTAGAAATGAGGTAAAACGGATTTAAGTTTCCCTGCATTAAAGTCCCAGGCCACTAGGACCGCCGCCTCTGGCAGAGCGTTTTCCTGTTTGCTTATGGCCGTATACAGCTCATCGAGTGCGGTCTTAGTGCCAGCATCGGTTTGTGGTGGTAAATGGACAGCTAGGAAAAATATAAACTCTTGGTAAATAGTGTGCTCTACAGTTCGTCATGAGATACTCTACCTCAGGCGAGAAAAACCTAGAGACTTCCTTACCATTACATTTTGTCACCAGCTGTCTACAAATATACACAGACCGTCACCCCTCGTCTTACCGGAGGCGGCTGCTCTATTTTGCCAACGCAGCGTAAACCCTGCCAGCTGTATGGTATTTATGTCGTCGTTCAGCCATGACTCGGTAAACATAAGATTTAAAAAAAAAAATGTATGACCCGTTGGTAGGATATTTGTGATAGTTCGTCTATTTTTGTTATCCAATGATTACCATCAGCCCTAGTAACCAACGTACAGAGAGATTACCCACTGGCAGAAATAAAATAAATTACAAATAGCGTGAAAAAACACAATTGGTTAGGAGACCGTAAAACTGTAGCCATCTCTTCCTGCGCCATTTAAAAAAAACTCACACAGGAAGCAGCGTAGGTCCTAATCCAGGCACGTGTCCTCTCTCATCTGGACTACTGCAACTCACTGTTGGCTGGGCTCTTCACTTGTCTCATCAAACCCCTGCAAATAATCCAGAACGCTGCAGCCGCCTGGTTTTCAACCTTCCCACGTTCTCTCATGTCGCCCTGCTCCTCCGCACACTCCACTGGCTTCCAGTCAAAGCTCGCATCCACTACAAGACCATGGTGTTTACCTACAGAACATCAAGAGGAACTGTCCCTCCCTACCTTCAGGCTATGCTCAAACCCTACACCCCAACACGAGCACTCGGTTCTGCCACCTCTGGTCTCTTCGCCCTCCCACCCCTACAGGAGGCCAGCTCCCACTCAGCCCAGTCCAAGCTCTTCCCTCCTGAAGCTAGGACAGCTGAGTCCCTGCCCATCTTCCCAAAACATCTGAAACCCTACCTCTTCAAACAGTATCTTAAATAATCCTCCTCTTCACCTCAACCCTCAAAAAATGTTAATTATTAACTAGCACTTGACCTCCCTTTTCTAGAGCTGACTCTAATAATAGCTACTTTATTGAGGAAACATGTATTTTCTATACTTGTGATATGTGGTTGTCCTAACTAGCCATCCATAGATGAATGCACTAAGTCGCTCTGGAGCATTCTCTAAATGAGTAAATACATGTTCTTTTTTCATTTAAATAACAATTTTCCTGAAATTCTACACATTTTGCCAGGACAATATGATATCTGAGTAACAATGCACTGTGCAGTGCATTCGGAAAGTATTCGGACGTTAAACTGAAATATCACATTTACACAAGTACTCAGACCATTTAAAATCAGTACTTTGTTGAAGCACCTTTGGCAGCGATTACAGCCTTGAGTCCTCTTGGGATACAAGATGACATTACAAGCTTGGAACACCTTTATTTGTGGAGATTCTCCACTTCTTCTCTGCAGATCCTCTCAAGCTCTGTCAGGTTGGATGGGGAGCGCCACTGCACAGTTATTTCAGGTTTCTCCAGAGATGTTAGATCGGGTTCAAGTCCGGGCTCTGGCTGGGCCAATTAAGAATATTTAGAGACTTGTCCCGAAGCCACACCAGCATTGTCTTGGCTGTGCGCTTAGGGTCGTTGTCCTGTTGGAAGGTGATCCTTCAACCCAGTCCTGAGCAGGTTTTTATCAACAAACTATCTGTACTTTGCTCCTTTCCCTCAATCCTTAATAGTCTCCCAGGCTCTGCCACTGAAAATCCTCCCCACAGCATAATGCTGCCACCACCATGCTTCACCGTAGGGATCGTGCCTAGTTTCCTCCAGATGTGACGCTTGGCATTCAGGTCAAACAGTTCAATCTTGGTTTCATCAGACCAGAGCATCTTGTTTCTCATGGTCTGAGTCCCTTATGTGCGTGTTGGCACACTCCAAATGGGCTGTCATGTGCCTTTTCCTGAGGAGTGGCTTCCGTCTGGCCACTGTGGTACCTTATATAGATAGGTGTGTGCATTTCCAAATCATGTCCAATCAATTGAACTTATCACAGGTGGACTCCAATCAAGTTGTAGAAACATCTCAAGGATGATCAATGGAAACAAGATGCACTTGAGCTCAATTTTCAGTCTCAGAGCAAAGGGTTTGAATACTTACGTGAATAGTGTATTTCTAAAAACCTGTTTTTGCTTTGTCATTACGGAGTATTGTGGAAAAAGTCAAGGGGTCTGAATTCTTTCCGAATGCACTGTATATACAAAGGGAGATGGACACCACTTCAAATTAGTGGATTCGGCTGCCACGAGCCTCTCCCATTGCTGACAGGTGTATAAAATCGAGCACCCAGCCATGCAATGTTCATAGACACACATTGGCAGTAGAGTAGCCTTACTGAAGAGCTCAGTGACTTTCAAATTGGATAGGATGCCACCTTTCCAACAAGTCAGTTAACTTCTTTGGGATAGGTGGGACGGTAGCGTCTCACTTGGCCAAAATCCAGCAAAAATGTAGCGCGCCAAATTCAAATATATTACTATAAAAAATCTATCTTTCATGAAAACACACATGAAAGACACCAAATTAAAGCTACACATGTTGTGAATCCAGCCAACATGTCTGATTTCAAAAAGGATTTACAGGGAAAGCACACCAAACAATTATGTTAGCTCAGTACATAGCCACAGAAAAACACAGCCATTTCCCCAGCAAAAGATAGTAGTCACAAAAAGCAGAAAGAGATAAAATTAATCACTAACCTTTGATGATCTTCATCAGATGACTCATAGGGCATCATGTTACACAATACATTTGTTTTGTTCGATAATGTTCATATTTATATCCACAAATCTCGGTTTATATTGGCGCCATGTTCAGAAATGCCTTTAAAATATCCGGAGTAATTGCAGAGAGCCACGTCAAATAACAGAAATACTCAAACTTTGATGAAAGATACATATTTTACACAGAATTAAAGATACACTTGTTCTTAATGCAACCGTTGTCAGATTTAAAAAAAACTTTACGTAAAAAGCACACCATGTTAATCTGAGACGGCGCTCAAAAATAACAAAATTTCTCCGCCATGTTGGAGTCAACAGAAATTACATCATAAATATTCCCTTACCTTTGATTATGTTCATCAGAATGCACTGCCAGGAATCCTAGTTCCACAATAAATCGTTGTTTTGTTCGATAATGTCCATTACTTATGTTCAATTAACTACTTTTGCTAGCATATGTAGTACACGTGTCCAAACGCTCGCGCAGATGCAGGCAAACGTCGGACGAAAACTTCAAAGTTATATTACAAGTCGAATAAACTGGTCAAACTTAGTAGAGAATCAATCTTCAGGATGTTGTTATCATATATATCCAATAACGTTCCAACCGGAGCCTTCCTTCATGTCTGTATAAGTTATATAGACGCAAGGCGATATCATGAGGAAAGTGCGTGACCAAGAACTGGCAATCTGCCAGACCAATGACTGAAACACCTCCCATCCGGCCCCACATCACACTAAAGGCTTCATTCGGCGCTCTACAGACTGTTGACATCTAGTGGAAGGTGGAAGTGCAAACAGATCCATATATTACAGGGAATTGAATAGGCTATGACAATAACATCGACCAGTCTCAGAATTCTCACTTCCTGTTTGGATTTTTTCTCAGGTTTTTGCCTGCCATATGAGTTCTGTTCACAGACATCATTCAAACAGTTTTAGAAACTTCAGTGTTTTCGATCCAATAGTAATAATAATAATATGCCTATATTAGTATCTGGGACAGAGTAGGAGGCAGTTCACTATGGGCACGCAATTCATCCAAAAGTGAAAATGCTGCCCCCTATATCAAAGAAGTTAATAAAATTTCTGCCCTGCGAGAGCTGCCCCGGTCAACTGTAAGTGCTGTTGTTGTGAAGTGGAAACGTCTAGGAGCAACTCCGGCTCAGCCGCAAAGTAGTAGGCCACACAAGCTCACAAAGGTACCGCTGAGTGCTGAAGCTCGTAAAAATTGTCTATCCTCAGTTGCAACACTCACTACCGAGTTCCAAACTGCGTCTGGAAGCAACGTCAGCACAAAAACTGTTCATCGGGAGCGACATGAAATGGATGCACACGGCCAAGCAGCCGCAAACAAGCATAAGATCACCATGCACAATGCCAAGCGTCTGCTGGAGTGGTGCCATTGGACTTGAGCAGTGGAAACGCATTCTCTGAAGTGATGAATCTGGGTTTGGCGTACGACAGGAGAATGCTACCTGCCCAAATGCATAGTGCCAACTGTAAAGTTTGGTGGAGGAGGAATAATGGTCTGGGGCTGTTTTTCATGGTTCAGGCTAGGCACCTTAGTTCCAGTGAAGGGAAATCTTAATGCTACAGCATACAATGACATTCTAGACGATTCTGTACATCCGTTTGAGGAATCCCCTCTCCTGTTTCAGTGTGACAATACCCACTTGCACGAAGCGCGGTCCATACAGAAATGGTTTGTCTAGATTGTTGTGGAAGAACTTGCCTGGCCTGCACAAAGCCCTGACCTCAACCCCATCGAACACCTTTGGAAATTAATGAACAATTGTATGCTGAAATGTCTTGAGTCAGCAAGTATTCAACCCCTTCGTTGCATGGACCCACTCTGTGTGTAATAGTGTTTATTACACACAGAGTAATACGCCCACTCACTACAAAGACACATGCGTCCTTCCTAAAAAGGCATCCTGGCTCAGTCTACTTTCCACCAGGCACTGGGAGACGAATGAACCTTTCAGCAGGACAATAACAGCTAGACAATCTGGAACCTCTCTTTCTAAAATTATCTGCCGA
This sequence comes from Salvelinus fontinalis, assembly GCF_029448725.1. Taxonomy (NCBI): domain Eukaryota; kingdom Metazoa; phylum Chordata; class Actinopteri; order Salmoniformes; family Salmonidae; genus Salvelinus; species Salvelinus fontinalis. Next base: position 43,737,531 of record NC_074690.1, on the reverse strand, counting down.
AATTGTTGCAACCCCTATTACTAGCCTGTTCAACCTCTCTTTTGTATCATCGGAGATCCCTAAAGATTGGAAAGCTGCCGCGGTCATCCCTCTCTTCAAAGGGGGAGACACTCTAGACCCAAACTGTTACATACCTATATCCATCCTGCCTTTCTAAAGTCTTCGAAAGCCAAGTTAACAAACAGATCACCGACCATTTCGAATCCCACCGTATCTTCTCCGCTATGCAATCTGGTTTCCGGGCTGGTCATGGGTGCACCTCAGCCACACTCAAGGTGCTAAATGATATAACCACCATCGATAAAAGACAGTACTGTGCAGCAGTCTTCATCGACCTGGTCAAAGCTTTTGACTCTGTCAATCACCGCATTCTTATTGGCAGACTCAATAGCCTTGGTTTCTCAAATGACTGCCTCGCCTGGTTCGCCAACTACTTCTCAGATAGAGTTCAGTGTGTCAAATCGGAGGGCCTGTTGTCCGGGCCTCTGGCAGTCTATGTCTGCTACAGGGTTCAATTCTCGGGCCGACTCTTTTCTCTGCATATATCAATGATGTCGCTCTTGCTGCTGGTGATTCTTTGATCCACCTCTACACAGACGACACCATTCTGTATACATCTGGCCCTTCTCTGGACACTGTGTTAACAAACCTGCAAACGAGTTTCAATGCCATACAACACTTCTTCCGTGGCCCCCAACTGCTCTTAAATGCTAGTAAAACTAAATGCATGCTCTTCAAGCGATTGCTGCCCGCAACCGCCCGCCCGACTAGCATCACTACCCTGGACGGTTCTGACTTAGAATATGTGGAGGAACTACAAATACCTAGGTGTCTGGCTAGACTGTAAACTCTCCTTCCAGACTCACATTAAGCATCTCCAATCCAAAATTAAATCTAGAATCTGCTTCCTATTTCACAACAAAGCCTCCTTCACTCATGCTGCCAAACACAACCCCGTAAAACTGACTATCCAACTGATCCTTGACTTCGGCAATGTCATTTACAAAATAGCCTCCAACACTCTACTCAACAAATTGGATGCAGTCTATCACTGTCACGATCTATCACAAGGATGACGCTGGAGAGACGAAGCAGGTACGGGGAGTAACATTTAATAAATAACGGACATGGAACGAGACATAAACAGCGTTAGCAAACAGAAAACAATCAATGCAGCAGCAGGGAACAGAGCAAGGGAACAGACAAATATAGGGGAGGAAATTAACATGTAATAAGTGAGTCCAGGTGAGTCCATTAACGCTGATGCGAGTGACGAGGGAAGGCAGGTGTGGGTGATGGATGGCAGGAGCGTGTGATGCAGGGTAATCTGGCGCCCTCAAGCGCCAGGGGAAGGGAAGAGCGGGAGCAAACATGACAGTACCCCTCCCTCTTGGGACGCCACCCGGCGTCCCACCTGGGCAAACCGGCCGAGACATGGGCGCAGGGCAAGCCAGTTGGGGCGTGAAAGCCCGACGAACCGGCAGGAGCGTGGGAGCCTGGCGAGCCGGCTCAGGCATAGGAGCCTGACGATCCGGCTGAGGCAAAGCGTCTGTCGATCCCGCTGAAGGGGAGCCCGATGATCCAGTGGAGTGTGACGTGGGATGGGAAACCGCCGAGCCAGGAAAACCTCTCGAGCCAGCCAGGGCGTGAAAGCCTGAAGGGCTAGCTTAGGCACCCCGGTTCCATCGGCAGCGGAATCCACCAACGTCACCAACAAAACACAAGACAAACAAAAAAACTCCTGGACCGGCTGGGGAAGCAAAAACTGACGATCCAGCTGAGACCCGACGTGGGATGGGCGTCATCCGAGTCAACCGGGGCAAGGAAACCTCTCGAGCCTGCTAGGGCGTGGAAGCCCGACGAGCAGGCTAGGCACCTCCGGTTCCATCGGTGGTGACCCAGAGCCGATGCCACTATTCCAACCAGAACGCCAGTACTCCCCGATGCTTCGTATATGTATGGCTGCTGCATTCTGTCACGATCTATCACAAGGATGACGCTGGAGAGACGAAGCAGGTACGGGGAGTAACATTTAATAAATAACGGACATGGAACGAGACATAAACAGCGTTAGCAAACAGAAAACAATCAATGCAGCAGCAGGGAACAGAGCAAGGGAACAGACAAATATAGGGGAGGAAATTAACATGTAATAAGTGAGTCCAGGTGAGTCCATTAACGCTGATGCGAGTGACGAGGGAAGGCAGGTGTGGGTGATGGATGGCAGGAGCGTGTGATGCAGGGTAATCTGGCGCCCTCAAGCGCCAGGGGAAGGGAAGAGCGGGAGCAAACATGACAATCACAGTGCCATCCGTTTTGTCACCAAAGCCCCATATACTTCCCACCACTGCGACCTACATGCTCTCGTTGTCACGTTCCTGACCTATTTCTGTTAGTTTGTTGTATGTGTTAGTTGGTCAGGACGTGAGTTTGGGTGGGCATTCTATGTTTTCTGTTTCTATGTTGGTTTAAGGGTTGCCTGGTATGGCTCTCAATTAGAGGCAGGTGTTTGGCGTTTCCTCTAATTGAGAGTCATATTAAGGTAGGTTGTTTCACAGTGTTCGTGGTGGGTGGTTGTCTCCTGTGTCAGTGTTTGTCGCACCATACGGGACTGTTCGGTTTGTTTGTACATCGTTCTTTTTGTGTAGTCTATTTTTCCCTGTTCGTGCGTTCTTCGTGTTGTATGTAAGTTCGTATAGTTCAGGTCTGTCTACGTTTTCGTTTTGTTATTTTGTATTTTTCCAAGTGTTTTTCCCGTGTTTCGTCGTTGTCCTAATAAATATTATGTATTCACAATCTGCTGCATCTTGGTTCAATCCATGCTCATCCTCTTCGGATGAAGAGGAGGAGGACTACCGTTACACTCGTTGGCTGGCCCTCGCTTCATATTCGCCACCAAACCAACTGGCTCCAGGTCATCTATAAGTCTTTGCTAGGTAAAGCCCCGCCTTATCTCAGATCACTGGTCACCATAGCAACACCCACCAGTAGCACGCACTCCAGCAGGTATATTTCACTGGTCTCTGCTGCCAATGACTGGAACGAATTGCAAAAATCACTGAAGCTGGACACTTACATCTCCCTCACTAACTTTAAGCATCAGCTGTCAGAGCAGGTTACCGATCACTGCCCCTGTACACAGCCCATCTGTAAATAGCCCACACAACTACCTAACTACTCTTTCGTAACCCAGTATCTCGACTTGCACATCTATCACTCGTGTTAATGCTAAATTGTAATTATTTCGGCACTATGGCCTATTTATTACCTTACCTCCCTAATCTTACTACATTTGCACACACTGTACATAGATTTTTATATTGTGTTATTGACTGTACGTTCGTTTATCCGATGTAGCCAATTGTTGTTTTTAATCGAACTGCTGTGCTTCATCTTGGCCAGGTCGCAGTTGTAAATGAGAACTTGTTCTCAACTGGCCTACCTAGTTAAATGAAGGTGAAATTAAACAATAAGCTAAAACAAAAGGCCAAATCTACACTGGAGTTGTTTACCAAGACAGTGAATGTTACAGTTTTGACTTAAATCTACTTGAAAATCTATGGCAAGGCCTGAAAATGGTTGTCTAGCAATGATCAACAATCAATTTGACAAAGCTTGAAGAATACATTTGTTTTTCTTCTTAAAGGACAAATGTTGCACAATCCAGGTGTGGAAAGCTCTTAAGAGACTTACCCAGAAAGACTCACAGCTGTAATTGCTGCCAAACTTGTACTGACTCAGGGGTGTGAATACTTATGTAAATTAGATATTTCTGCATTTCATTTCCAAATAAATAAGCAACAAAACCATGTTTTCACTTAGTCATTATGGGGTATTGTGTGTAGATGGGTGAGAAAATCTATTGAATCAATTTTGAATTCAGGCTGTAACACAACAAAATGTGGAATAAGTCAAGGGGTGTGAATACTTTCTGAAGGCACTATGTTTTTTTGGGGGGGGAGGGGGGGGCCCTAAGCGTCGGCTTATGTCCCTTAAGCCCAGGGTCGGCCCTGAGTGCACTACTTTGGACCAGAGCCCTATGGTCAAAAGTAGTGCACTATGTAGGGAATAGGCTGGCATTTGGGATACACAATTCTCTTTCGAAACACATGACCATCGGGGAGGCAAGGCCGCAATTCGACAGTTCTACAACTTTTTTTTACTAATGTATTTTAATGCATGAGTGAGCGAATGAGGGATTGCATTTCGCTAATGGATTAAATTAAGAATGACGTAAACACAAGACTTGTAAAAAAAAAAAATTCTGGCAGAAAACTAGTCATTACATTGCTGTCCACATCATGTCATTTCATATCTTGAAAAAAATTCAATAGGATCAGATTAAAATAATGCTTCTGAAAGAAGAGGTAAATTCATACTCAATCTTGGAGTTTAGATTTAATTGAAGCAGGGTACACAGCAACAAAGAAAACTGGTAGGGAGATTGACAAATCATTATACTTCATACCGGTGCAGTTAACTTTTTAACAGTACAAAAATAAAGATTCTATATTTTCACCACAAAAGCAATTGTGGCAAATTATTTTGAGTCAAAGAGTAAAGAAAGCATAGAAATAAACTAGTGAGAATATATATTGCCTCTATTCATGTTTATGGCATATAAAACTTTACACTTAAGGTATCTAAATCACACTGTATGCTACAGAACAATGAATTTGTTAGTCCAGTGATATGGCTCTCTGGGTAACTCTGCAGTTAAGCTAATTTGCCATTGAAAAGGCAGCAAACATTTCAAAACAGGAATGTGCTTTACAATAGCCCAAATGGTATCAACTGCCCCAGAAACAAAAAAAATGACTCTACTTTTAAATACATCGTTAGCTGTGCATATGAGAAAAATTTTCTAAAAAATCTGAGGATACAGTATGCCTTGTCATTAGAAAATATAGTAGAGACAGTAATCATGTATCAAATCATAGCATACATTCTTGCTCACACAAAAACAATCATGTTAGCGAGTAACAGAGTGTTCTGGTTGGGATATTGTGGAAGCTAGGGGGTACACACTTACATTTGCCATACAAAAACAAATATTTTTAACAGGTAGAATGAAAGAAAGGCTTAGCAGTCTTGAGCACAGAGCGTATACTGGGTTTATATTTGCACTTGGTGAGAGATGCAACATCAAATTTCGAAACATATTTACCATATTTGAGCAGTGAATACAGAAAATTGGGAGAGCATCCATTTGAAAACTACACAAACAATCCTTATTCAACAAATATACTTAAATACCCATGTAGATAAGGATACATACATAACAAGATTAAATCAGACTCATAATAATAACCCCACTCTCCAACAGATCATTTTGACAAGCATTTATTACACTTAGGCTTAAACCTAAGATTTCTAATGTAGGAATAAGAACTCATTTGTCAACATATTTGTCTGCAAACCGAAATGAGATATTGCACCTCCCTGAACAGAAAACAAAACAATAACACAGAAGAATAACAGGATTAAATAAGAAATTAGACACCATACCAGGAATTTAGTACAAAAGAAAACCTTTTTTTCCAACAATAATACATTACATTTCAATCTCTCAACAAAAAAAAAATTCTACGTAAAAACACAAATCACCACAAGCACAAACACATGCTTAAAAACATAGTTCACAAAAACAAAACTGTCATTATACTCAATACTCAAGACTGCTAAGCCAATACCATTTTATTGCTAAAACTGGACAAAATAGATTATACTGCATTTTGTTCAAAGCCACACCGATACATTTTAAGTTCAAGTTTGATCAAAAAAAAAAGAAAGTTATATTCTCAAGACCAGAGGGTATTCCAAATTGCCCAGTAAAATATCAGTTTTTAGGTAAAAAAATAAAAGAAAATGAGAAAAAAAATTAAAAGAAAAGAAATATAGATTTTCGTTAATAATTTTTTGTTATTCTATAGCTAGTGCATTACAAAAAGGAAAGGTAAGCCGCAAAGTGTTGAAAATATACTTTAGAAACCTCAATAGTACTGTTAATAGTTCTGTTTTCATCATCTCAATGATTCCAAAATCTTCATAAGATGGGCGTCCACTCTAATGCTCCTGAAAGATATTACAAAGAGGAAAATGTTATGTAGTTTACCATGCATTCATTCATGCAACAGCACACACCAATACACTCATGCCTGTAAAATGTTCAAGACTTGGCTTTAACATATACAGTGCCTTCAGAAAGTACTCCGATCCAATTTTCAGGCGACCCAAGAGGAAACGCTGGCATTACAGAGGCAAGAGGGGGGGGGGGGGGTCCTGGCGAGATTAAGGCAAAAAAGTTAAACCGGCCACCTCTTCCCTCCATTCTACTGGCGAATGTAGTCACTCGACAATAAGAACGATGACCTCCGATTGTGGATTTGCTAACAACGAGACTCTCGAAACTGCAATTTTCTTTGCTTTTCTAAAACATGGTTCTCAGACAAGATACCCCCATGACTATCCAACTCACTGGATTCTCCATTCACAGGGTGGACAGGACAGTGGAGTCGGGGAAATCGAGGCGGGGAGGGGTTTGCCTCCACATCAACTCCAAGTGGTGTGCTTAACTCCAGTGCGGTGGAAGTGTCGCCCCACTGTTTAACGGTCTTGGAATACCTGATGGTCAAATGCCGACCCTTCTACCTCCCGAGGGAGTTTTCAGCTCTTATCGTGACTGCTGTATTCCACCAGGATAAGAGAAATAACAAGCTGGCACTTAACGAACTGAACAAAGCCATAAACAAGAAAGAAAACCTACACTGCCGTTCAAAAGTTTGGGATCACTTAGAAAGGTCCTTGTTTTGGAAGAAAAGCACATTTTTTGTCCATTGAAATTAGAGGGCGACCGATTAAATCGGCATGGCCGATTAATTAGGTCCGATTTCAAGTTTTCATAACAATCGGTAAGCGGCATTTTTGGATGCCGACTATGGCCGATTACATTGCGATCCAGGAGGAGACTGTGTGGCAGGCTGACCACCGATCACACGAGTGCAGCATCAAAAGGACCTTGCGGCTGCAAGGAGCCAAGGTAAGTTGCTAGCTAGCATTAAACTTATCTTATAAAAAAACAATCAATCTTCACATAATCACTAGTTAACTACACATGGTTGATGATATTACTAGGTTAACTAGCTTGTTCTGCGATGCAAATAATCAATGCGGTGCCTGTTAATTTATCATCGAATCACAGCCTACTTCAACTCCGCCAAACGGGGGATGATTTAACAAAAGCGCATTTGCGAAAAAAGCACAATCGTTGCACAAATGTACCTAACCATAAACATCAATACCTTTCTTAAAATCATTACACAAGTATATATTTTTAAACCTGCATATGTAGTTAAAATAAATTAATGTTAGCAGGCAATAATTAAATAGGGAAATTGTGTCGCCTGGCTCGTTGCGAACTGTGTGAAGACAATTTCTTCCTTACAAAGACCGTAATTCATTTGCCAGAATTTTACATTATTATGTCATAACATTGAAGGTTGTACATTGTAACAGCAATATTTACACTTAGGGTTGCCACCCGTTAGAGAAAATACGGAACGGTTCCGTATTTCACTGAAAGAATAAACGTTTTTATTTGACCATATTAATGACCAAAGGCTCGTACTTCCGTGTGTTTATTATAATTAAGTCTATGATTTGATATAGCAGTCTGACTGAACGGTGGTAGGCAGCAGCAGGCTCAAAAGCATTCATTCAAACAGCACTTTACTGCATTTGCCAGCAGCTCTTAGCAATGCTTGAAGCACAGCGCTGTTTATGATTTCAAGCCTATCAACTCCCGAGATTAGGCTGGCAATACTAAAGTGCCTATAAGGACATCCAATAGTCAAAGGTATATGAAATACAAATGGTATAGAGAGAAATAGTCCTATAATAAATACAACCTAAAACTTCTTAACTGATCTGTTTCACCTGTCCTTGTGTTTGTCTCCACCCCCTCCAGGTGTCGTTTATTTTCTCTGGTGTATTTTATCCCTGTGTTTCCTGTCTCTCTGTGCCAGTTCGTCTTGTATGTCTTTCAAGTCAACCAGTGTGTTTTCCTGTACTCCTGCTTCTATTCTCTTTTTGCTAGTCCTCCCGGTTTTGACCCTTGCCTGTTTCTGGACTCCGTACCCGCCTGCCTGGCCATTCTGCCTGCCCTGACCACGAGCCTGGCTGCCACTCTGTACCTCCAGGACTCTGAACTGGTTTTGACCTTTTGCATGTGCATGAACACTCTCTTACCTACCCCTTTTAGATATAATAAATATCAAAGACTCAAACCATCTGCCTCCTGTGTCTGCATCTGGGTCCCGCCTTGTGCCCTTTTACTGGGAATATTAAAGACTCGTGTTAAAAGGAACCACCAGCTTTCATATGTTCTCATGTTCTGAGCAAGGAACATGGCACATTGCCTTTTTACATGGCACATATTGCACTTTTACTTTCTTCTCCAACACTTTGTTTTTGCATTATTTAAACCAAATTGAACATGTTTCATTATTTATTTGAGACTATTTGATTTTATTTATGTATTATATTAAGTTAAAATAAGTGTTCATTCAGTATTGTTGTAATTGGCATTATTACAAATATTTATATATATATATATATATATATATATAAATAAAAATCGACCGATTAATCAGTATCGGCTTTTTTTGGTCCTCCAATAACCGGTATCGTCGTTGAAAATCATAATTGGTCGACCTCTAATTAAAATAACAGCAAATTGATCAGAAACACAGTGTAGACATTGTTAATGTTGTAAATGACTATTGTAGCTGGAAACTGCCAATTTTTTTAGGGATTATCTACATAGGCATAGAGGCCCATTATCAGCAACAACCACTCATGTGTTCCAATGGCACGTTGTGTTAGCTAATCCAAGTTGATCATTTTAAAAGGCTAACTGATCAGTAGAAAACCCTTTTGCAATTATGTATGCACAGCTGAACACTGTTGTCCTGATCAAAGAAACAATAAAACTGGCCTTAATACTACTTGAGTATCTGGAGCATCAGCATTTGTGGGTTCGATTATAGGCTCAAAATGGCCAGAAACAAATAACTTTCTAATGAAACTAATAAACTAATAATTCTATCCTCCTGATTCCTGCTTACAAGCAAAAACTAAAGCAGGAAGTACCAGTGACTCGCTCAATACAGAAGTGGTCAGATGACTCGGATGCTACGTGTGAGAATGCTGTTTAATTGACTACAACTCAGCGTTCCACACCATAGAGCCCACAAAGCTCAAATCTAAGCTAAGGACCCTGGGACTAAACATCTCCCTCTGCAACTTGATCTTGGACTTCCTGACGGGCCGCCCCCAGGTGGTAATGTTAGGCAACAACACATCTGCCACATTGATCCTCAACACTGGGGCCCCTCAGGGGTGCGTGCTTTTTCCCCTCCTGTACTCCCTGTGCACCCATGACTGCGTGGCCAAGCACAATTCCAACACCATCATAAGTTTGCTGACGACATAACAGTGGTAGGCCTGATCACCGACAATGATGAGAGAGACCTGGCAGCGTGGTGCCAGGAAAACAACCTCTCTCTCAATGTGAGCAAGACAAAGGAGCTGATCGTGGACTACATGAAAAGGAGGGCTGAACAGGCCCCCATTAACAGGGCTCCCGAGTGGTGCAGCGGTCTAAGGCACTGCATCTCAGTGCAAGAGGCTTCACGACAGTCTCTGGTTCGAATCCAGGCTGTATCACATCCGGCCGTGATTGGGAGTCCCATGGGGCAGCGCACAATTGGCCCAGCGTTGTCCGGGTTTGGCCATCTATGTAAATAAGAATTTGTTCTTAACTGACTTGCCTGGTTACATAAAAAAAAAAACATTGACGGGACTGAAGTGGAGCGGGTCGAGAGTTGCAAGTTCCTTGGTGTCCACATCACCAACAAACTATCATGGTCCAAACACACCAAGACAGTTGTGAAGAGGACACAGCAACACATTTTCCCCCTTGGAAGACTGAAAATATTTGTCATGGGTCCCCAGATCCTCAAAAAGTTCTACAGCTGCACTATCGAGAGTATCCTGACAGGTTGCATCACCACCTGGTATGACTCGGCCACCTGGACTATTTACATTGTATCTGGGGAAGGGTATAAAACTATATCTAGATTGTTGGAAGTTTCCAAGAGCACAGTGGTCTCTATAATTGGGAAAAGGAAAAAATATGGAATTCCCCAAACTCTGTCTTGAACTGGTCTCCGACCAAACTGAGCAACTGGACAAGGAGGACCTTGGTCAGGGAGGTGACCAAGAACCAAATGATCGCTGTCATGACTGCACGTGAGGATCACAATGGGTCAGATCAGTTTGGCAATGGTGGACAACTAATCAGGCCCTCTCTCACCCACAGAAGGGGGGGGGGCTTCTTGACACCTTACACCTGGTCTTACATTTTTTGCAGCAGAGGACTCTCTGGTTCTCTAGTATCAACGATGGCACCAACAGAGATGGTCGCTTCGTAGTTCTTAGGAAACTATGCAGTATTTTGTTATTTATGTACAGTTGAAGTCAGAAGTTTACATACACTTAGGTTGGAGTCATTAAAACACATTTGTCAACCACTTAACAAATTTATTGTTAACAAACTATAGTTTTAGCAATTCAGTTAGGACATCGGCTTTGTGCATGACAAGTAATTTTTACAAAAATTGTTTACAGACAGATTATGACTGTATCACAATTCCCGTGGGTTAGACAATATGATATCATCACAATACTTACATGCCAATATGATATGTATTGCAATTCTCACAACTCTATTTGTTTTGCGATTCGATACCGCAATTTTGAGAATTGATGTTCTAAACATATTGTTGACTATATGTCTGCTGCAGAGAGAGAATGAGAAAACAAGTTTTGATGAGTCAGGGAAATAAGTGCTGAAAACATGTTGGCTCACTATTTAAAAAGAAAATGGAGAACAAGCTACAGAATGAAAGGTTTTACAGTTGCAAAAATAATATTATATATACATACAGTTGAAGTCAGGAGTTTACATACACTTAGGTTGGAGTCATTAAAACTCGTTTTTCAACCACTCCACAAATGTCTTGTTAACAAACTAGTTTAGGCAGTTAGGACATCTACTTTGTGCATGACACAAGTAATTTTCCCAACAATTGTTTACAGACAGATTATTTCACTGTATCACAATTCCAGATGGTCAGTAGTTTACATACACTAAGTTGACTGTGCCTTTAAACAGCGTGGAAAATTCCAGAAAATTATGTCTCGGCTTTAGAAGCTTCTGATTGACATCATTTGAGTCAATTGGAGGTGTACCTCGATGTACTTCAAGGCCTACCTTCAAACTCAGTGCCTCTTTGCTTGACATCATGGGAAAAATCTAAAGAATTCCGCCAAGACCTCAGAAAAAAAATTGTAGACCTCCACAAGTCTGGTTCATCCATGGGAACAATTTCCAAACGCCTGAAGGTGCCATGTTCATCTGTACAAACAATAGTACGCAAGAAAACACCGTGGGACCACACAGCAGTCATACCGCTCAGGAAGGAGACGCATTCTGTCTCCTAGAGATTAACGTACTTTGGTGGGAAACGTACAAATCAATCCCAGAACAGCAGCAAAGGACCTTGTGAAAATGCTGGAGGAAACCGGTAGAAAAGTATCTATATCCACAGTAAAACGAGTCCTATATCGACATAACCTGAAAGGCCGCTCAGCAAGGAAGAAGCCACTGCTCTAAAACCTCCATAATAAAGCCAGACTACGCTTTGCAACTGCACATGGGGACAAAGATCGTACTTTTTGGAGAAATGTCCTATGGTCTGATGAAACAAAAATAGAACTGTTTGGCCATAATGACCATCGTTACGTTTGGAGGAAAAAGGGAGAGGCTTGCTAGCCGAAGAACACCATCCCAACCATGAAGCACGGGTTGGCAGCATCATGTTGTGGGGGTGCTTTGCTGCAGGAGGGACTGGTGCACTTCACAAAATAGATGGAAAATTATGTGGACATATTGAAGCAACATCTCAAGACATCAGTCAGGTCGTTAAAGCTTGGTCGCAAATGAGTCTTCCAAATGGATAATGACCTCAAGCATACTTCCAAAATTGTGGCAAAATGGCTTAAGGACAATGAAGTCAAGGTATTGGAGTGGCCATCACAAAGCCCCAACCTCAATCACACAGAAAAGTTGTGGGCAGAACTGAAAAAGCATGTGCGAGCAAGGAGGCCTACAAACCTGACTCAGTTATACCAGCTCTGTCAGGAGGACCGTCTACCCAAGGAAGAGGAGAAGGAAACTCCCCTCTCAGACAATCACGGGTACGGCTAAGTAGCTGTTCTTAGGAAACAGCCCATTGAAGCAACAGACAACTAAGAAAGACATTGTGCCCTCTGGTGGACAATCAGAGCAGGTACAAGGTACAAGAAAAGCCCACCAAATCAACACTCTTCTGAAGGAGGGCTCGCTCCGACAGAGAAACAGCAAACGGCATTCAACACGTAAAAACATTAATTACGTCTTATTCCGAACGGGCGGCGGTTCGTGTGCAAGGTATATGATTCATGTGAGGACAGTCCTAGAATGTATCCCTTTGTCGCTCTCTCTCTCTTCCCCCTCTCCATCTAACGTTATGTTGTAACAAGCCATCATATCTTGTCAGTCCACTTTGTCTCATGTAAGTGTGTATTCGGTCTTATTATTTAGTTAGCTAATAGATAAATAATTAAACCAATTTGTATGGTACGTAATGATCAGTCAAGCTGGGGTTCTTGCAGATCCAAGAAGGTTACGACAGTTCAGAATGAGACTTACATGAGGTAATGATTAATAAGTGACTCGATTTATAACATATATGTTCTAGAGTTGAATTCAGGAGATGGTAACTCAATAAACAACTTCTTCCGTGGTGCCCCAAATTCCTAATACTTACATGATTAATAAAATAAAAACATTATTATTATTATGATTTTTTAATTAAATCGGGTAACAATTAAATGTAGTTAGTGGATTAAATAAATCAGATTAATGAAAGTCAAGTCACGACAGCACTGACAGAACAACAGAGTTCATTGTATGAGATGGGAGAACTTGCAAGAAGGACAACAGTCTCTAGAGCACTTCACTAATCTGAGCTTTATGGGAGAGTGGCCAGATGGATGCCACTCCTGAGAAAAAGGCACGTCTGGAGTTGGCAAAAAGGCACGTGGTCTGTGGTCTGATGAGACAAAAATGTAACTCTTTGTCCTGAATGCAAAGCACTAGGTCTGGAGAAAACCAGGCACAGCCCATCACCCTCTTAACACTATCGCTACCATGAAGCATAGTGCTGGCAGCATCATTCTGTGGGGATGCTTTTCAACGGCAGGGACTTGAAGACTGGTAAGGATAGAGGGAACAATGAATGGAGCCAAATACAGGGAAATCCTTGATGAGAACCTGCTACAGAGTGCAAACGACCTTAGACTGGGGCGAAGATGTACGTTCCAAAAGGACAATGACCCCAAGCATACAGCCAAAGCAGCGCTGGAATGGCTTCAGAACAATAATGTGAAAGTCCTTGAGTGGCCCAGCCAAAGCCCAGACTTGAATCCCATTGAAACTGTTCACCGCCACTCCCCATCTAACTTAAGAGTTTGAGAAAATCTGCAAGAAAGAATGGGAGAAAATCCCCAAATCCAGATGTGGAAAGCTGAGAGAGACATACCAAAGACGACGACAAAGCTGTAATCACCGCTAAAGGTGCTTCTACATTCAGGGTTATGTAAATGAGATATTTCCTTTTCAATACATTTGCTAAAATGTCTAAAAACAGGTTTTCACTGTCATTATGAGGTATTGTGTGGAGTCAATTTATTCCATTTTGAATTCAGGCTGTAACACAACAAAATGTGTAATCAGTCCAGGAGTTTGAATACTTTCTGAAGGCATAGAAAGTCAGAACTGTTTAGAGACAGTGCTGTGTTGAGAGGCAGAGACAGGGCTGTGTTGAGAGGCAGAGACAGGGCTGTGTTGAGAGGCAGAGACAGGGCTGTGTTGAGAGGCAGAGACAGTGCTGTGTTGAGAGGCAGAGACAGTGCTGTGTTGAGAGGCAGAGACAGTGCTGTGTTGAGAGGCAGAGACAGGGCTGTGTTGAGAGGCAGAGACAGTGCTGTGTTGAGAGGCAGAGACAGTGCTGTGTTGAGAGGCAGAGACAGTGCTGTGTTGAGAGGCAGAAACAGTGCTGTGTTGAGAGGCAGAGACAGTGCTGTGTTGAGAGGCAGAGACAGGGCTGTGTTGAGAGGCAGAGACAGGGCTGTGTTGAGAGGCAGAGACAGGGCTGTGTTGAGAGGCAGAGACAGGGCTGTGTTGAGAGGCAGAGACAGTGCTGTGTTGAGAGGCAGAGACAGTGCTGTGTTGAGAGGCAGAGACAGTGCTGTGTTGAGAGGCAGAGACAGGGCTGTGTTGAGAGGCAGTGCACTGTTTAGGGGTAGAAACAGAGCTATTTAAAAACTGAGGCAGAGACAGAGCGGTTTAGAAGCATAGCTGTTTAAAAGCAGAACATCTGTTTAGAGAAGCGAGAGACCGAGCTGTTTAGAGACAAAGACAGAGCGGTTTAGAGACAGAAATAGAGCTCTTGAGAGAGGCACGTAAACTCAGCAAAAAAGAACCCCGTTTTTCAAAGCTAATTCGTAGAAATTCAAATCACTTCACAGATCTTCATTGTAAAGGGTTTAAACACTTTTTCCCATGCTTGTTCAATGAACCATAAACAATTAATGAACATGCACCTGTGGAACGGTCGTTAAGACGCTAACAGCTTACAGATGGTAGGCAATTAAGGTCACAGTTCTGAAAACTTAGGACACTAAAGAGGCCTTTCTACTGACCCTGAAAAACAGCAAAAGAAAGATGCCCAGGGTCCCTGCTCATCTGTGTGAATGTGCCTTAGGCATGCTGCAAGGAGGCGTGAGGACTGCAGATGTGGCCAGGGCAATAAATTGCAATGTCCGTACTGTGAGACGCCTAAGACAGCGCTACAGGGAGACAGGACGGACAGCTGATTGTCCTCACAGTGGCAGACCACGTGTAACAATACCTGCACAGGACCGGTACATCCAAACATCACACCTGTGGGACAGGTACAGGATGGCAACAACTGCCCATGTTACACCAGGAACGCACAACTCCATCAGTGCTCAGAATATTTCGCAATTGGCTGAGAGAGGCTGGACTGAGGGCTTGAAGGCCTGCTGTAAGGCAGGTCCTCACCAGACATCACCGGCAACAACGTTGCCTATGGGTACAAACCCACCGTCGCTGGACCAGACAGGACTGGCAAAAAGTGCTCTTCACTGACGAGTCGCGGTTTTGTCTCACCAGGGGTGATGGTCGGATTCGCGTTTATCGTCGATGGAATGAGCGTTACACCGAGGCCTGTACTCTGGAGCGGGATCGATTTGGAGGTGGAGGGGCATCATCGGACTGAGCTTGTTGTCATTGCAGGCGATCTCAACGCTGTGCGTTACAGGGAAGACATCCTCCTCCCTCATGTGTAACCCTTCCTGCAGGCTCATCCTGACATGACCCTCCGGCATGACAATGCCACCAGCCATACTGCTCATTCTGTGCGTGATTTCCTGCAAAGACAGGAATGTCAGTGTTCTGCCATGGCCAGCGAAGAGCCCGGATCTCAAACGGTTGAGGGCTAGGGCCATTCCCCCCAGAAATGTCCAGGAACTTGCAAGTGCCTTGGTGGAAGAGTGGGGTAACATCTCACAGCAAGAACTGGCAAACCTGGTGCAGTCCATGAGGAGATGCACTGCAGTACTTAATGCAGCTGGTGGCCACACCAGATACTGACTGTTACTTTTGATTTTGACCCCCCCTTTGTTCAGGGACACATTATTCCATTTCTGTTGGTCACATGTCTGTGGAACTTGTTCAGTTCATGTCTCAGTTATTGAATCTTATGTTCATACAAATATTTACACATGTTAAGTTTGCTGAAAATAAACACAGTGAGAGGACGATTCTTTATTTGCTGAGTTTACAATGCTGTTTAGAGACAAAAGGCTGTGTAGGTCATGTTTAGAGACAAAGTTGTTTAGAGGCAGACAGAGCTGTCTAGAGGAAAAGACAAACTGCTTAGAGAGCGGTTTAAAGCCATGGTGAGTATACGTTTGGCTGTGTTGTACATTACCTGAAGACCTGGGCCCTGGGTTGCCTGTGCACCCGGCCAAAGGTATGCTCCCTGCTGCCTGTAATACTCTGCCACAGCCGCGCTGTATTCTGGGAGCGAGCTCTGCTGCTGAGATGTCTGACCTTTCAGGGCACAAGCGTAAAGACATTGTGAGAAAACAGCATCAAATAACGCTTTCACAATCCTACTTGTAACCTTGACTATGTCTAAAGACAACTGACAAAAATGAATTTCTTATATTAATCCTCCCACGCTTTGCTGTAGTCATGGACAATAATCTGCGCATGGGTATTTTGGCCTGCAAACACAGGAAGGGCCATTAAGGTGGACATGGAGAATCATAACCATTGCATTATCTGTAATGTCTACTCCTGGGGATATACTTGCGCTAAATGCTGAACCTCAAGCTTTGATGCAGTTGCACCAGATTGTCACAATAAAGTAAAGTTGCTGAAAAACAAAACTCTTGACTATTGCATTTGTTGGGAAAGTCATATGGGTAAGACGGGGTTCGTACGGTCTCACGGGCACTTGCCTAGCTTTTTATAATACTGCTCCCATGCTTTAGAGTAGTCCGTCTGGCCTGCTTGGGGTCCATTGTGACCTGTACCCAAATAATACAACATTGTATTAAACACATGACAAATACCAGTGTATTTAAGACGGGCTGTAACATGTGGGGATATGTTCTTGCTATATAGCATTTGGCCCAAACCTGTCAGAAGTCACTTGATTTGGTGAATAGTAGTCAACTTCTGTTTTAATTTCCCTCAGAAGCCCTTCTGACAATTTCCCGGACGAATTTGTTGTGTTATTTGTAGAACATTTCTGTTTCGCCAACGAAATTGGTTCAAGCCATAATAGACCACCCCCTTCAAATCAACAAGCAAAAGAGGAGTGGATGAACGCTAACCTACTAGACCTGGTTCCTTCTAGGGCTGCATGATTCATCCAATTCACATCGAAAGTGCAATACTGACACGTGCAATGTCCATATCGCAAGAGGCTGTGTGTGATAATTTTGAAACACCCCTCAGCCGCGTGCAACATCTGTTTCTATAGCCTACTCGTTGTTACTTAGGATTTTTCGGATGCTCGAGTGGTCTCTCACTGTCCTCCGGTTTCCACGAGTTACCACAGCTACAAAGTCAAAATGAGCTATATTGTAAAGATGAATGAAAACAAACATTGCTTTTTGGTCTTGATTTAAGGTTAGGCATAAGGTTAGCACCATGGTTAGATTTAAAATCCGATTTTAAGAAGATAAATAGTAGAAATAGGTATTTATGATTTTGTAGCTGCGGTCAAACAGGCAAAGCGTCAATACAGGATTAAGAACTATCGCTGGTCAGATGTAGCAGGGATGGAAAACTAACACGTATTACAAAAGGGAAACCCAGCCACGAGCTGCCCAGTGAGGCAAGCTGCCCAGTGAGGCGAGCCTACCAGACAAGCTAAATGCCTTTTATGCTCGCTTCGAGGCAAGCTAAATGCCTTTTATGCTCGCTTCGAGGCAAGCAACACTGAAGCATGCATGAGAGCACCAGCTGTTCCGGATGACTGTGTGATCACGCTCTTGGCAGCTGACGTGAGCAGACCTTTAAACAGGTCAACATTCAAAGTCGCAGGGCTAGACGGATTACCAGGACGTGTACTGAAAGCATGTGCGGACAAACTGGCATGTGTTTTCACTGACATTTTCAAACTCTCCCTGACTAAGTATAATACCTACGTTTCAAGCAGACCACCATAGTCCCTGTGCCCAATGAAGCGAAGGTAACCTGCCTAAATGATTACCACCCCGTAGCGCTCACGTCGTTAGCCATGAACTGCTTTGAAAGGCTGGTCATGGCTCACATCAACATCATCATCCCGGAAACCCTAGACCCACTCCAATTCGCACACCGCCCCAACAGATCCACAGACGACGCAATCTCAATCGCACTCCACACTGCCCTTTCCCACCTGAACAAAAGGAACACCTATGTGAGAATGCTGTTCATTGACTACAGCTCAGCGTTCCAACACCATAGTTCACACAAAGCTCATCACTAAGCTAAGGACCCTGATGTGCCGCCCCCAGGTGGTAAAGATAGGCAACAAATTAGTCCCATCCTATACTCCCTGTTCACCCACGACTGCAACACCATCATTAAGTTTGCTGATGACACAACAGCGGTAGGCCTGATCACCGACAACGATGAGACAGCCTATAGGGAGGAGGTCAGAGACCTGGCCGTGTGGTGACAGGGCAACCACCTCTCCCACAATGTGAGCAAGACAAAGGAGCTGATCGTGGACTACAGAAAAAGGCAGGCCAAACAGGCCCCCATAACATCAACGGGGCTGTAGTGGAGCGGGTCGAGAGTTTCAAATTCCTTGGTGTCCACATCACCAACAAACTATCATGGTCCAAACACACCAAGACAGTCGTGAAGAGGGCACCGACAACACATTTCCACCCTCAGGAGAATGAAATTATTTGGCACGGGTCCCCAGATCCTCAAAAAGTTCTACAGCTGCACCACCGAGAGCATTCTGACTGGTTGCATCACTGCCTGGTATGGCAACTGCTCGGCATCTAACCGTAAGGCGCACCAGAGGATAGTGAGTACGTCCCAGTACATCACTGGGGCCAAGCTTCCTGACATCCAGGAACTATATACTAGGCGGTGTCAGAGGAAGGCCCAAAAAGTTGTCCAGTCACCCAAGTCCTAGACTGCTCTCTCTGCTACCGCATGACAAACGGTATGGGATCGCCAAGTCTAGGACCAAAAGGCTCCTTAACAGCTTCTACCCCAAGCCATAAGACTGCTGAACAATTCATCAAATGGCCACTCGGACTATTTAAATTGACACTCCCCATTTGTTTTTACACTGCTGCTACAAGCCGTCTATTCTCTATGCAGTCACTTTATCCATACCTACATGTACAAATTACCTCGACTAACCTGTACCCCCGCACATTGACTCGGTACCGGTACCCCGTGTATATAGCCTCGTTACTGTTATTTTATTGAGTTACTTTTTATAATTTTTTTTACTTTAGTTTATTTAGAAAATATTTTCTTAACTTCTTGGAACTATAGGGGGTGCTGTTCCGCATTAGCATATTTGTGTCTCCAAATTAAACTGCCTCGTGCTAAATTCTTGATCGTACAATATGCATATTATTGTTATTATTGGATAGAAAACACCTTCTAGTTTCTATAGAAGTTGAAATTTTGTCTCTGAGTGGTACAGAACAATTTCTACAGCACTTTTCATGACAGGGTTCAGATTTCAATTTTTTTTACCTCTGATCTGGGGTCTGTTTTTAAGGCGACAGTGAATGCTATGAAGAAACCGACACTGCCTACGTCTTCCTCTGGGTGTCTGTACGTCATCACGCTTTCAATGGAATCGATGGGATATTCACAGCCAGTATAAAAGACCAAAATGTATAGAGACCGCCCTTTCTCGTCGTGCGCCTGAAGCGTGAAGGGCATCGGACCTGCCTCGTTCCAAATCGTTTTCTAACCAGCAATATTTCTCCGGTCATGTTTTTACTCGTTTTAGGTGTTAAAAACATCATAATGTAGTTAATTTGAACCGTTTTATAGCAATTTATATCCGTTTAGTGCGATTTTGAGGAATTTATTTGTTGTGCACTCTGAAACTTTGGACACGTTTTGGGGTGTCGGTCGTTGGTGGTGGACATTTCGAAGGACAGAGGACATCTATCGACCAAAAGACGTTTATAACATAGAAAGGATACATTGCCCAAGAATCTGATGGAAGAACAGCTCAAAGTAAGCAATATTTAATATGATAAATCGTGTTTCTGTCGAAATATTTTAAACGCATATTTCGCCATTTTGTTTGGTATAGCTTCACTTGGCGAACCCTGTATTGAAAAGTAAGGATAATTTTAAAAATGTAAATCAGCGGTTGCATTAAGAACTAATTTGTCTTTCGATTCCTGTAAACCCTGTATTTTTTAGTCAAGTATATGATTAGCTATTAATTAAACTAGATCACTCTGAAAGATGGCGACCGACATTTTCAGGCTTGTTTTGCTACTATTTTCATTGTGTAACCACGGTTTTGTATGGCTAAATATGCACCTTTTCGAACAAACTGTATATGTATATTGTAAAATGATGTTACAGGAGTGTCATCGGAAGAATTCTGAGAAGGTTAGTGAAAAAATTAATATCTTTTGGCGATGTTGACTTTTATCGCTCACTTTGGCTAGAATCAATGCTGGGCTGCTATGTGCTATGTGCTATGCTAATATAACGATTTATTGTGTTTTCGCTGTAAGACACTTAGAAAATCTGAAATATTGTCTGTATTCACAGGATCTGTGTCTTTCGATTAGTGTATGCTGTGTATTTTTACGAAATGTTTGATGATTAGTAGTTAGGTAAACACGTTGCTCATTGTAATTATTCTAGTCCATTTGTGACGGTGGGTGCAATTGTAACCTATGGCAGCTACCTGAAATATGCACATTTTTCTAACAAAACCTATCCCATACCATAAATATGTTATCAGACTGTCATCTGATGAGTTTTTTTCTTGGTTAGGGGCTATAAATATCTTAGTTTAGCCGAATTGGTGATAGCTACTGGTGTTGGTGGACAAATAAAAGATGGTGGATTATGCTAATGTGTTTTTAGCTAATAGATTTACATCTTTACATATTGTGTCTTCCCTGTAAAACATTTTAAAAATCTGAAATGGTGGCTTTATTCACAAGATCTGTATCTTTCATCTGGTGTCTTGGACTTGTGATTTAATGATATTTAGATGCTACTATCTACTTGTGAAGCTATGCTAGCTATGCTAAACAGTGTGTGGGGGGTGGGGGGTGCTCCCGGATCCGGGTTTCTGAGGCAGTAGAGGTTAACTCTTTCTTGAACGGCATTGTTGGTTAAAGGGCTTGTAATTAAGCATTTCACGGGAAGGGCGACTTGTTGTATTCGGCTCATGTGACAAATACAATTTGATTTGACGACACTGTCCTCCTGCACCAGCTTCGAACACACACCAAGATCGGCCCCTGCAACTCAAGCAGGTAGTACAGTTTCTGACTGTCCAAAGTTATATTCACACTGTCCGCATGCAGTTCTTATATTAATGCATATGCGCTATTGCAAACAGACTTGTGAAAACTACGCAGTTATCCAATTGCTTCTTAATATGCGTCTACATGTTTTCTATTATAACTTTGTGAATCTTACTCTCTGAAAAAAGCTTGTTAGTTGAGGTACTTTTTTTTAATGCTAAATCGACTGAGCTAAATAAATGTGGTATTCAATTATTTTACCAGATAAATTGACCGAGAATACGTTCCTGTTTACAGCAACGACCTGGGGTATAGTTACAGGGGAGAAGAAGGGGGGGATGAACGAGCAAGCTTCAGCGGCCAGCCAGCAGTTGGATGCAGGGTGGTATGCTGCTGGCAAGAAATTTGGCTAGCTCACAAACGTTAGCTATCTAAGAATGTTTGTGCAACGACATGTTCTGAATGAAACTCCTCTGCTTTTTGATTCATTGCATTGCAAAACACCATATTCCAAGTGTCCACTCTATTCCAAACATCGAACTAGAAAATAATATTTCCTTAAGAAAAGGTGTGCTTGCTTGTCTTGAACTATGGTTGTGAAGAAAGCTGTCATGGGGGTTTAAAAACCTTTGTAGTAGTAGTAGTAGTAGTAGTAGTAGTAGTAAGTTACTGACTGCAGTAGTTAAGTAGAGGTACGTAATTGCAAGTCATAACATCAATCTTTGGTGAAATATTAGTTTGTCAAAATCGTGCAGCCCTAGTTCATTCCCACCTAAACACGTTGAAGTCTTATGCCTGGATGGTGTTTGTGGTGGTTTGTGATGGTGTTTAACACTAGCCAACCACACCTCCTGCTGGGTCAGAAACATCTAAACATGAACTCATCTCTCCTGTCCTATTCAGGCTCTATTAGGCTCCGGAGTGAAGTCCCCCCCCCCCCCCAAGGGACAGATTTATGATTAGCTTCCCCTCCCCCAATCCTAACATTAACCATTAAGGGGTAAATGCAAAACTGATCCAAGCACAGCAACCTCTACTTCACTGATTACTGAGCATTGCCCTGAGATGATGAAATACCCTGGACAATTCAAACTCTTGACTTATCTGCTTGTAAGCATCTTTGAGTCTTAACTTCTAACATTTGAGAGATATTTGTAAGACACTGAAATTAGCCACATTTTGCAGAGTCCATCTTTATATGTCTATTTCATATAAACTCTGTGCAAAATCCTTTCAAAACTATGTTTAAGCTGAGGAAATATCGATATCAAGGTATTGCTGTAGAGTTTAGCCTGGTGGAGCCAGCCTGATCGCTGCGTTCACCTTTGGTTTCAATGGTGAATGCCACTTGGGCTCCCAAGTGGCGCAGCGGGCTAAGGCACTGCATCTCAGCTTGAGGCGTCACTACAGACAACCTGGTTCGAATCCAGACTATCACAACCGGCCGTGATTGGGAGTCCCATAAGGCAGCGCACAATTGGCCCAGCGTCGTCTGAGTTTGGCCGGTGTAGGCCGTCATTGTAAATAGGAATTTGATCTTAACTGACTTGCCTAGTTAAAAAAAGGTTAAATGTATATATATTTTTAATGCAGAGATCAGGCTGGTTCCATCAGGCTAGCAGAGTTGATGTTAATCGCAAAATACAAGGGTTGCCAAATGTTTACAGGCTGTGCGCTAATGACGAGCTGTAGAGCAAAAGGTGACTTACTGGGGTCCTGCTGGCCTTGAGGCTGCCATGTTTGATAAGTAGTCCCCCATCCTCCTGTCATGAAGGTCTGGGCTCCACTGCCACAACTTATCAAGACAGAAAGCAGAAAGAGCTACAGCAACACAAAGAAAATGCATATAGTAACAACCGACAGGGGCGAACAGAAAGTGTGACTTACGTTTGATGAGTTGCAGGGCCTTGAGTGAAAGGGCTAAACCCAAAATTATTGTTGCTCACTATTCCTGAACCCTGAAAAAAAAAAAACATACATTCAACACTGTTAACCAGAGTAAATAACACCAGGTTGAATACGTTGAAATCATGGCAGTATTTATTTCGTCAACTAACAGTTAATAATTAAAACGTTTAGAAAAGTTCAACAATTTGCCTAGGTAGCCCTGTTGACTAATCGAGACGGTCTTCTGACTTATCACTAGAATCGCCAGGCCTGTCAAGTCTATAAGTATCTGCTAGAGAATGTTGGCGGGCGGTGTCATTAGCATACGCCTGGCATCGATGGATCCCCCCATTCTAACAGTCTAATAAACATACACGTATACAGTGCATTCGGAAAGTATTCAGACCCCTTGACTTTTCCCACATTTTGTTATGTTACAGCCTTATTCTAAAATGGATAAAAAAAACATATATAATGAAATACTCAATCTACACACGATACCCCATAATGACAAAGCGAAAACAGTTTTTCTTTCCTTCTTTACATAAGTATTCAGACCCTTTGCTATGAGACCCGAAATTGAGCTCAGGTGCATCCCGTTTCCATTGTTCATCCTTGAGATTTTTTTACAACTTGATTGGAATCCACCTGTGGTAAATTAAATTGATAAGGTCCCACAGTTGACAATGCGTGTCAGAGAAAAAAAACAAGCCACAAAGTTGAAGGAATTGTCCAAAAATCTGCAGCATTGAGGTTCCAAGAACACAGTGGCCAAGAACACACTCACCATCATTCTTAAAATGGAAGAAGTTTGGAAGCACCAAGACTCTTCCTAGAGCTGGCCGCCCGGCCAAACTGAGCAATCGGGGGAGAAGGGCCATGGTCAGGGAGGTGACCAAGAACCCGATGGTCACTCTAACAGAGCTCCAGAGTTCCTCTGCGAAGATGGGAGAAACTTCCAGAATGACAACCATCTCTGCAGCACTCCACCAATCAGGCCTTTATGGTAGAGTGACCAGACGGAAGCCACTCCTCAGTAAAATGCAAATGACAGCCCGCTTGGAGTTTGCCAAAAGGCACCTAAAGGACTCTCAAACCATGACAAACAAGAATCTTTGGTCTGATGAAACCAAGATTGATCTCTTTGGCATGAATGCCAAGCCTCCCGTCTAGAGGAAACCTGGCACCATCCCTATGGTGAAGCATGGTGGTGGCAGCATCATGCTGTGGGGATGTTTTTCAGCGGCAGGGACTGGGTGACTAGTCAGGATCGAGGGAAAGATGAACGGAGCAAAGTACAGAGACATCCTTGATGAAGCTCAGGACCTAAGACTGGGGTGAAGGTTCACCTTCCAACAGGACAACGATCCTAAGCACACAGCCAAGACAATGCACAATGTCGGGACAAGTCTCAATGTCCTTGAGTGGCCCAGCTAGAGCCTGGACTGAAAATACCTGTGCAGCGATGCTCCCCATCCAACCTGACAGAGCTTGAGATGATCTGCAGAGGAGAATGGGAGAAACTCCCCAAATACAGGTGTGCCTAGCTTGTAGCATCATACACAAGAAGACTCGAGGCTGTAATCACTGCTAAAGGTGCTTCAACAGAGTACTGAGTTAAGGGTCTGAATACTTATGTAAATGTGATACTTCAGTTCAGAACATTTCTAAAAATCTTTTTTCTTTGTCATAATGGGGTACTGTAGGTAGATTGATGAGGGGGGAAAACGATTTAATCAATTTTAGAATAAGGCTGTAACTAAATGTCAGGGGGTCTGAATACTTCACGAATGCACTGTATGCTATCAGAAAAACAATAATTTAGTTGTGTTTATGAAGGTCTTAGGTAACAGAATAAAAACATTTTAAAAAATAAATAGCATTTTCATTAGTTTGTTAAAAACCAAAAACCACTAGTTCCAAGAGTTAAATCCATCAAAGAAATCCGTTATAATTTCGTTTTGGCAGGTCTAAAGAAACATTGTGGAAATAAGAAAATTTATATTTTAAAATCAGATGATGTCACTGGTCCGTGCTTAGTGGTCTGAGAAACACTGCCGCGGGAGTGCTGAACGCACGGACAGTGCTGCTATTCAAAAGTGACGTTTGGAAATAGAGCTGCACCTCTTGAATATTGAGTTATAAGGTAAGTGTCATAGAATCTGCAAAATATGCTCTTTCTGATACTATATAGAACACGTTTTACCTGCATGTAACTCAGACAAATTATTTGCTAGAAACACGAGTGCCAACGCTGACAAATAGGCATGACACAAATGTAAAGAATTAATTGCATAAAGAAATATTCGTGAAAATATATTTTCAGGACAAGATATTGAAAGCAAGTAATTTATTGGTTGTATCAGACTCTGTATTGTGCCATTACGTGTGCCTTTACGCATTAATTAATTCAGTGAGGAGAGAAATACGTGGGGTACAAAATCAAACGCCAGTGGCCATTGGCCTACGGCAGATCTAGTGTTAAAGGCACTTAGGCTTGGGGGAACTTTTTCAAACAACTACTTACTCCGATCTTGTCATCGATGAGCTGGCGTGCTAGTTCCATCTGTTGCAGGGTGCCTCTGATGGAGAAGATGCGGACATTGGGGTCGGTGTTGTGAGGGGGGTTCCTCTGCAGCTCCACGTGGGCTCCAGACTGCTGGTTGATGCTCTTGATGGTATCTCCGCCTGGACAGACAGCACATAACATCACATCACATGAGACCACGCACGGCTGGGAATAACACATCCTTGGTCATTCTTTGACAGCGCCCTTTGCTGTTTTGTATGCAATAGGGTTGGGCCGATATGATATCGAGTATCGTCAAAATTTGACCGAAACAATATGTGGTTGAGATATCGTAATGTGCAAGACGATTCTCTACTTGAAGTTTGTAAATTAAAACAGTGCAGTTCTCTCAGACACCAGGCAGGATGGGTCCATGAACTCATGCTGCTTATGCCAAATCCTGACTCTGCCATCAGCATAACGCAATAGGAACCGGGATTCGTCAGACCAGGCCATGTTTTTTCACTTCCGAATGGTCCAATGTTGGTGATCGCGTGCCCACTGGAGACACTTCTTGTTTTTAGCTGATAGGAGTGGAACCCGGTGTGGTCGTCTGCTGCAACAGTCCATTGTGACAAGGATTAAAGCCATTCTCCATTAACCTCTATCAACAAGCTGTTTTCGCCCACAGGACTGCTGCTGACTGGATGTTTTAGGTTTATCTAGGGTTTACAGAGAATTGTGAGACAATGTAGTGCAGGAGGGTGGCGGTTTCTGAGATATTACATCCGGCGCGCCTGACACGACGATTATACCATGCTCATTGTCGGTTAAGTCACTCTTTTGCCCATTCTAACATTCAATTGAACTGTAACATAATTTCTCGATACCTGTCTGCCTGCTTCATATAGCAAACTGCGGCCACATGGCTCACTGTCTGCGGGACAGTTTCATTTTCAATTACGGGGTGGTGTACCTAATAAACTGGTCACAGTGTACAACACCAGTCAAAAGTTTGGGCACACATACACTACACTCAAAAGTTTGGGGTCACTTAGAAATGTCCTTGTTTTTGAAAGAAAAGCAATTATTTTGTCCATTAAAATAACATCAAATTTATCAGAAATACAGTGTAGACATTGTTATTGTCGTAAATGACTATTGTAGCTGGAAACGGCAGATTCTTTAAATGGAATATCTACATAGGCATACATAGGCCCATTATCAGCAACCATCACTCCTGTATTCCAATGGCTAATGGTGTTAGCTAATCCAAGTTTCTCATTTTAAAAGGCTAATTGATCATTAGAAAACCCTTTTGCAATCATGTTAGCACAGCTGAAAACTGTTGTTTTGATTAAAGAAACAATAAAACTGGCCATCTTTAGACTAATTGAGTATCTGGAGCATTAGCATGTGGGTTCGAACAGAACAGCGCAAACTGGCTCTAACCAGAATAGAAAAAAAGAGTGGGAGGCCCCGGTGCACAACTGAGCAAGAGGACAAGTACATTAGAGTGTCTAGTTTGAGAAACAGACACCTCACAAGTCCTCAACTGGCAGCTTGATTAAATAGTAACCGCAAAACACTAGTCTCAATGTCCACAGTAAAGAGGTGATTCCGGGAGGCTGGACTTCTAGGCCGAGTTCCTCTGTCCAGTGTCTGTGTTCTTTTGCCCATCTTAATCTTTTATTTTTATTGGTCTGTTTGAGATATGGCTTCTTTTCCCCCCCAACTCTGCCTAGAAGGCCAGCATTCTGGAATCACCTCTTCACTGTTGACATTGAGACAGTTTTTTTGCTAAGGTCCTGATTCACGCAGCCTCCTCTGAAAAGTTGATGTTGAGATGTGTCTGTTACTTGAACTCTAAAGCATTTAGGCTGCAATTTCTGAGTATGGTAACTAATGAACTTATTCTCTGCAGCAGAGGTAACGCTGGGTCTTCCTTTCCTGTGGCGATAATCATGAGAGCAAGTTTCATCCTAGCGCTTGATAGTTTTTGTGATTGATCTTGAAAAAAAATCTAATTCAAAGTTCTTGACATTTTCCACATTGAATGACATTCATGTCTTAAACTAATGGACTGTATTTTCTCTATGCTTATTTGAGCTGTTCTTGCCATAATAGGGACTTCTTCTTCTACCAAATAGGGCTATCTTCTGTATACCACCCCTACCTTGTCACAACACAATTGATTGGCTCAAACACATTAAGTTAAGAAATTCCACAAATTACCTAAGGCACACCTGTTAATTGAAATGCATTCCAGGTGACTACCTCATGAAGCTGGTTGAGAGAATTCTAAGAGTATGCAAAGCTGTCATCAAGGCAAAGGGTGGCTACTTTGAGTAATCTCAAATATATTTTGATTTGTTTAACACTTTTTTGGTTACTACATGATTCCATATGTGTCATTTCATAGTGTTGATGTCTTCACTATTATTCTACAAAGTAGAAAATAGTAAAAATAAAAGAAAAACCCTTGAATGAGTAGGTGTGTCCAAACTTTTGACTGGTACTGTATGTGTTTTGACTGAATATATAGGAGTGATGTCTGCCAAATGAACAAGTTGATGGCGCAGCCATTTAGTCTCTGCTACTAAGCAGAAAACTCAGAACTTGTTATTGCGTTTCTTTTGAAAAACATTGTGTATTTTATGCCCTTCATAAGCGAAAGCCTCATATGAAGCAAACAACGACGAGTCGTTCTTTGCTGATGTGAAGAAGAAACAACGAAAGAGGGAGGAAAAACCGACAAGCAACATTGTAAATACAGAGGGGGGAAAGGTTACCCGAATTAAATCAAATAATTCCTAATGAATAATTACATGTGTGTTGTGAGCTTGTAATTTTTCCAACACACCTACTAGCCTAAAGCATTAGTTTTTCATCAACAATGTTGAGTACAAGCATATTAAGGCTACCCCATCGCAACTGTATGCCTCCATACTGTAACAGTAAAACCTGGAGGAAAGGTACCTGGTAAACTAATTTACGGCAGGCTTAAGACCTATGGGTTTAACCTCCCGAATGAACGATTATATTTAAGAAATACGGCTAATTGTTTTTATGACTACAGACAGTAGGCGATTATTCCAATGAATTAAGAACGATATTTTTATTTTCACAATGCGTCACAGACTCAAAATTGCTTTGAAAGGGCCTTCTAATTACCAAAAGCCTATAGCCGACATAAAAAAAAAAACAAGATATTTACATTCAATATTGTTTGAAATATTTGAAACTTTAAAAAACTTCCAGAATCAAATATAGACTGCAAAAATGGATTTAGTACAGGCCTACTCAAACATTTACCAGATGCACTGGTTTAAACTGTAAGCCTACAGTCAAAGGCCTTGTGCATGGTCTATGACTGGAAGTCTGAATTATACAACAAATAAAGCTACTAAAACAATAACTAGGCAAAGTAGACAATCTAATTAGCAGACCTAGTTGGTCCCGCGTTAAATGTTGTGCAGCTTAAAAAAGGCTTCATAAACACAACCTAAGTGTTACAAATCTATAACCACATCACGCTTTACAAAGGGTTAATAAAATGTGCTATAACTGACACAACAACCAATGTCAAATGTGACATAACCCACTGTTAAATATGACTAACCTGTGCTTTATAGATCATATTAAAGTGAGGCTTCACAAAGCATATGACCCTGTCACGCATCTTGGTAGAGCATTGCAATGCCAGGACATTGGGTTTGATACCCGTGACCACCCAGGTATGGCCTTTTCAAATCTGCTCATATTTTTTGCCTACTTTCAACAAGCCTGGTCTATACAGTATGTCACAGAAAACCTCAAGTGACGGATCCAAGTCAGCCAGAACCAACCCACAAAGTAGCACCACAAGTGAGGGGTTACATTTTACTTACAAGCTTTTCTGATTTCAACATGTGTTCAAATATACCTTACACCTTAGATCAGTGTTACCCAACTCTGGCTCTAGAGTATCCCTTAACATCACATATTTTTGTTGTATCACCAGACAACAACAACAAACTGACAGGCAACCACTACTGCAGGTAAAATGTGATGTTTTGCAAGGGACAGGTCCTGGATTCTACTAAGGGCCATGGTAAACAGGAGACATATGGTCTAGGGTTTGGGAGAAGCTAATCACAGTCATTGTTTTGAAATCTTTGTAGGCTTAGTGAAAGTTACACAATTTCACTATTTTCCAAGTAATGCTTCTCTGTCATTATTTTCAGGAAAGGTAGACACCAGGCAGACTTAGTGTGTAAATCTTATCCAGGAGGTTAGAAAATTGTTAATTGCAGTTTAATTTCTCCTCAGGCACACCCAGGTATAGTATGGTTTTCCCAAAACAAACCAAAAATTTGGTTGCTAAGAAAACTTACAAGCCAACAAAAGACCTTCTAAACTCAGCAAAAAAAGAAACGTCCCTTTTTCAGGACCCTGTCTTTCAAAGCTAATTCATAAAAATCCAAATAACTTCACAGATCTTCATTGTAAATGGTTTAAACATTGTTTCCCACTGTTTGTTCAATGAACCATAAAAAATTAATGAACATGCACCTGTGGAACGGTCGTTAAGACGCTAACAGCTTACAGACGGTAGGCAATGAAGGTCATAGTTATGAAAACTTAGGACACTAAAGAGCCCTTTCTACTGACCCTGAAAAACAACACAAGAAAGATGCCCAGGGTCCCTGCTGATCTGTGTGAATGTGCCTTAGGCATGCTGCAAGGAGGCATGAGGACTGCAGATGTGGCCAGGGCAATAAATTGCAATGTCCATACTGTGAGACGCCAAAGACAGCGCTACAGGGAGACAGGACGGACAGCTGATTGTCCTCACAGTGGCACACCACGTGTAACAATACCTGCACAGGACAGGTACATCCGAACATCACATCTGCGGGACAGGTACAGGATGGCAACAACTGCCCGAGTTACACCAGGAACGCACAATCCCTCCATCAGTGCTCAGACTGTCTGCAATAGGCTGAGAGAGGCTGGACTGAGGGCTTGTAGGCCTGTTGTAAGGCAGATCCTCACCAGACATCACCGGCAACAACATCGCCTATGGCCACAAACCGTCTGGTCCACCGTCGCTGGACCAGACAGGACTGGCAAAAAGTGCTCCTCACTGACGATTCGCGGTTTTGTCTCACCAGGCGTGATGGTTCGCATTTATCGGCGAAGGAATGCGCGTTACACTGAAGCCTGTACTCTGGAGCGGGATCGATTTTGAGGTGGAGGGTCCGTCATGGTCTGGGGCTGTGTGTCACAGCATTGTCGGACTGAGCTTGTTGTCATTGCAGGCAATCTCAACGCTGTGTGTTACAGGGAAGACATCCTCCTCCCTCATGTGGCACCCTTCCTGTAGGCTCATCCTGACATGACCCTCCAGCATGACAATGCCACCAGCCATACTGCTCATTCTGTGCGTGATTTCCTGCAAGACAGGAATGTCAGTGTTCTGCCACGGCCAGCAAAGAGCCCGGATCTCAATCCGATTCAGCATGACTGGGACCTGTTGGATCGAAGGTTGAGGGCTTGGGCCATTCCCCCCAGAAATGTCTGGGAACTTGCAAGTGCCTTGGTGGAAGAGTGGGGTAACATCTCACTGCAAGAACTGTCAAATCTGGTGCAGTCCATGAGGAGGAGATGCACTGCAGTACTTAATGCAGCTGGTGGCCACACCAGATACTGACTGTTACTTTTGATTTTGACCTCCACTTTGTTCAGGGACACATTATTCCATTTCTGTTAGTCACATGTCTGTGGGACTTGTTCAGTTCAGGTCTCATTTTTTGAATCTTATGTTCATCCAAATATTTACACACGTTAAGTTTGCTGAAAATAAACACAGTGAGAGGACGATTCTTTATTTGCTGAGTTTAGTTGGACCTGGCAGAGTGTGTGCTGAAAAGATGGGAGGACAAGACAGTAGTGTACAAGAACCCGCTCTCCCATGTACAACTTCCAAGACCAGACAAAATGAAGATTGTCGCTGCAAACCCGATCCCTGCCCCTTACAACTGTAGCTGGAAAAGGAGAAAAAGAACATTCCCACTCCATAATCACAGCCATTACACAAATGCTAATCAAAACCAGTTCAGGACAACTGGAACATATTTTTGGATTTACAGAATAGTAGCAAGCTACTCAAGTCCGTATGGCAAGTTTCAAAACATTGTCACACGCACAATTACAGTGAAATGCCTTTCTTGCAACCTCTTATCAATGTCAACGTAGTACTATAAAATAATGGTAGAACAAAAACACACAAAAAAGAGAAATAAGAACATGAGAAATTAGGTAAGCTATATACAGGGTCAATTCCAATACCATATTTACAATGTGCAGGGATACGGGAATGATAGAGTTAGACGCGGTATGTATAGGGGTAAGGTGACTAGGCATCAGGACATATCATATAGTAGCAGCAGCATATATGATGATTATGTGTGTGTGTGTTATGTGTGTGAGCAAATTAAGTGAGTGTGTGTTGGAGGGACAGTGTCCGGGAGTGTGTAGCGTATTGTTCACAGGAGACTTGGTTATAAAATATTTCTATTTTTCAAGATCGAAGCTGTCTTTTTCCATACATCACACACAAACTGTTGCTACTGCACCACTACCTATGCAACAACTACCTCTTCCGTGACTCAACTTCAATGTACCCACCTGTCTTACTGTAAGCAATATCACTATATATTTTACCGCTCAAATCCAGTCACTATCTTACAAACCACCATCTAGCTATCCCATGCTACTGTACCGCACCGATACCGTAGAGCAGGTTTTTCCAAACAGGGGTGCAATGCCTTCAGGGGTTTCGACAAATAAAAATGTGATTCACAGTTTACATCGTTTTCTTTGGGGGGGGGGGGGGGGGTTATTCCTTAACATTCTCAAACAGTCCATTTATATTTTACAACGGGGCTATACATTTAGGTGAGTTTTTTTCCCTCGCCTGAGTAGCCTCGTTTCACTGTCAAAAATAAAATGTAACCATTTAGTGTTCAGTGAAATAAAACAATGTTAAATACAGGTAGCATAATCAAATAATTAACATCCAATCACATTAACCGCTACTCTCTCGCGGGAATTCCACTAACGGTCCATATGTAGCCAAACGCAGCTGCTGCTCATGTTGGTATCTGTACTGATGGCGCAAAAGCCATGAAGGAAGACATAGTGGAGTGGTAACGCGTGTGCAAGCAGTTGCTCCCGACGGCACTTGGGTACACTGCAGCATCCACCGAGAGGCTCTTACTGCCAAGGGAATGCCTGACAGCTTGGAAAGACGTTTTGGACACTACAGTGAAAACTTTAACTTTGATAAAGCAAGGACCCTGAACTCTTGTGTATTTTCTGCATTATGCAATGATATGGGCAGCACCCATGTAACGCTTTTACAACATACAGAAGCCCGCTGTTTATCAAGGGGAAAAGTATTGACACGTTTCTTTCAATTGAGAGACAAGCTTAAAGTTTTCTTTACCGACCATAATTTTCACTTGTCTGACCGCTTGCGTGATGACGAGTTTCTCACACAACTGACCTGTGTTTATTCTTGCCTAAATGATCGAAATCTAGGATTACAGGGACTCTCCTCAACTATATTCAATGTGTGGGACAAAATTGAGGCTATGATTAAGAAGTTAGAGCTCTTCTCCATCTGCATTAACAAGGACAACACACAGGTCTTTCCATCACTATGATTTTTTTGTGATCAAATGAACTCAAGCTTACAGACAATGTCAAATGTGATATAGTGAAGCACCTGAATGAGTTGGGTGCGCAATTACGCAGGTACTTTCCTGAAACAGATGGCACAAAAAACTGGATTCGTTACCCCTTTCATGCCCTGCCTCCAGTCCACTTACCGATATCTGAACAAGAGAGCCTCAACGGAATTGCAACAAGCGGTTCTGTGAAAATTGAATTTAAATCAGAAGCCACTGACAGATTTCTGGATTGGGCTGCGCTCAGAGTATCCTGCCTTTGCAAATTGCGCAGTTAAGACACTGATGCCCTTTGCAACCACGTATCTATGTGAGAGTGGATTCTCGGCCCTCACTAGCATGAAAACTAAATACAGGCATAGACTGAGTGGAAAATGATTTAAGACTTTCTCCAATACAACCTAGCATTGCAGAGTTATGTGCATCTTTTCAAGCACACCCTTCTCATTAACCTGTGGTGAGTTATTCACAATTTTCGATGAACAAATAAGGTCTTATATTTAAGATGGTTAAATAAAGAGCAAAATTATTGATTATTATTTGTGCCCTGGTCCTATAAGAGCTCTGTCACTTCCCACGGGCCGGGTTGTGACAAAAACTCAGTCATTCTTATGTTTAATAAATGTATCGTATAGTGTGTGTGTGGCAGGCTTACAATGATGGCAAAAAACAACATTTGAGAGTGCGCTGACGATGTTGTTAGAGGGGGTACGCAGCTGGAGGATGAATGTTTGAAGGGGTACGGAACAATAAAAAGTTTGGGAACCAATGCTGTAGAGAATCCCCTCGGAACCCTCTCCTTGACCCTGAAAGTAAGGGAGCGTTTGTCACAATCTCTGGAACTCTCCTAGAAGGCTCCCTAGTAACCTCCCTAACAACAGAGGTGTGAATTGCCCTCTACTGCAAGACAATCGTTAGGCTCTGGTTGGGTGATGGTAAGCTACTTGATGCAGCATGATAATCACAAATGTCTCCCTAACTCCCAGGATCAGAGAGATGGTCCAGAGGGAATTTTCTACAGATACTGTCAATATATTATTACGGATTTCATCTGTGAAATTAAAGTCATACATGTTCTTCATTCCTCAATTGTAAATGTTAAAGTCCACAGTGTATAATTATCCCTCAAAACAATTTGAAGTGATAATACTGTTTCTGGTCTCGTTATACATCCATAGCACAGATGTCAATTGGGATTTTTCAACGCTATGTGTTGCATTTATAGTACGGACTATTTGATCTTGTACACATTGGCAACTAAAAGTAGAATTGCAGTATAAAAGAAAAACATATATAATGAGAAAAGGAGATATAGAAACTAACGGAAGGGAAAGGTGACGAGCCATGGGTGGAAGGTTGTTCAAAGGATTCTGATGGCGTCATCTGCCTTCTTGAATCCAGCATAGACATCAGTGAGGGAGGGGTAGTTGTTGCTCTTTAAGCCTCAAGTCTATATTGCCAAGAAAACAAACGGAAGAAGAATAAAGTCAGCTCGCTGTGTGAAAGCAGAATAACACTAGGTAGGCCTACTAACGAACATATAGGTGACTAATGACATGTGACTCGTTTCAGGAAACTAGGCGTATGTCGTGAGTCACTACTTCACCGGAGAGCCATTTGAAAGTTTCTTTGCATCAAATATGCGTTTTCTTTTAGCAGAAATGCCTTCTGGAACATGTGAACTTTCATGTGCCTTAATAACAAACTTGTATGCCATCTGTAAACATGAATAAAATTATTAAATTACGAGCCTAGTTGGTTTAGCCACAGAAAAAGGCAGCAACCTTCCCACTAGCCATGATTGGCTGAGATAATGAGTGGGCTGGACATGCCGAGAAAGGAGATCAGATTGGTCTGCCATATAGAGGCTTCTGTCTATTTGAGATGGTCAGTCTGTGTTGGTCGAACGCGGCTTTTAAATAAAATGTATTGTGTAACGGAGCTGCATAACTGTTGACCTCCAAAAAGTGGAGTATGATCGCTAAAGAGATGGAGAAAACACCTGTCTCCGGATTACATCTTCAAACTATGGGCAACCATGGCATCCCTGACAGGGAGACGGTTCCATCGTGCATGATGATGTATACGACGGGTAAGATAGTCTAGCTAGCTACATTTTCAGATATTACACATTTCTAATTTTGAAAGAAAGTGGTTTCATTTCAAGCTAAAGTGTACTGTTAGCTAGCTAACGTTAGCTGGCTGGCTCATTAGCTAATGTTACGTGACGTGTATGATCTTACACGTTGTTTACCTAGCTAGGTTCATTGTTTACCTAGCTAGCTAGTTACATGTCTTAAGCTAAAGTGTAATTAAACAACAAGGAATAAGGACATCATACACGTACCGTTAGCTAGGGAGCCAGCCAGCTAACGGTACGTGTATGATGTCATTATTCGTATCCCAGAGCCGTTTTCTTGGCTAGTTAAAGACTAATGTTAGCTAGCTAACATTGAACCTGGTTGGCTAGCTCCCAGCAGATTCATGCAGGGTAGTAACGACATGATTTGGCACTATGCTCATTGTTGTTTAATTAGCTAACGTTAGCTGGCTGACTCGCTAGCTAACGTTACGTGTATGATCTTACACGTTGTTTACCTAGCTAGCCACATGTCTTAACAAGACTCCACTATGCAAGTACCCATTTCTGGTGCATTAGTAAATTCAGTCCGAGTATGCCAGAGCGCAGAATAATTGATGACTTTACTAACGCATAACGCTCGTTGAATATAGCCGGCGTCAGTAAACGTCAGCAAAAAAACATACTGAAATTGTTGCCAGCAGAGTTGGTTGGGTTGTTTTCATGTTATCCAGAGGTAAACAAATCACCGGCGAGAGCGTCAAGTACGAGCTCTGAGCGATCAGTGAGCGAAACAAGATGGGTGGGGCTAAAGCTTAAGAGGGTGTGAACAATGCTGAATAGGTGTAGACAAATTAGAGCTCTTCACTAGGTACTAAAACATTCAAAATACATTTTCTCAGTGTATGATATACCATTTTGTAGCTCTGAGTCTATACTTTTATCCAATGTAAAAAAATATATATTTAAAATGTTGCTACATAAGACTGATTTGACCCGGTCGGTCACATATTTGACACAGCCTATGAATACTGTAACGCTAGGAAGTCTATGTATAAAAATAAACTATCACTACTTACTTTACTGACAGCTGGCCATTAGGCCCCTCAGGCCGAGGTCTCTTCTTCCAGTTTATTTTCCAGTTTATTTTTGGCACATGGAAAAAAGTTTCTACATCGGCTGGGTTTATGAGAGCTGGAAAATCATTGTCACTGGTTACACAGAGTAGGTTGGGCTCGCAGATAAACGTCTCGTTGCCGGACAAATGTAGATTTTTCACAGCTGGCATAAGTAGGTCCCACTCCGTGCAGCAAAGACACTTGTCTTCAGTGGCATTGCGCACTGGTACACCACCAATTTCCAGATGTCCCGAGTTGGGACATCTGCCTGAGCCGTTGCCTGCTCCGTTTCTCTCTCTCATTTCTCTGTAATCCTCCATCTGTTGAAGTTCCTTGTCTGTGTATTTCGGTTCAAGTAAATAGGGCACGTCAGCAAATTCGAACATTTCCTCCTCGTATTCGTAGTCACAAAGGTCGGTAGCGTAGTAGTTTGAAAGAAAAAAGTATTAGTTAGCTTAGAAGATTAACCGACCGACAGCTAGCTAGCAGCTCAGTGTTTACAGTGGACATGTTGTGGACAGGCTAGTGTGCTTCTGAAACACGACCCACTAACTTACACGCGCAGATTAGCCACTGAGGTATTAGCAGGAGGGAGAGGAACGAGGGAGTACACGCATGAATGCCAATACGCGCACGCTGGAAGTTATCGGTGTGGAATAGTGTGCTTGTTTACAAGTTTTTTGATACAATTTATTTTTTAGGTAATACATTTGTCCTCTATCAACTTACATGGGATTTCCTCAAAGCCCCATTGTGACATCACTTCGATTCACTGTAAATGCAATAATTTACATTTACATTTAAGTCATTTAGCAGACGCTCTTATCCAGAGCGACTTACAAATTGGTGCATTCACCTTATGATATCCAGTGGAACAACCACTTTACAATAGTGCATCTAACTCTTTTAAGGGGGGGGGGGGGGTTAGAAGGATTACTTTATCCTATCCTAGGTATTCCTTAAAGAGGTGGGGTTTCAGGTGTCTCCGGAAGGTGGTGATTGACTCCGCTGACCTGGCGTCGTGAGGGAGTTTGTTCCACCATTGGGGTGCCAGAGCAGCGAACAGTTTTGACTGGGCTGAGCAGGAACTGTACTTCCTCAGAGGTAGGGAGGCGAGCAGGCCAGAGGTGGATGAACGCAGTGCCCTTGTTTGGGTGTAATGCAACTATTGACACAAATCAGCTGCTTTGACCACTTTGCAACAACTTAGACAAAAAGTTAGTGTTTACACCGTTGTCTGCTACTCAAATCTGCTGTTTGAAAAAAACAAATCTATATTCTGATAAAAAGTTACAGCTGTTTTAGTAACTGAATCAACAACATTTTCTGTAACTTTTTTTTGCAAACAACTGCGTTTTTGTCCACTCAACCAACAAGTTAGAGAGTATGACATCTCTCACTACTCCTCTGCTATTCAAATCTGTTTGCCGATCCAAAATATCTGCTACGGATCAAACAATACAGCTGTTTTAGTAACTGCGTTAACACATTTTCAAACTTTTTCCAAACAACTGCCGTTTTGACCACTCCCCCAACAAGTCAGACGAAAACAGAGGGTATGAAATCGTCGCCAAATTTTCTGCTCGTCAAATCCGAAAACGGATTAGGAATAGTGTCTACCAATTTGTAGACCGAGACATTTTAAACCCATCAACTGTTCTCTTTCTAACAGCAGTAAGTCATGTCAGAAGCTGGCATATTCATTTTTTACCAACAGCTGTAAATTCCAATAAAACTACAGCACAATTTCAAGTTCACTTTCTTTGCTTTGTCTAACACTATCATGAGTCTAGAAAATACGTTTTGTGGGTCAGCGTGCAGTATTTAGTTAACATTAAAGCATAAACCTACTGTATGTCAGCATGATTCTCACACTTGCTTTAGCCATAAGGGAACAGTGTTGCCAAGGCTACTGTTGTCTAGCAACGCTTGACTCGCAGGAGACAATGTCTTCAAGGATCTTCAAATTCCCACGATTAGTCGATGTGTTTCAGACCAAACAGCTAGCGCTTAGATTTTGAATGCTTTCCCGGTCTGGAAGACGGAAATGAATAAGATTTCTAAGCTCACTAGCTTCGTTCTCCTTCTCAGGATCATTCTCCATGCTCTAAATAACTCAACTGGCTAGTTTTCCTGTCTCTAAAGAGGAGGGCGTGCTGTACCCCTCTGATTGGATAGAGAATTAATAACAGCTTCTACCAATAATTACAGCGGTTTGTCTACCAACGGCTCTGTGTCATCATTGAGCAGCTCAAACGGAACCGTTGCTATGGATACTCTGACGCAGAGGGAAAAAATGATGACGAGGGTTAAGAGTGACCACAATTACTGACCTGAACCACACAACTGCTGACCACAACCGCACAACTGCTGACCACAACTGAAAACACAACTACTGAACTACTGACCTAAACTACTGACCACAACCACACAATTTCTGACCACGACCACTGACCACGCAAAATAATAATTATTATTAGTTGTATGCTACTCCACTTACGTGTAAGATAGAAATGCCATTCAAACAATACAACATGTAGACTGATCTGGATTAATCTACTACTGACCACAACCCCTCAACTACTGACCAATCACAGAACGTCAGACCACAACCACACAACTACTGACCACAACGTCATGCCCCAGAAATATTTACATTGGCATAATAAAAAAAACACTAACAGTATTTCTGCAGCATTGAAGGTCCCCAAGAAAACAGTGGCCTCCATCATTCTGAAATGGAAGAAGTTTGGAGCCACCAAGACTCTTCCTTGAGCTGGCTGCCCGGCCAAACTGAGCAATCGGGGGAGAAGGCCCTCGGTCAAGGAGGTGACCAAGAATTCGATGGTCACTCTGACAGAGCTCCAGAGTTCCTCTGTGGAGATGGGAGTACCTTCCAGAAGGACAACCATCTCTGCAGCACTCCACCAATCAGGCCTTTATGGTAGAGTGGCCAGATGGAAGCCACTTATCAGTAAAAGGCACTTGACTGACGGCTTAGAGATTGCCATAAGGCACCTAAAGGACTCAGACCATGAGTAACAAGATTCTCTGGTCTGATGAAACCAAGATTGAACTCTTTGGCCTGAATGCCAAGCGTCAAGTCTGGAGGAAACCTGGCACCATCCCTACAGTAAAGGATGGTGATGTCAGAATCATGCTGTGGGGATGTTTTTCAGTGGTAGGGACTGGGAGACTAGTCAGGATCGTGGGAAAGGTGGACGGAGCAAAGTACAGAGAGATCCTTGGCTTCGGTGGCTTCGGGACAAGCCAGTGCCCGGACTTGAACCCGAGCGAACATCTCGAGAGACCTGAAAATAGCTGTGCAGCGACGCTCCCCATCCAACCTGACAGAGCATGAGAGTATCTGCAGAGAAGAATGGGAGAAACTCCCCAAATACAGGTGTACAAAGCGTGTAGCATCATACACAAAATGACTCAAGGCTGTAATTGCTGCCAAAGGTGCCTCAATAAAGTACTGAGTAAAGGGTCTGTAATACATTTGCAATTTATTTTTGCCTGTTTTTGCTTTGTCAATGTGGTATTGTGTGCGGATTGATGAGAGAAGAAAAGATTTTAATAAATTTTAGACTAAGGCAGTAACGTAATAAAATGTGGAACAAGTCAAGAGGTCTGAATACTTTCCGAACCACACCAACATTCACATATTTACACTATCCAAACATCAAATTCTTACTTTTTAAATCCTCCCTAAATATTTACATTCTGTCAGAATATGTTACGCCCGACGTATCCATTATAACAAGCTACAATTACGAAAGACTGATCTCTGGTGGACAAACCAGAGACTTTCTGTCGACAATCTATTCAGCAGATGAGCCGGCGACCACAGAGAGAGACAACAAAGGCATACACTTGTAACAATGGACCAAAACTAGAGACCAGTTACAGACCACAAACACTCAACAATTGACCACTCAACTACAAACCACAGCCACACTGACCACAACCACACCACTACTGACCACACCCACACCATTTCTGACCACAACACTTCTGACCACAACCACTGACCAGAACCATAAATATTTACCACACAACTA
This sequence comes from Salvelinus fontinalis, assembly GCF_029448725.1. Lineage (NCBI taxonomy): Eukaryota > Metazoa > Chordata > Actinopteri > Salmoniformes > Salmonidae > Salvelinus > Salvelinus fontinalis. The sequence goes on along the minus strand of NC_074690.1, from coordinate 43,696,903 downwards.
CAGACCACAACCACACAACAATGGACCAAAACTAGAGACCAGTTACTGACCACAATCACTCAACTATTGACCACAACTGCTGACCACATGACTTTTGACCACAGCTAATGCACACAATACCTGACGACAACCACTGACCAAAACAACAACTACTAACCACGTAATTACTGAATCACACAGCTACTGAATCACACAACCACTTGACTGGGGGAGACGTCTTCATAGCTCGACAAATTCCCAAGATTTGTGTATCCGTTTCAGACCGAACAGCTAACACTGAGATTTTGAATGCATCCCCAGTCTGGACGACTTGGAATGACAGAGAACATTTCTAATGCTCACTAGCTTTGTCCTACTCAGGATCATGCTCCATGCTCTAAATAACTCGAATGGCAAGTTTGCCTGTCTGTAAAAAGAAGGGCAGGCTGTACACATCTGATTAGATAGAGCAAAGCTTTCTCCGTTCACTCGATTCAAACTTCACCCGATCACTTCACATCGCACTTCGTTCAGTTTTCACATGCAACAACTGTAGTTTAGACCACAACAGCAACTGTTCTAGGTAGATCCAAAAGGGGTTCTATTGCCTCCTTCATATATGGCACCCCTAAAGGTTCTGTACAAACACTGAACAAAAATATGCACGCAAAATGTAAAGTGATGGTCCCATGTTTCATGAGCTGAAATAAAAGATCCCAGAAATGTTCGTTATGCACAACATTTTTATTTAGCTGTTTGGTGCAAATAATACTTACCAAATCAACAGACCACAACAACTGAACCACACACCTACTTGCCAAAACAACTGACAACTACTGACCACACTTACTTACCAAAACTACTGACCACAACGAAAAAACTACTGACCACAACCACAAAACACACAACTGGTGACCACTAACTACTGACCACACTTACTTACCAATACTACTGACCACAACGAAAAAACTACTGACCACTCAACTACCACAAAACACACAACTGGTGACCACTAACTACTGCTACTCACCACTACTGACCATGGATGGGCATTTGAAACGATTTCACGATTAGAATAATAAAACGTTTTCCGCAAAAATCATTTTAAAGAACTTTAGCAAGCCCCACAACTTCCATTGTAAAGTTACCAACTAGTTAATAATATTATTAGGTGTGCTTGCTGAAGTCAAAGCACAACTCTAGATTTCTTACATACTCTTCATGTTATTATTTGGTTTCTTTAGCATGCTCAAGAGTTTCAATTATTTAAGCTATTAACAAAAAAACAACTTCCAAATGTCCAGACTGCTCCAACTCGGATTGCTTGAGTAAATACTTCAAGGCATTTATACCTTTTGAAATATAAAAATATTTAAATGAGCTCCCAAAGCATGTCAAATTACAATTTTTTCTTTACAAAAATGTATATTTCCCCAGTTGTCAGGGTCACATCCAAATGTAGGGGAACGTATATGATTAAATATTAAACTATTTGTGAGAAGATGAAATGTGATGTTAGTCTTCTAAATGAGAAAATGTTTTTTCATGTAAAGTTCATCCAGTCAGTGGCCATTCCCCTGTGAGCACAGACATTATACCCAAACGTCATGGAACGCCGCTTTCCACAGAGTTAATAAAAGGACTCGTGACAAAATATAGATTTAGTCAAGATAACGCAGGGACGGGGTCCCCACGTTGAAATGGCTACCACTCTATAGACCAAGCAGACTAAGGCGTGAGCCGGAGTTTTAGACATAAGGAAGTGGATGGCTGAAAACGCTCTACTTTTAAACTAGGACAAAACAGAGATGCTTGTTCTAGGTCCCAAGAAACAAAGAGATCTTCTGTTAAATCTGACAATTAATTTTGATGGTTGTAAAGTCGTCTCAAATAAAACTGAAGGACCTCGGCGTTACTCTGGACCCTGATCTCTCTTTAAACGAACATATCAAGACTGGTTCAAGGACAGCTTTTTTCCATCTACGTAACATTGCAAAAATCAGAAATTTTATGTCCAAAAATGATGCAGAAAAATTAATCCATGCTTTTGTTACTTCTAGGTTAGACTACTGCAATGCTCTACTTTCCGGCTACCCGGATAAAGCACTAAATAAACTTCAGTTAGTGCTAAATACGGCTGCTAGAATCCTGACTAGAACCAAAATATTTTGATCATATTACTCCAGTGCTAGTCTCCCTACACTGGCTTCCTGTTAAGGCAAGGGCTGATTTCAAGGTTTTACTGCTAAACCTACAAGGCATTACATGGGCTTGCTCCTACCTATCTTTCCGATTTGGTCCTGCCGTACATACCTACACGTACGCTACGGTCACAAGATGCAAGCCTCCTAATTGTCCCTAGAATTTCTAAGCACACAGCTGGAGGCAGGGCATTCTCCTATAGATCTAAATTTTTATGGAATGGTCTGCCTACCCATGTGAGAGACGCAGACTCGGTCTCAACTTTTAAGTCTTTACTGAAGACTCATCTCTTCAGTGGGTCATATGATTGAGTGTAGTCTGGCCCAGGAGTGTGAAGGTGAACGGAAAGGCTCTGGAGCAACGAACCGCCCTTGCTGTCTCTGCCTGGCCGGTTCCCCTCTCTCCACTGGGATTCTCTGCCTCTAACCCTATTATTGGGGCGGAGTCACTGGCTTACTGGTGCTCTTTCACGCTGTCCCTAGGAGGAGTGCGTCACTTGAGTGGGTTGAGCCACTAACGTGATCTTCCTGTCTGGGTTGGCGCCCCCCCTTGGGTTGTGCCGTGGCGGAGATCTTTGTGGGCTATACTCGGCCTTGTCTCCGGATGGTAAGTTGGTGGTTGAAGGTATCCCTCTAGTGGTGTGGGGGCTGTGCCTTGGCAAAGTGGGTGGGGTTATATCCTTCCTGTTTGGCCCTGTCCGGGGGTTTCATCGGATGGGGCCACAGTGTCTCCTGACCCCTCCTGTCTCAGCCTCCAGTATTTATGCTGCATTAGTTTGTGTGTCGGGGGGCTAGGGTCAGTTTGTTATATCTGGAGTACTTCTCCTGTCTTATCTGGCGTCCTGTGTGAATTTAAGTATGCTCTCTCTAATTCTCTCTTTCTTTCTCTCTCTCTCTCTCTCTGAGGACCTGAGCCCTAGGACCATGCCTCAGGACGACCTGACATGATGACTCCTTGCTGTCCCCAGTCCACCTGGCCGTGCTGCTGCTCTAGTTTCAACTGTTCTGCCTGCGGCTATGGAACCCTGACCTGTTCACCGGACGTGCTACCTGTCCCAGACCTGCTGTTTTCAACTCTCTAGAGACAGCAGGAGCAGTAGAGATACCCTTAATGATCGGCTATGAAAGGCCAACTGACATTTACTCCTGAGGTGCTGACTTGCTGCACCCTCGACAACTACTGTGATTATTATTATTTGACCATGCTGGTCATTTAGGAACATTTGAACATCTTGGCCATGTTCTGTTATAATCTCCACCCGGCACAGCCAGAAGAGGACTGGCCACCCCTCATAGCCTGGTTCCTCTCTAGGTTTCTTCCTAGGTTTTGGCCTTTCTAGGGAGTTTTCCCTAGCCACCGTGCTTCTACACCTGCATTGCTTGCTGTTTGGGGTTTTAGGCTGGGTTTCTGTACAGCACTTTGAGATATCAGCTGATGTACGAAGGGCTATATAAATACATTTGATTTGAGTATAGATCAAGAACTGATTAATTAACATAGACCTACTAATCTTAAACAGTCAAATAACTTTCTGTGAAGGACGTTATTTGTGGAACAGCTCTCTCTGCCATATCTGTTTCCATCCACGCAGCAACACGCACTGAACTGCCGCAACTCGGAATGTGTTTTCTTGCTCGTCAATGCGCTCGCACCTACTACCATTCCAGAGATCAAATCACGTGCGGGCAATAAAGTGTTCTCGCTTAGTTGACTAAACGCTGTAGTTACCTACCTTTGTCGTAATGAAACCTTGGCTAAGGCTCTAACTACAAAATAATAACAAAGACAGTACAGTATTAAGATAGGCTAAAGCTGCTTCTCCAATAGATATCCCCGATCACACTTGAGGGCGATGTCATGGCGACGTTGGCTAGCTAAGCTCATGCGTAGAAACAATTCATCGGGTCTAATGGTTGTCTCTCGCCGAAATGAACATGTGCAGGCTGTCAAATCAAAGGGCATTCCTTCGAACTAGTTGTTTTAGACAAAAATGGGGGGAAAAAGTGTCAGTTTGTCACTTTCACAAGGTTGAAGCAATAACATGCTTAAAACTACTTCAGGAAAATAGTTCTAGGACTACGGGGGCGGTAGAGAGAAATGTGGTGGTGTTTTTGTCTTACAGTAACATTATACTATGCTATTATATTTGGTTGTCAATAGAACACTATCATTATGTGATCTTGAAGACATTGATACAACTTTGATCTAACTTTATTAAATGAGCATTATCCCTCTCATTAGGCACTTTACATAGGCACCGAATGTCACTTTTAAAAGCCATATACACGTGAGTGCAGGAGGAGGTGGGGGGAGGGGGAGACTGGCCACCCAGCTGCTTCTGGCATAGACTTCCTATGGGATTGACGCACGTTGCGAAAGTGGTCTGGGAGTGGTCTGAGTTGGGAGGGGAAAACTGAAAACAAGCTGTTATTGGCAGAGGTTTGGAACTCTTTCTGATTGCTCTATTACCTCATTTACCACCTGGTGACGTCACCAGGCAGGCCAAAACTCCATCCCACCAAAACAGGCAGAAACGTCAGGCGGTCCTTTCAAACAGCTCTTACCAAAGGTTTTTGACTGCACTGGGCCTTTAAACGCAACAAAAACCCAATACATTTGTGTAGGCTTCAGACAAACATAAATATTGCTTAGGCCTACATCTGCTAATAACACATGCCATAATTACAGCATCTGGCTAAAAGATGAGAAAAGTTGTGTAAATACTCAATCCATACTTTCATCTCAGTGTTCCGCACGATATCCACTTGTGTTTGTAGCTCCGAGGTTCTACGCTGCCCTAGCCTGCCTTGAACACTGAGGGACTGAGTTTCAGTACCTTTGCCGATCACCAGACCACACTTGTCAGCGGGTATTGTGTAGGTGACCTCCTGCAGTCCCCCTGGTGAGCCCATGCCCCAGTCCCCGCGGCCTCGTCCCCTTCCTCTTGGTCCTCCAGAGCCCCCAAAGCCATCGCGCTCCTGCTCCAATCACACATAAGATAACTTTATTATCCCCATGGGGAAATCTTGTTTGCAGCTCTGTTCATACATGAAAACATGTCATCAAGCGAAGACAATGGACATTTCAAGACAATTACAGACAATAAATACAATGAGAATATAAAAGTTAATGAGTTATTCATAATGATAAAACATACAATTCATTATCTTCAAACTTCTTACATACAGCAAGGAGACACTCACCAGGTATTATACCCCGGGAGCTTAACCTAAGCATGGAGTGGAATTCTTTTACAATATCCTTGTGATATAGCACAGGTAAAATATTTGAATATATTCGATAATGTATCTTATCAATCCTGTTAATTGCAAAAGTGTTCTTTTGCTTGAGGTGGTCTGCACTTACAAAGAGCCAAACGTATGACTAATCTGTTAGCTGTATTTGACTATGAGTTGCAGTACTTATTTGCAGATCTAAAATGGTAATTGTTTTGTATTGGCCACCTGAGCGATACACGCCAGAAAACAAGCAACATGGTCCGAGTCCAAAATGGCACACTATCCCCTACATGGTGCATTACTTTTGACCTGAGCCTTATGGTCACATGTCAAAAGTAGTGCACTATGTAGGGAATAGTTCGTCATTTGGGAGGCAAACATAGGTCAAGACGCAGCATGGGGAAAAATAAATTGACTGGAAAACAAGGATCACGAATGGTATGTGTGCTTGCTTGGTGTGTGTTCTGTGCCAAGTGTGTGTTTGCTTGCGGTGGTGTGATTGTGTGTACACTCTACTTGTATGGAATGTGTGTGTTCTGCGCAGTGTGCGTGTGTTCTTTGCTCTGAGTGTTTACTTGAGAGGTATTTGTTTGTTCTGGGTGTGTGTGTGTGCATGCATGTGTGTACCTGTGCTGTTTGGATGAGCTCGTTGATGAGATGGACAGCATGCTGACACCTGTCTGGTTGCCCCATCACTTGGGCGATGCGCTCTGGGCTGATGCCATCATCTGTTGGTGGGAGGAGGAAGTAGAGTACGCACTAAGCCAACAGTGGTGACTGAAAGCAGGAGTGCGTTCAGTTCGATTCAACGTTTGCTACGTTGCATGACGGTTTGTACTGAACGACACGTTTACCCAAAACGGTGCACGCCATTCTTCAACAGCCTTCGAGGTACATTTGCTTCCGTTTGGTGGGTTTAGTTTATTAGGATCCCCATTAGCTACTGCACATGCAGCAGCTACTCTTCCTGGGGTCCACAAAAACTGGTGGGTGAGGTGAGGTGTGGCCTGATAAATATGAGTGTGACCATTTTACATCTGAAAACTTGTGCAGCACACTATACGCTAATCACCTTCTTGGATACTATACTCAAAGCTTATCAACTGGTCGTTCAGTTTCCGTAGAATTGATCACATCGTTTTGTCATTCTGAATACACCCCAGATACAGCACACACCGACACAAAGAATCAAAGTCCCCTTTCCACATACATACTTGGTTATGGTATGATAAGAGACAGGGACAATTGCATTCGCCCCGATATAATTACATCGCTACAATGAAGAGAAACCCTCCTCCATATGACACGAAATACGTAAAAAGAAACGTTTCGCACGCACCCGGTTTGAATTGGATCCTCACTCCAGAATCAGCCTGGATCTTCTTGATCATCTCGCCACTCCTGCCGATGATGATCCCCACTGCAAACCTGGGCACAGCTACCTATAGGGAGGGAAAAGGTCAGAAGCACGTGAGCTCAAACATCAAGGGTGCGTTTAAAATGTCACGGGACGTGAAATTCACTGGACATCCGGTGCATGCACATTACATTCTTACATCCAAAGTACTTCCGCCTAATCTTGACGCAAAGTCGTTGCGGCTGCTGCGGAAGTCTCCCTGGTCTTTGTCGCGGATGATCTCGATCACAAACTCCCGAGCTTGCTGTGGGGAGAAGAAAGTGATATTCACGTGACGGTGTGTGTGTGTGCGCACCATGGCAGTCGATGCTCCCCGTGATGCAGCAGTCTGACAGTAGTTGCCCTGTGTAACGTTAGTCTGGCCTCTCGCCTCACCTGGACCTTGTAGGGATCCCCAGTGATTCTCAGGGGTTTGTCCGCCCCGGTGGGCATGGGGCCGTCCTGTATCATCATCATCTTCACTCCCATTCTCTCCTGACACACACACACACACAAACGGTAAACACGTAGTAGAGCCCATTCCTGAAAGCTAAGACTCTCACACCCATGTCTTCTGTTTCCCTCAAGCCATACAATGCTCATAAGAACAGAGGGTGACAAATCCACACAGAATGAAATGAATTGATACTCTTATAGACCATACACAAAGATTGCTTAATCATTATGCCTGGTGTTTTCCTGAACTTTCAAATACCTTTCAATCACTTCAATGCATACTTCCTTCAGACTGAAATTATGCTCTGCTATTTATAAGATTTGAGATAAATGGCAATAAAGAGTGACATTAAGTAGGGTGCGTACGGAGAAACAACAATCCTGTGCCAGGACAACAACCTCTCCCTCAACTTGATCAAGACAAAGGAGATGATTGTGGTCTACAGGAAAAAGAGGACTGAGCACACCCCCATTCTGCCCTGGCCTCTGACCGCAAGGCACTACAGAGGGTAGTGCGAACGGCCCTGTACATCACTGATGCCAAGCTTCCTGCTATCCAGGACCTCTATACCAGGCAGTTTCAGATGAAGGCCCTCTGAGGAAGGCTACCACACGGCAAGTGGTACCGGAGCACCAAGTCTAGGTCCAAGAGGCTTCTAAACAGTCGTGGCCAAAATATTTCAGAGAATGCCACATATTAATTTCCAAAGTTTGCTGCTTCAGTGTCTTTAGATATTTTTTTCAGATGTTACTATCGAATACTGAAGTATTATTACAAGCATTTCATAAGTGTCAACGGCTTTTATTGACAACTACATGAAGTTGATGCAAAGAGTCAATATTTGCAGTGTTGACCCTTCTTTTTCAAGACCTCTGCAATCCGCCCTGGCATGCTGTCAATTAACTTCTGGGCCACATCCTGACTGATGGAAGCCCATTCTTGCATAATCAATGCTTGGAGTTTGTCAGAATTTGTGGGTTTTTCTTTGTCCACCCGCCTCTTGAGGATTTAACACAAGTTCTCAATGGGATTAAAGTCTGGGGAGTTTCCTGGCCATGGACCCAAAATATCAATGTTTTTGTTCCCCGAGCCACTTAGTTATCACTTTTACCTTATGGCAAGGTGCTCCATCATGCTGGAAAGGGCATTGTTCGTCACCAAACTGTTCCTGGGTGGTTGGGAGAAGTTGCTCTTGGAGGATGTGTTGGTACCATTCTTTATTTGTGGGTAAGCCCACTCCCTTGGCTGAGAAGCAACCACACATGAATGGTCTCAGGATGCTTTACTGTTGGCATGACACAGGACTGATGGTAGCGCTCACATTGTCTTCTCCGGACAAGTTTTTTTCCAGATGCCCCAAACAATCGGAAAGGGGATTCATCGGAGAAAATAACTTTACCCCAGTCCTCAGCAGTCCAATCCCTGTACCTTTTGCAGAATATTAGTCTGTCCCTGATGTTTTTCCTGGAGAGAAGTGGCTTCTTTGCTGCCAGTCTTGACACAAGGCCATCCTCCAAAAGTATTTGCCTCACTGTGCGTCCATTTGCACTCACACCTGCCTGCTGCCATTCCTGAGCAAGCTCTGTACTGGTGGTGCCCCGATCCCGCAGCTGAATCAACTTTAGGAGACGGTTCTAGCGCTTGCTGGACTTTCTTGGGCGCCCTGAAGCCTTCTTCACAACAATTGAACTGCTCTCCTTGAAGTTCGTGATGATTCGATAAATGGTTGATTTAGGTGCAATCTTACTGGCAGCAATATCCTTGCCCGTGAAGCCCTTTTTGTGCAAAGCAATTCCAAGCACCACCCTCCTTTTGAAGCTTCCAGTCTGATATTCGAACTCAATCAGCATGACAGAGTGATTTCCAGCCTTGTCCTCGTCAACACTCACACCTGTGTTAACGAGAGAATCACTGACATGATGTCAGCTGGTCCATTTGTGGCAGGGTTGAAATGCAGTGGAAATGTTTTTGGGGGATTCAGTTAATTTGCATGGCAAAGAGGGACTTGCAATTAATTGCAATTCATCTGATCACTCTTCATCAAATTCTGGAGTATATGCAAATTCCCATCATACAAACTGATGCAGCAGACTTTGTGAAAATGTATATTTGTGTCATTCTCAAAACTTTTGGCCATGACTGTACACCTGTTGTATTCGGCGCATGTGATTAATACAATTTGATTTGATTATTTAGTTTTCATGCTAGCGAGGGCCGAGAATCCACTCTCACACAGGTAAGTGGTTGCAAAGGGTGTCTTAACAGCGCAATTTGCCAAGGCAGGATACTCTTAGACAGCCCTATCCAGAAATCTGTCAGAGGCTTCTGATTAAATTCAATTTTCATAGAAGCGCTTGTTGCAATTTCAATGATATCGGTAAGTGGACTGGAGGCAGGACATGAAAGGGATAACAAATCCAGTTGTTGTGTCGTCCATTTTGGGAAAGTACCTGCATAACTGCGCACCCAGCTCACTCAAGTGCTTCACTATATCACATTCAACATTGTTCGTAAGCTTGAGTTCATTTGCACACAAAAAATCCTACCATTGTGGAAAGACCTGGGTGTTGTTCTTGTTAATGCAGACAGAGAAGAGCGCAAACTTCTTAAATCATAGCCTCAATTTTATTCTGCATTTTGAATATACTTGCGGAGTCCCTGTAATCCTAGATTGAGATCATTCAGGCGAGAAAAAACATCGCCCAGATAGGCCAGTCGTGTGAGAAACTCGTCATCATGCAAGCAGTCAGTCAAGTGAAAATTATGGTCAGAAAACTAAGCGCGTCTCTCAATTAAAAAAAAAAACGTGTCCCTTGATATCCAGCATATGTATATATCTGTATATTGTAAAAGCGTTACATGGTTGCTGACCATATCATTTCATAATGCAGAAAATAGACGAGAGTTCAGGGGCCTTGCTTTAACAAAGTTAACCATTTTCACTGTACTGTCCAAAATGTCTTTCAAGCTGTCAGGCATTCCCTTGGCAGCAAGAGCCACTCAGTGCATGCTGCAGTGTACCCAAGTGGCGTCGGGAGCAACTGCTTGCACGCGCATTACCACTCCACTATGTCTCCATGTCATGGCTTTTGCACAACCTTCAATGTTATGTTATAATTCCGTAAAAATTCTGGCAAATTAGTTCGCAATGAGCCAGGCGGCCCAAACTGTTGCATATACCCTGACTCTGCGTGCAATGAACGCAAGAGAAGTGACACAATTTCACCTGGTTAATATTGCCTGCTAACCTGGATTTCTTTTAGCTAAATATGCAGGTTTAAAAATATATATTTCTGTGTATTGATTTTAAGAAAGGCATTGATGTTTATGTACACGTTGGAGCAACGACAGTCCTTTTTCACGAATGTGCACTGCATCGATTATATGCAACGCAGGACACGCTAGATAAACTAGTAATATCATCAACCATGTGTAGTTTTAACTAGTGATTATGATTGATTGATTGTTTTTTATAAGATAAGTTTAATGCTAGCTAGCAACTTACCTTGGCTTCTTACTGCATTCACGTAACAGGCGGGCTCCTCGTGAGGCAGGTGGTTAGAGCGTTGGACTAGTTAACCGTAAGGTTGCAAGATTGAATCCCTGTGCTGACAAGGTAAAAACCCACCGTTCCTAGGTGGGAATGTGAATGTGTTCTTAACTGACTTGCCTAGTTAAATAAAGGTGAAAAAAATCGGCATACAAAATTACCGATTTCCGATTGTTATGAAAACTTGAAATCGGCCCTAATTAAATCGGCCATTCCGATTAATCTGTCGACCACTAGTCCAGTACTTTAAAAATATCCTCTCCTGTTGTCCTGATTTCCAGTGGTTTGCAGAAGAGGATGTCTTCCTTAATTGACCCCCCATAAACGTAACGGACATATACCAGGAGCTGTGTCTGTTGACTCATCCAGCTGTAACGCATAGAACTCACTGGCTTGTATGTGAAGCAGTAATTGTTTCAAAACATCTCCTGCCATGTCACTGATGCGCCGTGAAACAGTGCAGGTGTAGTACTATTGGTAGTTGCAGTACTACCAGTAGAGCTGGTATATGTCTCTATGGACGTGGGCCTTACCCTTTTGTTAATCATTTATCAATTTTCAAGCAAACTGAATGAGCAGCAGCTACGTTTGGCTACATGCGGACCGTTAGTGGAATTCCCACGAGAGATTAACGGTTCATGTGATTGGATGTTAATTATTTGACCAGGCTACCTGTATTTGATATTGAATCTTTATTTCGCTGAATACTAGATAGTTGCATTTTATTTTTGGCAGTGAAACAAGGCTACTCAGGGGAGAAAAAAACCTCACCCAAATGTATAGCCCCGTTGGAAAATCTAAATGAACTGTTAGAAAATGTGAACCGCATTTGTATTTGGCGTACCCCCGATGGCATTGCGTACCCCAGTTTGGGAATAGCCAAGCTAGAGGGAGTATAGCCACAGAGAACCTATATACTCTTGGAAGACATACCTGTAGTTGCTTAATGGTGTCCCCTCCCCTTCCAATGACCAGGCCCACTTTGCTGGCTGGGATGAGCATCTCCTGGACTGAGCTGTTGCTCTCAGCCTCGCTGTGGAACCCGGGGCCGTTCCGACAGCGTTCCACTATCTGACCAAGCATTCTCTTGGCCTGCCTGGTGGAGTGCAAATGGTTACATATCAATGAATTATTGATGATGGAATGTACTATCGCCGAAACCAATGAAATATTGTACTGATTGCCTAGAATGACTATCCTAGTGTCTCAAAAACTTTATCTGAGTGGTCCACAATGTGGTTTTTAAAACTGTATTATGCATTGTCGAAACTGTAATATTGTGGCGTGACCGTTAAAAAATGTTTTTACCTAATTCCAACAGGGTTACAGTTGATACTGTGAGCATCTATAGACCGTAAATAAGGGGACTTCCCACATAATACGGGGTCATTAAATGCAATAGGGTTCACTCAAGACGGAAACATATTGTTCTTTTCAAAATGACAAAGAATGTCCACGGTACTTTACTGCTACTGAGTTTATAGAATAACACGTTCAACCGTCTCAATATAGAAACTCACTCAATGCTCTCAGGGGTTCCAGTGAGGGAGCAGGCTCTGTCCATCATACCTCCACTCTCTACCATGACAAACAGACATTACAGTCAGCATCATGTATAGAACAGCTGGCATACAGTTAAAGGAGGCACGTTTTCAAGATAGATCCCCTTCAGTATTGAGCAAAAACAGTCATGATAATCCATTTTGGCATTGCCGACAGCGCATCAAGCTAGCTGACAACGCTCACACTATATGTTGCTGAGATATTCAATTATCATCTGATATTGGTTATTATATCATGTGAAGGTTGGAAGTGTGTGTAGTCAGTCATTATGGGACATATTGATAGCTGCTTACCAGACGCAATTTGAATCTTACACCCGGACTCCAGCTGGATTCTTGTAATTTGTTCTCCTCCTCTGCCTATGACTAAAATAAATGGGAGGAGAGGGAAATAAAAGTGGAACGAGAGAGGAGAAAATAGTTCAGGTAATGTGTCAGACAAAATAAATACCAGGGCTGACCCCGGTAAGTCGACTGGTTGATTGTTTGGTCGATAGGCTGATGGTTTAACAATATTCTATTTGTCGAGCAGTCGCAAATAGATTGGTTTCTTTCATGGCACATGACACCAGTCTGATTTGCGCCTGGCTTAGTGGACTAATCCATTGAGGAGGCCGCGGGGAGATGCCACAGTCCAAGAAGGGGAGTGTGGCTAAGATGCACAAGCCACGTCTCTCTCCAGAATGAGCTCTCTCCTGCCATTTCATTCACATTCATTGCGAGAAATGTTTGCCTTTGATTGTTAGTGTATCAATTCCTCATTACATATCACCAGTAGTAGCCTACATTTACCATTAATTCCCATAATTCCTTATCTACTGTGTTATTTGGTTAGGGTCATTTCTGTTAAGGCATTCAATATATTGTTACCGTTGTTTACCGTTCTGATTTTCACAGAGTAGACACCTTGTTTGCAGAGCTCACAACCTATGCTACTCTTGTGAGAAAGGAGTTGAAGTTTATTTTATTCCGTTTACGAGTTGTCAATTTATTCTTTGTCTTTTGTTTGGAGCGCTCCTGTCAATGCTGAGTAAGGACACGCACCTGATTACGCATTTAGAAGTAGGCCTAGCTACCTAACCTGTGACCTGTGCGCAAATGTAGGTCTATATATGTGCCCATTTTTGGGATGTCTAATAGTATTTCTGATTGTATAAAAGCTGCAATGTGTAACTTTTTGGGTGGCATGACCAAATTCATATCGAAATATGTGTTATAGATCAGTCATTCTCATTGCAAGCAAGTCTAAGAAACAGTCGATCTGTTTTATGTGCGCTATTTCTATGTATCCAGGTCTTAACTTTCATTTTGTCATCTTTTACTTTAGGTTTTGTACACCAGCTTCAAACAGCTGAAAATACAATATAAATGTTTTTTCTTTCTTTCTTCGGGCAACCTATCTTGATCTCAGGCTCCCTCAAATAATTTGCGTGACCTCCTAAATGAATCAAACAGTGTGCTTAAAGCATAACAACAAACTCAGTACATTTAGTTGATTTTATTACAACACAGGCACGCAGTGTGTCTACACATTTTAACATTTCCACCAATCGATTGGTCAAAAGACCACGACTCTTGGTCTGACATTTTTTTCTTTCATCAGGGACAACACTAATAAATACATCCTTTAACATAATTCAAAATAAAGCATACAAGGACAAAAACATCCCAAACCACATAGCATACCTCCCATAACATGTACTTACTGAATCCAACCATTCTATCAGGCACTTTAAAGTCTTCTGTCATGACAGCCCTAAATGACAAAAGGGTGGGGTGAAAAGAGACAAAATATATCAAATAAAAAAGCCATCAGATGTCAAATTATTACATTCCATCACTCCATTCAACAATATGAACTACACTGAACAAAAATATAAATGCAACATGTAAAGTGCTGGTCCCATGTTTCATTAAATAAAAAATGCCGCAAATGTTCCATTCGCACAAAAAACGTATTTCTCTAAAATGTGCACAAATTTGCTTACCTCCCTGTTAGTGAACATTTCTCCTTTGCCAAAATAATCCATCCACCTGACAGGTGTGGCATATCTAGATTCTGATTAAACATCACGGTCATTACACAGGTGCACCTTGTGTTGGGAACAATAAAAGGCCACTAAAATGTGCAGTTGTCACACAACGCCACAGATGTCAACTTGATGCTTCAGTCAGCATGCAATTGGCATGCTGACTGAAGGAATGTCCTCCAGAGTTGTTGCCGGATAATTTTATGTTAATTTCTCTACCATAAGCCGCCTCCAACATCGTTTTATAGAATTTGGCACTGCATCCAACCAGCCTCAACCACAGACTACCTGTATGGCGTCATGTGGGCGAGCGGTTTGCTGATGTCAACGATGTGAACAGAGTGCCCCATGGTGGCGGTGGGGTTATGGCATGGGCAGGCATAAACTCGGGACAAAAAACACACTTGCATTTTATTGATGGCAATTTGAATACACAGAAATACCGTGACGAGATCCTGAGGCACATTGTGAGGCCCATTTTCTTTTTAGGTATCTGTGACTAACAGATGCATATCTGTATTCCCAGCCATGTGAAATCCATAGATTAGGTCCTGATTAATTTATTTCAATTGACTGATTTCCTCATATGAACTGTAACTTTGGAAAATCTTTGTAATTGTTGCATGTTGCGTTTATATTTTTGTTCAGTATCTGTAATACTTAGACTTTACTATATTTTCAAACAAAACAGTGATGCTGAGCACAAAACATTATCTGGTGTCAGTACTTCAGTGCTATCCTGCTGAGGATCCAATGTTATGTCTTTGGGTTGGATAGTAAGCTAAAATGAAGTGGAGGAGGGGGAATCATCGCACAGGTTTCTCAATCAATACCTATATACAGTCTGTCAATACAGCGGGTAAAATGGTGCTGGCTACAGGCTTACCTTTGATGTACCATGGCTCCCAGCTGGTTACCTACTGTGAGGGAAATAGACAAGAGCCAGCCAGGGATGGGACCGGAGCCAGATGGAGATGCAGTGGAGAGAGAAAAAGATTAGACGTATTAACTTTATCCCCCTTTTTTACTGCCTGCACCCATGCCAAAGAGCCCAATTGCAGGAGTTATGGGCCTGGGCAGAGGGTGAATATTATGAGATGGATCCGTCAATATTTTTTTAAATATCAGACACACAACTGGATGGCGTAGTAAAGTGTGTGCGCCCCGCACCACCCCACTAGGAGATGAGCCTATGACAGGTATAAAGTTGGGTATGCTAGCTAAGCTAATCCCCTCCCAGTTAATAGCATATTAGACATGCCTCCCCCTGGCCAGAAACCAAAGCTAGGAGATGAAGCTTGGGACGGCACCGAGTCCAGCTATTCCTTCACCATTAACAAGCCAGAGACAATAACAGGCTACACCAGGCCGAAAACAACTGACGGAGAAGCCGAGTGGGCTCTTCTGAAATGCAGCCTATCATGTAACAGCCCAGATGATTAAAGGATACACTACCCCACTACTTTTTATGATGACTATTAGCCAAAGTAAAACCTACAAATAGTCTCGATAGTCTAATTGAAATGCCCATTAGTTGAATGAAACAATAGTAAAAATATAGCTGCAAGCAGCAATGAACAGGGTTCGCAGGACGAGATCACACAAGATCCGATGGATAACAAAGCAAGCACTATCATGTAGGAACTATCTTCCTTATTTGCAAATCAGTAAAGTTTAGTCTAGTGCTGTTGGTTGATTATCTTTGAATGCAGCAGGTAATCATTCTTAAAGGGATACTTTGGGATTTTGTTAAATGAGGCCCTTTACCTACTTCCCCAGAGTCAGATGACCTTTCGTATGTCTCTGTGTCCAGTATAAAGGAAGGTAGAGGTAGTTTCGCAAGCCAACACTAATTAGTGTTAGCGCAAATGCTAGTTAGCAACTTCCATAAAACTGCATGCAGAGACATAAAAATAGTATCCACGGGTTAATCTGACTGTGGGGAAGCAGATAAAGGGCCTCATTGCCAAAATCCCAAAGTATCCCTTAACGTGTTCACTTAATGTATTGAGTTTTTATAAGTGGCACAGCGGTCTAAGGCACTGCATCTCAATTCTAGAGGCGTCACTACAGACCCTGGTTCGATTCCAGGCTGTATCACAACCGGACGTGATTGGGAGTCCCATAGAGCAGCGCCGTCAATGTAAATAAGAATTTGTTCTTGACTGACTTCTAGTTAAATAAAACTTTAAAAAGTTGATAGGCCAGAGTAAAGTGAATTTAAAGTGATTTATTAAAAATGGACACATTAATCTGATTTGTCTGTACCATGGGCCTACATATCTAATTTGGTGTTATGTAGAAACATTTTTAAGATAGATTTTCTTCTATCCTGAAGGACCTTATGGGCCAGTGAGGCAAATGTGTTCCGCATGAGGAAAAACACTTACATACAAAGTTCCAGGTCTCTAGGTCAAATGGGGCGACGGATATGAGGATTTAAGTGACGATTTGGCCGGGATAGGCCATCATTGTAAATAAGAATTTGTTCTTCACTGACTTGCCTAGTTAAATAAGGGTTAAATAAAACATTTTAAAAAGTTGATAGGTCAATGTGGAGTGAATTTAAAGTAGTTTATTAAATGGACACATTCATCTGATTTGTCAGTAACTCAGCCACCTTTTGACCAATCCCTTAGCTTTTCTCAAACTAAATTAAGCCATGTACCTACATTCCATTTATACCTATTGTTCATGAGAAGATGTGAAGTATTTTTAGCATTAATGCTAATATGCCTCTACTGGTATAGCGTGGCCATCTTTAAACGCATAAACTGTTGTTTCTCAAATTCTTTAGGGGCGGTTGTGATGAGTCCAAAGACCAAATTCGGAGTGAATTTGACTTTTAGTCCATGAGAAGATTTTATATGATTATTTGAAGCATTAGTGTAACATAGTCAAAAAAGTGAATTGTTAACAGTTTTCTTATTTAACATATAAATGCAAAATTTAACATTGTTCATCATGGTATTGTCTTTGATAGCCCTAAAAAGTTCCAAGTTGATAGGCCATTGTGGAGAGGATTTACAAAGGTTTTAAATGGACGTGTAAAATCAGATTCCCTGATTAATCAATAACTCCATCTCTTAACCAATCCCTTAGCTTTTCTCAGATTAAGTAAAGATACCATATCAAATTTTGTGTTATTTGGAAACATTTCCAAGATACAGGAAAATCTATACTGACGGACCTTATGGGTTAGTGAGGCAAATGTGTTCCGCATGAGGAAAAACACCTACATACAAAGTTCCACGTCTCTGGGTCAAACTGGGCGACGGATGAGGGTTTAAGTGAGACTGCTTATAACAGCAAGTTACTCAAGGCCTGTAGTTTTTATGTGCCATTTTTATTTTACCAATCTATGCTTGAGTTATTTGACCATGTAAAGGAAAAAAACGAAATAAGAATTCAGACAATAACAATAGGTTATCAGCTTTGTTTAGCCTGATGAGACAAAATTATTCCGCTGCTCTGTCATTCGCTACATACTTTAGTCAGACTGCCATCATTGAAGTCGTTTGTGGTGATGAAGGGCATTGTACAAAACAAAGTCATCAGCGATTGGATCGTCTCTAACCAATCAAAGTACCAAAGCCAATGGTGAATTTTCAAACCGCTGTGTTTTTGCTCTGGGCCAACCCATCGGTTTTTGGACCAATCAGATGGTCCCAAATGTGTATGCATTCGGTGAAGGGTCGGGGAGGTACTCAGATCCAGACTCATTGCAGAGAAGAAACTAAAGTCCATGGGCGTGCCGAAGCATTGAGTCTGGGTAGCCAGGCAAAGCATCGCTGTGAATCTCTAATAATAAAACGGCAATTTACATTTACGTCATTTAGCAGACACTCTTATCCAGAGCGACTTACAGTAGTAGTGAGTGCATACATTTTTATACTAGTCCCCCGTGGGAATCGAACCCACAACCGTGGCGCTGCAAGTGCCATGCTCTACCAACTGAGCTACACGGGACTACAGTAACATCTAACTCTGAATTTACGAACAGACAATCTGACAACGTTCTGCATTTACGAACAACCCAGAGCACACTGACACACTGGAGGCAATTTATGAACGCACCCTTAGCTAGTTGTCAATCAAATGTATTTATCATTGATCATTTGGGCGGGCAAGTTCCCATTCAGATTTCAAAATGTGGGTTGGGTCAAGCATGCATAGGCAGGCAAGCTGCAATAGGATGAGCTGGCTACTATTCCCCATCATTTATCAGTACAATTTTGACGACCAACTAGCTGAAAAGGCATGAGGATTTATCTAATGTTTCCTCATATTTTAGCTATTCTAGCTCTGGCTAGCATTAGTTTCTGATCTTGTTGTTGATCAGCATTAGAGGGAGCGATAGCCTACCTTTTCCTAGTTGTTTCGTCAATAGGACTGTAAAGTTCCCAAATGTAAGAGGACTCCCGTGGTATTTAAAAATTTGCAGAAGTCCGTTAAGGTGTATTTTGTGGCTTTTGGCAAATGCGTACTAATGATCTAAAGTTGCGCTGTTGCTACTGCCTGTAAGCACAGAGTGCAGTTCAAAGTGAATGATTGCAGGCCTGTGTGGCAATGGATTATTTGCATAAAGGCCAACTGCAGCATTGATGGGCTGCATAGACTCTGGTCCTTGACAAGAGATCCTTTTATTAGGTTTTATTTACTGCCGTGTCTATTAATTGCCCAAACGCACGGCCGCTTTCCCGATCTATATTGCTTCCCAAACATTCAAAGAATTTATAAAAACGTGAAAATGACCATATATAAGTGCTCGCTTGTCTGAAAACGTTTTTAAAAAAGTGATATTCTTCCTGGGGGTGTATATGAACAGATTTTTTAATGATTTCATGTTGCTAAAACACTGTCAGTTCGACTTTAAGTCTACTTTTTTAGCTTGGCTATTTAATATAGCTGAGAATTGCCAAGGACAATATGATATCATCACAATACTTAGGTTCCGATAATGATATGTATTGCGATTCTCACAATTCTATTTGTTTTGCGATTCGATACTGCGATTTTGAGAATTGATGTTCTAAACATATTGTTCACTATATGTCTGCTGCAGAGAGAGAATGAGAAAACAAGTTTTGATCAGTCAGGGAAATAAGTGCTGAAAACATGTTGGCTCACTATTTAAAAAGAAAATGGAGAACAAGCTACAGGATGAAAGGTTTTACAGTTGCAAAAATAATATTATATATACATACAGTTGAAGTCAGGAGTTTACATACACTTAGGTTGGAGTCATTAAAACTCGTTTTTCAACCACTCCACAAATTTCTTGTTAACAAACTATAGTTTTGGCAAATCGGTTAGAACATCTACTTTGTGCATGACACAAGTAATTTTTCCAACAAATGTTTACAGACAGATTATTTCGCTGTACCACAATTCCAGTGGGTCAGAAGTTTACATTCACTAAGTTGACTGAGAATCAAAAGAAATCCGCCAAGACCCCAGAAAAAGAACTATAGACCTCCACAAGTCTGGGAGCAATTTCCAAATGCCTGAAGGTACCACGTTCATCTGTACAAACAATAGTATGCAAGTATAAACACCACGGAACCATGCAGCCGTCATACCGCTCAGGAAGGAGACGAGTTCTGTCTTCTAGAGATGAACGTACTTTGGTGGGAAAAGTGCAAATCAATCCCAGAACAACAGCAAATGACCCTGTGAAGATGCTGGAGGAAACAGGTACAAAAGTATCTATATCTACAGTAAAACGAGTCCAATATCAACATAACCTGAAAGGCTGCTCAGCAAGGAAGAAGCCACTGCTCCAAAACCTGCCATAAAAAAGCCAGACTACAGTTTGCAACTGCACATTTGGACAAAGATTGTACTTTCTGGAGAAATGTCCTCTGGTCTGGTGAAACAAAAATAGAACTGTTTGGCCATAATGACCACCGTTATGTTTGGAAGAAAAAGAGGGATGCTTGTAAGCTGAAGAACACCATCCCAACCGTGAAGCACAGGGGTGGCAGCATCATGTTGTGGGGGTGCTTTGCTGCAAGAGGGACTGGTGCACTTCACAAAATAGATGGCATCATGAGGGAGGAAAATTGTGTGGATATATTGAAGCAACTTCAAGACAGCCAGGAGAGCCAAGTCAAGGTATTGGAGTGGCCATCACAAAGCCCTGACCTCAATCCCATTGAACGTTTGTGGGCAGAACTGAAAAAGCTTGTGCGAGCAAGGAGGCCTACAAACATGACTCCTGTCAGGAGGAATGGTCCAAACTTATTGTGGGAAGCTTGCAGAAGGCTACCCGAAACATTTGACCCAAGTTAAACAATTTAAAGGCAATGCTACCAAATACTAATTGAGGGTATGTAAACTTCTGACCCACTGGGAATGTGATGAAAGAAATAAAAGCTGAAATAAATCCTCTCTATTATTCTAACATTTCACATTCTTAAAATAAAGTGATCGTAACTGACCCAAGACAGGGAATTTTTTATAAGATTAAATGTCAGGAATTGTGAAAAACAGAGTTTTTAAATGTATTTGGCTAAGATGTATGTAAACTTCTGACTTCAACTGTACATATATACAGTTGAAGTTGGACGTTTACATAAACCTTGTGACTTGGTCACACCTAATGTTTTTGCTATCTTTCTCATGGGTTTGTTTTGAGTTTTCAGCCTAATGATGGCTCCCTTCAATGGCAGCTCTTTGGACTTCATATTGAGGGTTAAATGCAACAGATTCCAAATGCCACACTTAATCAACTCGAGACCTTTTATCTGCATACTTGTAAATTACCTAATGAGGGGATAACACACACCTGGCCATGGAACAGCTGAGCAGCCAATTGTCCAATTACTTTTGGTCCCTTAGGAAGGGGGGACCACATGTAAAAAGTGCTGTAATTCCTACACAGTCCACCCGATTTGGATGTAAATACCAACAAATTATTCATAATTTAATTTCAACTCCAATATGCTGTGGTAGACAGCTAAAATAATAATTTGGTCAATGTCCAAATATTTATGGACATCTCTGCATATTTCAGATAATTCAAAGTATCCACCCTTTGCCTTGACAGTTCTGCACACACTTGGCACTCTCTCAACCAGGTTCATGAGGAATGATTTTCCAACAGCGTTGAAGGAGTTCCCACATATGCTGAGCACTTGTTGGCAGCTTTTCCTTCACTCTGTGGTCTTTCTCATCCCAAACCATCTCAATTGGGTTGAGGTCAGGTGATTGTGGAGGCCAGGTCTTCTGATGCAGCACTCCATAACTCTCCTTCTTGGTCAAATAGCCCTTACAGCCTGGAGGTGTATTTTGGGTCATTGTCCTGTTGAAAAACAATGATAGTCCCACTAAGTGCAAACCAGATGGGATGGCATATCGCTGCAGAATGCCGTGGTAGCCATGCTGGTTAAGTGTGCCTTGAATTCTAAATAAATCACAGACAGTGTCACCAGCAAAGCACCCCCACATTTCCTCCTCCATGCTTCACGGTGGGAACCACACATGCGGAGATCATCCGTTCACCTACTCTGCGTCTCACAAAGACATGGCGATTGGAACCAAAAATCTCAAATTTGGACTCATCAGACCAAAAGACAGATTTCCACCGGTGTCCATTGCTCGTGTTTCTTGGCCCAAGCAAGTCTATTCTTCTTATTGGTGGTCTTTAGTAGTTGTTTATTTACAGTAATTCGACCATGAAGGCCAAGGCCTGATTCTCCTCTGAACAGTTGATGTTGAGATGTGTCTGTTACTTGAACTCTGTGAAGCATTTATTTGGGCCGAAATTTCTGAGGCTGGTAACTCTAATTAACTTATCCTCTGCAGCAGAGGTAAGTCTGGGTCTTCTTTTCCTGTGGCAGTCACCATGAGAGCAAGTTTCATCATAGCACTTGATGGTTTTCGCGACTGCATTTGAGAAACGCTAGAAGTTCTTGAAATTTTCAGCATTGACTGACCTTCATGTCTTAAAGTAATAACGGACTGTCGTTTCTCTTTGCTTATTTGAGCTGTTCTTCCCATAATATAACTTGGTATTTTACCAGACAGCCCTATCGTCTGTATACCATCCCTACCTTGTCACAACAACTGATCGGCTCAAACGCAATAAGGAAATAAATTCCACAAATTAACTTAAGGCGCACCTGTTAATTGAAATGCATTCCAGGTGAGTACCTCATGAAGCTATTTCAGAGAATTCCAAGTGTGCAAAGCTGTCATCAAGGCAAAGGGTGGCTACTTTGAAGAATCTCAAATATATTTTGATTTGTAAAACACTTTACTGGTTACTACATGATTCCATATAAGTTATTTCATAGTTTTGATGGCTTCACTATTATTCTGCAATGTAGAAAATAGTCAAAAATAAAGAAAAACCCTGGAATGAGAAGGTGCGTCCAAATTTTTGACTGGCACTGTACGTTGAAACAGAAATCAAAATACGAAAGTAGAACAAAAACATTTTAAACTGAGGTAAACCTTAACACTTGAACATGAACATTTCTGTTCCAAAATATTGAAAGCTTTTACTATTGGCCTTTATGGTATATGTTTAGAAAATTGTTACAATAACCTACAAAACATTCATGAACTCGTTTGGAGGTAAAAAGATTAAAACATTGTGAAAACCATAGGAAACTATCCCTTTAAAATCGTCGGCGGGAGAGAAATGGAGGTTACCTCCGTCTTCCACCGAACGCTTCTGGCCCCCATAGCCATACATGGAGGGGTCTACAATCTGCTCATTCCCCATCTTTGCTGCCATCTGAAAGGTGAGGAAAATAATAATTACTTAACAGATTTTCTATACAACAGTTCATCCATTCATTGTATCCATTGTTGCATCACACGTAAATGGCTAATTGGATTACATTTTCCCAAATTGCTAGTGCTATGACCACATTACATTTGTGTCACATACGGGCGCAATTAGGGTTAAATGGATACTTCAGGATTTTGGCAATGTACCTTTATCTACTTCCCCCAGAGTCAGATGAACTCGTGGATATCATTTTTACGACTCCGTGTCTAGTATGAAGGAAGTTAGAGGTAGTTTCACGATCGAACGCAAACTAGTAGATACCAGTCATTGCTCTAATGCTAGTTAGCATTTGTTCTTGAAACTCCCCTCTAATTTCTTTCTTAATGGACACTTTTTATTTTTTACTTTCGACCAATCGATTATATAGACACATCTATGGTGTTTTAATCAAATAAACTTTATGCACTGAGCTTGTCTGATGCTTTAAGCGCCCCGTTTGATGAAATAATAGAAGCACAAGCATTTCGCTACACTCGCATTAACATCTGCTAACCATGTGTATGTGACCAATATTTTTTTGAATAATTAAGACAAATGACTAGCGGGAGTCCAACTCAACTTATTTGATTGTGCTGGGCTCGGCTCAGACTTGCTGCACTGGGTTTTAAAAAATGACAGCGAGTGACTAAACTAGCAACCATTGTCTCGCGCTCCTCCATGCTGCAGCGACCACCACAGAACATCAACAGTGTTTATTGCGCTGTCCGTGTTGCTGAAGCTGCAACATAATTACAGCCATTTCCAACTTTAAAGTTATGTTACTGAAATCCCTCATTTGTTTAGGAAAAGCATTCCCGATTCCCCCAACCCTTGCTCCGTTTACGTGACCCATGCACATGAACAGGGCCTGACCTATAGCATATCATAATCATGTCTCACATCAATAAATTGGTAATAACAAACAGATGTCTCAAGTTGAGGGAGCGTGCAATTGGTATGCTGACAGCAGGAATGTCCAACAGAGCTGTGCCAGAGAATTGAATGTTCATTTCTCTTCCATAAGCCGTCACCAACATTGTTATAGAGAATTTGGCAGTACGTCCAACCGGCCTCACAACCACAGACCATGTGTAATCACGCCAGCCCAGGACGTTCACATCCAGCTTCTCTTTTGTGAGGAAAAACTAATTATGATTGGCTGGGCCTGGCTCCCCAGTGGGTGGGCTTGGCTCCTAAGTGTGTGTGTGTGTGTGTGGGGGGGGGTCTATGCCCTCCCAAGCCTGCGCCCCTGCCCAGTCATGTGAAATCCATAGATATGGGTATGATTTATTTATTTCAATTGACTGACTTTCTATGAACTGTAACTCGGGTAAAATCTTTGAAGTTGTTGCATGTTGTGTTCCTAATTTTGTTCAGTATAATTTGACCGTTTAGAACAATGTAAACACTAAATAAATAAGCGTACCAGAGAGTCTGTTGTAACTTTTTTGTTAAGCCTTTATTACATCAAAGACTCAAAGCAGTTGCATTCATTCTTGAATGCAATTTCAAAAATAGAATAGTTTATTTATTGCAGGCCAGTCAAGATTATCCACACCGATCTTGACAAACCATTTCTGTATGGACCTCACTTTGTGCACATGGGCATTGTCATGTTGAAACATGAAAGGGCTTCATACATCTGTTACCTCAAAGTTACCAAAAACGTCATTGTATGCTGTAGGTAGCTTCCCTTCAACTGGAACTAAGGGGCCTAACCCGAACCATGAAAAACAGCCCCAGACCATTCATTATTCCACCTCCACCAAACTTTACAGTTGGCAATATGCATTCAGGCAGGTAGCGTACTCCTGGCATCCGCCAAACCCAGATTCATCCGTCGGACTGCCAGATGGTGAAGAGTGATTTATCACTCCAGAGAACGCGTTTCCACTGCTCCGGAATACAATGGCGCTGGGCATTACGCCACTCCAGCCGATGCTTGGCATTGGCCATGTAGTGTAGCAACATGGTCTAGGAAAAGGCGCCAACTGAACAGCGCACTGATGTGTTTCAGAACCGTGAACAGCGACCACTATCCAACGCAGGAGAAAGTGCATTTGATATGAAATAATATAATTGTTATTAGCGATGCACCATTGTTATTAGGTAAAATAACCATTAACTTCAGCAGCACATGTCTTAAAGTGATGGACTGTGCCATCCCCACAACCTCCACAACGTATTAGTCAACGCAGACAGGCGCCAATCAGACAGGTGTCTTAGAAGAAACAAAAATGGTAGACATAAAAATTAGATCCACGACTTCTCCTGACTCTAGGGAAGTAGATCATAGGTCTCGTTGACAAAATCCCAAAATATGCCTTTAAGTGCCTTTGCTCAAGGGCACAACGACAGACTTTTCACCTAGTTGGCTTGGGGGATTCAAAACAGCGACCCTTTGGTTACTGGTCTTATGCTCTTAACCGCTAGGCTACCTGTCGCCCCACACGTAGGTCCCCACCTGTAGGTCAAAAGCACAATGAGAGCTAGGGCCACCATCTGCTGAATAACAACAATACCAGTGGTCTAAACCAGTGGTAACCAAATTGTATTTTTTTTACATAAATACAAAAAATATTAACCCAATACAAACTATTTGTAGGAACGAGTTTTGTGCAGTAGGCCGAATACATTGTCACAGCATATTACCTGACAATATTGTTCTTCTCTGACCATATTACATTTCCAAAATCAAGCTTTGATTAAAAAAACACATCAGTTGGTGTAGCACGTGCGAGGCACAGCTGAGCATACATTTTTATTATTAGCTTTTTTATTTTACTGGACTGATGTTACCAGCTTCTGATAGTCATGGTGCTTTCAAGACAACTGGGAACTCGGGGAGAGAAAAAAAATGAGATCAAATCATAACTTCAGGTCGGAAAGTCAGAGCTCTAGAAATATGCCTGATTTTCCGAGTTGGATGACCCGTTAAAAACAGTTTTCCCAGTTGGATCTAGTTCCCTCCCTGAACTTTGAGATGCCTATGTATGCCAATGCAGTTCTACCATTCTCCTTCCAAATAAATTATTGCCAACTCTTGAGATGACTTTGAATCTTTCAGGGGCCAAGTTATCACCTCTCCATGAGTTTTGGGGCTAAAGAGCTAGTTGTTCAGCATTCTGTCAAACAATGTAATAGATGGGTCAATCAATCAAAACTAAATGTATATTTTGCATGAGGGAGCACTGTAATATCGGATTTGGCGAGATAGGCTGTCAATGTAAATAATTATTTGTTCTTAACTGACTTGCCTAGTTAAATAAAGGTGAAATGTTTTTTTTAATTCGTAACCTTTATGTCGCACAAACAATAGCCACGTTAGTTATAGTAGCTAGCTAGTAAAAATATGTTTTGCTCGTCCCGAAAGACACCTTTGTTTTATAAGGTAAAACATAACATAGTACTTTATTAACCTACTCCCCAATCGGGTTCCTAACTAGACACCACCCGCCGCCAAAGTGTATATCTGGTGCTTGCCAGTTACATAATGGAGCTACAAACTTTGACACTGTCTCAACAGGGGAGGGAGGGGCAATTGGATCAATGTTGTCTACCTACAACTGGGAAACAAAAGGGATATCTGTTTAAAAACGAGTGGGTGGGTTTGGAACCTTTGACCACTTGTCACAGATTGTTATGGGTTTCAACCCCAGAACTTCAGTGACTGAACAACAGGTTGCATGTGGACACGTGTAGAAAACGTAGCTAGCTAGTTAGCTACCTAGCTGGATTAACGAAGTAACTTGAAGACTTTAACACGGTTAACTACATAAAAACATTATTTCCTGTCGTGCCCTGTTGTATCCAAAATGTACGAACACGAGTATGCACTGCGAACTCGAAACTATTGTGGTTGTCAACTAGCTTAGCATGCTAGTTAGCCGGCTAGGTAACATTAGCTGACTAGCTAGTGTGTTTTTCCATGAGCGCATAGCACAAACTGGTGATGGGCGAGTTAAAATAAAAGTGTTTTCGTCGTTTAAAAGGCTTAGTTCAAAATCAATCGATTTCTTTGCGAGTGTTTATACTGTTATTACCTGTCGAGCCCGATGTAAAGCGTCGGCGAAGCCGTCAGCTTTCATTCCGGGCTGAGCCACGGAGGCCTGTCCCTGCACCAACTCCGCCATCATCATCATCATCCCCAGACTTCTCAGCTGTTGTTTGTACAATCCGCTTCCGCGTTCAGTCACGTGGAAAAGCACTGCACTGCAAGGTTGTTACCACAGCCACAAAGTCAAAAGGCTATTTTAAAAGACAGTACAGTATGAAGATAGTCTAAAACTGCTTCTCCAATAGAAATCCCAGATTACACTTGTAGGGGATGTCATGGCGCGACCTTGGGTAGGGAAATGTACGCGCAGAAACACGTAATGGGGTCTAACGTTTGTCTCACGCCGAATTGCGCATGTGCGGGCAGTCAAACCAGTAACGCCTTTGATATAGTTATTTTATACAAAAACACGTCACTTTCACGAGGTTGTAAAAATAACATGTTCAACTACTGAAGACATTGGCTCGAATCTAGGTTGTGCCTTTAGAATGAGAAAATTAACAACTAAGGAAGAATGTTTCACTTCTCTAACCCCAAACAACATTGGCTCGAATCTAGGTTGTGCCTTTAGAATGAGAAAATTAACAACTAAGGAAGAATGTTTCACTTCTCTAACCCCAAACAACGGCTTGGTCTGACTTGCAAAGCTTTCCAGAAAGCCTCGAACCAGATATTTCACCTGTTGTATAAACGTGAAGCATCCAGTTGGCGTTTCCACTCACTACCAAATATGGTGATGAGCGGAAGCCCAGTGGCCGGCAATGGGAGAAGGTGGATTTTGGCTCATTTTTTGGTTCTCATCGATAAAACATTTGATCTCCATTCAGTTCTCTATTTCCAAAACTATAATCTGTAACAGTCAGAGTGGACTGAAGTTTGTAGATGGTGTTGTTTAGAAGGAGTACAAGAGCGAAATGAGACATTGCACACGTGTGCTTCACAGAGTAGGCGTTCCCTAATTGAAATATGCAAATATTAGCTAGAACGCGCCAATAGGATCTTCCTAGCTCGTTCTTGTCTCTGCCCAACCTCCTCGCTTCTTCTGCCCACTATGATTAATTTGCTCCCATTGGAAAGTAAAGATGACCGCCGTTTTATGATCCCATAACCTATTGTGTATGTTTTTTTTGTGTTATTTTCAACTTATTTTGTACATAATGTTTTTGCCATGTCTTATGACCGAAAATAGCTTCTTGATATCAGGGCAGCGATTACTCACCCCCGTACTGGAGGAATTTTTCTTCTTCAACAAGTCGAATGGGAAGGATTTACTCCAGACACCTGACAAGGCCCTCATCCCCGTCATTCGCAGGAGGAAAAGACGGAGGTATCGTGGACGACGGTCCGGGTGCCCTGTAAGGATCCGTCGCTGAGAGGGTAATCTACCTTTACCATCGGTCCAATTAGCCAACTTACAATCAATCAATAATAAAATAGACAAACTACGAGCACATACTGTATATATCCTACCAATGTGACATTAAAAACAATAATATACACTGCTCAAAAAAATAAAGGGAACACTTAAACAACACAATGTAACTCCAAGTCAATCACACTTCTGTGAAATCAAACTGTCCACTTAGGAAGCAACACTGATTGACAATAAATTTCACATGCTGTTGTGCAAATGGAATAGACAAAAGGTGGAAATTATAGGCAATTAGCAAGACACCCCTGCTGGTCTGCTGGAGGTCATTTTGCAGGGCGCTGGCAGTGCACCTCCTTGCACAAAGGCGGAGGTAGCGGTCCTGCTGCTGGGTTGTTGCCCTCCTACGGCCTCCTCCACGTCTCCTGATGCACTGGCCTGTCTCCTGGTAGCGCCTCCATGCTCTGGACACTACGCTGACAGACACAGCAAACCTTTTTGCCACAGCTCGCATTGATGTGCCATCCTGGCTGAACTGCACTACCTGAGCCACTTGTGTGGGTTGTAGACTCCATCTCATGCTACCACTAGAGTGAGAGCACCGCCAGCATTCAAAAGTGACCAAAACATCAGCCAGGAAGCATAGGAACTGAGAAGTGGTCTGTGGTCACCACCTGCAGAATCACTCCTTTTTTGGGGGTGTCTTGCTAATTGCCTATAATTTCCACCTTTTGTCTATTCCATTTGCACAACAGCATGTGAAATTTATTGTCAATCAGTGTTGCTTCCTAAGTGGACAGTTTGATTTCACAGAAGTGTGATTGACTTGGAGTTACATTGTGTTGTTTAAGTGTTCCCTTTATTTTTTTGAGCAGTGTATTAGGGCTGGGCAATATGACGATATATATCGTGTGACGATAGAAAAACGTCTATCATTTCATATTTTGCTGTATCGTTTATTTTGTTGTGTGACAAATTACACTCTCTTCTGCAATATTTTTAGTCAATTGGACGACGCTTTTGCGTTCGTGTGGAAGGAAATGTGCAACACAATCAAACATGAGGAGAGTGAACGTGACACAGAGCACGGAGACACGGAGCTCGTACCTGAAAGAGGGGCTACTTCGGTCGCATGGACGTGGGTATGAAAAGTCTGACACGGACCAGAAAACCGTCCTCTGCAAAGCAGGCCGGTCCGACAACAGGCTCAAACACCTTTAACCTCTTTTACCACCTACGCAAGAATCATGTGAAACAGTACGGAGTCTACAGATGAGACCCCAAAAAGTGGAGCCGAGTGCTCAAAACAAACCCCCGACTCAGACGTTGCAAGAGGCTTTTGCCAGCGGCACACCATATGGCAAAGAATCACGAAGATGGAAGGAGATATCTGCTGCTGTTACAACTTACATCTGCAAAGAATTGGCCCCAATTTACACTGACGAGAAAAGGGGGTTTTTGTGAGTTGGTGCTAACATTCGACCCAAGGCACCAAATGCAAATTGATATGATACATGTATTAATGCCAAAATAACATGCAAAACAGGCAAGCCCCCCCCCCCCCCCCCCAAAAAAAAATAGAAATGTATTTTAGGCCTACATTTATTTTGTTTGCAACTTTATTTGAAGTGTTTTCTAATTACCTTTTAAGATTTTATACGTAATTTAATTTTTTTTTGTCACATGCTTAATTGAACATTTCCACTAAGGTTCTAAATAAAAGGAGAAATAATAAAATATGAGTAAGTACCTTTTATTTGTTGAGTATAATTCAAAATGTAATAAGAAATAGGCCTTTACATGTGGTCATTTTATATAAACTATTTATTCGTTGAATTTACAGCAAATGTGCTATATCGTGATATGTATTGTTATCGGGATATGAAATGACCTATATGGGGATATGAGATTTTGGCCATATCGCCGAGCCCTATAATATATCAAATCAAATCAAAGTTTATTTGTCACGTGCGGTGAATACAACAGGTAGACCTTACAGTGAAATGCTTACTTACAGGCTCTAACCAATAGTGCAAAAAAGGTATTAGGTGAACAAAGAAATAAAACAACAGTAAAAAGACAGGCTATATACAGTAGCGAGGCTATAGAAGTAGTGAGGCTACATACAGACACCGGTTAGTCAGGCTAATTGAGGTAGTATGTACATGTAGATATGGTTAAAGTGACTATGCATATATGATGAACAGAGAATAGCAGTAGCGTAAAAGAGGGGTTGGTGGGTGGCGGGACACAATGCCTATAGCCCAGTTAGCCAATGTACGGGAGCACTGGTTGGTCGGCCCAATTGAGGTAGTATGTACATGAATGTATAGTTAAAGTGACTATGCATATATGATAAACAGAGAGTAGCAGCAGCGTAAAAAGAGGGGTTGGGGGGGCACACAATGCAAATAGTCCGGGCAGCCATTTGATTACCTGTTCAGGAGTCTTATGGCTTGGTGGTAAAAACTGTTGAGAAGCCTTTTTGTCCTATACTTGACACTCCGGTACTGCTTGCCATGCGGTAGTAGAGAGAACAGTCTACGACTGGGGTGGTTGGGGTCTTTAACAATTTTTAGGGCCTTCCTCTGACACCACCTGGTGTAGAGGTCCTGGATGGCAGGCAGCTTAGCACCAGTGATGTACTGGGCCGTACGCAATACCCTCTGTAGTGCCTTGCGGTCAGAGGCCGAGCAATTGCCGTACCAGGCAGTGATGCAACCAGTCAGGATGCTCTCGATGTTGCAGCTGTAGAACCTTTTGAGGATCTCAGGACCCATGCCAAATCTTTTCAGTTGCCTGTGGGTGAATATGCTTTGTCGTGCCCTCTTCACGAAAGCCTTGGTGTGTTTGGACCATTCTAGTTTGTTGTTGATGTGGACACCAAGGAAATTGAAGCTCTCAACCTGCTCCACTACAGCCCCATCGATGAGAATGGGGGCGTGCTCGGTCCCCCTTTTCCTGTAGTCCACAATAATCTCCTTAGTCTTGGATAGGTTGCTATTCTGGCACCACCCGGCCAGGTTTCTGACTTCCTCCCTAGGCTGTTTCGTCATTGTCGGTGATCAGGCCTACCATTGTTGTGTCGTCTGCAAACTTAATGGTGGTGTTGGAGTCATGCCTGGCCATGCAGTCGTGGTTGAACTGGGAGTACAGGAGGGGACTGAGCACGCACCCCTGGGGAGCTCCAGTATTGAGGATCAGCGTGGCATATGTGTTGCTACCTACCCTCATCACCTGGGGGCAGCCCGTCAGGAAGTCCAGGATCCAGTTGCAGAGGGAATTGTTTAGTCCCAGGATCCTTAGCTTAGTGATGAGCTTTGAGGGTACTATGGTGTTGAACGCTGGGCTGTAGTCAATGAATAGCATTCTCACATAAGTGTTCCTTTTGTCCAGGTGGGAAAGGGCAGTGTGGAGTGCAATAGAAATTGCATCATCTGTGTTGGGGCGGTATGCAAATTGGAGTGGGTCTAGGGTTTCTGGGATAATGGTGTTGTGGGGGCCATGACCAACCTTTCAAAGCACATCATGCCTACGGACGTGAGTGCTACGGGTCTGTAGTCATTTAGGCAAGTTGCTTTTGTGTTCTTGGGCACAGGGACTATGGTGGTCTGCTTGAAACATGTTGGTATAACAGACACAATCAGGGACATGACGAAAATGTCAGTGAAGACACCTGCCAGTTGGTCAGCACATGCCCGGAGCACACGTCCTGGTAATCCGTCTGGCCGCGCAGCTGTGTGTATGTTGACCTGTTTAAAGGTCTTACTCACGTCGGCTACGGAGAGTGTGATCACACAGTTGTCCAGAATGGCTGGTGCTGTCATGCTTGTTTCAGTGTTACTTGCCTTTAAGTGAGCACATAAGTTATTTAGCTCGTCTGGTATGTTTGTGTCACTGGATGAACGTACTTTGGTGCGAAAAGTGAAAATCAATCCCAGAACAACAGTAAAGGACCTTGTGAAGATGCTGGAGGAAACAGGTACAAATGTATCTATATCCACAGTAAAACGAGTCCTATATCGACATAACCTGAAAGGCCGCTCAGCAAGGAAGAAGCCACTGCTCCAAAACCACCATAAAACGCCAGACTACGGTTTGCAACTGCACATGGGGACAAAGATCGTACATGGGGATCAAAGATTGGAGAAATGTCCTCTGGTATGATGAAACAAAAATAGAACTGTTTGGCCATAATGACCATCGTTATGTTTGGAGGAAAAAGGGGGAGGCTTGCAAGCCGAAGAACACCATCCCAACCGTGAAGAACGGGGGTGGCAGCGTCATGTTGTGGGGGTGCTTTGCTGCAGGAGGGACAGGTGCACTTCACAAAATAGATAGCATCATGAGGTAGGAAAATTGTGTGGATATATGGAAGCAACATCTCAAGATATCAGTCAGGCAGTTAAAGCTTGTTCGCAAATGGGTCTTCCAAATGGACAATGACCCCAAGCATACTTCTAAAATTGTAGCAAAATGGCTTAAGGACAGCAATGTCAAGGTATTGGAGTGGCCATCACAAAGCCCTGACCTCAATCCCATTGAAAGTTTGTGGGCAGAACTGAAAAAGCTTGTGTGAGCAAGGAGGACTACAAACCTGACTCCTGTCAGAGGACGAATGGGCCAAAATTCACCCAACTTATTGTGGGAAGCTTGTGGAAGGCTACCCGAAACGTTTGACCCAAGTTAACCAATTTAAAGGCAATGTTACCAAATACTAATTGAGTGTATGTAAACTTCTGACCCACTGGGAATGTGATGAAAGAAATAAAAGCTGAAAAAAATCCTTCTCTCAACTATTATTCTGACATTTCACATTCTTAAAATAAAGTGGTGATCCTAACTGACCTAAGACAGCAGTTTTACTTGGATTAAATGTCAGGAATTGTGAAAAACTGAGTTTAAATATATTTGGCTAAGGTGTATGTAAACGTCCGACTTCAACTGTATATATACTATCAGTCAAAAGTTTGGACACAATTACTCATTCCAGGGTTTTCTTTATTTTTACTATTTTCTACTTAGGAGAATAAGAGTGAAGACATCAAAACTATTAAATAACACTTATCATGTAGTAACCAAAAAACGATTTAACAAATCAAAATATTTGAGATTCTTCAACGTATCCACCCTTTGCCTTGATGACAGCATTGCACACTCTTGGCATTCTCTCAACCAGCTTCATGACGTAGTCACCTGAAATGCATTTCAATCAACAGGTGTGCCTTTGTGTTAATTTGTGGAATTTCTTTCTTTCTTAATGTGTTTGAGCCAATCAGTGCTGTTGTGACAAGGTAGGGGTAGTATACAGAAGACAGCCCTATTTGGTGAAATACCAAGTCCATATTATGGCAAGAACAGCTCAAAAAATCAAAGACAAATGACAACCCATCATGACTTTAAGACATGAAGGTCAGTCAATACGGAACATTTCAAGAGCTTTGAAAGTTTCTTCAAGTTTAGTTGCAAAAACCATCAAGTGCAATGATGAAACTGGCTCTCATGAGGCCACAGGAAAGGAAGACCCAGAGTTACCTCTGCTGCAGAGGATAAGTTCATTAGAGTTACCAGCCTCAGAAATTGCAGCCCAAATAAATGTTTCACAGAGTTCAATTAACAGACACATCTCAACATCAACTGTTCAGATGAAACTGTGTGAATCAGGCCTTCGTGTTCGAATTGCTGCAAGGAAACCACTACTAAAGGACACCAATAAGAAACTTGCCTGGGCCAAGAAACACGAGCAATGGACATTAGACCGGTGGAAATCTGTCCTTTGGTCTGATGAGTCCAAATTTTACATTTTTGGTTCCAACTACTGTGTCTTTGTGAGACGCAGAGTACAGTGGTTCCTCGATTAAATGTTTTGAGATTATGCTGCTGGATTTAGAGGTAATTTGTGGTTTAGTACATTACCCTGCATCACAGCCTCATTGCTCAAGACCATCGCAAGGGGAAGTTAGAGCACTGAACAGTCAAATGCATTCTCTCCGTCGCCCACACACACTTTAAACATTTGGATAATAAAGCATTCAAAGGCTGACGTTAGTTGATTTTATGCATTCATTAATTAAATCGCTTTTACTGACGCTGCAGTTCATCTGATGAAGGTGCACATGGGCCTATTTATATAATGAATTCTGGGGGGCAGAAATTAAATATTAAAGATTACAACCGCTCACTTGCGGTTATTTGAAAATGAAATAATCTCCAAAATATCGTTATTTTTTAAACAAGGACTTAAACAAGGAAAATTAGATTGTGATCTCTGCAAACAACGTTTCCAGTCTGAGAAGGAGAATGGTAAATGACTGTAATTTATACATTCATTCAATACATTGGAAAACAAAATAAGCCATCTATCCATCCATTATGGGCTTTTAGCAGGACAACAGACTCTTGCCAAGAAGGAGGGTAGGGGGAGAATTGTATCGTTACGGATTAATGTTTTCAGTTGATGCCAAACAAGTTCAATCGGGGTTTAAGTCAGGAGACCTATATCTAGAGATGCACAAAACATTTTGTAGATATACTGTAGGCCAACCATAGATGTTGTAGGTCTTTTATTTATTCATTTTTATTTAACCTTAATTTTACTACATAAAGGTCTACTTCAAACCTTAGGGGACGCGAGTGGCATTTCCCGTATGATTGACGAGGATCTCCATATTGCAAATGTACGGTCCCTTACTATACGTCTACCGGTGTTATTAAAATAGGCCGACAGCTTCAGGTCGTCCCCTAGGGCCTGGTCTCCCGGCAAGTCATCATATAAAGTCTCTTGGACATTTGGTTTCCGTGTTATAAAATGTTTAAAAAAATTACGTTTTTCTGCTGTACCGTAAAATTGCACCAGATGGCGACTGGCTGCTTATGGCAAATGGACAAAACATCACCAAATGGACATGGCCGTTTCTGATAATTTGAAAATACTTTGAAAACGAAACTTGGTGAACACAGGTTTGGCCAAATGTACTTTTAGCCCAGAAACTAGATGGCGTCGAGGCCTCAACGCTCCTTGAGTTAATGCTCACTTTCTAGGATTAAAGGTAGAAAATGGTAATACAGCGCTAATTTGACCACTTCACGTTAAAGTACATAAACCTGCAGTGTAAGGAAAAATAGAACAAGCCATTCATCTATCATAATTTACGAGAAATCGTACAACGTCCTTTTGATGATGGTTAAACAAATGTTTTTTATTTTTATTTTTTAATATAGATCCAGTTGCGGCGTGTTAAGGCGAATCCGTTAAGGTGGTTTTCAGAGCTCTACGTGATTTCTGTGATTTTTTTCTGTGATTTTCTGTACTCACACACACAGTCAATGTGGAATGACACAGTGTGGGGCTTACAGACACACAGAGCCTGCAATAGTTACCTGCGTTTGAACCATCAAAGAATTGTCAGACCTCTGAAACTTTATAAACCTGTTCTAGAGCCTAAGTCGGTAGTGCACGGTAAGTTATGTTGCTCTAGGAGGTTCTCAGGCCGAGAAACAGCCTTGTCCATTTGCAATAACTTCAATTCATTTTTTTTTTGTCGAAAATTACGACATTTAGTAAAGTCCCAGAATCACAAGACTAGGTGCATTAAACTGCCGCGGCCCATAGAGACCCTAAAGTTTCTGTCTGATAGCTCTTTCAGTAGCTTTTTCAGTAGCAAAAAGTGAATTTTCAGCACTAATTAAGGTTGCTGCTCGGTCTCCGAATTACCTATTGAACCAAAACTTGGGGTTTCGGCGTCGCCTCAGCTAGGACTACACATAATCTCAGAACTGGCACCGCAGCTAGAACGTAACTATGTGTTTTGCATTTTTTTAATGGTTGTTAAAAAAGGAGGCGCTGAAGGCGTGGTGAAATTCAGAAGGCGCTGTGAATTTTGGTCCGGCTCTGAAATATGTGATAGTTGGCTTCTAAACGAGTTGGACAAAGTGGGTTTGGTGTCAGTATCAGTTTGGTGTCAGAATGTTATCTTATTGACTGATGGACGCTGACTTGATGGCTGACTTTTGTCCATTTCCAATAAGTTTAAACAGTGATGAACCATCACCAAATGGACAGGCTGAAATCAACGTTGAAAGTGTTGGCAAATGGTCCCACAGTAGTCTCTAGGCCGTGCCAAGTTCAACGGGTGCCCCACTTGACCGTAGCTTACCCGGTCTGACTGTGCAAAAAGTAGGCCCAGAATGAAGCCTAATTAGTAGTTGTTTACATATGCTTTTGACATATTACGGCTCACCTGTACCTATACAGATATCAACATGAAAATATTGAATGGTCCCCTTCATATCCTAAAGGGGAAATGTGGACTTTACCATTGAATAGGGCTGTAATCCCAGAATGTGGAGGCTTAAATCATCACAGAAAGGGAAACAAATGGCATCACCATAGTCTCTAGGCCGTGCCGAGTGCAACGAGATGCTCCACTCTACAGTAGTTCGCTCAGTCTGTTGAGTTTAAGCTTCCTGGAGCAACCGGAAGTGGAATAATTACCCTAAAAGTGGTTTTGATTTCACTACCTACAGTTAGTGAAAAACACTGCATTCAATCCTCTGTAAATCAGTCAGTTTGTGATATATTGTCTGTCTTTCTTGGACTTTTTTATGGTTTCAACTGAATCGTTCATATGAAAAATATCCAAGATACTCATCTCACAACCATGAAGATACCATATCCCTCCAAAGAAATACATATATATATATATATATATATATATAACATTACATCAAATATGCCTGTGGCCCTTTACAAAAATAATAAGGAAACTTGATTGTTGGGTAAAGTAGAGCATAGGACTGGTGCACCACTACCTCTCTTAGCTCACCTCACCCACAAACCTGCAATCAGGCATTTTGCTGCTCTCCAAGATCCTCTCACCCACTGATCTTGTTGCGAGATCATCCTCACAATACAGTATTTGATCTCTTGAATACTTACTTGGAGACTCTGCTTCATGACTCTGCTTCATTTAGGCTTACCCAATGTGTTGAGTGTACTCCTATTCTAAAAAAAAAACATGTTTTACACATTTCCCATGAACAGCACAGGGTTAGGACTTGATGCCACCTGTGAAGTTTGACCAAAAGTATTGTGCTGATGCCTAGGAGTATTTTTTTTAGCAACTACCTAAGGACTTTTCTTATGAATAGAATGAGCATCATGCATCAACTCATGAAACTCGAAATGTACTGTATAGTGATGACCTTCCCCAGAGCCAGATATTGATTGCTCTGAGCCCTCTAAAGGCAAACCTTGTAACGTCATGGCCTGAGGCCTGACATGCTGACCACGCTGCTTGCATTAAGTGCGCAAACGTTGCAAAATAAATGTACACATACATGTTATTCAATCATTTTCATCCAAACTGCTCGCGTGCATCAATGAGCGTCTGCGTAGCCAGGTGCTACAATAGAACTTGGTTCTATTTTTGATGTTTGATGTGCTGCAAGTCCCGCTTCTCCCATCTTCTCATTGGTTTTTAGAAGCATATACCCACGTGGGTGATTGAAAGATGAACTCTGGTCCACACTCCAGACTGGATGGTGGTGGTAATGCACCTTAAAGTTGGTTGCCAACCGCCATATTAAGTCCAAAGAAGAAGAAGAAGCCTGAAGGAGGAGAGATTACTAGAAACTAATTAGGTTTACCCTTTTACCTGTGGATTCATTGTCGGAGTTGATGACCTTGTGCATTTCAGGTAAAATAACAGCCCAATATTTATATCCCAGGACAAATTAGCTAGCAACAGCAAGCTAGCTAGCTAAATTGCTGTGAATGTTTCATGTGTTTCTACCTGTCCCCAACTTAATGTAGTTGGTTCAGAGTTCGTTTTGATATTTCAAACTGTGTGTCCTGGTCGCGTCTGGTGTGGATGGACAAAATCAACATGCTTGCGATGGCCCCTGCGGAAGCAGGCGCGTGCCCGGTCTAGTCAGCCTGTGAGGC
This sequence comes from Salvelinus fontinalis, assembly GCF_029448725.1. Classification (NCBI taxonomy): domain Eukaryota; kingdom Metazoa; phylum Chordata; class Actinopteri; order Salmoniformes; family Salmonidae; genus Salvelinus; species Salvelinus fontinalis. The sequence goes on along the minus strand of NC_074690.1, from coordinate 43,658,334 downwards.
CCACATTTAGATCCTTAGACCAATAAAAGAGGCAATTTTAAAGTCATACACATGTTCAGACTCTGGGTCAAGGTTATATTTAGGATTGCACAATCTTGAGGGAACATACTTGGTGAAAACATACTTGCAAAACCTGCCAGCTTTCCTGCTACTTCTGCATTTGACCATCTAGCTATGGAATGCCATTTGGGTCTTTGCATGTCAAAAAAGATACACTTCAAATAACGCTATTTGATGGTCAAATAAGCTTGTTGGCCAATCAGGACCTGAATATAACTGCACATCACTTAATAATTTAACACTTTCATTATTTCTTTATGTAGTTATTACACATTGATTGCACATTGATTACACTATCACTCGTATTTCATATGTCACAGCGATTCAGAGATATGTATGCTATGATGCTGGTAAAGTTTTGTCTCGAGCACCTACTGCTGCTGCACTTGAACGTGCAGATACACTTCCCCATAATATAGAACGCCGTTTGAGTGTTTGCAAAGATACGTCAAATAACACTAGTTTATGAGTCAAATAAGCTTGACAAATAAGTTGACCAGTCAGGACCCGAATATGACTGTGTCACATTTTTATTTATTTATTTTACATTTATTTAACTAGGCAAGTCAGTTAAGAACAAATTCTTATTTTCAATGACGGCCTAGGAACAGTGGGTTAACTGCCTTAGCTAGCTAGCTCACTAGCTAGCTAAGTGTCATCATCTAAAATACCCCTAATTTATAAGACGGTTCTTATTTGATTAATGGTGGTCGGACCCACCTATGTGAAGCTAGCCACAATAAGGATTAGCCACAATAGTGGACTGCGTTTCGCCTTAAAAATAAAAGTATCTAATTGAAAGTAATGCAAATAGTTCCACAATAGAATAGATCATGTTAAACTAGGTTGGAAAGTTGTTATATAAATTCAACAAAAGACAATTAGTTAATTTAACAAAAATCTTTTGAAATCACACTGTGCAGGAATTAGACTTTAGAATTGCATTGGGGGCATGCTTATTTCACTGTACAGTGGTTCCTCTTTTAAAAGTTGCGTCATACTGCGGCACACCTTGCGTGCTGCCGCAGCATTCTGTGGCACGTCATTTAATTTTCAGACATTTTTTCTGTTACTGCAAGTTATTGCTAGTTTGACCACCAGAGGGCATCTTTGAGAAGCATTTGATAGTATTCCATATTGGCATTACCAGAGATTTTTTTGTTGTTGTTGTAATAACATAGTATATGGGATAAATGAATAAATTTGGATTAATTAATTTGATTAATATTATGGTGTTTCTATTCAGAGATAAATGAAATACGAAAAGTGAAACCTTTAGGAGAAATATGGCGATGTACAACATGACGGTCGGGAGTAGGCTACAGGAATTGGAGGATTCTGTAACAGTCCTGACCTGTTTTATGTTGTTTTTATGTGTTTATGGTCAGGGCATGTGTTTTGGGTGGGCAGTCTATGTTATCTGTTTCTATGTTGGTTTTGTTTGCCTGGTATGGCTCTTGATTAGAGGCAGGTGGTTTGCGTTTTCCTCTAATCAAGAGTCATATTTAGGTAGGGCATTCTCACTGTTTGTTTGTGGGTGATTGTCTCCTGTGATGTCTTTCGTCGTTGTCGATGTGTTTTTTCACTTTCGGAGCTGTTTGGCTGTTCGTGTGTTTTGATGTAACGTTCCTGTTCGTGAGTTTACGTTTGTCTATGTAAGTTTATGTTCAGGTTCCGTTCGTTACGTTTTGTTATTTTGTAAGTTTTGAAAGTGTTTTTGTTTTGTTTAGTCGACGTCTTATTTGTAATAAAGATGGCATATTTCCCTGACTCCGCATTTTGGTCAGAAGATCCTTCTCTCCTCACCTCATCTGAGGATGAGGAAAGCGACAGCCTAACAGAATCACCCACCAACAAACAGAGACCAAGCGGTATGGGAATGCTCGACGGAGCAACAGGAACTTCTGGACTTGGGAGGAGATCTTGAACGGTAGAGGACCTTGGGCTCAACCAGGGGAATATCGCCGTCCAAAGGAGGAATTGGAGGCAGCGAAGGCTGAGCGGCGCTGGTATGAGGAGGCAGCGCGACGACGCGGTTGGGAGCCGGTGAGTCAGACCAAGAAATTTCTTGGGGGGGGGCACACGAGGAGTGTGGTAAAGCCGGGTAGGATACCCGAGCCAACTCCCCGTGCTTACCGTGGAGGTAGAAGGCGTCGTACTGGTAAGACACCGTGTTACGCAGTAGAGCGCACGGTGTCCCCAGTACGCGTGCTTAGCCCAGTGCGGGCTATTCCACCTTGCCGCACTGGGAGGGCTAGGTTGGGCATCGAGCCGAGTGCCATGAAGCCGGCCCAACGTAGCTGGTCTCCAGTACGTCTCCTCGGGCCGGTGTACATGGCACCAGCCTTACAGGTGGTGTCCCCGGTTCGCCTGCATAGCCCAGTGCGGGCTATTCCACCTCGCCGCACTGGCAGGGCTACGGGGTCCATTCAACCTGGTAAGGTTGGGGAGGCTCGGTGCTCAAGAGCACGAGTCCTCCTTCACGGTCCGGTAGACCCGGTGCCACCTCCATGTACCAGTCCTCCGGTGGCAGCCCCCCGTACCAGGCTGTCTCTCCGGGTTCTCTCTCCTGCTGTTTCCTCCTCTCCAGCGCAGCCGGTGCCTAGACCACGCACCAGGCTGTCTCTCCTTCTCCTCCCTACAGAGCTATCTGTCTCCCCAGCGCCGTCTGAGCCATCCGTCTCCCCAGCGCCATCTGAGCCATCCGTCTCCCCAGCGCCATCTGAGCCATCCGTCTCCCCAGCGCCATCTGAGCCATCCGTCTCCCCAGCGCCATCTGAGCCATCCGTCTCCCCAGCGCCATCTGAGCCATCCGTCTCCCCAGCGCCATCTGAGCCATCCGTCTCCCCAGCGCCGTCTGAGCCATCCGTCTGCCATGAGCCTGCAAAGCCGCCCGTCTGCCATGAGCCTGCAAAGCCGCCCGTCTGCCATGAGCCTACAGAGCCGCCCGCCAGACAGGAGCCGCTAGAGCCGTCAGCCAGACAGGAGCCGCTAGAGCCGCCAGCCAGACAGGATCTGCCAGAGCCGCCAACCAGACAGGATCTGCCAGAGCCGCCAACCAGACAGGATCTGCCAGAGCCGCCAACCAGACAGGATCTGCCAGAGCCGCTAACCAGACAGGATCTGCCAGAGCCGCCAACCAGACAGGATCTGCTAGAGCCGCCAGCGAGCCATGAGCAGCCAGAGCCGTCAGAGAGCCATGAGCAGCCAGAGCCGTCAGAGAGCCATGAGCAGCCAGAGCCGTCAGAGAGCCATGAGCAGCCAGAGCCGTCAGAGAGCCATGAGCAGCCAGAGCCGTCAGCCTGCCATGAGCAGCCAGAGCCGTCAGCCTGCCATGAGCGTCGAGAGCCGTCAGCCTGCCATGAGCGTCGAGAGCCGTCAGCCTGCCATGAGCGTCGAGAGCCGTCAGCCTGCCATGAGCGTCGAGAGCCGTCAGCCTGCCATGAGCGTAGAGAGCCGTCAGCCTGCATGGACCTGCCAGAGCCGTCCAGCCAGGACCTGCCAGAGCCGTCCAAACAGGACCTGCCAGAGTCCTTCAGCCGGGATCTGCCCCTTGTCCCGGTGCTGCCCCTTGTCCCGGTGCTGCCCCTTGTCCCGGTGCTGCCCCTTGTCCCGGTGCTGCCCCTTGTCCCGGTGCTGCCCCTTGTCCCGGTGCTGCCCCTTGTCCCGGTGCTGCCCCTTGTCCCGGTGCTGTCCCTTGTCCCGGTGCTGTCCCTTATTCCGGTGCTGCCCCTTGTTCCGGTGCTGCCCCTTGTCCCGGTGCTACCCCTTGTCCCAGTGCTGCCCATTGTCCCGGTGCTGCCCCTTGTTCCTGTGCTGGCCGTTTATTTAGGGGAGGGTAGTGTTAGGGTGGTCATTAGAAGGGGTAGACAGAAGAGGGGAGTGACTATGATGGTATGGGGACAGCGTCCTGAGCCGGAACCACCACCGTGGTCAACTGCCCACCCGGACCCTCCCCTGGACTTTGTGCTGGTGCGCCCGGCGTGCGCACCTTGAGGGGGGGGTACTGTAACAGTCCTGACCTGTTTTATGTTGTTTTTATGTGTTTATGGTCAGGGCATGTGTTTTGGGTGGGCAGTCTATGTTATCTGTTTCTATGTTGGTTTTGTTTGCCTGGTATGGCTCTTGATTAGAGGCAGGTGGTTTGCGTTTTCCTCTAATCAAGAGTCATATTTAGGTAGGGCATTCTCACTGTTTGTTTGTGGGTGATTGTCTCCTGTGATGTCTTTCGTCGTTGTCGATGTGTTTTTTCACTTTCGGAGCTGTTTGGCTGTTCGTGTGTTTTGATGTAACGTTCCTGTTCGTGAGTTTACGTTTGTCTATGTAAGTTTATGTTCAGGTTCCGTTCGTTACGTTTTGTTATTTTGTAAGTTTTGAAAGTGTTTTTGTTTTGTTTAGTCGACGTCTTATTTGTAATAAAGATGGCATATTTCCCTGACTCCGCATTTTGGTCAGAAGATCCTTCTCTCCTCACCTCATCTGAGGATGAGGAAAGCGACAGCCTTAACAGATTCTAAATGGTTTGCCTTCATTAGACAACTTTGTTCCAATATTTCTGTAAATCAGTGATATTTATTCCCATAGTAATTCTTTATGGATCCATAACTAAATCAATATCTGCATTTTGAAAGAGTCCCATGTTAACTACAGTATGTATTGTAGACTGCATAGTAGCCTAATAAACAGATAAACACATTTCATAATAAAATAATTCAAAAAAATACTCTTTCAAAATGCAGATGTTGATTTAGTTGATTTAGCGCCTTTTCAGCGCGTGAGTCAATGACTATTCAAGCCATTGACTCACTGATGAATGAAGATGATGAGCGATCAGCAAAGGCAATCTGTAATCTGCGGGCATCACGGCTCGGTAAGTAATGTTTTATATATATAATATTTTTTTAATTCTCAGAACATTAACCATGTGTGTTCGCTTGTTTTGTACTGTTCTGTAGTTTCAACCCAATGATTCGTCTAACAAACAAAGAGCTTTGCGTCCTGCAGGCCCAGGCATGGATCAAAGCTGGCGAGACATTCAATAACGTCATCTTCACAGACGAATCAACCGTGGCCCTTGAGCAATTTGCTCAAAATTGCTACAGAAAAAAAGAAAGAAGATCAAGAAGATTAATGAAAGCATAAAGATGTTGATGAAAAAATGCTGTTTTGAGTTAGAAATGTAACACTTTAAGAGTACTTAAGCATCGAATACATGGCAAGTTGAGGGATTTTCACAACAGTAGCCGGGCTATAAAAAGTCTATTGTCCTGCTAATAGGAATCATTTGCATGATGGGCTACATTCTTTATTGTAACCACAATGTCATACATAATTTGTATCTACTTTTCCAATTACTTTTAGAGTTTGGGAATTACAAATGTGAGCTTTCTTTTTAGTTACATTGTTTTAGTTTGAACGTGCAGACTTTTTTCCTTTAAATTATTGTTTTATGTAGGATTCTACATTTTTGAGTTGCAATTGTAAGTTGGCCTAATAAATCCTACTTCTTAGGCTGTTAAGCCTCATAGCCTATCTCAGCCAATTAAGTTATTTTATATAGGTCTAGGCTCCGAAGAAATAGACTCCAGTTAAGTCCTCTTGTTGTTTGTAAAGTCAAATTAAAAAGGCCCTCGCACATCTGAGCTATCTTTTTTGCAGGTGCATGGCAACAGCCGGATAAGATGAGGAAAGAGATGAAGGAACCCGCACATTGCTCTTGATCGTATCACTTAAGCCTTACATATCGGCCTCACGGCCTTTGTCAGAGCTTTTGTGAGTTTTTTTAATTAGCACCCTTATGTAGACCTAGTCACAGCCACATCCGTTCCACGCATCGAAAGAGGTTGGAGGTGAAGGAAAAACAAATAAGTGCTACCAAATATAACAATATGCATTTCATAAATATTCAAATAAAGTGTGTACATAAAATGTATGAAACATGTCTGTAAAACCACAATGAGGACATGACCTACCAAACAAGTTTTCATGAATCATTGGGTACAGTGTACAAAAAACATCATAGTAATCTGAAATAGGGGCATAATTCATGTTCAAATTTACAACATAACATACATAGGCATTTTATAATTAAGACCTTTAGGAAATTCGAACCCTGCTTGCTATAATGAATGAGTTTAATACACCTGGTATTGGATACGGCTGATAAAAAAACTTGCTAATGTGGAAGGACCACCAGAGGGCAGGCTGGGCTCACGGATGGTAGCCCAACAAGGCATGGGAGACAAGTGAACCAGAGGCAATTAAGCACAGCTGACACTACTAATGAGATATTCTCCTTCCCCTATAAGAGAGAGTATGGAACCAGCAAGAGGGGGAACTATCTCTGGAAGATGGCCACCGAGACAGAGGAGCTATCTAGGAAGAACCATTAAGACGGTGACAATGTCGTGACTTTTTGTTGTAATTTAAAGACAATCGTATTGTGTTCCTGTTTTGCTCTGGAGAAGAAGATATATGTTTTATTCCTTTGGAGAGTTTCATTGATTCTGTTGGAGTGTTTGTGTTGTCCAAATGCCCTCAATATAGAACTTTGTTCAATCAAGAAAACCTACTCCTGACTCGTTTGTTCCACCTTCCCGCTTTAGAGTGACGCCCAATTACTTGGTCCGCTCACATTGGTGGAGAATGTGGGCATTAGGTGGACGAGTGACACAAGGATAAGTGAGTAAATCAAGATTCTTCCAGTAGACCAGGAGGAACCATTCAAGTACGATGGATAACGCCCTACTACAACAATTGATCACGGCACAGCATACAACCATAGAACTCCTGCAACAACAGCTGAGCCGGCGAGAAGAACCTAGAGTTAAGCCAAGAGCGGCTGCTCACGCCATCTTACCTCGTCTCTCCAAGGAGGATGATATTGAGGCCTTCCTCATGACCTTCGAAAGGACGGCCACCTTGGAAGAGTGGCCGCCCACAGAATGGGCGAGCGCATTAGCCCCTCTTTTGACCGGGGTGGCTCAGGAAGCCTATTTTGACCTGGACGCCCGCGAAGCTGCAGACTATGGGCGACTAAAAACCGAGATCCTATCCCGGTACCAGCTGACTGCCAGAGATAGGGCCGTAAAGTTCCATCAATGGACCTACACAGCTGACAAACCCGTCCGTTCCCAGATTTTTGCATTAATACGACTGACGAAACAGTGGCTAGAACCTGAAAAGGGAGTAGGACAGGTGATAGAGACTCTTGTAGTGGACAAGATATTGAGGGAATTACCCAGTGACTTAAAAAGGGTTGTGGGGCAAGCCAACCCGTTGTCAGCCGACGACATAGCACAGGCGGTGGAAACATATCGGTCTACAGGGGAGTTGTTAAGAAGTGACAAGGAGGAACGGAAGGATTCTTCCGATCCCGTACCCCGACTCACGCCGGCGCGTCCGCCACCGAAACTTCCAAACCCCCTCCGGAGGTGGGAGAAATCATCCCCCACACAGCAGGGTCGGTGTTATAAATGTCAGTCTCCCAACCATTATGCCCCACAATGTCCTAGCAAGGACGAGCCCATGGTCACAGAGTCATCACTGCCCACCCCCACACCTCTCGGTTTGAGGGGGCAGGGTCAACACTGTTGGTTAGCAGAAATAGCTCCAGCCCCAGAGATTCCAGTTCAAGTCGAAGGACAAGATGTGGTAGCCATTCTCGACTCGGGAAGTATGGTTACGTTAGTAGAGGAGCGGCTGGTGACCTCCGCAACACTGCTACCAGACAAAGTAGCCGTATCCTGTATCCATGGAGACACCCACTATTACCCCACTGTGAATCTGCCGATTCTCACTCCAAAAGGAAGGTGTACAGTCAGGGCAGGGAAAGTGCCCCAGCTGAAGGTACCATTATTGATCGGGAGAGACTGTCCCTTATATAAGGAGCTTCGGCAGATGACGTTATGCGTGGAAAGAAGGGGGACAGGAAAGAAGAGAAAATCCAAGCCCGAGGTAGTAGTCCTACAAGGAGACGTAGCTACGTCCTCGTCCTCTGCAGCAGAGGAAGAAATAGCAACCCAAAGTTTACGACAGATATTCCAGGAAACCACCGATGAAGACACTTGTGAAGGGTTATACACTACACAGGAAGGAAGGAGCAACCAGACGCTAAGGGATATATTTGAAGCTCCATCCGAGGAGGGAACCTGGAAGGGGTTCTCATCGGTCACCCCTGAGGGGGATGGGGAACATCCTCCACATCCCTCTACCGAGGTTGATCTGCCCCAGGAATTAAAGGGACAGTTCGGCACCTCGCAGCATAGAGACCCAGACCTAAGGGAGGCCATGAGGAAGGTGAAGGTGATCGACGGGAGGAACGTCGACGGATCAGGTGAGCCCCCTCTTCCTTACTATGCAATCAGGCGGGGTCTCTTATACTGGGTCGTACGACGAAGGGGGGAAAACCTGGAATTACTAATGGTGCCTAGACCATACAGGGATACAGTTCTACAGTTAGCCCATTCCCACGTCCTAGGAGGACACCTGGCACGAGACAAGACTATTGACAGAATCATGCAGAGATTCTATTGGCCCCGGGTCACCCGGGATGTGGCCAGGTATTGTAGGACGTGTGATCAATGTCAACGTACAGCTCCACGGCCACACCTGCGTAACCCTTTGATTCCTCTCCCCATCATAGAGACTCCCTTTGAACGCATAGCTATGGACCTCGTAGGACCCCTCCCAAAATCCGCCAGAGGACACGAGTACATCCTAGTGGTCATAGATTACGCTACCAAGTTCCCGGAGGCCATACCCCTGCGTAACATGTCGTCAAAGGGAATTGCCAAGGAATTATTCATGATGTTCTCTCGGGTGGGCCTCCCCAAGACGATCTTAACTGATCAGGGAACCCCATTCATGTCGCGGTTGATGAAGGACTTGTGTCGGTTGTATCAGGTTCAACAGATACGTACAAGCATATTCCACCCTCAAACAGACGGGTTGTGTGAACGCTTGAACAAAACGATTAAAAGCATGTTGAGAAGAGTGGTGTCCCGAGACGGGAAAAACTGGGACATGCTTCTCCCACACTTAATGTTTGCCCTGCGAGAAGTACCCCAAGCATCCACTGGATTCTCTCCGTTTGAATTGCTCTATGGCAGACCCTGTCGAGGGATCCTCGATTTAGCCAAGGAGACCTGGGAGACCCAACCATGCCCCTTTCGATCCACAATAGAACATATTACCCTGATGAGAGACCGCCTGTCAGCAGTGTGGCCCATAGTCAAGGAGCATATGGAGAAGGCACAAAGGACCCAAGGCCGGGCCTATGATAAGTCCGCGACCCCCCGTGAGTTCACCGTGGGAGAGAAAGTGATGGTGCTCGTGCCCACGGCCGAACATCGCTTGCTGGCACAGTGGAGGGGACCCTACGAGGTAATGAAAAGGGTCTCACCGGTCAATTACCTCATCAAGCAACCTGATAGAAGGAAGAAGGTCCAACTCCATCACATAAACCTGTTAAAGCCGTACCATGGAAGAGAGGAGGAGGTGGCTTTGATGGCTATGGAGGGAAAAGGAAAAGAGGAGGCTCTACCACCGGTGCGCCGTGGTCAAACTCTCCTGCCGGAGCAGTCAAGACAGCTAGACAAGCTGATTATGAACTTCGGTCGAATATTCTCTCCATTCCCAGGACAAACAGATGTCCTGTTCCACCATATCCACACTGAACCCGGCCAGAAGGTGCATATCCGCCCTTACAGGATTCCTGAGGCTCGCCGAGTCATCGCTAAGAACGAGGTAAGGGAGATGTTGAGGATGGGTGTGATCGAGCCATCGACGAGTGAGTGGTCCAGTCCCATAGTCCTGGTCCCCAAATCCGATGGTAGTATGAGACTCTGCAACGATTTTAGGGCCGTGAATGCCATCTCTACATTCGATGCGTATCCCATGCCCCGCGTGGATGAACTCTTGGAGCGCTTAGGAAAGGCCAAGTTCATCACCACCCTGGATTTGACGAAGGGATACTGGCAAGTGCCGGTGGCTCCGGAGGATCGCCCAAAGACTGCCTTCGCCACACCAGAGGGGCTTTTCCAGTATGTGAGGATGCCCTTCGGACTGCATGGTGCCGCTGCAACTTTCCAACGCCTCATGGATGCCATTCTACGGCCCCATCAAGAGTATGCAGCGGCGTACATAGACGATGTGGTTATCCACAGCGAGGACTGGGATAGTCACCTCCTGCGATTACGGGCGGTGCTCGTGAGTTTGGAAGCCACAGGGTTGACGGCCAATCCAAATAAATGCTGCCTGGGTCTGTCCGAAGCGGAATACCTGGGGTACACCGTGGGGAATGGGAAAATACGGCCACAGGCAGAGAAGACCAGGGCAATTCGAGACTGGCCGCGACCCCGGACCAAGCGGGACGTTCGGGCCTTCTTAGGGATAACGGGATATTATCGCCGTTTTATCCCGGGATATGCAACCATTGCCAATCCCCTCACAAACCTCATCAAGAAAAACTTGCCAAACCAGGTAGAGTGGAACGACGAGACGGAAGAGGCCTTTCAATCGCTAAAAGATGGCCTGTGTTCTGATCCCGTCCTACAGGCTCCGGACTTCTCACAAGAGTTCATTGTGCAGGTCGACGCCTCGGATACAGGGCTCGGGGCCGTACTAGCTCAGGGTAAAGGCGAAGCAGAGAAGCCGATTCTCTTCATAAGTAGGAAGCTCAGCGATCGGGAACAGAGGTATGCTACCGTAGAGAAAGAGGCCTTAGCCATTAAGTGGGCCCTCGATTATCTCCGGTACTACCTACTGGGTCGGAGGTTTGCTTTAGTTACGGACCATGCGCCCCTCACGTGGATGGCTGGTAAGAGGAACAATAACAACAGAATAGCCAGATGGTTTTTGTCTTTACAGCCGTTCTCTTTCCATGTCATCCACAGGGCCGGATCGAGGAACGGGAATGCAGACGCGCTGTCCCGACGCGACCAAGACGGTGCGTCTGGCGCCCGACCCTCCGGTTCGGTCCTGAGGGGGAAGGTATGTGGAAGGACCACCAGAGGGCAGGCTGGGCTCACGGATGGTAGCCCAACAAGGCATGGGAGACAAGTGAACCAGAGGCAATTAAGCACAGCTGACACTACTAATGAGATATTCTCCTTCCCCTATAAGAGAGAGTATGGAACCAGCAAGAGTGGGAACTATCTCTGGAAGATGGCCACCGAGACAGAGGAGCTATCTAGGAAGAACCATTAAGACGGTGACAATGTCGTGACTTTTTGTTGTAATTTAAAGACAATCGTATTGTGTTCCTGTTTTGCTCTGGAGAAGAAGATATATGTTTTATTCCTTTGGAGAGTTTCATTGATTCTGTTGGAGTGTTTGTGTTGTCCAAATGCCCTCAATATAGAACTTTGTTCAATCAAGAAAACCTACTCCTGACTCGTTTGTTCCACCTTCCCGCTTTAGAGTGACGCCCAATTACTTGGTCCGCTCACACTAAATAGCGATTTTCGTAAATTAAATTAAGCTTATGTCGACGGAAGAATGTTTATAGAGCTGTTCTCTTCCGAATAAACCCTTAAAGACCTGGTAATCTTTTATATAAATAGCAGTCAATTATTAATCGTCACCTTATTCAGTCTCATCTGAACATTGTAAAATTCTTGGTTATCTTCACGAACCCTGGCTAACAAGTTGAATCAGCAATACAATTTTTTTTAAATTATTTATTTACTAAATAATCACAAAGAATTACATATACACAGGATGGATCATACATTGATGACTAATTATGTCATACAAGAAAACGTCCCTAGCGGACAGAACCGATATGACGGCTGGTTACACAAAGAAAGGGGGTTAGTTTTGAATGAAAGCGCTAGAAGACTGAGGAACAAATAATTTGGTCTCTATCGGACCTTATGAAGCTATGCTATCGTATATACAGAATCTTATGCATTCTAAATAACCGGCCATTTGGAAAAGGAAAATGAAAGAAATATTTACTCTGAGCTGCGCTTCGATAGATTGGTCGTAGATGGAAAGCTGGGTTGCCCAGCAGAGATCTCTCTTGTCCTTTGAAGAATATGTCTTGTGGTAGAACGGATACATTGTAGTACCCTGTCTTTCTGACCCAAACAAGGGCACCCAAACAAGGGCACTGCGTTCATCCACCTCTGGCCTGCTCGCCTCCCTACCACTGAGGAAGTACAGTTCCCGCTCAGCCCAGTCAAAACTGTTCGCTGCTCTGGCACCCCAATGGTGGAACAAACTCCCTCACGACGCCAGGACAGCGGAGTCAATCACCACCTTCCGGAGACACCTGAAACCCCACCTCTTCAAGGAATACCTAGGATAAAGCAATCCTTCTGCCCCCCCCCCCCCCCCCCCCCCAAAAAGATTTAGATGCACTATTGTAAAGTGGCTGTTCCACTGGATGTCATTAGGTGAATGCACCAATTTGTAAGTCGCTCTGGATAAGAGCGTCTGCTAAATGACTTAAATGTAATGTAAATGTGAAGATTGTCCGTTCTTTCCTAGCCCACGTTTACAGCTGCTGCTGCTAACTCGGCGTCTAGGATGTATCACTTCTTTAGTGAATAAGAGTTCAAAGTTCATACCAAGTTGCCATACTATAAGCTCATGCTATATTCTGGCTGGTATAGTCGAAATTCATCCTTCCAGCGTGTCGATCGTCACCTCCATGTTGAAATTCGCCCTTCTAAACGTATGGACATCAGTCCTCACATCAGCGGGACACAATGTTAATTTCGTTAGGTTGTAGTCGTTCAACCATTCGCAACAGAGCTCACGCTGAGGTTGGCTTAGTTCTGTAGTCGATATTAGCCCTTTTAAACGTATGGACAGCAGTCCTCACGTCATCGGGAACACAAGGTTGACTTTTCGTCAACGGGCTTTTGTAGTGGTGGAGAGAAGGGCGTGATTCATAGTTCAAAACCAATGTCTGTTCACTTGGGTGGGGCCACTGAGTGAGCAGAGTTTACTTCAATGAAAACAATTCTCTCATTTAGAAGCTAAAATTACATTACATTTTTTCACAAATAGTTTCATATTTAAACATTGAAAATGCACAACAATTCCATGTGAATCTGATAACTAGAATGTGTAGACTTTCCAAGATACAGTTTATGTCATCCTATCATCAGTAATAATGTCTCAGACGACAACTGATCTGACATCATATTCTTTAAGTACCAATGGATATTTTCAACTGGTTGGATTACCGAAATATGGTTCCGTTCCCCACCCTTTTGATGTTACCAGACTCTCTCTATGTTAACAAAGGGCTTTCCAAGAGTCAAATCTGTAGTGTAGAGAGAGGAAAGGGGGAAAGGTATTTATGGGGGTCATAAACCTCACCAACAGGGCAACGTCATGACACTTATAAGAAATCCCCTATGCCCTCCGCCGAACCATCAAACAGGCAAAGCATCAATACAGGTGTCATGTTGGTATAAAGAGATCGGGATACAAGCGCAGGAATGCGTAATAGTTTTTTTTATTTCACCCAAATTACAGCGCGCCGTGTGAAGGCATGGGGACGAAGACCAAACAAACACGTATGCAAAACATAGGGTTAAAACCCAAACAAAAGAGCAAGGAGTACCTCGAATATATAACACCAACGTACAATGATTATCACACGGGACGAGACCGGTAATCATCTGCACAATATACGTGGCACGAAAGCCAAAACAACATAGCACAGGTATTCACACAAACCAACAACATTGGAACAATAATAGACAGGACGATGGTAATCAAAGGGCACACTCATACAATTACTAATCAAAGGGAATGGGGACCAGGTGTGTGTAATGACAGTTCCGTGACAACAGGACTAAGATTGAATCATACTACCATGGCTCCGACGCTCGTCAGATGTGGCAGGGCTTACAAACTATTACAGACTACAAAGGGAAGCACAGCCACGAGCTGCTCAGTGACAAGAAACCACCAGACGAGCTAAATTGCTACTATGCTCGCCTCGAGGCAAGTAACAGTGGAATATTCATGAGAGCACCAGCAGTTCCAGACGACTATGTGATCACGCTCTCCGTAGCCGATGTGAGTAAGACCTTTAAACAGGTCAACATTCACAAGGCCACAGGGCCAGATGGATTACCAGGACGTGTGTTCCGGGCATGTGACCAATTGACAAGTCTTCCCTGACATTTTCAACCTGTCCCTGACTAAGTCTGTAATACCAACATGTTTCAAGCAGACCACGATAGTCCCTGTGCCCAAGAACACTAAGGTAACCTGCCTAAATGACTACCAACCAGTAGCACTCACGTCTGTAGCGATGAAGTGCTTTGAAAGGCTGGTCATGGCTCACATCTACAACATTATCCCAGAAACCCTAGACCCACTCCAATTTGCATACCGCCCTAACAGATCCACAGATGATGCAATCTCTATTGCACTCCACACTGCCCTTTCCCATCTGGATAAAAGGAAGACCTATGTGAGAATGCAATTCATTGACTACAGCTCAGTGCCCTCAAATCTCACCACTGAGCTAAGGACCTTGGGACTAAACACCTCCCTCTGCAACTGGATCCTGGACTACCTGACGGGCCGCCAACAGGTGGTAAGGGTAGGGAACAACACATCTGCCACACTGATCTTCAACACGGGGGCCCCTCAGGGGTGCGTGCTGTCCCCTCCTGTACTCCGTGTTCACTCATGACTGCATGGCCAGGCACGACTCCAACACCATCATCAAGTTTGCCGATGACACAACAGTGGTAGGCCTGATCACCGACAACGATGAGACAGCCTATAGAGAGGAGGTGAGAGACCTGGTCGTGTGGTGCCAGGACAACAACTTCTCCCTCAACGTGATCAAGACAAAGGAGATGATTGTGGACTACAGGAAAAGGAGGACTGAGGACTGAGCACGCCCCCATTCTCATCGACCGGGCTGTAGTGGAACTGGCTTCAAGTTCCTTGGTGTCCACATCACCAACAAACTATCATGGTCCAAACGCACTAAGACAGTCGTGAAGAGGGCAAGACAAAGCCTGTTCCCCCTCAGGAGACTGAAAATATTTGGCATGGGTCCTCAGATCCTCAAAAGGTTCTATAGCTGCACCATCGAGAGCATCCTGACCTGTTACATCACTGCCTGGTATGGCAACTGCTCAGTCTTTGACCGCAAGGCACTACAGAGGGTTGTACCTACAGCCCAATACATCACTGGGGCCAAGCTTCCTGCCATCCAGGACCTCTATATCAGGTTGTGTCAATACTCCAGCCACCCTAGTCATAGACCACATATGTCAGAGTCAAGGCCCGCGGGCCACATCCGGCCCGCGAGAAGGTTTTTTACGGCCCCTGGGATGATCTTGATTTATTATTAGAACCGGCCCGCAGACCGCAGCAAGCCGGCAGCCCGCAGATCTTTTACACGCACCAATACTACATTTCCCACAATGCAACGGTGACGCACCGAGCAGTAGGCTGCTTCATTTCAATATTTATTGGCACAGCAGTCGTCAGCATCACAGTAAAATTAACTTTCAGATACCCATCAAAAATGGCAAAACGGAAGGTGGACACTGAGAACCGGGGGTTTCAAACAAGGTGGGAGTCGGAGTATATGTTCACGGAGGTAGCTGGAAAACCTGTGTGTCTTCTGTGTGGAGAAAGTGTGGCGGTACTGAAAGAGTATAATCTGAGACGACATTATGAAACGAAACACGCGGACAAAAACAAGAATATGGACATGGAACAAAGGCTACAAAAGGCAGAGGAATTAAAACGAGGCCTCAAATCTCGACAGGCTCTGTTCAAAAAAGCCAAATCACAAGGCCAGGCTGCTGTCAAGGCCAGTTTTATTTTGGCAGAAGAGATCGCTAAATCAGCCCGGCCATTTACGGAGGGGGATTTCATCAAAAACTGCATGATTAAAGTTTGTGACGAAGTTTGCCCAGAAAAAAGGCAACTCTTTTTAAATGTGAGTCTGAGCAGAAACACCATTGCCGAGAGAGTAGACCAGTTGTCCATCAATCTAAAAGAGCAGCTTGTGAAAAAGGGAAAAGATTTCATTGCATATTCCTTGGCTGTGGATGAGAGCACCGACATTTCTGACATTGCCCAGTTGTCAATTTTCATCCGCGGAGTGGACTCCAGCCTAAGCGTGACAGAGGAGTTTTTGGCTTTACGTCCTATGCATGGCACAACTACGGGGCATGATTTGTATGAAGAGGTGTCAAGATGTGTAAATGAGATGGAGCTGCCTTGGGAAAAACTCGTGGGTTTGACAACCGACGGAGCACCTGCGATGTGTGGACACAGGAGCGGACTGGTGGCGAAGATACGGGAAAAGATGCAAGAGGAAAACGCGACAGGTGAGCTGACAGCTTATCATTGTATCATACACCAGGAAGCGTTGTGCGGTAAAGCCTTGAAAATGGAGCATGTAATGAGCATCATCACGCGCACAGTTAACTTTATCACAGCCAAAGGTTTGAATCACCGCCAGTTCAAGGCATTTCTGACGGAGTTAGAAACGGAGCATGGTGATTTGCCTTATCACACAGAGGTGCGATGGCTAAGCCAGGGAAAGGTGCTTCAAAGATGTTTCGAGCTTCGTGAGGAGATTTGTCTGTTCTTGGACAGCAAAGGGAAAGACACAACACAACTCCGAGACGAAATGTTTCTGTGTGAAATGGCTTTTCTGTGTGACATTACGAGTCATCTGAATGCAATGAACTTGCAGCTGCAGGGTCGGGATCATGTCATCTCTGATATGTACAGTACAGTGAAGGCATTTAAAACCAAACTGACTCTGTGGGAGACGCAGATGCGGAAAGAAAATTTGCGCCACTTTCCCAGCTGCCAGACCATGAAAGAGAAGCTCTCTACCAGTGCGTTCCCGAGCGCACAGTTGGCTGATAAAATAGGTATGCTTGCCGCTGACTTTCGACGCCGATTTGCTGACTTTGAAGCACAAAAAAGCAGGTTGGAACTGCTCGGTAACCCATTTGCTGTTGACGTGGAAAGCTCACCACCAAACCTCCAAATGGAGTTGATTGACCTCCAATGCAATGATGCACTGAGGGCAAAATATGCGGCAGTGGGTGCTGCGGAGTTCGCCCGTTTCCTCCCCGACACAATGCCCCAGCTGCGCATCCAGGCTGCTCAAACGTTGTCTATGTTTGGCAGCACATACCTGTGTGAACAACTGTTTTCTTTGATGAACCTGAACAAAACATCACACAGAAGTCGACTTACTGCTGAACACCTCCACTCAATTCTGAGGATTTCCTCAGCTCAGAGCCTTACCCCGAACATTGATGAACTTGTGGAAAAGATGGGACACCACCAAGTATCACCCTCAACCTCAAACAAGTGAACATTACTGTGCAATCACATATTTAGAGTTTTTACTCAGTTCAAGTTTAAAAGTTAAAGTTTAATATTTGTTTTCACTGCATGTTACTTCTCCTTAAACAAAGTGTTGTTTTTGATTAATAGATTTTTGCACTTTATTTTATTGTATTTCAATCCAATTATATTTTAAAAATATTTCAGTTGAGTGGATGATAGAAAATTGCTATTATTTTTTTTTTCTTTGAAGTAAATTTAGCCCACTTTTGCTAAAATAGAAAATATAGGCTACTGATGGTGCCTTGAATACCGGTTTCTTTCATTTAATGTTCATGTTATGGGGATTTTTATATAAAGGAAATTTGTCTTTTGTGTCTGTTGAAAATTAAAGATTACTGACAGAGCCATAAGAAAATATTGCTTTATTTATCTGATCATATTGGAATATATTTGTTAGGTTTTCAGTAGGTTCAATTAGGTTCACTAGACTATATGCGTCATTTAAAAATTTTTCAATGAACATTCGAACAGTCCGGCCCTCGGCTTGTAGCTAAATTTTTTATTTGGCCCTCCGTCCATTTGACTTTGACACCCCTGTCATAGACTGTTCTCTCTGCTACCGCACAGCAAGCGGTACCGGAGCGCCAAGTCTCGGTCCAATATGCTTCTTAAAACTTGTTAGGGCTAGGGCCTAGTTTCCTTAATTTCCGCCTGACTGATCTGCCCAAAGTAAACTGCCTGTTACTCAGTCCCAGAAGCCAGGATATGCATATAATTGGTAGTATTGGATACAAAACACTCTGAAGTTTCTACAACTGTGAAAATAATGTCTGAGACTATAACATAATTGATATGGCAGGCAAGAATCCAAAGGAAATCCGACCACAATGTTGTTTTCTTCAGCTCCCAGGCTCTTATTATGGAAATCTTTTGCTTATATATGTCTCTGTCACCCAAATTGCAATTCCCATGGCTTCCACTAGATGTAAACAGTCTTATTCAAGGTTTCAGGCTTCTTTTTTGAAAAACGAACAAGTATTTGGAGTTTTTGTTGTAGGACCACCTGAAGCAAATCAGTCTTTCGGCACGCGCTAACGAATTTTCCTTTCCTATTGAACATAGTACTTTCCGTGTGAAATATTATAGTTTATTTACATTTTAGACTACCTGAGGATTGAATAGACATGTCGTTTGACTTGTCTATTCACTTGTCTATTGATTCATAAACAGTTTATAATAGCAATAAGGCACCTTAGGGTTTGTGATGTATGGCCAATATACCACGGCTTAGGGCTGTGTCCAGGCACTCCGCGTTGCGTCATACAGAAGAACAGCCCTTAGCCGTGGTATATTGACCATATACCACACCCCCTTGGGCCTTATTGCTTAAATATACCACGGCTGTCAGCCAATCAGCATTCAGTGCTCGAACCACCCAGTTTATAATATCATTTTGCAGTGGTGGAAAAGGTAACCAACTATCAGAGTTGAGTAAAAGTAAAGATACCTTAATAAAAAATGACTAAAGTAAAGGTCACCCTGTAAAATTCTACTTGAGTAAAAGTTTGGTAAAAGTATTAATAAAAGTATTTGGTTTAAAATATACTTAAGTATCAAAAGTAAAAGTATAAATAATAAAACAATTCTTATATTAAGCGAACCAGATGGCACAATTTTATAGTTTTTTATTTTATTTAAGGAAAGTCATGGGCACACTCCAACATTCAGACATAATTTACAAACGAAGCATGTGTGTTTAGTGAGTCCGTAGTAGGGATGACCAGGGATGTTCGGTTGATAAGTGCGTGCATTTGACCATTTTCCTGTCCTGCTAAGCGTCCTTGACACTTTTGGGTGTCAAGGAAAATGTATGGAGTAAAAAGTACAATATTTTCTTAAGGAATGTAGTGAAGAAGTAAAAGTAGTCAAAAATATAAATAGCAAAGTAGAGTACAGATAACCCAAAAAACGACTTAAGTTGTACTTTAAAGTATTTTTACTTAAGTACTTTACACCGCTGTAATTTTGTTATTTGACGTGTCTGTTTTGACACGCAAATACCCAAACAGCGTTCCATTTCTAGCCACCTATTGCCACACTCAAGATGGCGTCTTTTTCATTCCACTTTCGACTGCGAGGCGCCTCGCAAGTGTCAAAGTTGTGTTGACAGTAGCTGCAGGAGCTGTCAGGGTGAGGTAGGTAACATACCAGAACTGAATGGAGTAGTTATCTCGTTATAATTCTTGAAAACCAACCCACCACATTCATTATAACACTGTAAACAGTATAAACCTCCAACGAAGCCATGACAGAGGACCCGAGTGCTCAAACTTGGTCCATCAACAAGGACGATTATGTGCTCAACGAGGTGATTGGTGAGTATGCGCTAGACACCTAGCTAGCATGCTAACGTCATAGCTAATATAGCTGGTCAGCTAAACCTACAGCTAACCAACCTTACTTTTGATAGCTAGCAAATATATTGAAGTAACGTTAGACATAGGCCAAACATCTGTTTCTCAGTTGTGCGTTTCTTGAATTACTAGCTAGCTAGGCAGCTAATTAGCGTAGCTAGCTTCCCGAAGCTACTGGAGCTAGCGAACTAGGTAAATCAGGACAAGTGAAGTGCTAGCTAGGGGCAGGATGGAGGTGGGTGGTTCCCTTTCTTCGCTGAAAGAAGGCATGATGGGGCTTAATGAGTCACTCATACCTTGTGTTAGTAAGGAGTTGGTAGCTCCTATATTAGTCAAATCTAATTTTATTGGTCACATACACACGGTTAGCAGATGTTAATGCGAGAGTAGCGAAATGCTTGTGCTTCTAGTTCGACCGTGCAGCAATATCTAACAAGTAGTCTAACAATTTCACAACTACTACCTTATACACACAAGTGTAAAGGAATGAATAAGAATATGTACATATAAATATATGGATGAGCGATGGCCGTGTGGCATAGGCAAGATGCAGTAGATGGTATAGAGCAGAGGTGGGACCAAGTCATTGTTTTACAAGTCTCAAGTCTTAGCACTCAAGTCTCAAGTCCTAAACTTTGAGTTTCGAGTCCTAAACAAGTCATAATGTGCTCTTCACCAAATGTAATACCATTTCATAGTTTTTAACAAGAGTAATAGTTAGTATATTACATTCACGCAAATCATGAATGCTTTAAAAAATATCTATATATTTATTACTTAACAAATAAATGTTATATTTCCTTGGAAATACATGGGTAGCCATGAGAAAGATCCCCCTCTCTCACGGTGACAGCGGGAGAGGCGTGGTAGGCTGGATCGGGCCGTGTGGGGTGGTTGCTCTCCTGTAGATTAATTAAGTAGCAGAGTATCTGCTGGCCATCCAACATGGCAATTCACATAGAAATACATCACCTACAACAGCATTTGCTGTGTAGAATAGAGAATCGAGTACAGATCTATATATTGCATTTCTATCTGGAAAACTGTCTGAATGCGGTGCCTCAGATTAAATAAGCCGCCGTTCTTCATTCATTATCCATGGAGAAAGCTCAAAACTGCGGAGGCCAGCAGAGAGAGGGATGGTGGGATTTGTGTGAAGCATAAACACAGAGGTTCAAGCACTCGCCGTAATCAGCAGGTTAGGAAGAGTACACAACCATTCTAGGAGGCATTCTGGCCACATGTGTTCATTTGATCTTTTCCAGCTCCAAACAGCGCAGTGGTGAGTCAATCTGCAAGTCTAATCTAGGCAAGCAGTGAGGAGGGCACATAACAATACAGGCCCCAGACATCACAAGCCAGCAAAAAGAAACCCATGAAACAAACAAGTTACAAACACTCATAAACACACAACCTCGTGTGATGGATAGCTGTCGGCTATATTAGCCACGACTTACTGTTCTTTGTGCAGCTTCAAATGTCGAACAAAGTTGGAAGTTGTTGCGCCTCCGTCTGTAATTTTCTTCCCGCATGTTTTGCAAGTTGCAATCCGTTTTTTGTTGATGCAACGTCGTCTTTATATCCGCAAATAATTATTTTGGGTATCCTCTTTCCAAGTGCTCCATCTGAATTCACCCGCCGACGTTCCTTTGCACTGCCACGTACAATTTGATTGGCTGCTGTACGATTCAAAATGTAATCCGTTAAATGAAGAGTTGATGCGCTGCATACTTTTTAAATGACATCATTTTTATATATTTGGGCTTGGGGAGGGTATCATGTCGAGTCATAAGGCTCAAGTCCAAGTCAAGTCACGAGTCATTGGTGTTAAAGTCGAGTTGCAAGTCATCATATTTGTGACTCGAGTCCAAGTCATGTGACTCGAGTCCACACCTCTGGTATAGAGTACAGTATATACATAGGAGATGAGTAATGTAGGGTATGTAAACATTATATAAAGTGGCATTGTTTAAGTGACTAGTGATACATTTACTACATCCAATTTATTATTAGTAAAGTGGCTAGAGATTTGAGTCAGTATGTTGGCAGCAGCACTCAATGTCATTGATGGCTGTTTAACAGTCTGATGGCCTTGAGATAGAAGCTGTTTGTTAGTCTCGGTCCCAGCTTTGATGCACCTGCATTGACCTCTCCTTCTGGATGATAGCGGGGTGAACAGGCAGTGGCTCGGGTGGTTGTTGTCCTTGATTATCTTTTTGACCTTCCTGTGACATCGGGTGGTGTAGGTGTCCTGGAGGGCAGGCAGTTTGCCCCCGGTGATGCGTTGTGCAGACCTCACTACTCTCTGGAGAGTCTTACGGTTGTGGGCGGAGCAGTTGCCGTACCAGGCGGTGATACAGCCCGACAGGATGCTCTCGATTGTGCATCTGTAAAAGTTTGTGAGTGTTTTCAGTGACAAGCCACATTTCTTCAGCCTCCTGAGGTTGAAGAGGAGCAACATCTTCACCACGCTGTGTGGGTGGACTATTTCAGTCTGTCCATGACTTGTACGAAGAGGAACTTAAAACTTTCCACCTTCTCCACTACTGTCCCGTCGATGTGGATAGGGGGGTGCTCCCTCTGCTGTTTCCTGAAGTCCACGATCATCTCTTTTTGTTTTGTTGACATTGAGTGTGAGGGTATTTTCCTGACACCATACTCCGAGGGCCCTCACCTCCTCCCTTTAGGCCGTCTCTTTGTTGTTGGTAATCAAGCCTACCACTCTAGTGTCGTCTGCAAACTTGATGATTGAGTTGATGATTGAGCATGGTCAGTTCGTGGCTGCTGGCAGACCTCTGACTCATTCCACTCTCATTCACCCCCACTTCACAGTAGAAGCATCAGACAAAGTTCTAAAGACTGTTGACATCTAGTAGAAGCCTTAGGAAGTGCAACATTACCAATATCCCACTGTATCTTCAATAGGAGCTGAGTTGAAAATCGACCAACCTCAGATTTCCCACTTCCTGGTAGGATTTTTTAATCAGATTTTTGCCTGCCATATGAGTTCTGTTATACACAGACATAATTCAAACAGTTTTAGAAACTGTTTTCTATCCAAATCTACTAATAATATGCATATTCTAGCTTTTATGGTTTTGTAGCAGGCCATTTACTCTGGGCATGCTTTTTATCCGGACGTGAAAATACTGCCTACTACCCCAAAGAAGTTAAGGTTGCAGTGACACATCCATAACTTGATCGGAAACCAGATTGCATACTGAGAGAATACTATAGATATCAAGAAAGTCAATCAGTTGATTTATTGACAAGATTTTCCAACACTTTTGATAAACAGGGCAAAATAGAAATAGGCCTATAACAGTTAGGATCAGCTTGATCTCCCCCTTTTAAATAATGGACAAACCTTTGCTGCCTTCCAAGCAATGGGAACCTTCCCAGAAAGGTGAGACAGGCTTGGCGATGATGGGTGCAGCAACCTTAAAGAAGAAAGGGCCTAAACCATCTGACCCAGATGTTTTTTGGGGATCAAGTTTCAGGAGCTCCTTTAACACCTCTGACTTAGTGACTGCCTGCGGGGAGCAACTTTGTAGCGGGGCAGGGGGAAAAGAGGGAGAAGCCTCAGGGATAGTCGCATTGGAAGTTGTGGGAGATGAGGAAATGTTGGATGGGCAGAGAGGCATTTCTGAGTCAAATAGGAATCCTGACTTAATGAAGTGGTGAATAAAGAGCTCAGCCATGTGCTTCTTGTCAGTAACAGCCACGTCATCAACTTTAAGGGACATGGGCAGCTGTGAGGTGGAGGGTTTATTCTCCAGGTCTTGAACCGTTTCCCAGAACTTCTTGGGGTTAGACCCACAGAGAGAGAACTGCTCCTTAAAGTAACTCACTTTTGCCTTTTGGATAGCCTGAGTCCACTTATTTCTCATTTGCCTGAACAGAGCCAGTCAGCCTGAGTATGGGTGTGCTGAGCCTTTCGCCAAATGCAATTCTTGAGGTGGAGTAGCTCTGCAAGATCACGGTCGAACCAGGGGCTGAACCTGTTTTTAATTCTCATTTTCTTTGTGGGTGCGTGTTCATTAACAATACCACTGAAAATTTCAAAAAATAAGTTCCAAGCATCTTTGACAGAGGGGATCAAGCTGATTTTATACCAATTTACAGAGGCCAGGTCATGAAGGAATGCTTGCTCATTAAAGTTTTTTTAGCAAGCGTCTATGACAAATCAGGACAGGTCGTTCAACTGAGCAGCCTTTACGAACACAGGCTGTAAAACAGTGATCACTAAGGTCATTACAGAAAACACCAGACTGGTACCTATCAGGATTATTTGTGAGGATAACATCAAGAAGAGTAGCCTTTTCTGGGTGTTTGGAGTTATACCTTGTGGGATTGGTAATAATCTGAGAGATTTATGGAGTCCCATTGCTTTAGGACTTGGTCAGGTGGTTTAAGCATGTCCCAGTTTAGGTCACCTAGCAGAACAAATTCAGACTTGGTGTAAGGGGCCGGGAGAGTGCTTAGGGCAGGTAGGGTACAGGCCGGTGCTGATGGAGGACGAAAGCACCCATTAACAGTCAACAAAGAGCTATTTGAAAGTTTTTAATACTTAAAACCAGCAAATCAAATTGTTTGGGGACAGACTTGGTGGAGACAACTGAGCACTGAGGGTGATCATTGGTAAAGATTGCCACTCCCCCACCTTTGGAAAATCTGTCTTGCCGAAAAAGGTTAGAACCAGAAAGGTTAACATCAGTATTCAAAACACTCTTCCTCAACCACATCTCAATGATGACCAACACATCTGGATTGGAGCTCTGAACCCACACTTTCAAAAAACATACTTCTAGTGTTAACGTGCAGAAAACCTAGGCTTTTACGGGAGCAGAAATCAATGACGCAGATATCAGAGCAAAAGTCAGAATTGGGGCTATCAACAGTAGATGGGCCAGCGTGTACATGCACTTTTCCAGATATCATCAACAGTAATACAATCAAGGCACGGCAGAGGACAGGGAGAGCTCTGCAGTGATGATTTATGACATCTGAATGTGCATCAGATGGCAACAAGATCACATTGTACAGCAATTTCATCCGGTAACATGAATAAAAAGCCGGCGAGAGGTGGTTAGAATGGGATGGGAGGCCAAAAGTCTGTGTAACCAATAGAGTCAAAGTCCCGAGCATGGGAACAAACAGTCTGTCCCACGGTTGGGTAAAGAAAGTTCGGTGTCAACAAAGCATGCAGGAGTTGTAGCCATAGTTTTTATTAGTTCGAGGCTTATTAGTAGTTGTACAACATTATTATGCTGTTAATGTATATACAGTACCAGTCAAAAGTTTGGACACACCTACTCATTCCAGTTTTTTTTTTTCTTTCATTTTGACTATTTTCCACATTATAGAATAATAGTGAAGACATCAAAACTGTGAAATAACACTTGTAGTAACCAAAGTGTTAAACAAATCTAAAAATATATTTATATTTTAGATTCTTCAAAGTAGCCAACCTTTGTCTTGATGACACCTTTGCACACTCTTGGCATTCTCTCAACCAGCTTCAGCTGGAATGCTTTTCCAACAGTGTTGGAGTTCCCACACATGCTCAGCACTTTTTGGCTGCTTTACCTTCACTCTCCGGCAGTCTTTCCTTTGGAAAATGTGTTGTTGGGGGGTCCGTAGTCCAGGAAACTTCCCCCAGAAAACAAAATATGTTTAAGTACTGAAAAGCTTGGTTCTGGTGACTTTTTAAAAGTGGAAAAACTCAAATAAACCATCTAAAGTATAATTTCCACCCCCAGAAATGAACTCTATAATGTATTGATACAATTATTATAGTATAAAGGATGCAATAACAGAAATGATAATAATTGAAGGGAGAGGGACAAAGAGGATCCTCTTTCACGTTTATATGTTCTTACTCGCTTCATTGCAGAGAAGTCCCTCTCACATATAACGGAAGACACTGTTGTAGTCTGTTCGATTGCTGCCAGCTGGCTAAGGCAGGAGTAGAGCTGTTCCCACTCATCAAACTGCGAGGCCAGCTTTGTCATTGTTGTCAGCTGGTCCACCCCCGAAATACATGAAAAACCAAAAGATGTAAAACATTAAAGAAGAACCAACAGAGTACCTTGAATGCTCCAACTAGCACATGTTGCTTGGAAAGCGGGCCACTCTTGCAACACAGAAGAATTGGCTGGAGAGGAGGGTCAGGTTAAAGGTGTTTATCCTCTCACTAGAGAACGCCCAACACACTGAGGTCCCAATACACTGAAGGCCCCCCAGAATCTCCAGGTGTTGGAACCTCCTGTCTCGGAGGCCAGCAAGTTAAGGATCTATGACCTAATTACAGCACAAAAAATAAATAAGTTATTAATATCTTTTTGTATAACATTGGTTTCATAACAGCATTTGAAAACAGATGTTTTTACCTTCTCTCTGAACCGAGCCCAGAAATCAAATCAAATTTTATTTGTCACATGCGCCGAATAGACCTTACTGTGAAATGCTTACTTACAAGCTCTTAATTAGGACCTCACTCAATGAGCTGTATACGGCCATAAGCAAAAAGAAAAACCTTCATCGAGAGGCGGGGCTCCTAGTGGCTGGGGACTTTAATGCAGGGAAACTTAAATCAGTTTTACCAGATTTCTACCAGCATGTTAAATGTGCAACCAGAGGGGGAAAAACAGACATAGCATCAATACAGGACAAAGATTGAATCGTACTACACTGGCTCCGACGCTTGTCAGATGTGGCAGGGCCTGCAAACTATTACAAACTACAAAGGCAAGCATAGCCACGAGCTGCCCAGTGACACAAGCCTACCAGACGAGCTAAATTGCTTCTATGCTCGCTTCAAGGCAAGTAACACTGAAACTTGCATGAGAGCATCAGGCGTCTTTGACAATTTTTGGGGCTTTCCTCTGACACCGCCTAGTATATAGGTCCTGGATGGCAGGAAGCTTGGCCCCAGTGATGTACTGGGCCTTACGCTCTACCCTCTGTAGCGCCTTATGGTCAGATGCCGAGCAGTTGCCATACCAGGCGGTGATGCAACCAGTCATGATGCTCTTGATGGTGCAGCTGTAGAACTATTTGAGGTTCTGGGGACTACTGCCAAATCTTTTCATGCTCCTGGGGGGGAAAAGGTGTTGTCGTGCCCTCTTCACAACTGTCTTGGTGTGTTTGGACCATTATAGTTAGTTGGTGGACACCAAGGAACTTAATTCTCAACCCGCCTGTAGTCCACTATCAGCTCCTTTGTCTTGCTCACATTGAGGGAGACGTTGTTGTCCTGGCACCACACTGCCAGGTCTCTGACCTCCTCCCTATTGGCTGTCTCGTTGTTGGTGATCAGGCCTACCGCTGTTGTGCCATCAACTTAATGATGGTGTTGGAGTTGTTTGGCCACGCAGTCGTGGGTGAACAGGGAGTACAGGAGGGGACTAAGCATACACCCCTGAGGGGCCCCAGTGTTGAGGATCAGCGTAGCTGATGTTTTGTTGCCTAACCTTGCCACCTGGGGGCAGCCCGTCAGGAAGTCCAATGATCTAGTTGCAGAGGGAGGTGTTTAGTCCCAGGGTCCTTAGCTTAGTGATGAGCTTTATGGGTACTATGGTGTTGAACGTTGTAGTCAACGGTTAATATAGTCCAACTGATGAATCTGGGCCCCTATTTCAATAAAAGGGCGCTTTGACACACCCCTTAGCAGCCTGCCTATGTTGACGGTACAGGCGGCAGAACATTCCTAGACGGGATATAGAGTGTAGTTTAGTGGAATTACTGGTGGCTTGGGCAATACCTATAGCTGCAGATAGCAAGCATTACAACACTTCACATAATGCTGTGGACTAGTACAGACTAAATTTGCACAAACATTTTTACCCCTAGCCTAATTTGACTGACCATGTGGCGTATTATATAGCCGCAGCTTCAGTCTGTACATTTTCAGCCACTTTGGGTCTCACCCGGATTGAAGGTGGTGCACACTTGGCCTTACTCCTCTCTCTTCTTCCACCACTCTCCTTTTATCTACTCTTTCTTCTTCTCTTTGCTCTCCTCTCATTTTCTCCTCCCATCTCCCCTCCTGGCTCTCTCCCCTCAGCTGCATTCTGTCCTTCATGCATTCCTACCTCACTCCTGGGATTCTGCCTCTTCTCTGGCCTCCACAATCACCCGACCTCAACCCAATTGAGATGGTTCGAGATTAGTTGGACCACATAGCAGTGTTTCCTCTGCGTAAAGTAAGCCATACACTTGTTATAAAATGATAGCTTAAGCTTTTAAAGAGTTAGCTAACTAAAGAAAGTTTTATTTAATTCCGGCTGATTTGACGATAGTTAGCTAAGGTGACGTTACCTGACACTCTTGACCCTGCTCCCCCTTTCTCTTTTGATGCTGTGGCTGGAAATACTTCAATAAACTCATCTGGGGGAAAAAATATCTAATCTTGCTTGCACTTGATACATTTCCAAACAAAGTAGCTAGCTAACTTGCTAGACTAGTAATGTTAACCATGTTTCTATCCTCAACATACTTGTGGATATTGGATAGCTTATTGCAGTTACAATTGTGGCAGCAATATTATAGATCTAAATTATGTTTGTTTTTATGTGATAGCTAGCTTGTGTAGTTAGCTAAACATGCAAGCTAACTGCAGTTTCTCACGAAGGTGCACTCTGAGGTGATTCAAGTGAATTGTGTTTCGCGCCGCAGAGTGTCTATCGAACACTGGTCACTCGCGCACTGTGTTTCTTGAGTTGCAGGCTACCTCACAGAGCTAAAAAGCAAATGTGCTTTACGGAACTTTATTGAAGCTATGTTTGGTAGACATAGGATGTTTCTTTTCGTGTGGCGGCATGATTCTGCCGCGGCGCAGCGCCACACTTACGCAGAGGAAACACTACTCTGCAGTCCAACTCATACCGAACCATCTCAATTGGGTTGAGGTCGGGTGATTGTGGAGGCCAGGTCATCTAATGCAGTACTCCATCACTCTCCGACTTGGTCAAATAGCCCTTACACAGCCTGGAGGTGTGTTGGGGTCATTGTCCTGTTGAAAAACAAATGATAGTCCCACTAAGAGCAAACCAGATGGGATGGCGTGTCGCTGCAGAATGCTGTGGTAGTCATGCTGGTTAAGTGCGCCTTGAATTATAAATAAATGACCGACAGTGTCACCAGCAAAGCACCATCACATCACCACCTCCATGCTTTACTGTGGGAACCACACATGTGGCGATCATCCGTTCACCTACTCTGCGTCTCTCAAAGACATGGTGGTTGGAACCAAAAATCTCAAATTTGGACTCATCAGACCAAAGGACAGATTTCCACCAGTCTGATGTTCATTGCTCGTGTTTCTTGGCCCAAGCAAGTCTCTTCTTCTTATTGGTGTCCCTTAGTAGTGGTTTCTTTCCAACAATTCGACCTTGAAGGCCTGATTCACGCAGTTTCCTCTGAACAGTTGATGTTGAGATGTGTCTGTTACTTGAACTCTGTGAAGCTTTTATTTGGGCTGCAATTTCTGAGGCTGGTAACTCTAATGAACTTATCCTCTGCAGCAGAGGTAACTCTGGGTCTTCCTTTCCTGTGGCGGTCCGCATTAGAGCCAGTTTCATCATAGCACTTGATGGTTTTTGCGACTGCACTTGAAGAAACTTTAAAAGTTCTTGAAATTGTCCATATTGACGGACCTTCATGTCTTAAAGTAATGATGGACTGTCATTTCTCATTGCTAATTTGAGCAGTTCTTGACATAATATGGACTTAGCCCTCTTTGGTAAAAAATAATCTTCTGTATATCACCCCTACCGTGTCACAACAAAACTGATTAGCTCAAATGCATGAAGAAGGAAAGAAATTCCACAAATTAACTTTTAACAAGGCACACCTGTTAATTGAAATGCATTCCATACCTCATGAAGCTGGTTGAGAGAATGCCAAGAGGGTGCAAAGCTGTCATCAAGGCAAAGGGTGGCTACTTTGAAGAATCTCAAATATAAAATATATTTTGATTTGTTTAACACTTTTTTGCTTACAACATGATTCCATATGTGTTATTTCATAGCTTTGGTGTCTTCCCTATTATTCTACAATGTCGAAAATAGTAAAAATGAAGAGAAACCCTGGCTTGAGTAGGTGTGTCAACTGTTGACTAGTACTGTATATTTGTATTATTATTTAATTGTTATTATTATTAGATGGTTGCCTTTTGCTCTTATTACTAATTGTTTAGATTTTTTTATTTTATTTGGACACCTCGATTTTTATCCTGCAAAATGTAAAATAATAAATATTTATTTGTAGTAAATGCAGCGGTGTTATAGTGACTTGTTGAGTATTGAAACATTACTGTAGCTAGCTAGTTTTCCTGTAAATGTGCAACTTCCCCAACTGACTTCTTATTGGCTTTTGTTGTAGTTGTCGGGTCAATTACTGTAATTTGAGCCCTATCTATGACTAAAAAGAGAAGACTAATTTACAATTGGAGTTCTTTATATCTCTTTGTTGTCAAACACTGGAGTTAAATGATTAGCTACTGTAATTTGAACCCTCATGGTTTACCTATGTGTGTTACATTCTTCCCCCTCTGTCTTCCTCTTGGTTTTGTTGAAGTTGTCTGGTAACAAAACATTACAATTAGTTAAACACTTATGTGTTCCCAACAGTGTGTGTGTTATGCTCAACCCCCTCCCCCCCTTGGTGTGTCCCAAGTAATGGTGCCACTGGCTTCCCTCTGGATGTGTGTTACATTCTAATTCTTCCTCCTACGTTTCCTCTTCAGGGAGTGGTGCCACGGCTGTGGTGCAGGCGGCCTACTGTGAGCCCAGGAAGGAGAGGGTGGCCATTAAACGCATCAACCTGGAGAAGTGTCAGACCAGTATGGACGAGCTCCTGGTAACACACACACACAGACACAGACACAGACAGATGCATACCACAGATACGCTCCCACACATGCATGCAAACAAACAGACAGGTATGCACGCACTCACATGTTTAGAGCACAATGTCTTTCAGGAGTTGACAGTATAGGAATCAATACTATCTAATAAATACTAGATAATAATTTGATAGCAAGCCCTCTTAAAGGGATAGTGTGATATTTTAGCAATGAAGCCCTTTATCTATTTACCCACAGTCAAAATGAATTGTCAAAATCTCACAATATGGCCTCTGGTATTGGCTAGCTGTAGAGGAGGGGCTGGACAAGGTGAGAGTGCAGCAGCAGACACACATACACACCACACGCACACACACACACACAAAATCAGAGGGAAAGACGTTATGACTGCATTGCTGAGACTGATACAGTCCTCTCAGATTCTCTCTCGCTCCCTTTCTCTTCCTTTTTTTTGCAGAAAGAGATCCAGGCTATGTCCCAGTGCCACCACCCCAACATCGTGTCCTACTACACATCCTTCGTCGTGAAGGACGAGCTGTGGCTGGTGATGAGGCTACTCAGTGGTGGTAAGTACTAATGTTGGAACACATTTACTAATGGCTGCCCCTGCACTGGCCTTTCAAACTGTCTGGGATGACATGTAATTGAGATTGATATCAGGTTGTTGCCAGCTCGACTGTTAATTGAGTGTTGATAATAGTAATGAAATTGTATTTGAAATGGAAGTTTGTTCTTGAACTACCAGACCCCATCTCCATCCCAGGTGCTTGCGTACCAGGCTATTTTGGCCACAGAGCAGCAGCTTTTCTCCAGCTGTGGCCTTGACTCTCAGCCTAGTACTGTCCATCCTCCTGGCATCTCAGCCTAGACTCTCCCTGCTGCCTGTTATGGACACCTCCTTTTTATCTTTATATATTCTGTGCTCTACCTTTGCTTGTAATGAAACGTGTGTGTGATAGCTATTTCTGTCCACAAAATCTAAATAACAAGACCTTTGAAGTTGAGTACAATTGACCTAAAAGGACTTGACCAAGAAATTCATGATTATACTGTTCACCCTCCTATGGCGCATGTTGAATCCTACAGCTAACTGATAGTAACCTCTCATTGCTTCCGTCTCTCTCTCTCTCTCTCTCTCTCTCTCTCTCTCTCTCTCTCTCTCTATCTCTCTATCTCTCTATCTCTCTATCTCTCTATCTCTCTATCTCTCTATCTCTCTATCTCTCTATCTCTCTATCTCTCTATCTCTCTATCTCTCTCTCTATCTCTCTCTCTCTCTATCTATCTATCTATCTATCTATCTATCTATTTTTTTCTTTCTCAGGCTCAGTACTAGACATCATTAAACACATCATATCTCGTGGGGAGCATAAGTCTGGGGTGCTGGATGAGTCGTCCATAGCCACCATCCTTAAAGAGGTCCTGGAAGGACTGGAGTACCTGCATAAGAATGGGCAGATTCACAGGTGCAGTTGCATGTTTTTCTGTTTTTGACCTAAACTTGATTTTGAACTTGAAATATTTAGCATGGACATTAACCTGTGTTTTGTTCTCTGACCAAAGTCAAATTAAAGGTGCATTTTGCAGAGTTGTGACATTCAAGAGCCAGTCAAAGAAATTGGCACACATCCCATTTAATTCTTAACTTCCTCCCTTCATGTAAACTCCCTCATTCATTCAGTCTTTCATTATTTTATTCATTCAACAGCTTCTCCCCAGGAACACACAGTGATTTGTCATCCAGCTGAAACACCACAGTGCCATACAGCTAAAACAGGCCCTAGACACACAGGATAATGACAACATTTTAGTAGTATGCCCTGATCAGCATGTTTGGCTCAGATTGATGGAGTGCATTTATCAGGAGCAAATAAATATTGTTTTTTTCTGTTCACAGGGATCTGAAGGCTGGTAATATTCTTCTCGGGGACGATGGCTCAGTGCAAATCGCAGGTATGGTCATGTGTCCCAAAACCTCAACTCCCTTATGCTTATTTATGCTGGAAAAGTATTATGTTTTTTTCCCTTCTGTTTTTTACCAATACAAATTATACAAAACTTTCTAGCATTTACTCCTCTGGAACAAGTCTATTGGTTGGTTGCCTATCTCTCTGATCTTTCTATCTACCAACTCTCACCTCTCTCCTCCCTTCTGTGTATCCCAGACTTTGGTGTGAGTGCCTTCTTAGCAGCGGGAGGAGATATGACCAGAACTAAGGTCAGAAAGACATTTGTTGGAACGCCATGTTGGATGGCCCCTGAGGTCATGGAGCAGGTGGGTGGCAATCCTCTTTCTGTTTTTCTTTCTTTCTCTCTCTGTTGCTCTCTCTCTCTCTCTCTCTCTCCATCTCTTGCTTTCGCTATCACTCTCCTTATCTTCTATTTCTATCTAACTTCTAGATGAAAACTAATTCACCTCCAAAGAGCGTAGTGGAGACATACACAATTTCCTCTTGCTTCAGATCTTTTGAGAAGTTACAAGCACTTTATCTGTCGCGATTGTTTGTCAGCTACCATTTTATCTGTCTAGCTGTTAGAACAGCTGCTCTTAGAAGATATTTGAAAACATATCTTACAATTATTCTTCCTCTCTCCTCAGGTCAGAGGTTATGACTACAAAGCAGATATCTGGAGTTTTGGGATCACAGCCATCGAGCTGGCTACAGGCGCTGCCCCATATCATAAATATCCACCCATGAAGGTGATTTATACACATTTACTTAGAAAGATGTGGAAGCAGTGTCATCTTTATCCCCCTGAAAATAAGTTTCGGAGACTATCCTGGCTAAATTATATATGAATTAAATTGCCAACTGATGTTGTCTTACATCTTGTGTGTGTAATAACCTGGTCATGACCTGGTGTTGTGTGGGTAGTAACCTTGTGTGTGTGTGTGTGTGTGTGTGTGTGTAGGTGCTAATGTTGACCCTGCAGAATGACCCTCCCTGCTTGGAGACGGGGATCCAGGACAAGGAGATGGTGAAGAAGTACGGCAAGTCCTTCAGGAAGATGCTATCTCTGTGTCTACAGAAGGAGCCTGAGAAAAGGTGACTATCCCAAACTCTCATAATAGAATGTATGCCATTTAACAGATGCTTTTATCCAAAGTGGCTTACAATACAGTAGTTCCATACATTTTAGTATATGGCCCCAGTGGGAATTGAACCTACTACCCCGACGTTGCAGGGGCCACGGTCTAACCGACTGAGTCACATCGGACCACTGACTATGTAACTGACCTGAGAGGGGGTATTTCTGGAGAGCTTCCCCCTTCAGGCTTTTGCTTCAACCCTAACCTAACAAATGTGATTCTAGTAATCAGATGTTTTACAACCAGGTTGGCTCCCTAATTCCACTGACACAATTTCTCCAAGTTAGCGTTGTCCTTTGTATGGCACACCAGAAAGCGGCTATTATTATTATTATTCACCTAGTCGTCTTATTCTGCGTTACAACTTTTCTTCATCCCGTTTGTTGTTGAGTGGATTCTCTTCCCTCATCTGATTTTCCTGCCATGGTGCGTTTAAGGTCCTGCGGAGTAGTAAAGAACTGTCTCACTCTGTCTTTCAGACCAACTGCTGCTGAGCTGCTGAAGCATAAATTCTTTACTAAAGCAAAGGTAAGACAGATACTGTTGATACACTGAGTGGACAAAACATTAGGAACACCTTCCTACTATTGAGTCGCACCCCCTTTTTGCCATCAGAACAGCCTCAATTTGTTCACTGTACACTCTAAGGCGTCAAAAGCGTTCCACAGGGATGCGGACCCATGTCGACTCCAATGCTTCCCACAGTTGTGTCAAGTTGGCTGGATGTCCTTTGGGTGGTGGACCATTCTTGATACACACGGGAAACTGTTCAGCGTGAAAAACCCAGCAGCATTGCAGTTCTGGAATCACTCAAACCAGTGTGCTTGGCACTTTCTACCATACCCTGTCCAAAGGCACTTCAATATTTTGTCTTGCCCGTTCACCCTCTGAATGGCATATGTACACAATCCATGTCTCAATTGTCTCAAAGCTTAAAAATCCTTTAACATGTCCCCTCCCCTCTATTTACACTGATTGAAGTCATTTCAACAAGTCACGTCAATAAGGGATTCACCTGGTCAGTCTGTCATGGAAAGAGTGGCTGTTCCTAATGTTTGGTACACTGTATGTGCATCCGTAATATGTAGGACCTTTGACAAATATAATTATTTTTATTTAACTAGGCAAGTCAGTTAAGAACACGTTTTTATTTACAATGACGGCCTACACCGGCCAAACCCGGATGACGCTGGGTCAGTTGTGCGCCGCCCTATGGGACTCCCAATCACGGCCGGTTGTGATTCAGCCTGGATTCGAACCAGGGTGTCTGTAGTGACGCCTCTAGCACTGAGATGCAGTGCCTTAGACTGCTGCGCCACTCGAGAGCCCAAGTGGCTGCTGTTGCAAAGGAAAATAGAACCATGTTGTCATGTGATTTTAATCTTGTCTGTCTGTCTCTGTCATGCAGAATAATGAATACTTGGAAGAGAAGCTCCTGCAGAAAGGTCCATCGATAGGAGACCGATCCAAAAGGGTACGAGACAACACAATTATAACCCTTGGCAGTGGAATTCTACATGACACACAGTCATAGCTGTTCTATACAATGCAGTTCTATAAAATTGTTATTCAGCGATACAGCCTCCTGAACATTCCCTAGTGCTTATTCCAGGGCAGTGTACGTAGTGGCATCAAACACAGGAATCTACAAAGACACATCATGCTTTGACACAATGACTTCCTTCCTGCTATGTACAGCAGTAGTCTAGGCCTACAGTATGGCAGGGAAATGTTGCATTTTGTGTCTATGGCTTTACGATATTAAAAGTTTGTGTGGATGATTGAGGGACTGGTCCAAGGTATCTTTTTTAACTCAAACCACACAATGCCATGCTAAAGATAAAATAGTGTGTTTAGGTGCGCCGTGTGCCTGGCTCCAGTGGTCGTCTCCACAAGACAGAAGACGGGGAGTGGGAGTGGAGTGATGATGAACTGGATATGGAGAGCGAGGAGGGCAAGGCAGCCGTGGCAGCTCTAAGGGTGAGACTAACCTAGTTACCCTTAACCTAGCCATCCGACCTAGGTAAAAATACTATTAAATCTTCACAATACTTAGCTTTAGGGCTGGTTTCTCAGACACAGATTACGCCTTGTCCTGGACTAAAAAGCATTCTCAATGGAGATTTTCATCGGAAGTGCTTTTTAGTCCAGGATTAGGTTCAATCTGTGTCCGGGAAACCGTCCCTTATGGTTTGCTCTAGTCTGCCTGGAGTGGTTTACACTCTTGCAACTATTCTATTGTTTTCATTGTACCAAGCAAGTTCAATCAAGCACAGATATTGATTATTTTAAATGATATCTGAATCCAGGTCTGCTAGCTGTAACCTTACGTCCTGTAGTGGTTCAATGCCACCTAGGACTCCTCAATCAATCAATCAATCTGTTACTCTGTGGGGAGGGAAAACCTTCCTTGTATGTTCTTCTGACGTCTGTTCATCTTTTGTCGTATCCCATTCTAGTCTCCCAGAGTGAAAGATGGATCCATTGAGGTAAGCCCTGGTGTTGATATAAATCAGAACACCTAAAAACCTTGTTATTCATTGCAGAAACAATAGGATGGCTGGTCGGCTTTAGTTTTGTATGAAAATGTATTAGAAGAGTCATTGGCAAAGACCTGATCTAACTCTTTATTCTGCTCTCCCCCAAAAGAAGTGTATGGACATGCAGATAATGTGGTAACACTTCACTTAAGGCATACAGGTATATAATGCATTATGGTGCAGTCATAATGCATTGTAAGACTTGGCACAAGTATCTATAGCCACGTTCACACGGCACTTTGCCCAGGGCTGACAGCCTCCTGATAGCCTCATGGCCTGAGAGAATACAGTGTAAAAAGGCTTTACATTTACATTTTAGTCATTTAGCAGACACTCTTATCCAGAGTGACTTATAGTCAGTGCCTTCATCTTAAAGGGATGCTTTGGGATTTTGGCAATTAAGCCCTTTATTTACTTCCCCATAGTTAGATGTACCAGTGGATACCAATTTTTATGCCTTTGCGTGCCTAGCGTTAACGCAGTGGCTTACTAGCGTTACCGCAGTGATTGGAAGTCTATGGGTAACTGCTAGCATGCTAGTAGATACCATAGACTTCCAGTCATTGCGTTAACGCTTGTTACCGTTGGCTCGCATAACTACCTCTAACTCCCTTCATACTGGATGCAGAGACGAAAATGGTATCCATCAGTTAATCTGATTCTGAGGCAGTTGATAAAGGGCTTGATTGCCAAAATCCCAAAGTATCCCTTTAAAGGTAGCTTTGGTAATATTACCACATAAGGTTGACAATCAAAACCACATCCACCTTAACAGGTGGATTAATCTCTTTCTGATACAGCATGAGTTTATCTCTTTATCTCTGGTCCACCTCAGATCTTCCCTCCAGAGGATGGTTCTCCCAGTCTGCTCCGTCCAGGAGGGGCAGGGCACGACAAGCCAGCTGAGGCCTCCCTTACCCAGGGAGACGCTGTAGCCCAGGACCCTGCCGCCACCAAAGTCCCCATCAGCCTGGTGTTGAGGTTGAGGTACGCATCCAGTGGTGGGTGACATTGTTTCCGTTAGGAAAATGTGCCACCAAGCATTATACCGGCAGCATTTGAATTTACCGGACATTTAAGAAATTTAGCAGACCCCCATATGCATTGGGTGCATAACTTGATTAGGGCGCCTACCCACGATTAGGGTGTCCACCCACCCAAAGCTGTGGATTATTTTAAATCACATAGCCTACAGCTGGAAGGGCCCTCAATTTGGACCAAATAGATGATTGTTGAGTTGCGACTGTCAGTGAAAAGCAGAGAGACCCAGCCAAGCATATCGCAATATACAAAAATACACACAATCGTGGAAAAACTGTTTTGAAAACAAATGGCTATTGCTGTAAAGAGAAGACAATGAAGAGACTCCAATCTGTCTTTTAGTTATCAAAATTCTCAGCTTATTTGAGGGCAAAGTAGCCTGTCTTATTGGCACCAGCGGAGAACATCGGCCAAATCCTTGGTGAGTGTGCATATTCACTGTCTTTATCATTGGGTCAGTGCCACTTTTTTGTTTGTTTTTGGACAATAATTTCCTCCTCCAGGTTAGATGGGTCTCCCCTTTTCATAGGCCTAATGGATCAGACAATGTCGTTTTTATTGTTTCTGTTTGTCAGTGTCAGCAGAGTAGGCTACCCAGTAATTTGTCGTATTAAAAAATATTCTGTTAATGTCTCCTGTCATATAAAGTGTAATAGAATTGCAATCATGAGTGTCAGGGGTCTAAGGCACTGCATCTCAGTGCAAAACGCATCACTGCAGTTCCTGGTTCGATTCCAGGCTGTATCACATCCGGCCGTGATTGGGAGTCCCATAGGGCGACGCACAATTGGCCCAGCGTCGTCCGGGTTTAGCCGGTGTAGACTGTCATTGTAAATAATAATTTGTTCTTAACTGACTTGTCTAGTTAAATAAAGTAAAAAATGTGTTTACAAAACGCAAACATTTTCCTGTGCAAAGAAAGTGTAACATTTCTTCTCCTATCTGATATAGTGTAGGCCTACTCTAAGCCACTACGTGCGCTGCGTTGACGTTTTTTTTTTCGAACAGTGAGTTTTATTATCCTAAATTATGACCATCCAATCTAATCATCACATTAGGAATATTAGGCTATTTTACATATATCTGCAAATGTGAGGATGCATGGAATGCTTGATTATAAAGGTAAATTTTTATGGTGGAAATGATCTTCCCCATACTTGAAACCCATGTGCCGCCTATGTTAGAATAACTACCGAAATGTACTTTTCCTCAGCCAACAAGACGAGTAACGAACAGCAAAATCACGAGCGTACTGTATGTTAATCTACTATCGCCCATAGTAGAAAACTTTACCTATTCTATTGATCAGCTTGTTGTTATGTGCGAGAAAGAAGTAGCCTATTCCAAACAGACGATAGAGCCCAAATACATACAACTAGTAGGCCTAGGCTACATCCCCTAAACATAAAACAGCAATGAGGCTCATGCAACAGATCAGAACGTTAAACATAAAATGTTGATCATTTATTTTCTCACATAAGCCCAGCAATGTGCACAGGGCAGTAGGCTACGTGCGAATGTTTGTTCCATAATGCAATTCATGAGAACACCAATGTGAGCGGTTTCATGTGATGGAGATGGAAATATCCTTTAGAAATGTTAAAAGAAGGGAGATCTAAATATGCATCAACTAGCAGGGGTACTAATATGACTAGGATTATCATCAACTAGCAGGGTTACTAATATGACTAGGATTATCATCAACTAGCAGGGTTACTAATATGACTAGGATTATCATCAACTAGCAGGGTTACTAATATGACTAGGATTATCATCAACTAGCAGGGTTACTAATATGACTAGGATTATCATCAACTAGCAGGGTTACTAATATGACTAGGATTATCATCAACTAGCAGGGTTACTAATATGACTAGGATTATCATCAACTAGCAGGGTTACTAATATGACTAGGATTATCATCAACTAGCAGGGTTACTAATATGACTAGGATTATCATCAACTAGCAGGGTTACTAATATGACTAGGATTATCATCAACTAGCAGGGTTACTAATATGACTAGGATTATCATCAACTAGCAGGGTTACTAATATGACTAGGATTATCATCAACTAGCAGGGTTGCTAATATGACTAGGATTATCATCAACTAGCAGGGTTGCTAATATGACTAGGATTATCATCAACTAGCAGGGTTACTAATATGACTAGGATTATCATCAACTAGCAGCGTTGCTAATATGACTAGGATTATCATCAACTAGCAGGGTTGCTAATATGACTAGGATTATCATCAACTAGCAGGGTTGCTAATATGACTAGGATTATCATCAATTAGCAGGGTTGCTAATATGACTAGGATTATCATCAACTAGCAGGGTTGCTAATATGACTAGGATTATCATTAACTAGCAGGTTTGCTAATATGACTAGGATTATCATCAATTAGCAGGGTTGCTAATATGACTAGGATTATCATCAACTAGCAGGTTTGCTAATATGACTAGGATTATCATCAACTAGCAGGGTTGCTAATATGACTAGGATTATCATCAACTAACAGGGTTGCTAATATGACTAGGATTATCATCAACTAGCAGGGTTACTTATATGACTAGGATTATCATCAACTAGCAGGGTTACTAATATGACTAGGATTATCATCAACTAGCAGGGTTACTAATATGACCAGGATTATCATCAACTAACAGGGTTACTAATATGACTAGGATTATCATCAACTAGCAGGGTTACTAATATGACTAGGATTATCATCAACTAGGAGGGTTACTGATATGACTAGGATTATCATTAACTAACAGGGTTACTAATATGACCAGGATTATCATCAACTAACAGGGTTACTGATATGACTAGGATTATCATCAACTAGCAGGGTTACTGATATGACTAGGATTATCATCAACTAGCAGGGTTGCTAATATGACTAGGATTATCATCAACTAGCAGGGTTACTAATATGACTAGGATTATCATCAACTAGCAGGGTTACTAATATGACTATGATTATCATCAACTAGCAGTGTTGCTAATATGACTAGGATTATCATCAACTAGCAGGGTTACTAATATGACTAGGATTATCATCAACTAGCAGGGTTACTAATATGACTAGGATTATCATAATCCTAGTCATATTAGTAACCCTGTTAGTTTATGATAATCCTAGTCATATTAGTAACCCTGCTAGTTGATGATAATCCTAGTCATATTAGTAACCCTGCTAGTTGATGATAATCCTAGTCATATTAGCAACACTGCTAGTTGATGATAATCCTAGTCATATTAGTAACCCTGTTAGTTTATCATCAACTAGCAGGGTTACTAATATGACTAGGATTATCATCAACTAGCAGGGTTGCTAATATGACTAGGATTATCATCAACTAGCAGGGTTGCTAATATGACTAGGATTATCATCAACTAGCAGGGTTGCTAATATGACTAGGATTATCATCAACTAGCACAGGTTACTAATATGACTAGGATTATCATCAACTAGCACAGGTTACTAATATGACTAGGATTATCATCAACTAGCACAGGTTACTAATATGACTAGGATTATCATCAACTAGCACAGGTTACTAATATGACTAGGATTATCATCAACTAGCAGTGTTGCTAATATGACTAGGATTATCATCAACTAGCAGGGTTACTAATATGACTAGGATTATCATCAACTAGCAGGGTTACTAATATGACTAGGATTATCATAAACTAACAGGGTTACTAATATGACTAGGATTATCATCAACTAGCAGGGTTACTAATATGACTAGGATTATCATCAACTAGCAGGGTTACTAATATGACTAGGATTATCATCAACTAGCAGGGTTGCTAATATGACTAGGATTATCATCAACTAGCAGGGTTGCTAATATGACTAGGATTATCATCAACTAGCACAGGTTACTAATATGACTAGGATTATCATCAACTAGCACAGGTTACTAATATGACTAGGATTATCATCAACTAGCACAGGTTACTAATATGACTAGGATTATCATCAACTAGCACAGGTTACTAATATGACTAGGATTATCATCAACTAGCACAGGTTACTAATATGACTAGGATTATCATCAACTAGCACAGGTTACTAATATGACTAGGATTATCATCAACTAGCAGGGTTACTAATTGGACTAGGATTATCATCAACTAGCAGGGTTGCTAATAGGACTAGGATTATCATCAACTAGCAGGGTTACTAATATGATTTGGATTATCATCAACTAGCAGGGTTACTAATATGACTAGGATTATCATCAACTAGCAGGGTTACTAATATGATTCGGATTATCATCAACTAGCAGGGTTACTAATATGACTAGGATTATCATTAACTAGCAGGGTTGCTAATATGACTAGGATTATCATCTATTAGCAGGGTTACTAATATGATTCGGATTATCATCAACTAGCAGGGTTACTAATATGACTAGGATTATCATCAACTAGCAGGGTTACTAATATGACTAGGATTATCATCAACTAACAGGGTTACTGATATGACTAGGATTATCATCAACTAGCACAGGTTACTAATATGACTAGGATTATCATCAACTAGCACAGGTTAGTAATATGACTAGGATTATCATTAACTAGCAGGGTTGCTAATATGACTAGGATTATCATCTATTAGCAGGGTTACTAATATGATTCGGATTATCATCAACTAGCAGGGTTACTAATATGACTAGGATTATCATCAACTAGCAGGGTTACTAATATGACTAGGATTATCATCAACTAACAGGGTTACTGATATGACTAGGATTATCATCAACTAGCACAGGTTACTGATATGACTAGGATTATCATCAACTAGCACAGGTTAGTAATATGACTAGGATTATCATCAACTAGCAGGGTTACTGATATGACTAGGATTATCATCAACTAGCAGGGTTACTGATATGACTAGGATTATCATCAACTAGCAGGGTTGCTAATATGACTAGGATTATCATCAACTAGCAGGGTTACTGATATGACTAGGATTATCATCAGCTAGCATAGGTTACTAATATGACTAGGATTATCATCAACTAGCATAGGTTACTAATATGACTAGGATTATCATCAACTAGCAGGGTTGCTGATATGACTAGGATTATCATCAACTAGCAGGGTTGCTAATATGACTAGGATTTTCATCAACTAGCAGGGTTACTAATATGACTAGGATTATCATCAACTAGCAGGGTTACTAATATGACTAGGATTATCATCAACTAGCAGGGTTACTAATATGACTAGGATTATCATCAACTAGCAGGGTTACTATTATGACTAGGATTATCATCAACTAGCAGGGTTGCTAATATGACTAGGATTATCATCAACTAACATGGATTGCTAATATGACTAGGATTATCATCAACTAGCAGGGTTACTAATATGACTAGGATTATCATCAACCAGTAGGGTTACTAATATGACAAGGATTATCATCAACTAGCAGGGTTACTAATATGACTAGGATTATCATCAACTAGCAGGGTTACTAATATGACTAGGATTATCATTAACTAGCAGGGTTACTAATATGACTAGGATTATCATCAACTAGCAGGGTTACTAATATGACTAGGATTATCATCAACTAGCAGGGTTACTAATATGACTAGGATTATCATCAACTAGCAGGGTTACTAATATGACTAGGATTATCATCAACCAGTAGGGTTACTAATATGACAAGGATTATCATCAACTAGCAGGGTTACTAATATGACTAGGATTATCATCAACTAGCAGGGTTACTAATATGACTAGGATTATCATTAACTAGCAGGGTTACTAATATGACTAGGATTATCATCAACTAGCAGGGTTACTAATATGACTAGGATTATCATCAACTAGCAGGGTTACTAATATGACTAGGATTATCATCAACTAGCAGGGTTACTAATATGACTAGGATTATCATCAACTAGCAGGGTTACTAATATGACTAGGATTATCATCAACTAGCAGGGTTACTAATATGACTAGGATTATCATCAACTAGCAGGGTTACTAATATGACTAGGATTATCATCAACTAGCAGGGTTACTAATATGACTAGGATTATCATCAACTAGCAGGGTTGCTAATATGACTAGGATTATCATCAACTAGCAGGGTTGCTAATATGACTAGGATTATCATCAACTAGCAGGGTTACTAATATGACTAGGATTATCATCAACTAGCAGCGTTGCTAATATGACTAGGATTATCATCAACTAGCAGGGTTGCTAATATGACTAGGATTATCATCAACTAGCAGGGTTGCTAATATGACTAGGATTATCATCAATTAGCAGGGTTGCTAATATGACTAGGATTATCATCAACTAGCAGGGTTGCTAATATGACTAGGATTATCATTAACTAGCAGGTTTGCTAATATGACTAGGATTATCATCAATTAGCAGGGTTGCTAATATGACTAGGATTATCATCAACTAGCAGGTTTGCTAATATGACTAGGATTATCATCAACTAGCAGGGTTGCTAATATGACTAGGATTATCATCAACTAACAGGGTTGCTAATATGACTAGGATTATCATCAACTAGCAGGGTTACTTATATGACTAGGATTATCATCAACTAGCAGGGTTACTAATATGACTAGGATTATCATCAACTAGCAGGGTTACTAATATGACCAGGATTATCATCAACTAACAGGGTTACTAATATGACTAGGATTATCATCAACTAGCAGGGTTACTAATATGACTAGGATTATCATCAACTAGGAGGGTTACTGATATGACTAGGATTATCATTAACTAACAGGGTTACTAATATGACCAGGATTATCATCAACTAACAGGGTTACTGATATGACTAGGATTATCATCAACTAGCAGGGTTACTGATATGACTAGGATTATCATCAACTAGCAGGGTTGCTAATATGACTAGGATTATCATCAACTAGCAGGGTTACTAATATGACTAGGATTATCATCAACTAGCAGGGTTACTAATATGACTATGATTATCATCAACTAGCAGTGTTGCTAATATGACTAGGATTATCATCAACTAGCAGGGTTACTAATATGACTAGGATTATCATCAACTAGCAGGGTTACTAATATGACTAGGATTATCATAATCCTAGTCATATTAGTAACCCTGTTAGTTTATGATAATCCTAGTCATATTAGTAACCCTGCTAGTTGATGATAATCCTAGTCATATTAGTAACCCTGCTAGTTGATGATAATCCTAGTCATATTAGCAACACTGCTAGTTGATGATAATCCTAGTCATATTAGTAACCCTGTTAGTTT
This sequence comes from Salvelinus fontinalis, assembly GCF_029448725.1. Lineage (NCBI taxonomy): Eukaryota > Metazoa > Chordata > Actinopteri > Salmoniformes > Salmonidae > Salvelinus > Salvelinus fontinalis. The sequence goes on along the minus strand of NC_074690.1, from coordinate 43,613,705 downwards.
ATCATCAACTAGCAGGGTTACTAATATGACTAGGATTATCATCAACTAGCAGGGTTGCTAATATGACTAGGATTATCATCAACTAGCAGGGTTGCTAATATGACTAGGATTATCATCAACTAGCAGGGTTGCTAATATGACTAGGATTATCATCAACTAGCACAGGTTACTAATATGACTAGGATTATCATCAACTAGCACAGGTTACTAATATGACTAGGATTATCATCAACTAGCACAGGTTACTAATATGACTAGGATTATCATCAACTAGCACAGGTTACTAATATGACTAGGATTATCATCAACTAGCAGTGTTGCTAATATGACTAGGATTATCATCAACTAGCAGGGTTACTAATATGACTAGGATTATCATCAACTAGCAGGGTTACTAATATGACTAGGATTATCATAAACTAACAGGGTTACTAATATGACTAGGATTATCATCAACTAGCAGGGTTACTAATATGACTAGGATTATCATCAACTAGCAGGGTTACTAATATGACTAGGATTATCATCAACTAGCAGGGTTGCTAATATGACTAGGATTATCATCAACTAGCAGGGTTGCTAATATGACTAGGATTATCATCAACTAGCACAGGTTACTAATATGACTAGGATTATCATCAACTAGCACAGGTTACTAATATGACTAGGATTATCATCAACTAGCACAGGTTACTAATATGACTAGGATTATCATCAACTAGCACAGGTTACTAATATGACTAGGATTATCATCAACTAGCACAGGTTACTAATATGACTAGGATTATCATCAACTAGCACAGGTTACTAATATGACTAGGATTATCATCAACTAGCAGGGTTACTAATTGGACTAGGATTATCATCAACTAGCAGGGTTGCTAATAGGACTAGGATTATCATCAACTAGCAGGGTTACTAATATGATTTGGATTATCATCAACTAGCAGGGTTACTAATATGACTAGGATTATCATCAACTAGCAGGGTTACTAATATGATTCGGATTATCATCAACTAGCAGGGTTACTAATATGACTAGGATTATCATTAACTAGCAGGGTTGCTAATATGACTAGGATTATCATCTATTAGCAGGGTTACTAATATGATTCGGATTATCATCAACTAGCAGGGTTACTAATATGACTAGGATTATCATCAACTAGCAGGGTTACTAATATGACTAGGATTATCATCAACTAACAGGGTTACTGATATGACTAGGATTATCATCAACTAGCACAGGTTACTAATATGACTAGGATTATCATCAACTAGCACAGGTTAGTAATATGACTAGGATTATCATTAACTAGCAGGGTTGCTAATATGACTAGGATTATCATCTATTAGCAGGGTTACTAATATGATTCGGATTATCATCAACTAGCAGGGTTACTAATATGACTAGGATTATCATCAACTAGCAGGGTTACTAATATGACTAGGATTATCATCAACTAACAGGGTTACTGATATGACTAGGATTATCATCAACTAGCACAGGTTACTGATATGACTAGGATTATCATCAACTAGCACAGGTTAGTAATATGACTAGGATTATCATCAACTAGCAGGGTTACTGATATGACTAGGATTATCATCAACTAGCAGGGTTACTGATATGACTAGGATTATCATCAACTAGCAGGGTTGCTAATATGACTAGGATTATCATCAACTAGCAGGGTTACTGATATGACTAGGATTATCATCAGCTAGCATAGGTTACTAATATGACTAGGATTATCATCAACTAGCATAGGTTACTAATATGACTAGGATTATCATCAACTAGCAGGGTTGCTGATATGACTAGGATTATCATCAACTAGCAGGGTTGCTAATATGACTAGGATTTTCATCAACTAGCAGGGTTACTAATATGACTAGGATTATCATCAACTAGCAGGGTTACTAATATGACTAGGATTATCATCAACTAGCAGGGTTACTAATATGACTAGGATTATCATCAACTAGCAGGGTTACTATTATGACTAGGATTATCATCAACTAGCAGGGTTGCTAATATGACTAGGATTATCATCAACTAACATGGATTGCTAATATGACTAGGATTATCATCAACTAGCAGGGTTACTAATATGACTAGGATTATCATCAACCAGTAGGGTTACTAATATGACAAGGATTATCATCAACTAGCAGGGTTACTAATATGACTAGGATTATCATCAACTAGCAGGGTTACTAATATGACTAGGATTATCATTAACTAGCAGGGTTACTAATATGACTAGGATTATCATCAACTAGCAGGGTTACTAATATGACTAGGATTATCATCAACTAGCAGGGTTACTAATATGACTAGGATTATCATCAACTAGCAGGGTTACTAATATGACTAGGATTATCATCAACTAGCAGGGTTACTAATATGACTAGGATTATCATCAACTAGCAGGGTTACTAATATGACTAGGATTATCATCAACTAGCAGGGTTACTAATATGACTAGGATTATCATCAACTAGCAGGGTTACTAATATGACTAGGATTATCATCAACTAGCATGGGTTGGTTACTAATATGACTAGGATGATCATCAACTAGCAGGGTTGCTGATATGACTAGGATTATCATCAACTAGCAGGGTTGCTAATATGACTAGGATTATCATCAACTAGCAGGGTTACTAATATAACTAGGATTATCATCAACTAGCATGGGTTGGTTACTAATATGACTAGGATGATCATCAACTAGAAGGGTTGCTGATATGACTAGGATTATCATCAACTAGCAGGGTTGCTAATATGACTAGGATTATCATCAACTAGCAGGGTTGCTAATATGACTAGGATTATCATCAACTAGCAGGGTTACTAATATGACTAGGATGATCATCAACTAGCAGGGTTGCTGATATGACTAGGATGATCATCAACTAGCAGGGTTGCTAATATGACTAGGATTATCATCAACTAGCAGGGTTGCTAATATGACTAGGATTATCATCAACTAGCAGGGTTACTAATATGACTAGGATTATCATCAACTAACAGGGTTGCTAATATGACTAGGATTATCATCAACTAGCAGCGTTGCTAATATGACTAGGATTATCATCAACTAGCAGGGTTACTAATATGACTAGGATTATCATCAACTAGCAGCGTTGCTAATATGACTAGGATTATCATCAACTAACAGGGTTACTAATATGACTAGGATTATCATCTATTAGCAGGGTTACTAATATGACTAGGAGGCAACCAGGTTTTTAGCTAAAATGTCCTGATACTTGGTAAAGTTCATGATGCCGTTGTACCAGTGGAAGCGAAATAGCCCCATAACATTCTCAATCATATTCTCAGTCACAGCTTTATGAGAAGTTGAACAAATGAGGATGAGGAAAATTAAGCAATTATTAGGAGGAGGTCTGGACATTCAGGTTAGGCGGTGTCAACCATTGTCCAATTGTGATTATCTACTCATAAAACATTGTGATATACCCCTATTGGCCAACACTGTTTGTTATATAAATAAAACAACCCAGCTAAAAAACACATTTGGGCTATGGCGCGAAATCGGATGCTACAACTGGACGAAATATGACAAAATGTAATGTTGAAAGCCTGGACAGATACTAAGTTCAGGCAAATATTATCTAATATTCCTTGCTGGTGGAGGAGCTTGGGCATGGAACAGGTTTGTGTCTGTGTGGCACGCACACGACGGAGCAAAGTGACAGTCAACTGATGACGAATGGGCGGTCTTGCCGTAGTGAGTTAGGTTATAAATCATGGGCTGGATAGAAGCAAAGTCTGCCGTCTTCAGAACTGGCTAACCAGTTCTAACTCTCCTCTTCCCAGGAACTTGAAGAAAGAACTGAACGACATCCGATTTGAGTTCATGCCTGGTAGAGGTAAGTGTCTGTCTGTCTCTGTGTGTTAGCTATTTCCTGCTATATCCCTCCTCACACTCACCAACCTTTTGCTGCTCTGTTATGTTAAATTGGAGCCAACAGAGGGAGCTAACTGGCAGACTTTTGGCTGGTCTTGCACTCTTGTTTGCTTGTTAAAACATACAGTGCCTTCAGAAAGTATTCACACCCTTTGACTTTTTCCACATTTTGTTGCGTTACAAGTGGGATTAAAATGGATTTAAACCCGTAGAGGCGATTTCCACGGCCCTGCGGAAATCTAATCCCTATCGAAATCCGACAATTTAGGCTAGAGATGTTTTTTTGCATTGGATGCGTCTTAATCTACCGCAGGTATTCTCAGACTGGGGGGCGTACGCGCAATGCTGTCGGGGGTAGTGCCAAATGATTCACATTTGAAAACATTTTTTACATTTTTTAATTCGTTTTTCTTCACATTTTCAAACAGTACCTTTTTATATTTTCCAACGGGGCTACACATTTGGGTGAGGTGTTTTTCTCGCCTGAGTAGCCTCGTTTCACTGCCAAAAATAAGATTAAACCATCTAGTGTTAAGAGAAATAACAACACAATGTGAAATACAGGTAGCCTAGTCAAATAATGAACATCCAATCACATTAACCGTTTCTCTCACGGGAAACCTTCACTCTTGGGCAGACATTTAGAAACGTAACATGACAATTTGAAAAATAAACCATGAGTTTTTTGAGCGAGAATAAAGACGACTTTCGAGTAGTAAGACATGTATAAAAGCAACAGATACCATTAATAAGAAGGGGCAAGAAGCTGTTTTGAAACAATTACTGCTTTGCATACAAGCCAGTGAATTATATGCATTATAGCTGGATGAGTCAATAGACGTGGCGGGCCTGGCACAGCTCCTGGTATATATCCTTTACGTTTATGGGGGGTCAATTAAGGAAGACATCCTCTTCTGGAAACCAGGACAACATGAGAGGATATTTTTAAAGTACTGGACAGCTTTGTGACATCAAATGGACTTTGGTGGTCAAGATGTGTTGGTATCTGTACTGGTGGCGCAAAAGCCATGACAGGGAGACATAGTGGAGTGGTAACGCGTGTGCAAGCAGTTGCTCCCGACGCCACTTGGGTACACTGCAGCAGTCACCGAGAGGCTCTTGCTGCCAAGGGAATACCTGACAGCTTGAAAGACATTTTGGACAGTACAGTGAAAATGGTTTACTTTGTTAAAGCAAGGACCCTGAACTCTCGTGTATTTTCTGCATTATGCAATGATATGGGCAGCGACCATGTAACGCTTTTACAACATACAGAAGTGCGCTGGTTATCAAGGGGCAAAGTATTGACATAGAGACGAGCTTAATGTTTTCTTTACTGACCATAATTTTCACTTGTCTGAGTCCCTTGTCTTACAGGGACTCTCAGCAACTATATTCAATGTGCGGGGCAAAATTGAGGCTATGATTAAGAAGTTGGAGCTCTTTTCTGTCTGCATTAAGAAGGACAACACACAGCTCTTTCCATCATTGTATGATTTTTTTTGTGTGCAAATGAACTCAAGCTTACCGGACAATGTTGAATGTGATATAGTGAAACACCTGAGTGAGCTGGGTGCGCAATTACACAGGTACTTTCCCGAAACGGACGACACAAACAACTGGATTCATTATCCCTTTCATGCGTTGTCTCCAGTCCACTTACCAATATCTGAACAAGAGAGCCTCATCGAAATTGCAACAAGCGGTTCTGTGAAAATGGATTGGGCTGCGCTCAGAGTATACTGCCTTGGCAAATCGCTCTGTTAAGACACTGATGCCCTTTGCAACCACGTACTAGAGCTGGGCGATATGGCCAAAATCTCATATCCCGACTATAAGTCATTTCATATAACGATGCATATCACGATATAGCGCCTTTTCTGTAAATTCATTGAATAAATAGTTTATATAAAATGACCACACTTTTGGCCTCATGGTGAAATCCCAGAGCGGTTTCCTTCATCTCTGGCAACGGAGTTTGGAAAGATGCCTGTATGTTTGTAGTGACTGAACACACCACCCAAAGTGTTAATATTAACTGCACCATGCTCAAAGGGATATTCAATGTCTGCTTATTCTTTCACCCATCTACCAATAGGTGCCCTTTGCGAGGCATTGGAAAACCTCCCTGGTCTTTGTGGTTGAATCTGTGTTTGAAATTCACTGCTCAACTGAGGGACCTTACAATTATCTGTGTGAGGTACAGAAATGAGGTAGTCATTTATACATCATCTTAAACACTATTATTGCAACTTTATTATGTGACTTGTGCAGCACTCTTGTTGGGGAAAAATGGTTATGTTACAATCTAATGCTATGTAAACGCTTGAGTTGAATCGTACACGGAAGTTTACGTACACTTAGGTTGAAGTCATTAAAACTTGTTTTTCAACCACTCCACAAATTTCTTGTTAATAAACTGTAGTTTTTGCAAGTTGGTTGGGACATCTACTTTGCATGACACAAGTAATTTTTCCAACGATTGTTTACAGATAGATTTTTCCACTTATCACTGTATCACAATTCCAGTGGGTCAGACGTTTACATACACTAAGTTGACTGTGCCTTTAAACAGCTTGGGAAATTTCAGAAAATTATGTCATGGCTTTAGAAGCTTCTGATTGACATAATTTGAGTCAATTGGAGGTGTACCTGTGGATGTATTTCAAGACCTACCTTCAAACTCAGTGCCTCTTTGCTTGACATCATGGGAGAGTCAAAGGAAATCAGCCAAGAACTCAGAAAATAATTGTAGACCTCCACAAGTCTGGTTCATCCTTGGGGAGCAATTTCCAAATGCCCGAAGGTACCACGTTCATCTGTGCAAACAGTAGTGCCCAAGTATAAACACCATGGGAGCATGCAGCCGTCATACCGCTCAGGAAGGCGACGCGTTCTTTCTGTCTCGAGATTAACGTACTTTGGTACGGGAAGAGCAAATCAATCCCATAACAAAAGCAAGGGACCTTGTGAAGATGCTGGAGGAAACGGGTACAAAAGTATCTATATTCACAGTAAAACAAGTCCTATATCGACATAACCTGAATGGCCTCTCAGCAAGGAAGAAGCCACTGCTCCAAAACCGACATATAAAAGCCAGACTACGGTTTGCAACTGCAAATAGGGACAAAGATAGTACTTTTTGGAGAAATGTCCTCTGGTCTGATGAAACAAAAATAGAACTGTTTGGCCATAATGACCATCGTTATGTTTGGAGGAAAAAGGGGGATGCTTGCAAGCCGAAGAACACCATCCCAACCATGAAGCATGGGGGTGGCAGCGTCATGTTGTGGGGGTGCTTTTCTGCAGGAGGGACTGGTGCACTGCACAAAATAGATGGCATCATGAGGAAGGAAAATTATGTGAATATATTGAAGCAACATCTCAAGACATCAATCAGGAAGTTAAATCTTGGTCGCAAATGGGTCTTCCAAATGGACAATAAGCCCAAGCATACTTCCAAAGTTGTGCCAAAATGGCTTCAGGACAACAAAGTCAAGGTATTGGAGTGCCCATCACAAAGCCCTGACCTCAATCCTATAGAAAATTTGTGGGCATAACTGAAAAAGCGTGTGCGAGCAAGGAGGCCTACAAACCTGACTCACACCAGCTCTGTCAGGAGGAAGGGGCCAAAGTTCACCCAACTTATTGTCGGAAGGTTGTGGAAGGCTACCCGAAACGTTTGACCGAAGTCAAACAATTTAAAGGCAATGCTACCAAGTACTAACTGAGTGCATGTAAACTTCTGACCCACTGGGAATGTGATGAAAGAAATAAAAGCTGAAAGAAATAATTCTCTCTGCTATTATTCTGACATTTCACATTCTTAAAATAAAGAGGTGATCCTCACTGACCTTAGACAGGGAATTCTTACTCGGATTAAATGTCAGGAATTGTCAAACTGAGTTTTTAAATGTATTTGGCTAAGGTGTATGTGAACTCCCGACTTCAACTGTATATCACTGGTAATTTTTCACAGCTGTCCAGTACTTTCTTCACACACCGCAACAAAGGAGTGATTTGTTACTGGCTCCTTATCTTTAGGGCACCGAAGGCCCAGCCAGGCTGAATTCCTGTTCAGGATCTAAAGATCTTATCACTCCCCTGTCTTAGACACATAGGCTGTGAGAACCGGTAAGCACCAGTTCTTTTTTGTATAACGCTTTAAGGGATTGCAGCCAAGTACCCCTTATGGCGTATGTAGGGGTAAGCAGTTCTTTGTGTAGGTGAAGTACAGTACCAGTCAAAGGTTTGGACACCTACTCATTCCAGGGTTTTTCTTTATTTTGACTATTTTCTACAATGTAGAATAATAGTGAATCAAATAAAATGTTATTGGTCACATACACATCGTTAGCAGATGTTAATGCGAGTGTAGCGAAATGCTTGTGCTTCTATTTCCGAAGACATCAAAACTATGAAATAACACATGTATTTCCCACTGTAAAGCATGGAGGAGGTGGTGTGATGATGCTTTGCTGGTGACATTTTCAGTCATTTATTTAGAATTCAAGGCACACCTTAACCAGCATGGCTACTACAGCATTCTGCAGCGATATGCCATCCCATGTGGTTTGTTATTAGTGGGACTATCATTTGTTTTTCAACAGGACAATGACCCAACACACCTCCAGGCTGTGTAAGGGCTATTTTACCAAGAAGCAGAGTGATGGAGTGCTGCATCAGATGACCTGGCATCCACGATCACCTGACCTCAACCCAATTGAGATGGTTTGGGATGAGTTGGACCGCAGAGTGAAGGAAAAGCAGCCAACAAGTGCTCAGCATATGTGGGAACTCCTTCAAGACTGTTGGAAAAGCATTCCAAGTGAAGCCGGTTGAGAGAATGCCAGATTGTGCAAACCTGTCATCAAGGCAAAGGGTGGCTACTTCGAAGAATCTCAAATATATTAATTTAACACTTTTTGGGGGTTACTACATGATTCCATATGTGTTATATCATAGTTTTTATGTCTTCACTATTATTCTACAATGTAGAAAATTGTACAAATAAAGAAAAACCTTTGAATGAGTAGGTGTGTCAACTTTTGACTGGTACTTTATATAAATGACTGCGATTCTGTAGATTTGTTTGTTCTTCTGTATGTCCTGAGTGAACTTCCCTGCAATTGTTTTAATTAACTGGATAATGAGCTCTGCCTGATCCTTGGAACAAGTTTTCCTCAACAATCCTGCACTTATTTAGGCTTGCCATAACAAAAAGGTTGACTACTTATTGACTCAAATGATTTTACCCATACATTTTTTATAATTTGTAGACATTTCTTAAAACATAATTCCACTTTGACATTATGGGGTATTGTGTGTAGATCAGTGAAACAAAATATGAATTTAATATATTTTTTAATTCAGGCTGTAACCTTACAAAATGTGGGAAAAGTCAAGACGTGTGAATACTTTCTGAAGGCACTGTATCTAAACAAAAGTCGACCATCGCATTCACCCAAAAGTCTGATTGTTACATTAAACCAGTGACTCCAGATTAGCAAAAAAGTGTGATGGGATTCGCACTCAGAAATATGTTGCATAAAGCTAACTTTTACTTTAACTGCTTCAGAACAGATGTTTCAACTTCTTCATGTAGGTTAAAATCTTTTCCTATCAGAAACAGCATTTATAGGGATCAACAGGTGAGAAGCAGGTGTTTCTAATCAGGGTTGCCAGTCATCTGCATATCAGGGATGTGGCTTTTCTGGTCGACCTGTTAATGGGTTACAATCACATATATGGACCCATCACACTTTTTCTCTTCTCGCATAACTAACCCCTCCTGCTCTGTTTCTCTCCATCTATCTCCATATCTCTCGTTTTTTTTTTCTCACTCACTCACCTACCTTCCCTCAGATTCCTCAGATGGAGTGTCTCAGGAGTTGGTATCCGCAGGTCTAGTCGATGGGAAAGACGTAGTGGTTGGTGAGTATGAAACCAGAGTTTAGAGAGATCTACTGTAGGATAACATGTCCCTGACTATGGTAACTTGACCAAAGCTACTAGAGGTCAGTGAAGTCACAGGTCAGGCTGAAATGACTGGGACAACACATTTTGGTTCTGTGGAAATATAATATTTTATAGTGTCACATTTAGAAAATTGAGTATGCTTTAAATGCCAGGATGTCATACTCATTTTGGCTTTTCATCTAGTAGATTAAGCTGCACACTATTAAGGAAGAGAATCGTATTTTCAGACCCATGTGTGTTTGACAACAGCTGATAATCAAAGAAGGGACAGGCTGTAGAAAAATGAACAAATGGCTGGAAACAACGCATTAGATGACACATTCTCAGTATGGGTGAGCCTAGTGTCGTGTCTTTGGCATCATTAAACTGAAGACTGTTATTTTATCAAATCAGTTCTCTGTAATTATTATTACGTGATTAGACTAATCATGTAAATGTAATTAACCAGGAAGTCGGGGCACCAAGGAAAATCTTCAGATTACAAAGTTATAATTGTCCTAATAACTTTTCAGATATTTTAATATCTGACCAATTAGTCTTCTAATTAATGAGTCATTCTTTACCTCACGTTAGTCTCATTCCAAACATCGTAAGTTATCTGCACAAACCCAGCCTTCACTATGAATCATCCATACATAAATTGTCTTAATCATTTATTTACTAACTAAATAATCACAGAAATGCATAAACAAACAATATAAATGGTTACAAGGAAATGATAAGAGAAGTGGGTGTGGACTGAGAAGGCCGGGAAAGACAAGAGTCACTACACAGTGGATAATTATAATAATTGAAATGCTAATCCTTTGCACATGAACGCTCACTCATTCGGGAATAATTGCAATCAATATATATATTTACGCTCAGTGTGTCATCGTGATCTCTTTTGTTATCGTCCTTTTCTGTTGGAAAGTTCATCCGAGATTCTCTCTGCGTCCCTGGAGTCTTTGGTTAGAATGGATACTTTAGAGTAACATTCAGAAATGTTCTTATAAAATAGATGTTTCGGCGGTTGTCGGTCTTCGAATTCCAGGTAGACATAAATTCTAGCTGCAGACTAGTAATTAGTACCGAAGATTTGCTCTTATTCTGTCGGTATCGATAGTCTCAGAGTTGAACCATTTCCACTAGTGTAGCCAATGTTCTACGTGGTTTAAGAATTCAACAATCGAGGAATGCATGGTCTCTACTCAAACCTTAGCCCTCTCAGTAATCGAGGTACGCTTGGTCTGAAGTGGGCTTCTCCAGGTGGGGTTTATATTCGGAACAGCAGAAAAGGGCTGTCCCATGACACCAGATCAATGTCTGTGCTCATGGGGCGGACCAATGACCTAGTTACATTTTAAAGGGAATTGGATTCTCTTTCATTAAACAGTTTAAAATCACATTATATAATTTCACAAATAGTTGAATCTTTACTCATTCATTTTATACAATAATTAGATGCAAACCTCATAACGGAGACTCTTGTATAAACAGAGTTATGGTAATGTGGCTGTATTGTCTCTCATGAGGTCACAAACATTAGACAAAATGGACCGGTCGTAGCTGGATTCTCCACCGACCATTTACACATTCTCCAAAACATGGATATTGTTCAGTTCTCAAGTTCTGTGAGGTAGAAGAAGTTCCTTTGTTCTACTGTGAACCCTCTCTCTCTCTATACTGTATGAGGGAGAGAGTTTCCTCCAGGAATTTACGACCTGAGATAACAGAGCCTGGGTGTAGGGGGAAGAGAGAGGTGGTGCGAGAGAGAGAGAGTTGGTGCTTGCTATATCTAACGAGGGCCATGTCATGACACTAGTATGTTGATATTTGTTGCTTAGTGCATACGTTTTACTAAACAGTACGTTCTAAATAGTATGTAGAACGATTAGTACACAGTATTTAGTTTTAGTAAGTTGTAGGCAAGACAAATTTCAGACACGGTCATTTACTCCAGAGATGGCAAAAATGATGCTGTTTTTAGGGAGGTTCAGATTCCTTATTCCACATCTGTATTCTTTCCAGTTGCTGCCAACCTGCAGAAGATTGTTGATGATCCTTTCAACAATAAAAATGTAACTTTCAAACTGGTGAGTTCAATATTTTTGGTTTCAATCAAAGCTTCCATTTTTGTCCTGTTGAAACCGCATGCCCTGCTCAACATCCTACAAAGAGAGATGCACTGAACATTTATTTTTCTTTCTTTCTCAGGCATCTGGCATAGACGAGTCGGAGATCCCTGACGATGTCAAACTGATGGGTTTCGCTCAGCTCAGCATCACTTAACTCAATATTCCGTCAACAAAGGAGAGAACAAACAGTATTGCACAGCAGCATAGTTCTAAATTCCAAGACACCACTACTGCCAAAGAAGAGAGCCACAGTGCATTTCTCAACCTGTAGGGTTATTTTCTTGACTGAAACCTGCAGTGTTAGTTAAAATGGGCTCTGAGAATGGGACCAGTGTAACAAAAAGACAACAGTTAGGACAGGAACAGTAAATCACACTTGAAAGAGTTTACAGCAGTGTATCTGGGAGGGAGGACGGTGGGCGTCGCAATCCACATAATCATCATCGACTTAAAAATAAACAACAAATGTTTCTTATTTCGTTTTCTACATTTAGCTCTACAATCCAAAACATATTCTGATATAACTCTCTTGAGTTTTGGAAGTGATAACTTACAGTGCCTTCAAAGTATTCAGACCCCTTGACCTTTTTCCACATTTTGTTATGTTACAGCCTTATTATAAAATGGATGAAATAACAAAAAATCCTCAGAAATCTACACACAATACCTCATAATGGCAAAGTGAAAACAGGGTTTTAGACATTTTTGCATGTTTATTAAAAATAAAAAACAGATATACCTCAGACAAGATTGTGTCGAGGGACAGTTCTAGGGAAGGGTAACAAAAAATGTCTGCAGCATTGAAGGTCCCCAAGAACACAGTGGCCTCCATCATTCTTAAATGAGAGAAGTGTGGAACCACCAAGACTCTTCCTAGAGCTGGCCTCCAGGCCAAACTTAGCAATCAGGGGAGAAGGGCCTTGGTCAGGGAGGGGACCCAGAACCCGATAGTCAGTCTGACAGAGCTCTAGAGTTCCTCTGTGGAGATGGGAGAACCTTCCAGAAGGACAATCATCTCTGCAGCATTCCACCAATCAGGCCAGCATTCCACTCCTCAATAAAAGGCACATGACAGCCCGCATGAAGTTTGCCAAAAAAGCACCTAAAGGCTCTCAGACCATGAGAAACAAGTTTAATGAAACCAAGATTGAACTCTTTGGCCTGAATGCAAAAAGCGTCATTTCTGGAGGAAACCTGACACCATCCCTACAGTGAAGCATGGTGGTGGCAGCATCATGCTGTGGAGATGTTTTTCAGCGGCAGGGACTGGGAGACTAGTCAGGGTTGAGGAAAAGATGAACAGAGCAAAGTACAGGGAGATCCTTGATGAAAACCTGCTCCAGAGTGCTTCGGACCTCAGACTGAGGCGAAGGTTCACCTTCCAACAGGACAACCACCCTAAGCACACAGCTGTAGTAGCTGAGATCCGGAGCACTCTGGAGCAGGTTTTCATCAAGGATCTCTCTGTACTTTGCTCCGAGTGGCTTCGAGATAAGTCTCAATGTTGTTGAGTGGGCCAGCCAGAGCCCGGACTTGAACCCGATCGAACATCTCTGGAGAGACCTGAAAATAGCTGTGCAGCAACGCTCCCCATCCAACCTGACAGAGCTTGAGAGGGTCTGTAGAGAAGAATGGGAGAAACTCCCCAAATACAGGTGTGCCAAGCTTGTAGCGTCATACCCAAGAAGACTCGGCTGTAATCGCTGCCAAAGATGCTTTAACAAAGTACTGAGTAAAGGGTCTGAATACTTATGTAAATGTGATGTTTACGTGTTTTTTTTAAATTTATTTATATAACTTAGTAACATTTTCTAAAATCCTGTTTTTGCTTTGTCATTTCTGGGGTACTGTGTGCAGATTGATGAGGAACCAAAGCAATTGAATAAATGTTTGAATAAGGCTGTAACCTAACAAAATGTGGAAAAAGTCTAGGGGTCCGAATAGTTTCCGAAGGCACTGTAAATGCCTGTTTAACAACTGCCACTGAACCGACGCACAACTGAGTGTTGTGTGTAATAGCCACCACTATTAGGCATTCTTGTACTGTTATCTGAATTATATAAGCTGCCTCCCCAATGGCCACCTTAGTCCCTATATTGCGCACTCCGTTTGAGCAGGGCCCTGTTCAAAAGTAGTGCACTATGTAGGGGAGGGGTGCCATTTCGGATGCCGACTTAGTATATTACGAAGTGTAAAGGAGTTATTTAGTGAGGATCTATTACAGTATGGATTTGTAGAAGAGTGAGTGAATGGCTGATGAAAAGTGACTTCCCTTGATAACCTTATTGATATTGAACTATAGGGGCCTCCAGTCATGAATCAGAAATAGCTGGCATCGTAGTGTATATCATTACATACGCTGACATAAGCTTTCTTAGGTGTCATATGCTTTCCTTGGTCTATCTGTTGACCTAAGCTGTTATAAGCTCTCATAGGTGGTTTAAAAGTTGACATTAACTGTCCTAAGTTCTCTTCCCTGTTATAACCGCTCATTGGTGTATCATTACGTTGATAGTGGTTGTTAGTGGAGCTGTTAGTGGTTCAAGTTACCCCAGACAGACCGATATCATTGCTCTAACAAGGAAGGGGTCTGTTCAGAAGGGAGCAATATTACAGGACATAATGAAACGTTTGGATAGATATGTATTGTGTGGAACAGATAGGATTGCATGTTGTATAGATTTGGGAATCGGGTCTGCTCTATTCATTACGTTTCAGTCTGAAAACCATTCTGAATGATTATCCAGAGTTAATACTCAAAGACAGTAAAACAATAACTTCCTAAGATCTTGATTATGGTCTTGGGACTATGCAATTTTGTCTCTGTGATGTTCATGACCAGCGGTTCACTAGTTATTGGACCTCTGTACTCCCGCTAGCTACCTAGCTAGCTGTCATCGTGATGGCTGTTTCTCCTTCCTAGATGGACAAATTAATTTGTATCATAGCCTTGTGCTCCAATCCATCCACACTCACCTCAAAGTCACTCCTACTTTACGTTCTATGTTTGTTTGTTGGTTGGTATGTGTGTTTCTGTAGAGTTCCAGGGGCTGTGTGTGTGGGTTAGCTAGTTCAGGTATTGTTGTAAATCGGTCTATTTAGCAGATATTGTATTTCCAAAAAGGTACGGTTACATTATAATGGCAAGCTGGTGATGCCACAACACGCACAGCCTTTCAAACGCGCTCCCAAAGGTAGGTATGTGATTAGGAAGCAAGGCAAAGTAATCAACTGTTTCTGGAGTACATTTCTAATGGGGAAAGAATGCTCTTTAGTTCTACAAATGATTGTGGCCGATGAACAACTGGTATACTTGATCAGTAGCTCATCCAGTATCTCTACAGGTTGAAATAATTGCTTGTTTTGTAGATTTTCCCACTAATTCTGAGTTTTGTTGCTAATCGTGCCACGTGATTTGCTGAATTGGTACCTTATTGATATTAACGTACATATTTGCGTTAGTTAAGAATGGCTCATCTTCTAGTTCACATTCTATGCTTTTGTTGTCATGGAGATAGTAATACGCAATTTGTGTTTTGTTTTTTCCCATTGAGACTTTTTTAAATCACTGAAACCTGTCGAATTCTGAGTTTCCTGTAGAAATACAAACTGGGATGATGTTCCTCAAGAAATGTAAAAGTAGGCCGAGCTAACTAACAACAACATGACACAGAACTGACACAATTCCCGCTGGTGTGATATGTTGCTTTCAGACTGAGCAATATGTTGAAGAATGTTAGCCCGTGTGTCAGTCTGTTTGTGCCAACTCCCTGTTACTCATTGTCTTGCCAAACAATACAATTGGCATTGGCAAGAGCATAAACATATCTTGGACACCCAGGCTAGAAGAATGTGTGAGCTGATAGCATAATGTCCTGGGTTTTAATCTATTTTCCCTCTATTGTAAAGCCAATGTTGTCAGGTAGATATCGGTCACAAGGCGAACTCTTTGAATGATTAGTATTTATTATGACACTTACTTGGATCTGATTGAACTTTTATGAGTTTATTTTTATTTGTTGGAAGTTTTTTTATGTTTGTTGGAACGCATATATATTTTCGACATTATGTGTATCATCATAAACTGCGCAAGTGATCAAAATGGAATAATGCTGTTTGTGAAACCTTAGCATTAAATGACAACTTGATGTCAGGATTTAAAAGCACTTTGCAGAATCAATGTTATAAATGGTGGTTAAAATTGCCATCACACAAAAACATGAAAATAAATAATTCTGGTCAACTATTTCTAAAATAGGTGAAAAGGTAAATAAATTCACATGGTTTGAACCAAGTCCCATGAGTTTGTTTTCTTTATATACAGTGCCTTCCGAAAGTATTCACACCCCTAGACTTTTTCAACATTTGGTTGTTAGAAAGTGAGATTAAAATGATATTTTTCTTTTAAATACCTTGTCAAAGTGGAAGAAAAATTATATATTTTTTAATGAAAAATAAAACGTCTTGATTAGATAAGTATTCAACTGCCTGAGTCGATACGTGTTAGAATCACCGTTGGCAATGATCACAGCTGTAAGTCTTTCTGGGTAAGTCTCTAAGAGCTTTGCACACCTGGCGTGTAACAATATTTGCCCATTATTCTTTTAAAGTCTTCAAGATGAGATGTTTCTTGATCAATGCTAGACGGCCATTTTCAAGTATTGCCATAGATTTAAAACCCGATTTTAGGCCACTCAGGAACATCCAATGTATATGTGACCTTGTTTTGTGAAACGGTCCTACTACAAAAGATGCAGGTGCTGATGAGAGGTAATGGGCGACACTATTATAGACTATTAGGCCAGACAAAATGTATTCACTGTTTTAACGGATTCCCCCCCGCCCCCCCCCCCCCCCCCCAGAAAGGGAGGCGAGCGAGCAAAAAAAAAAAAGTGCATAAGGAATAACAGTACATTACCACATTGTCCTAGGCACTTGTACAGGCTGTAGGCCTACTGTGAGCTTCAAGAGTTATATTATTCCATGCGAAAGCCTACACTATTTTTCTTAAAAAGAATGCAGATGTTACAATGTTATAACCATGAGAAATGAAACACAATGGGAAGTATAACTTGCGACAGTTTCTTTATTCCTGTTAAAAAGAAGTGTAATCCAATCTCGTCATTTTATGTGACGTATAGGGTAATAGAGTAGACTAGTTAACATGATTTTCTAATTCAAGAATTATTGACAAATAATTGTAATCAAATTAAAATGTTGACGTATAATGAGTCCATTACCAGAATGCATTTCGATAGCCTATAGGCGTTAACAAAATATTCATACAAATATGATTAGGCTTCTCATAAATCCAGCCATAGTGTATAGCCCATCAAAATAAAACACGTAGTTTATAACATGCACATTTAGAAACATCAATAAATATAGAGCAAGCTTGACTAAATTCGAGCCCAGTAATTTTGCTCACCCCATCCTCCTTCGATTGTCTCGTCTGGCTGCCACGAAAAGCCCCCACCTTGGAGACAGTCGATCCCATCATTGTGAACCTGCTAATCTGCACGAAGTGTGTACGTGCCACTGGCGATGTACTTTGCTGGACATGCTAGCTGTTCTCGGCGGCGCATCTTCACTTCAAACGCATTCCGTCTTGGTGTTATCGGTTGGCCTACTACTACCTGGTAGTACCGGTAAAATGTTATGAATCGCAAATCCCCATACAGCTGACGTACTTCGAGTTGGTTGTCCAAAATACTATCAGTTTGCACTGCGTCTTTGCTGATGAATGTCCTGATCTCTGGCCAGTCAATTGGTTGAATTACATTGTTGTTTCGTCTATTAATCGCTTCTAATAGATATGAAAATAATGCATTAACCATGAATTTAACCGACTGTTTATAATGAGGGACGCCCTACGTTTAACCTGGATACGTAAATAGTAGGAATGTGCGCTGTATTTAGCCAATACCGCATGAGAGAGAAATGAAACATCTGCACGTCGCCTGCAGTTGAGAGCGTGTGTGTTTCACTGTCCAATCTGAGATCGAACATGATCTGAGTGTGTGATCTAGGGCTGTTTGGTCTCTTGCGCATCAATTTGGCAAAGCCTCAAGCGGGAGCGGACAGTGGATTATAAACAAAACGCTGCATAAATTGCCCAACAAAATAACACATCAGATTTTTTTTTTTATTATCGGTGTGGAGAAAAGTAAGGCGGGGCATCCGTTAAACCGAAATTCAACTTTGTCCAGCCTTATAGAGGCTTAGCCTAAATAATTGATAATAGGCAGTGCTTGCCACTCGGTGTGCTCTTGTCTTGGAGAGCTTGTTTCCTCTGCAGGTCTTGACGAGGAAATATTGTCAGCAGACCACTTGGCGTTTCTACATCGGCTGGTTACCTGCATTTGAAGGCGGTGTTTCGAAACAGGCGCAAAACTCCAGGGAGGAGAAACATGACCGCTGCTCCGAGCCCACGAAGAGACGGGAGGGAGGCTACAGGACACAAAGCTCTCCGGCTCTGCTGTTGAGACATGGTCATTTCTGAAGGTAAAGATACCTTCATAGAAAGTTACTCAAGTAAAAGTGAAAGTCACCCAGTAAAATACTGCTTGAGTAAAAGTATGTGGTTTTAAATATACTAAAGTATATTTTAGCAAATACATTTACTTAAGTATTAGAAGTTGGAGTAAAAGTATAAATCATTTCAAATTCCTTATATTAAGCAAAGCAGAAGGCACCATTTTCTTGTTTTAAAAATGTACAGATAGCCAGGGGCACACTCCAACACTCACACCAGTGGAGGCTCCTCAGAGGAGGGGGAGGACCATACTCCTCTGCAAAATTTCATTAAAACAACTAATTGTGAAACATTAAAAAAGTTATAATTTTTAGATAAAACTATATTAAATATATTCACGTCACCAAACAATTGATGACATTTTTTTTTTTTAAATGCATCGAAGGTCTCTAACTTCAACAGCACTGTCTGGGGTAGCTTTATGGTGTAGCCGGAGGACAGCTAGCCTCCATCCTCCTCTGGCTACATTGACTTCAATACAAAACCTAGGAGGTTCGTAGGCCTCACCCCCTTCCATAGACATAAATGGTAATTATGAACACTTCCGAAGGACGTCCTCCAACCAATCAAAGCTTTTGCAGTATGAACTGACATGTTGTCCATCCAATCATAGAATTAGGATCAGAAAACAAACCTATTGAGTTGTATTGGGATTGTGCCACAGAGCATTATGGGGTTTCTATGTGTTGAGGAGCTTGGTGACATTGTTGGATAGAGGTTAAGAGTGAAAAGTGATAGTTGAGCATTTTTGGGATATTATTGAATTCAAATGAGTTTTTCAAATTACAGGAGACTGAGGAGGTATGTTATAAATTGTTTTCTGTTTATTTTTAAACTTTATTTTTGTGTCTATTTAGTGCAATTGATTTATTGCTAACTTCAGTAGCTATCTAACTACTCTACCAGCGCGAGTGTGCAGTTTTCTGCGCAAGAATGGTAGAATGGCCAACGCTGCCAAAATTGTTGTTGACTTTTTGTTGAAGAACCCCTTTCGTTCTCTGGGGTACACGGAACAGGTGTGAATTAAAACCGAGGGTCGACCTCTGCCTGAGATCAGTTTCATGAAGAAGGATGATAAGGTGAGGGCGTTCAATTCCACCTGGTATCAAATGTATAGCTGGTTTCATCAAGCCGCCTGTATTGCTGGCCTTGGCTGCATTTTTGGGCATACAATAATTTGCTTTTACAGGACACGACGAGATGGAAAGTTCCGCCGACAAGGGCAACTACAAGGAGCTTGCAGAGGTAATTGCACGTTACGATGCTTTACTTGCTGAACATATCAAAGTTTCGACTGTCTTTTCTGAGATGTCGAAAACAATTCAGAATGATTTGATAGCGTCCGTCGTATCATCCGGTATTTATTTTACGAAGATGATAACACGTAATCACTCCGGACAGACACAAGCAAAAACTCATGACATAAATGTTGTAGCAGCCTAGGCTACACCTAAACATTAGAGATCTGACATGCTGTATGGGATGAAAACGAGATAATTTTTCAGTCTGATCAACTGTAGACTCCTAATAAGAGCAGCTGCATACAGCCTATGTGCCCTGTCCATCTGGCCAGGGTAAACTAATTGGTTATGTATTTATAGTCCATTTGTGTGTCAGGAGAAAATGTGAATGTGATCAAATTTGGTTTATATTCAAAATTGGGCTGGGTAGGCTGCCTATACGTTTTTAATCCATAATGATTCACTGGAATGAATGAATCAACATAATAGTGATGACCGATGTGAGTAAATGTTTTGTAAGGCCTACAGTTGCATAGGCCTGCATGGTGCAAACATGCATAAAGCAAGCTCAGCCCTGTGAGTTGTAAACTTTCTCCTGACGTGAACTGAAGCTACGTCTCATGGGCCTGTTCATCCACTGGCACATTGAATGTTTCCCCTCCAAGCACCCGTATACATTTTCTCTCATTCCTGTATGTAGAGTCAATCACATACACAATCACATTATTACACATCAATGATTTTACTCCTTGCTTGGACTAACTCATTCTTAGCTCTTTTGTCTAACTGTGTACAGTAGTGTGTTGTGTTATTGTGTTATTGTTCCCAGTCAAATCCTGTCCTGCACTGGTCAAGCCTCTGAACACCTCAACTCATTCCTCATACCCTCATTCAATCACTGCTGGGATCCCTTTCCCACACGGTGTAAGTAGCCCTCTCATTCCTATTCCCCATAATATGGTACTATAAATGTCTTTATTAAATGCTTTAAATTTAAAGAATTAGTCTTTGACGATTTTTGAAACACACTTTGTCGTCTCTATGCGTTACGCTCCTATACCGTGGATCTCCCATCCTCCTCAATGTTTCAAATCACCAGCCGCCACTGACTGACACATGATTTACAAAAGAAGCATTTGTGTTTAGTGAGTCTGCCAGATCATAGGCAAGAGGGATGTGTTCTCTTGATAAGTGTGTGAATTTCACTATTTTCCAGTCCTGCTAAGCATTCAAAATGTAACGAGTACTTTGGGTTGTCAGGGAAAATGCATTCAGTAAAAAGTACAATATTTTCTTTAGGAATGTAGTGAAGTAAAAGTTCTCAAAAATATAAATAGTAAGGTAAAGTACAGATACCCCCAAAAATTACTTAAGTTGTACTTTAAAGTCTTTCTACTTAAGTACTTTACACCATTGCTAATACAGGGTGAGTTATTTCGGCTAAGTCATCCTGTTTACTTTTATACACAACTTATCACTGTCCCTTCAGCCTCCGCATTGCCTGCCAGTCTACTGTCGAGAATGTCGACCTACGGACGTGCAAACAGGCTGCCTCTCCAACACCCAGACACAGACCTTCACCTTGAATCTCAGAATGCCACACCTATCCGTGACAGCAGCCTTCCAGACAATGCTCTCTAGCCCTGCTAAAAGTAATGATCGTCTAATTTGGCCTACCTCAAACCTTGGCGTGAGTGAGCGTAAGTAGCCTTTATGTCTAGTGGGAGAGATGCACAGTGTCAATAGATAGGACCAGTATGGGAGAGTTGAGCATAGTTCAGTGTGTATGTGTGGCGCTCTTTCATGGAGTTGTACAAGCAAGCAGAGCAGAAACTGGATACTCTTTAGTTGACTGATGTAGCTGGCAAGGTAATTGCTGTTTAATTTAACAGAAAGAAACTAAACTAGTGTTTATTCACAGTGCTGAGCTAGTACTGTAACTGGCATGTAACGTTAGCTAATGTTTTATCCCCTCTCGACTGAGATTAATGAAGATTAGTGATTAGTGATGCTAGTCAGGCGGGTGCGGGCAGCGATCGGTTGAAGAGCATGCATTTAGTTTTACTAGCATTTGAGAGCAGTTGGAGGCCATGGAAGGAGTGTTGTATGGCGTTGAAGCTCGTTTGGAGGTTTGTTAGCACAGTGTCCAAAGAAGGTACAGATGTATACAGAATGGTGTCATCTGCGTAGAGGTGGATCAGAAAATCACCAGCAGCAAGAGCGACATCATTGATATGTACAGAGAAAAGAGTCGGCCCGAGAATTGAACCCTGTAGCACCCCCATAGAGACTGCCAGAGATCCGGACAACATGCCCTCCGATTTGACACACTGAATTCTATCAGAGAAGCAGTTGGTGAACCAGATGAGGCAGTCATTTGAGAAACCAAGGCTGTTGAGTCTTCTGATAAGAATACGGTGATTGACAGAGTCGAAAGCCTTGGCCAGGTCGATGAAGACGGCTGCACAGTACTGTTTTTTATCGATGGCGGTTATGATATCGTTTAGGACCTTGATTGTGGCTGAGGTGCACCCATGACCAGCTCGGAAACCAAATTGCATAGTGGAGAAGGTACGGTGGGATTCGAAAAAGTCGGTGATCTGTTTGTTAACTTGGCTTTCGAAGACTTTAGAAAGGCAGGGTAGGATAGATATGGGTCTGTAACAGTTTGGGTCTAGAGTGTCTCCCCCTTTGAAGAGGGATGTTTAGGGATCTCAGACGATACAAAAGAGAGGTTGAACAGCCTAGTAATAGGAGTTGCAACAATTGTGGCAGATCATTTTACAAAGAGAGGGTCCAGATTGTCTAGCCCAGCTGACTTGTCGGGGTCCAGATTTTGCAGCTCTTTCAGAACATCAGCTATCTGGATTTGGGTGAAGGAGAAGCGCGGAGGGTGGGGTTGGGCAATTTGCTGCGGGGGGTGCAGAGCTGTTGGCCGGGGTAGGGGTAGCCAGGTGGAAAGCATGGCCAGCCGTAGAAAAATGCTTATTGAAATTCTCAATTGTCGTCGATTTATCAGTGGTGACAGTGTTTCCTAGCCTCAGTGCAGAGGGCAGCTGGGAGGAGGTGCTGCAGCTATTGTCTCTGTCTACTTGTAGACTGTGCCACAAAATGAGTGATATATCAAAAACTTGGCCAGATAAATTCAAGTCATCAATCTCAATTCAAAGTCGAGTCCCGAGTCTTGAGGCTCCAAGTCAAGTGTCAAATGATTTTATTTTCCATCAAGTCGAGTCTCAAGTTATCACATTTGTGACTCCTGTTAGACTCGAGTCCAAGTCATGTGACTCGAGGCCAATACTCTGTTAAAGTGCATTCTGCAGAAATCAACCTGGTTGCAATCATTTGAATAGTTTGTCTAATTTCAGTTCCTGAAATAAAAAAAGCTAGTACAGTGTAGATTATCATTGTACCATCTAAACCAGTAGATATGTTCTATAGTGCATATAGAACATATCTACCGCTTCATAACTTTTTTTCAATGAGAACGAGAGATCAATAACTCACATTTATATGTGAATTTGGTCAAGGTCGTCCAAAAGGTTACATATTGCAGCTTTAAATAAATAAATATAACATCAATATTGGTCCTTTTATATTAGACAACAAAAAAACAATAGTATACACAGTATCATGGTGCCGGAGAAAATGGCTGACATTTTACGTGCTCCGAACCAACTGTGTTTTATTGTTAGTTTTTTGCGTTGTCCCGGGAACAGGCCCAAATCTGCCTTCTGAGAATTCGTACGCGATCGAATAAACCCCCACCACCTCCCGTTCTACTAGCTAAAATGCAATCATTGGAAAATAAAATCGACGACCTACGAGGAAGATTAATCTACCATCGGACTTAATAAGTACCATGCATATTGTCCACAGACATCTGCATCATACACTGTTGATTCAGTTTATTTCCCCCTAAAAGTATAAGCTCTCAAAACCCACAATGTGAATGAATTGCCAGTAGCTGTTAGTATCAACAAGTTGAATCCAACTACGGAGCGACTGAGGAGTGTACAGTACCAGGTTTCATTCAATGCTGCTCTGAACTCTCACAAACCTCTTTTAGGATTACATCAGCTAAAATAACACACATATACAATATGATTTACGCAGAGAGCAAAGCGATTGTATATGCAGAACGTCGGAAATCATGGAAACAATTAGTAGGAAATACAGGGGAATCCTTTCCATCTCGGTTTGGGATACATCCTAAATGCCACCCTATTTCCTACATAGTGCACTACTTTTCACCAGAGCCAGGCATGTAGGGCAGGGCTCTCCAACCTTGTTCCTGGAGAGCTACCGTCCTGTAGGTTTTTGCTCCATCCCTAATCTACCGCACCTGATTTTAATAGTTACCCGGTTCATAAGCTGAATCAAGTTAGTTTACAACTAGGTAGCTCCCCAAGAACAGGGTTGGAGAGCCCCGAGGTAACTGTAACAACGCTCATTACATGGTCATTACATTTTTACGTCTAAATGGCCATTTAGAGCTAGTTGACTGTAAAAAAAAAAAGGTGTAATGCATTTATCTTCATTCTGTATTATAAAGCAGGACAACAGTGCCCCTGGTTCCAGATCTGGCGCAACATCACAAGTGTCAGTGAATAACAGAGTAATAACACAGACATCAGCAAATGCTCTCATGGAGAGCTCTTACAGGTATTTCACAACAAATACTGTGTGTTTTAATAGGAAAAATGTTTTATTTCTCTTTCATTTCGATTACTTAACTTTTTCGTTATCATGGCAACAATCGTCACTACAATATATTTCATTTCATCAGTCGAAACATTTAAAGGGACAGACAGGGTGTCATCCAGAAGAGGTTAGTTGTTAAATAGACAGACAGATTACTGCTGCTGAGGTAGCTTCCCTCTCCCCCTGCCTCCATAGAAGCCCTTGGTACCGTAGGGTCCTTGGGGCAGACGCACCACCCTCAGGGGCAGAGTCTGTCTCCGCAGCTTGCCCGGGGTCTCCGGGTGGAGTAGGGCCAGGCTAGCAGTCACCTTCTGGCGCTGCACCCAGGGGCAAGACACCTTCTCCTGTGCATGGTCCCCAGAGCACCTGCTCCTTCCCACACCTCCAGACCTTGAGTCCCGGAGCTTAGACAGGACCAGGGGGGTGCGGGATGCATGGCTGTCCGAGGAGGAGGGCCTATCACTTTGTGATGTTTGGCAATGACCCTCCAGGCCCAGGGGGCTGTCCAGTGACTTATGGCGCTGGATCCTTCTGCATGAAAGCCTGGCTGGGGCTGAACCCAGGGTTGGGACTGCGGCCTTGGCCGGGGCAGGGTCAGACTCTAAGCTCTTCAGTAGTTCCGGATCCTTCATAGAGTTGTTTATGAAACATCTAGACAGGACTGGATCCTTCAGGGAGCTGTTGGTGAAACATCTAGATTTCACCTTGGGATTTTTCTGGGACACCTTAGTCACCTCGGGGCCTCCATCTGGCTTGGGGTCCTCCTCACCCTCCTTCTCCGCCGGCCGGTTGGTGGGGTGGGACGAGCCAGGGCTGCCCAGGCTGGCGACACAAACCCCGGCCCCCTCTGCTCCTCCTCTCTGCAGGGCTCGGTAGGCCAACCTGGCCCCCTCCAGGGTCTCAAACTCTACCACAGCACACGTCCTGATGACAAGGAAAGCAACAGTTGAGATATTTTGCCATATTTTCCCAGTTTTGCAATGCATTTCTTTGTAATTATGTATATAGGACAGCGCCCATGTCTGTCAGTCTTGTAAAATTACACCAACAGGTATCTAAAGTAAGAAGCAATGTCAGGACTTCATAGAGGCTGCCCTAATTGAGGACAATATTGATGATCAATAGACAACAAACGCTGCCTTTGGTTTTACCTGCGGCCCAGCTCGGCATGCCTCCTGGCATGACGTCTCAGCTCCACAGGAAGCTCTTTCCCAGGACGGAGGATACGCAGCGAGGCCACGGCAGCATGGGCACTGAACAGCTTCAGAGCTTTCTCTAGCGCTATCTGCTGGTCCAAGCTGCTGAGGGTAGTGATGTCACTTCCGGTGTTTTCCCCAAGCAGGTTCCAGGCTAGTAGCAGCTTGCTGTTGGGGGCACTCAACAGCCAATCAGGCAGAGGCTCTCTGCGCCTCACTTTGGTCCCTTCCCTGTTGACCTCCAGCGAATCAGAGCACAGCGCTGCGGCCAGGGTGGTGCGCCAGTCTCTCGTCAGGTCCTTCATCTGAGACACACAGGTATTTTACCAGGCAGGTCAATCAAGTACAAATTATTATTTACAATGACGAAATAGCAAGATGCAACGTTTTGGAACATTCAGATATAAATATGGGTAGAACAAACATGCCTAACTGACATGTAGAATAAAGAATCACATCATCCTCCACGTCTACATGTCAGTGAGGCATGTTTGTTCTATTCATGGCATTTCTATCTGCAGTGTTCAATATTTGGCTACTAAACATGGCCCAGGTTTGGTTTGTTAAACATGCCGTACGTACAACAGGTTTGCTTTGGGTTGTGTTTTCAAACCTTATGTAACGACTCCCACCGAAGGTGGCTCCCCTCCCTGTTCGGGTGGTGCTCGGCGGTCGTCGTCACCGGCCTACTAGCTGCTACTGACTTTTCCTCCCCCTCCCTTTTTGTTGATTATTTACACCTGTTTGTGGTTAGGGGGATTTGTGGGGCTTTATTACCCAGCAGCCCGGCCTGCTGGGTGTGCGGGATTGTTTTTGTGTACATGCTTGTGGGACACGGTTCGTGTACGTTATTCTCAGTGGTATTTCGTGTTATCGTTTATTGTGGTGGAGCATTCCTTTTAGAGTGGCGTCGTGTTCACCTGGTTGTGGTATTAAATTAGAACGCTACTCTGAACTCTCTGTCTCCTGCGTGTGACTCCTTCCTCCACTACACCCCGGGCATTACAGAATCCCGCACCCCCTAAGTATGGAGTCAGCAGGAGCAGCGGCCAACCCCCTTCCATCTATGGAGGAACGGGTTCTCCACCACACTACCGTCCTCCATCGCATCGGTTCCGCCATGGATCAAATGATGGAGAGAATGGACCGATGGGAAAGGAGTGGTCTGGTTCATCTTAGGCAGGAGAAGAGGAGCGCCCAGGATTACGCGTTAGAGTTTCGGACCTTGGCCGCGGGGTCTGGGTGGAACGACAGGGCCCTCCCAGATGTAGTCTCAGGGAGGATGTCCGCAGGGAGCTAGCGTGCCGGGACGAAGCTCTCTCCCTGGATGAGCTCATTGATATGTCCATCCGGCTGGACAATCTGCTGGCATCCCGCGGCCGTTCGGAGAGGGTCCTGTGCGTTCCACTACCCAACACCCCTGCACCCATTCCCATGGAGTTGGGTGGAGCCGTGCCGAGGGATACCGGAGGAGGAGGCTCCCCCTGCACCAGCTGTGGTCGGAGAGGACACACGGCCGATCGGTGCTGGGGGGGTCCATCTGGGGGTCGAGATGGCAGGCGGAACATTTCTCGGTCACCTCAGGTGAGTAAGCACCAGACTCACCCAGAACCCCCTGTTTGTCATATGTTTGTCTTAATTTTTTTCCTTAAGTTTTTTCCCTCTTCCCAGCATAAGGCACTAGTCGATTCAGGTGCAGCTGGGAACTTTATGGATCGCGGACTCGCCATCAAGCTAGGTGTTCCGCTTTTGCCGATAGATTCTCCTTTTCCCGTACACTCCCTAGATAGCCGGCCATTAGGGGCAGGTTTGGTCCGGGAGGCCACGGTTCCACTGGACATGGTGACGCAGGGGGATCATAAGGAACGTCTTAGTTTTTTCATTATTGATTCGCCTGCGTTTCCAGTGGTACTGGGGATTCCCTGGCTGGCTAGTCACAATCCTACTATTTTGTGGAAACAGGGGGTTCTCCAGCGATGGTCAGAGGAGTGTTCTGGAAGGTGTCTGGGAGTTTCCATCGGTGCCACGTCGGTGGAGAGTTCAGACCAGGTGTCCACGGTTCGCATTCCCCCCGAGTATGCTGATTTGGCAATCGCTTTTAGTAAAAGGAAAGCGACTAAATTACCACCTTATCGACCGGGTAGGGATTGTGCGATAGATCTCAAGGTGGACGCTGCGCTTCCCAAGAGTCACGTGTACCCTTTGTCCCAAGAGGAAACGGTGGCTATGGAGACATATGTCACTGAGTCTCTGGGACAGGGGTACATTCGGTCATCCATCTCACCCGTCTCCTCGAGTTTCTTTATTGTGAAGAAAAAGGAGGGAGGTTTGCGTCCGTGTATTGATTATAGAGGTCTAAATGCCATCACAGTGGGGTTTAGTTACCCACTACCTCTAATTGTTACTGCAATGGAATCATTTCACGGAGCGCAGTTTTTCACAAAACTGGACCTCAGGAGCGCGTATAGTCTGGTGCGTATTCGGAAGGGAGACGAGTGGAAAACCGCATTTAGTACCACATCGGGCCATTATGAGTACTGCGTCATGCCATATGGGTTAAAGAATGCTCCCGCCGTTTTCCAATCCTTTGTAGACGATATTCTCAGGGACCTGCACGGGCAGGGAGTGGTGGTTTATATCGATGACATTCTGATCTACTCAGCCACTCACGCCGCGCATGTGTCTCTAGTACGCAAAGTGCTTGGTAGACTGCTGGAGCATGACCTATATGTTAAGGCTGAGAAGTGTGTGTTTTCCAAACGAGCCGTCTCCTTTCTGGGTTATCGCATTTCCACATCGGGGGTGGTGATGGAGAATGAATGCATTAAGGCCGTGCGTAATTGGCCGACTCCGACCACGGTAAAAGAGGTGCAGCGGTTTTTGGGTTTTGCCAACTACTACCGGAAGTTTATCCGGGGTTTTGGCCAGGTAGCAGCTCCCATTACCTCACTGCTGAAGGGGGGTCCGGTGCGTTTGCAGTGGTCAGCAAAAGCGAACGGAGCTTTCAACAGGTTGAAGACGCTGTTCACGGAGGCGCCCGTGTTGGCGCATCCGGATCCCTCTCTAGCATTCATAGTGGAGGTGGACGCGTCCGAGGCTGGGGTGGGTGCCGTGCTATCACAGTGCTCGGGTACGCCACCAAAACTCCACCCCTGTGCTTTTTTCTCTAAGAAGCTCAGCCCAGCGGAGCGTAACTATGATGTGGGGGACCGGGAGTTGTTAGCGGTGGTCAGTGCTCTGAAGGTGTGGAGACACTGGCTTGAGGGGGCTAAGCACCCTTTTCTCATCTGGACCGACCACCAGAATCTGAAGTATATTCGGGCAGCTAGGAGACTGAACCCACGTCAGGCAAGGTGGGCCATGTTCTTTACCCGATTTCAGTTTACTCTATCATACAGACCGGGCTCCCAAAACATAAAGGAGGATGCTCTATCCCGTTGTTTTGACACGGAGGATCGGCCCACCGAACCTACCCACATCCTTCCCGCCTCAAGGCTTATAGCACCAGTGGTGTGGGAGGTGGACTCGGACATCGAGCGGGCATTAAGGGCGGAACCCGCTCCTCCTCAGTGTCCGTGCCGCTTGGTGTTCGGGACAAATTGATTCGGTGGGTTCACGTCCTACCCTCCTCGGGTCACCCTGGGGTGAAGAGGACAGTGGGGAGCCTTCGGGGGAGGTATTGGTGGCCTACTTTGGCTAAGGATGTTGGGTTTTATGTCTCCTCCTGTTCGGTATGCGCTCAGAGTAAGGCTCCTAGGCACCTTCCTAGAGGGAAGTTACAACCCCTCCCCGTTCCACAACGGCCTTGGTCACATCTATCCATAGATTTCCTGACCGACCTTCCCCCGTCTCAAGGGAATACTACGGTGCTGGTGATTGTGGATCGGTTTTCTAAGTCCTGCCGTCTCCTCCCATTGCCCGGTATCCCTACAGCCCTGCAGACTGCGGAGGCATTATTCACCCACGTCTTCCGGCACTACGGGGTGCCGGAGGACATCGTTTCTGATCGGGGCCCCCAGTTCACGTCCAGAGTATGGAGGGCGTTTATGGAGCGTTTGGGGGTCTCGGTCAGCCTTACCTCTGGTTATCACCCTGAGAGTAATGGGCAGGTGGAGAGAGTGAACCAGGAGGTGGGTAGGTTTCTGCGGTCGTATTGTCAGGACCGGCCAGGGGAGTGGGCGAGATATATCCCTTTGGCCGAAATGGCCCAGAACTCTCTACGCCACTCCTCTACTAACATGTCCCCCTTTCAGTGTGTATTGGGGTACCAGCCGGTCCTGGCACCATGGCATCCGAGCCAGACCGAGGCTCCTGCGGTGGAAGAATGGGTGCAGCGCTCCAAGGAGACATGGAGGGCCGTCCAGGAATCACTTCAACAAGCTAGTGGACGGCAGAAGAGGAGTGCTGACCGCCACCGCAGTGAGGCCCCTGTGTTTGTGCCGGGGGACAGGGTCTGGCTCTCGACCCGAAACCTGCCCCTCCGCTTGCCCTGCCGGAAGCTGGGTCCGCAGTGTGTAGGGCCCTTTAAAGTCCTGAGGAGAATAAACGAGGTGTGTTATCGATTACAACTCCCTTCCTATTATCGTATTAACCCCTCGTTTCATGTGTCTCTCCTCAGGCCGGTGGTAGCTGGTCCCCTGCAGGACGGTGAGGTACCGGAGGTCCCTCCTCCCCCTCTCGACATCGAGGGGTCCCCGGCGTATAGGATACGAGCCATTCTGGACTCAAGACGCCGGGTGAGGGGCCTGCAGTACCTCGTGGACTGGGAGGGGTACGGTCCGGAGGAGCGGTGCTGGGTCCCGGTGGGGGACATTCTGGATCCATCGATGTTGAGGGATTTCCATCGCCTCCATCCGGATCGCCCTGCGCCTCGCCCTCCGGGTCGTCCTCGAGGCCGGTGTCGGCGCGCTGCGGGAGCCGCGCGTCAGGTGGGGGGGTACTGTAACGACTCCCACCGAAGGTGGCTCCCCTCCCTGTTCGGGTGGTGCTCGGCGGTCGTCGTCACCGGCCTACTAGCTGCTACTGACTTTTCCTCCCCCTTCCTTTTTGTTGATTATTTACACTTGTTTGTGGTTAGGGTGATTTGTGGGGCTTTATTACCCAGCAGCCCGGCCTGCTGGGTGTGCGGGATTGTTTTTGTGTACATGCTTGTGGGACACGGTTCGTGTACGTTATTCTCAGTGGTATTTCGTGTTATCGTTTATTGTGGTGGAGCATTCCTTTTAGAGTGGCGTCGTGTTCACCTGGTTGTGGTATTAAATTAGAACGCTACTCTGAACTCTCTGTCTCCTGCGTGTGACTCCTTCCTCCACTACACCCCGGGCATTACACCTTACCAATATCCACATAGCCTGGTCACAGATCTGTTTGTACGGTCTTGTCAACTCCTTTGGTCATTGTAGTTGGCAAGACAGCATAATATTGTTCAGACCAGGCTTACATAATATTCACCATCATCGTCAATTGGCTGTAAGGAATTCTTGAATTCGAAGTTTGAGAGTCATTGGAGTGAGTGAACAGAGTGGCACGTCTTGCTCTTCATTATAATCAGAGGGCTGATATAAATACTATGCATGCCAGTCTCTCTTAGCTAAGAGTTGAGGAGAGACTGACTGCATCACTTCTTCTTTTCATAAGAAACATTCATGTGTTGAAAATTGTTTGCATAGTCAACTTACACACAGTTCTGACACACACACACTTACCCCACCAGACATGCCACCAGGGGTCTTTTCACAGTCCCCAATTTCAGAACAAATTCAACAAAGAGTACAGTATTATATATAGCCATTATTGCGTGGAAGTCCATTCCATTGCATATTGCTCAAAAAAACAGAAAACCTGGTTTCAAAAGACGGATAAAGCAACACCTCATGGCACAACGCCCCTCCCCTATTTAACCTAGATAGTTTGTGTGTATGTTTTGATATGTAGGCTATGTGTGCCTTTAAAAAAATGTATGTATGTAGTTCTGTCCTTGAGCTGTTCTTGTCTATTCATGTTCTGTATTATGTCATGTTTCATGTTTGGAAACAGGAAGAGTAGCTGCTGCTTTTGCAACAGCTAAAGGGGATCCTAATAAAATAGCAAATGAGGGAACCATCTTGATCTCATAAAGCTGGCATTACCTTTTTGAAGGAGGTGAGCAGCTTGAGGCTGACGTAT
This sequence comes from Salvelinus fontinalis, assembly GCF_029448725.1. Classification (NCBI taxonomy): domain Eukaryota; kingdom Metazoa; phylum Chordata; class Actinopteri; order Salmoniformes; family Salmonidae; genus Salvelinus; species Salvelinus fontinalis. The sequence goes on along the minus strand of NC_074690.1, from coordinate 43,581,828 downwards.
CCCATCCTGTTCCTCTGGACGTGTTTGAGCAGGAAGCCATCCTCTGCCAGGTGTTCATTGGACAGGTAGCACTCCAACTGGGACACGATCTGCCTGCTCAGGTCACATGACCCTGATGTCACGCTGGAGGACTCCGCCGATTGGCTAGCAAGTTTAGTGGAGAGCCTATGGGACAATCAGCTTCTCTTAGCATCTCAATATACAACACAAATCCAAACTACATTATTTCTATATGCATTGACATTCTGATTCTCTACAGACCTGTGCAATATCAATCGACAAGGTACAATGTTTTCTATGTGAGTTGATCGTCTAAAGTCTTACCCATCCTGGCAACTCAGTGTGTCGCTTTTAGAGAGGGCAGTTGGAGACACGGGTATGTCTGGGTAGCGTCCTGGGGTGAAAGGGCTTTGCCTTGGGTTCTCCGAAACACAGGCTGCTGAGGACATGCTGCTTGCGAGGGAGAGCAGCAAGCCAGGTCAAGGGCAGGGGAGGTTCTTCTGAATGTGAAGCCACAGAACATCTTCACAGGATTTAATACCTTCTGGTCGATTGTGACACATTTGAGTTCTGTGATTCCGTACTTCCAATCATCGTCAATCTAGAGCTTAGAGTAAGGGGGGGATTCTACAGCTGGCAATGCAACAATGCCACATTCTATGGCCATCTCACATCTCCTTCTTTTCCAGTGGTGTAAAGTACTTAAGTAAAAAATATTTTTAAGTACTACTTAAGTTGTTTTTTTGGGTATCTGTACTTTACTTTACTATTTATATTTTTTACAACTTTTACTCCACTACATTCCTAATGAAAATAATCTACTTTTTACTCCTTACATTTTCCCTGACACCAAAAGTACTCATTACATTTTGAATGCTTAGAAGGACAGTAAAATGGTCTAATTCACGCACTTATCAAGAGAACATCCCTGGCCATTCCTACTGCGTCTATTCTGGCAGACTCACTAAACACAAATGTTTCGCAGTAAATTGTGTCTGAGTGTTGAACTGTGCCCCTGGCTATACGTAAATTTAAAAAACAAGAAAATTGCTCTCTGGTTTGCTTAATATAAAACATTTTAAATTATTTAAACTTTAACTTTTGATGCATAAGTACATTTAAGACCAAATACTTTTAGACTTTTGCTGAAGTAGTATTTTACTGGGTGACTTTTACTCGAGTCATTTTCTTTTAAGATATCTTTACTTTTACTCCAGTATGAAAATTGGGTACTTTTTCCACCACTATTCTTTTCCCCCTTTGTTCATGTAATTCATGTAAGGGCACATTTACAGAGATATTGAGCATTGACCCCCTAGACATAAGAATGACTAGAACAGGTGTCCCCATTCAAGTAAATAATGGCATAACGGGTGGACTGGCGGCCAATGCGAGTGTACCCATAAGCGCAAAGCAGGAAGTAAAAGCAGGAAGTGTACCCATCAATCTGTGTTGTGATTTGTTGAATCAACTCAAATGACAATACGAAGAGAAAAAAACATTCCATTGCATGAGCCACATCAGTTAGCATCATTTGAATGAACGTTCTACATTACCATGGTAATTATTACATCACAGGAAGCCTTTGTGAGTGTCAAATTACCAGGGTTAGAGATTCCAAGCCCATTCTATTAATTCTTATTTCTATGATTGACAGTGTCAAATAAATATAATAAAGTAAAGTATACTTGTGGTAAGAAAATCCATAGCTATGAAGGCACTTTCCTGTGAAATGTGAGTACAATTTGTTACAGGAACAACAGGGAAATAGATACAGTGCTTTCAGAAAGTTTTCACAGCCCTGTATTTTCACCACATTTTGTTGTGTTACAGCCTGAATTTAAAATGCTTACAATTTTGTTTCGATGTCACTGGCCTACGCACAATACAACATAATGGCAAAGTGAAAGTATATTTTTTAGAAATGTATTAAAAATGAAAAGCTGAAATGTCTTGAGTATTCAACCCCTTTGTTATGGCAAGTCTAAATAAGTTCAGGAGTAAAAGCATCTTTTCACTTTGTCATTATATTTTAACGTTATTTAACTAGGCATGTCAGTTAAGAACAAATTCTTATTTTCTATGACGGCCTAGGAACAGTGGGTTAACTGCCTTGTTCAGGGGCAGAACGACAGATTTGTACCTTGTCAGCTCGGGGATTCGATCTTGCAAACTTCCGGTTACTAGTCCAACACTCTAACCACTAGGCTACGCTGCCGTTATTGTGTGTAGATGGGTGACAATACAGTATCAGTCAAAGGTTTGGACACACCTACTCATTCCAGGGTTTTTCTTTATTTTTACTATTTTCTACATTGTAGAATAATAGTGAAGACATTTAAAAACATGAAATAACACATATGGAATCATGTAGTAACCAAAAAAGTGTTACATAAATCAAAATGTATTTCATATTTGAGATTCTACAAAGTAGCCACCCTTTGCCTTGATGACAGCTTTGCAAACTCTTGGCATTCTCTCAACCAGCTTCTTGAGGTAGTCACCTGGAATGCATTTAAATTAACCTCTACAGAGTACCTAACCCGGATCCGGGAGCACCCCCCACACCCCCCACACTGATTAGCATCGCTAGCATAGCGTCACAATTAAATAGTAGCATCTAAATATCATTAAATCACAAGTCCAAGACACCCAATGAAAGACACAGATCTTGTGAATAAAACCACCATTTCAGATTTTTTAAATGTTTTACAGGGAAGACACAATATGTAAATCTATTAGCTAAACACGTTAGCAAAATGACACCATTTTCTTACTCCAACAGTTTCTTACTCCATCAGGTGCTATCACCAATTCGGCTAAACTAAGATATTGATAGCCACTAACCAACAAAAAAATTCTTAAGATGACAGTCTGATAACATATTTATGGTATAGCATAGTTTTTTTTTTTTAAATGTGCATTTTTCAGGTATAAATCACAGTTCTACATTGCAGCTGCAATCTGATATAGTGCTGATGCAGCTAGAACAATTACAGAGACCAACGTTATATAACTAATTACTTGTCTTAAAACATTTCAGAAAAAATACACAGCGTACAGACATTGAAAGCCCAACATCTGGTGAATCCAAACAATATTTCCGATTTTTTAAATGTTTTATAGCGAAATTAGCATAACTAGCTAATTAGCATAACCAGGCCAGCCAAAACCAGCTGGACGCGCCCGACCAGTTCACATGCACGACAGATATATGAAATAACATCGTAAATTGGGTCTTACTATTGCTGGTCTTTCATCAGAATGTTGATCAAGGTGTCCTTAGTCCTGATGAGTCGTTCAATCCATTCACAATGGCAACTTCCCCTCTTCATTTAGCCTGGGTACTGGTCGACTGGCACGGTCCATGTCCAAAGTTAAAAAACTCAAAGAACGGAACACGGCAAAACTCCCGAAAAAATTCTAATAATCTGATTAAACTATATTGAAAAAACATACATTACGGTGATATGGTCACATGTATCAAACAAACTTCGACACGGAGATAGTTTTCATCCGTAACGTCAGCATAACAAAAGACAATGCCACCTCTGAAAACGCGCATCTCAGAAACCGGAAGTTGTCGGTCACGCTAAAGAAATAGGTCTTATTTCACGTCAGTACAAGATAAACAAAAAATTTCTCCTCTGACGTCTTCCAGACACCCAGAGGAAGAAGAAGGAAGTGTCATTCGGGTCATAGGTCGCGTGACCATATATAGGCAGAGCTTTGAAGCGAGCATACACATCTTGCAATCTTTTTCTGGCTCAGGGAAAGTGCTGTGAAATGACCTGTGTTTGACTCAGAGACTCAATTGGAACGGTTTTAGAAACCATAGCTTGTTTTCTATCCAATGCTATATGGTTATATGCATATAGTAACAGCAATAATTGAATAAGAGGCAGTTTAGTCTGTAGAGGCAATTATGCTAATGCGAAACAGCACCCCCTGTATTCTCAAGAAGTTAACATGTGTGCCTTGTTAATTTGTGGAATTTTTTTCCTTCATAATGTGTTTTAGCCAATCAGTTGTGTTGTGACAAGGTAGGGGTGGTATACAGAAGATAGCCCTATTTGGTAAAAGACCAAGTCCCTAATATGGCAAGAACAGCTAAACTAAGCAAAGAGAAACGACAGGAAAGGAAGACCCAGAGATACCTATGCTGCAGAGGACAAGTTCATTAGAGTTACCAGCCTCAGAAATTGCAGTCCAAATAAAAGCTTCAGAAGTCAGAAATCTGTCCTTTGGTCTGATGAGTCCAAATGTTCGATTTTTGGTTCCAACCGCCGTGTCTTTGTGAGACGCAGAGTAGGTGAACGGATGATCTCTGCATGTGTGGTTCCCACCATGAAGCATGGAGGAGGTGGTGTGATGGTGCTTTGCTGGTGACACTGTCTTTCTTATTTAGAATTCAAGACACACTTAACCAGCATGGTTACCACAGAATTCTGTAGCAATATGCCATCCCATCTGGTTTGCACTTAGTGGGACTATCATTTGTTTTTTAACAGGACAATGACCCAACACACCTCCAGGCTGTGTAAGGGCTATTTGACCAAGAAGGAGAGTGATGGAGTACTGCATTAGATGACCTGGCCTCCCCAATAACCCGACCTCAACCCAATTGAGATGGTTTGGGATGAGTTGGACTGCAGAGTGAAGGAAAAGCAGCCAACAAGTGCTCAGCATATGTGGGAACTACTTCAAGACTGTTTCAAAAGCATTCCAGGTGAAGCTGGTTGAGAGAATGCCAAGAGTCTGTAAAGCTGTCATCAAGGGTGGCTACTTTGAAAAATATAAAACATAAATATATTTTGATTACTTTGCTTATTACATGATTCCATATGTGTTATTTCATAGTTTCGATGTCATTACTATTATTCTACAATGTAGAAAACAGAAAAAATTAAGAAAAACCCCTCCTTTCTCAGCCTCCAGTATTTATGCTGCAGTAATTTATGTGTCGGGGGGTTAGGGTCAGTCTGTTATATCTGGAGTATTTCTCCTGTCTTATCCGGTGTCCTGTGTGAATTTAAGTATGTTCTCTATAATTCTCTCTTTCTTTCTCTCTCTCGGAGGACCTGAGCCCTAGGACCATGCCTCAGGACTACCTGGCATGAGGACTTCTTGTTGTCCCCAGTCCACCTGGCCGTGCTGCTGCTCCAGTTTCAACTGTTCTGCCTGCGGCTATGGAACCCTGACCTGTTCACTGTGATTACTATTATTTGATCATGCTGGTCATTTATGAACATTTGAACATCTTTGCCATGTTCTGTTATAATCTCCACCCGGCACAGCCAGAAGAGGACTGGCCACCCCTCATAGCCTGGTTCCTCTCTAGGTTTCTTCCTAGGTTTTGGCCTTTCTAGGGAGTTTTTCCTAGCCACCGTGCTTCAACACCTGCATTGCTTGCTGTTTGGGGTTTTAGGATGGGTTTCTGTTCAGCACTTTGAGATATCAGCTGAAGTAAGAAGGGCTATATAAATACATTTGATTTGATTTTGATTTAGGTGTGTCCAAATTATCGTGACATTTGGTGTACGCCTTTGAATAAATGTTTACTTTATTTTCATTGTTTTTATAATAAACAGCAAAGTTAAAAGGCTTATTGTCAAAGTTAACCACGCTTGGTTTTAAAACAAATAAGGCAGAAAAATAATGAGAATAATAAACAATAAAATGATACAAAGACAAACAGAGAACAAGTAGTGGGTCTCCTCTAATAGTATCTAGGAACAAGTTAAAAATGCAGGTTCCTTGTGCTAAAATAAGAAAAACGTACTGATTATGGAAAAACTAAAAGGAAGGTGACAGTTAGGCTATTACGACAAAATAAATGTCTGATGTTATTGAACTGATTATTTAAAAAACAAACACATGAACTAAATAATAAGAAAATCAATATTCATAATGATATCTCATAATAATGATAATACAATATCATTTCTTAGTGCTACCAGTAGCCTTTGTGTCACGCCCTGACCTTAGTTCCTTTTTTATGTCTCTATTTTGGTTTGGTCAGGGCGTGAGTTGGGGTGGGCATTCTATGTTTTGTTCTATGTTTTGTATTTCTAGGTGTTTGGCCTGGTGGTTCTCAATCAGAGGTAGCTGTCTATCGTTGTCTCTGATTGAGAACCATACTTAGGTAGCCTCATTCCCACCTGTGCTTGGTGGGTAGTTGTTTTCTGTTTTGTGTATTGCACCTTGCAGAACTGTTCGTTTGTCGCTTTGTTGTTTTTGTTCAAGTGTTCGTATTTATTAAAAGTATTATGAATACTTACCACGCTGGACCTTGGTCCTCTTCTCCTTCTCCCGACGACGTTCGTTACAGAACTACCCACCACCAAAGGACCAAGCAGCGTGGAAGAATGGACTCCTGGACATGGGAGGAAATCTTGAACGGCAAGGGACCCTGGGCAAAAACGGGGGAGTATCGCCGCCCGAAATCAGACCTGGAGCAGCCAGAGTCTCCCTCCTGTCTGGGGCCCGCTGCTAGGGTCCCCAGTCCGGGGTCGGTGGCGAGGGTCCCTAGAGGCGCCACCTAAGTGGGCCAAGCCAGAGGTGGAGCGGGGTCTACGTCCCGCACCAGATCCGCCACCACGGTGAAATGCCCACCCAGACCCTCCCCTATACGTTCACCTTTGGGGGGGGGGGGGGGGGGGTACTGTCACGCCCTGACCTTAGTTCCTTTTTTATGTCTCTATTTTGGTTTGGTCAGGGCGTGAGTTGGGGTGGGCATTCTATGTTTTGTTCTATGTTTTGTATTTCTAGGTGTTTGGCCTGGTGGTTCTCAATCAGAGGTAGCTGTCTATCGTTGTCTCTGATTGAGAACCATACTTAGGTAGCCTCATTCCCACCTGTGCTTGGTGGGTAGTTGTTTTGTGTATTGCACCTTGCAGAACTGTTTGTTTGTCGCTTTGTTGTTTTTGTTCAAGTGTTCGTATTTATTAAAAGTATTATGAATACTTACCACGCTGCACCTTGGTCTTCTTCTCCTTCTCCCGACGACGTTCGTTACACTTTGACAAAAGGGGAGGTTGGTAGGGAAACTTATGGCGCATTTCAGAACAGAGACCGGAGCTCAGTCAGAATTGTCGCTCGCTCCTGTACGAAAAGTTGTCGTCATGGTATTGTTTGTTTTTTTCAAAACAATCTCTTTAGGGTGTTTTTTGTAAATCCGAGTAGTAGTAGACCTCTGTGATTGGTTGAGCTTGATGACTGTAGCACCTCCCTCCTCCTCTGTGATAGGGTAGCTGTGGCAGGTCAGGTGACATGCCATGTGGTTGGGTTGATAGGTACGGTGGCTGAGATGGGAAACTCAGTACCAGAGGCTGTTCAGCTCAGAGTGGTTATGTTGCATAGTGGTCAAAACTGCCTAGGTACTCCAGAACGGCCCTGTAACACAGCTGATACTGGTCCTAAAGAGAGAGAAACAGGAAATACACACATCAGTCAATCATATACAGTAGATGCAGTTAGTTTTGGTCCCTGCAGCTTTGTTTTCAATAATTGTAACATATATTCAAATGATTTCAACTTTTTGTTATCTTGGCATAGATTCTACATGTGTTTGGAACTCTGAGGGTGGCGACACCATTATTCCAAGAGAAAGTCCATCATTTGGTGTTTTGTTGATTGTGGTGGAAAATGCTAGTCTGAGTACCAGTCACTTTAGCTAACAGTCCACTCCTTGCCACTCCTTGTCATTGCCAAAGATAAGTGCTGGATTTAGGGCGGAGTTGCTCATTGGATGTTGGAAATAACATTAATATTTTCCATGACAACATGTGGAGCCCAGAAAATAGAATTAACAAACAAATGATCAAAAACAAACATTTAGCTGTTAGCAAGGCACGTTGTTGTATTTTGAGACGTTTTGTGGTTGGATTTGCAGTATGTTATGATGTGGTGAGGTTGGACCCAGGTGCAGAGAAGAGACCAGACGAGGAATCAGCGGTTAAGGATAAACATAATACTTTACTGAGAAACGGTAACGGAAGGATCAGAGTAACACTGGGAAAACAACAAACACTAAGTCTCAAAAACTCACTGAGGAGACAAACGCACACGGCACATAATTCCAGCTTCAGAAACACACCTCTGTTAAAACACACCTCTGTTAACAGGGAAATCATACTGAGTAAATAGCACAGAGGTCTCTGCCGCCCTCTGGTGACAAGTGGAACCATGATATATGTATTACCTTTATGAATTTAGACATGAACTATTAACTTTTGATGGACAGGTTGTATCTGGACTATCAAAAAACGGTTGCTTAGCAACTGGTATCAACATTTTCTGTGGAGAAAATAGGGACCAATATTTGTGTAATCGTTGTGATTGGAGGATAGCTGCGAGGGTGATCGAATCAGAATAAAATCCTCTGTTATCCTCGAGCTTATTGATGATAGAATGTTCATATTTGAAGATGGAAGAAAGGCCAGTATATTTGGCACATGACATGGGATGGATTAGCTAATGAGACTGGTACCCAGGCTAGGAAATCACTTTCTCAGGTGCCACTCCAGTCTACCATAAATGTTCAATTGGGTTGAGATCTGGTGACTGAGACGGCCATGGCATATGGTTTACATCAGCGGTTCCCAATCTAGGGGTCGTGACCACATGTGGGGGTTGCCTGATATGAAAATGGGGTGGCGGGACAATTTCGAAAAACCTGGTAAAAGTAAATAAATAATAATTGTTTTTGTCTCTTAAAATCATTGTAATGTGGTTAACCTTAAAAATCTAAATGAAAATTGGTGAAATCTAAACTTTAAAATTCAACCAGAGAGCACCCTTAGATCTTGGGAAAAGGCTGCACTTGACCGTTGGACTTGAATCATTCCCACGGTGAATGGCTAAGCCTGCTACACTATAAAACTACACACTATTGCAGTGACAATTGATATGGTGAAAACAATGTGTGGGGAGGCAGAGGCACAGAAACTCACATCAATAGCTTTGTCAGATAACACTGTGACACTAAGAATTGATGCTATAGCTAGCAATCAAGAGGACACTGACTGAACGACTCAAAACTCCACAACTTGTGCTCTTCAAATGGATTTTAGCTGTGAGGGACAAGATGCATTGACTTTTGTTTGCTACATGTCGAGGGATGCTATTTAGGAAGACATATGTGACCCGTTTCATAGCTAGGCATATGTCGTACATCACTACTTTACAGGGAGGCATTTCAATGTTTTTATTTTGATCAAAATGCGTTTTTTGGTAGAAATGCCATGTGAACTTTCATGTGCCTTAACTAAATAGTATTCCATCGGTAAATACAAATACAATTGTTAAATTACGACCCTAGTTGGTTTAACCACGAAAGAAGACCAGAACCTCCCCGCTAGCCATGATTAGCTGAGATAATGGATGGGCTGGACATGCCGGGAGAGGAGTTTGGATTGGTCTGCCATGTAGAATGCTTCTGCCTATAACGTGAGCTGCTCAGTATGTGTTGATAGTCCTTTCTACCACAGCGGTTTTGAAAGATATAACATTTGCCATCGAGAACTACAAAAGTTTTGCTACTTTTATCAACATTGATTCCCTGAATTAAGCAGGCACTATCGATGTGATGTGTGATGTGATGAGCTACTTCCTGCACACGCCACGGTCAGTGTGAAGCGGAGTGACTTGACACAACGTTGGCCAAACAAAACAGAGTTAAATGGTTCCAGTCTGCCATGAAGCGTCCATCCATCTACAGTATACGGGTTAGAGTCTAGCTACATTTTAAGAAATTCGAAGTTTCTAATTTTGTCAGAAAGTAATTTTCATTGCAAGTTAAAGCGTACTGTTAGCTAGTGAACGTTAACTTGCTGGTTGGCTAGCTAACGTTATGTGCATGATCTGTGTAGTATTATTAGAATCAGAAATCTATTTGCATTGATAGTTATAGCCTAATGTTAGCTAGTTTTTATTTGATTTATTTCATCTTTATTTAACCAGATAGGCCAGTTGAGAACAAGTTCTCATTTACAACTGCGACCTGGACAAGATAAAGCAAAGCAGTGCAACAAAAACAGCACAGAGTTACACATAAACAAACGTACAGTCAATAACACAAAATAAAAATCTATCTACAGTGTGTGCAAATGTAGAAGAGTAAGGAGGTAAGGCAACACATAGGCCATGGAGCCAGTGGGTTTGGCGACGAATATGTTGTGAGGGCCAGCCAACGAGAGCATACAGGTCGCAGTAGTGGGTAGTATATGGGGCTTTGGTGACAAAACAGTTGGCACTGTGATAGACTACATTCAGTTTGCTGAGTAGAGTGTTGGAGGCTATTTTTTAAATGACATCACCGAAGTCAAGGACCGTTAGGATAGTCAGTTTTATGAGGGTATGTTTGGCAGCATGAGTGAAGGAGGCTTTGTTGCGAAATAGGAAGCCGATTCTAGATTTACTTTTGGATTGGAGATGCTTAACAAGCGGCCGCTTGTGTTTTGTGGAGTCCGTCCAGGAAGCCCATTGACAGCTGCAGATTTTCACTGTCTCTGGTCCCTTTTCGCTATTTATGTTGTGGAAATATTTAGTCAATCAAATTTCACAAATACCGGAGCATGTGAGTTCAAATAGACTTTTTATTACTTCATAATAAAAGCCGAGCTGGATCACGACGACAACTGCCTTCCAGTCTTGGCACAGACTTCTTATACACTTGTCCTCCTTACGTCATACTCATAGTAACTCCTCTTAATGGCTCATCACCTCTGGCATTTAGCCGCCGTTATCATATTGCCTTCATATTAGACATGCAACCTGTAGAGTCGCATAAATAGTTTCATGCATGTAGGACCATAGCAACAGACCTTGGCACTCTACAGAAATAACCAATACATGTCATCCTGCTAACTCCTCTGGAAGGGACACCCCTGTTCTGGGGAAAAACCCAAGAGGTGTAACCATAGTTGGCCATAACAGTTACAAGAATAACCAGCCGTGCATGTCTAATGGTGTCAAAATGACCCAAAGCACATAACTAGTTTTGCTGGCTTCACAATAGGTACAGGCTGGTGCTAATGGAGCACGATAGCACCAAGCAACAAAGAGCTATTTGAAAGTTAAATTCTTAAATCCAGCAAATCAAATTGTTTGGGGACAGACTTGGTAGAGACAACTGAGCACTGAAGGTGATCCTTGGTAAAGATTGCCACTCCCCCACCTTTGGAAGATCTTTCTTGGTGAAAAAGGTTATTACCAGGGGAACCCAAGAGCAGAATCAGACGAGGAGACTGGGATAAAATAACCAAGGTATTTATTGAAACACAGGGGAAGATGGAGTGCAGGCCAGGGGAAGCTCGGGTGGGTTGCTGGAAACCAGGTGCGGAGGCTGAGGCTGGAGCGAGAGGGGTTGAGACAGGGTAAGCAGGTCCGGAGGGGAATCCAAGGGAGTAGTGGAGTGGGGAATCCAGGACAGAGCAGCAGGATGACGAGATGTGGGACAGGAGACAGGGACCAGAGTCAGAGCGGGCAGAACTGTAGCGGAGAGGAAAACAGCGTCAGGCAGGGAAAACAGGCACAGCAGGATAACAGGATCTGAATAGTAACAAACAGCTAGAAACGTAGGCTGACTGAGCAGAGATTACGATCTGGCAGCGTGGAAGTGGCAGGGCTGAGTATTTGTAGAGGTCTTGATTATGGAACAGTTAGCAGCTGGTGGGGATCTGCTCTGAATCCAGCACACCTATCTCCGCCCACACAGTCACACACAGAGAGGGAGAGAGTACTGTGTGAGTGGCGGCAGGTCAAGGAGAAACAGGATGAGCAGTAGAGGGTGTTGCAGGAGAAGATGTGACAGTATCCTCCTCCCTCTACAGGGGCCACCTGCTGCCCGACCAGGCTTATCTGGGTGTGAGGTAAAGACATCCCGTAAGAGGGAGGGGTCCAGAATGTGACGGTGGGGCACCCACTCCTCATGCCCGTATCCCTCCCAGGCCACCAGGAACTGCCAGCCATGACCCTGACGGCGCATGACCAGAATCCGGACTGTATAGGCAGGATGGTCATCGATGAGCCGAGGGGGTGGAGGAGCTGGTGCAGGAGGAGACACCGGACTGGAGCAGATAGGTTTAATCAGTGATACATGGAAGGTAGAATGGATTCTGACAGAGGCTGGGAGTTTCAGGCTCACTGCCAAGGGGTTGATGACATGGTCAATTTCAAAGGGACCAATGAATCGGGGGAACGTTTCTTCAATGCCACCTTCAATGGCAGGTCCTTTGATGAGAGCCATACCTTTTGACCCGGGGTGTAGACTGGAGTTGAGGCTCAGCGACGGTTGGCTTGGGACTGGGTCCTGTCGGAGGCACGAAGAAGGGCAGCCCGGGTCTTCCTCCAGGCACGGTGACAAAGGTGCAGATGGTCCTGGACAGAGGGAACAGCAACCTCAACCTCTTGGGGTTGGTGACATACCTGGGCTTTGGTGAGGGTGTTGTGGGCATATTCAACCCAGGGTAGCTGAGTGCTCCAGGAGGAAGTGTTATCAGAAGTCACCCAGCGTAGGGCAATCTCCATCTCTTGGTTGGGTTGTTCAGTCTGGCCTTTGGTCTGGGGGTGATATCCAGAAGGAAGACTGACATTAATACCAAGAGCTGAACAGAAGGATCTCCATACCTGGGAGGTAAACTGGGGTCCTCTGTCGGAAACAATGTCAGAGGGGATGCCATGCAGACAAAACACATGGAATACTAACAGGTCCACAGTCTCTCTGGAGGACGGGAGCTTGGAGAGGGGAATGAAGTGAGCCACTTTGGAAAACCTGTCAATAACGGTGAGGATGACAGAGTTACCGTTAGATGGGGGGAAGGCCAGTGACGAAGTTCACAGCTATGTGTGACCAGGGGCGATTGGGTATGGGAAGAGGGGGGAGCCGACCGGAAGTGGGTTTAGTGGAGGTCTTGTTCCAGGCACAAACCGAGGCAACACCCAGGCATCTGGCCAAGAAGGGTATATTGTGATAAGGTCGATCCGGCACCGTCCAGCTGTGCGGAGACCGAGGGGGAGGGGCATTCCTCTTGCCGGGTAGGAGCACCAGGGGTCCGAGCACAACCAGCCCAGGGGTTTGGAGTAGGGTCTTGTGTTGTTCCTGTTGTTGCAGCTCAAGTAATCCAGCCCATACTATGCTCGGTCCGCCAGCTGCCAGTGTCCGCTTCCACCAAGCTGGTTGTAGAGGAACTATTGGGTGTGAAGATAAGTTGAGTTGCGGGTTCCTCGTGAAGTCCGTTATTTCGGTGGAGGGTAAGGCTTGGGGTGAGGTTAAGGTTAGGTTTGGGGTGGGGTTAGGGTTAGGGCCAAGGCAGCAGCTACTCTTCCTGGGGTCCAGCAAAATTTAGGCACGTGAAATGTATTGCAAAACATTGCAATACATTTCACAACAGACTTCACAATACATTCTGGTTCCAAATTAGTGTGTGCCCTCAGGCCAATACTTTACGACCGCATATCTACAACATAAAATCCATGTGTACATGTGTGAATAGTGCATACAGTTCATTTGGAAAGTATTCAGGCCCCTTGACTGTATCCATATTTTATGTTACAGCCTTATTCTGAAATTGATTAAATAAAAACATTTCCTGATCAGTCTACACACAATACCCCATAATGACAAAGCAAAAACAGGTTTTTATACATTTTTGCAAATGTATAAAAAATAAAAAACAGAAATACTTTATTTACATACTTTATTGCTATGAAAGTCGAAATTGAACTCAGGTGCATCCTGTTTCCATTGATCATCCTTGAGATGTTTCTAGTCCACCTATGGTAAATTCAATTGATTGGACATGATATGGAAAGGCTCACAGCTGTCTATATAAGGTCCCACAGTTGACAGTGCATGTCAGAACAAAAACCAAGCCATGCTGTCGAAGGAATTGTCCGAAGAGCTCAAGGACAGGATTATGTCGAGGCACAGATCTGGGGAAGGGTACCAAAACATTCAAGGTCCCCAAGAACACAGTGGCCTCCATCATTCTTAAATGGAAGAAGTTTGGAACCACCAAGACTCTTCCTGGAGCTGGCCGCCTGGGCAAACTGAGCAATCGGGGGAGAAGGGCCTTGGTCAGGGAGGTGACCAAGAATCCGATGGTCACGCTGACATAGCTCCAGAGTTCCTCTGTGGAGATGGGAGAACCTTCCAGAAGGACAACCATCTCTGAAGCACTCCACCAATCAGGTCTTTATGTTAGAGTGGCCAGATGGAAGCCACTCCGCAGTAAAAGGCACATGACAGCCCGCATGGAGTTTGCCAAAACGCACCTAAAGGACTCTCAGACCATGAGAAACAATATTCTCTGGTCTGATGAAACAAAGATTGAACTCTTTGGCCTGAATGCCAAGCGTCATGTCTGGAGGAAACCTGGCACCATCCCTACGGTGAAGCTTGATGGTGGCAACATCATGCTGTGTGGATGTGGGACTGGGAGACTAGTCAGGATGAAGGGAAAGATGAACGGAGCCAAGTACAGAGAGATCCTTGATAAAAAACCTTGATAAAAAGACCTCAGACTGAGGTGAAGGTTCACCTTCCAACAGGACAATAACCCTAAGCACACAGCCAAGACAACGCAGGATTGGCTTCGGGACAAGTCTCTGAATGTCCTTGAGTGGCCCAGCCTGAGCCCGGACTTGAACCTGATCGAACATCTCTGGAGAGATTTGAACACAGCTGTGCAGCGTCGCTCCCCATCCAACCTGACAGAGCTTGAGAGGATCTGCAGAGAAGAATGTGAGAAACTTTCCAGATACAGGTTTGCCAAGCTCTTAGCATCATACCCAAGAAGACTCAAGGCTGTAATCGTTGCCAAAGGTGTTTCAACAAAGTACTGAGTAGAGGTCTGAATACTTATGTAGAGATGATATTTCAGTTTTTTATGGGGTGTTGTGTGTAGATTGATGAGGGGAAAAAACTATTTAATCCGATCTATAATAAGGCTATAAAGTAACAAATTTTGGAAAAAGTGAATTAGGCTCAACATTTTCAGAATGTACTGTATGTTTTCAAGTGTGTGTATGCCTGTGTCTGTGTCCATGTGTGTGTATCTCTTCACAGTCCCCGCTGTTCCATAAGGTGTATTTGTATCTGTTTTTTAAAACCTAATTGATCTGCTTGCATGAGTTACTTGATGTGGAATAGAAATCTATGTAGTCATGGCTCTATGTAGTACTGTGTGCCTCCCGTAGCCTGTTCTTGACTTGGGGATTGTGAAGGGACCTCTGGTGGCATGTCTTGTGGGGTATGCATGGGTGTCCGCATTCAACATGTCAATACCTCTCACAAATACAAATAGTGATGAAGTAAATCTCTCCTCTACTTTGAGCCAGAAGAGATTGACATTCCTATTATTAATAGTACCTCTCTGTGTACATTCATGGGCCAGCCGTGCCCTGTTCTGGGCCAATTGTAATTTTCCTACGTCCCTCTTTGTGGCACCTGACCACACGACTGGTTAGTAGTCCAGGTGCGACAAAACTAGGGCCTGTAGGACCTGTTTTGTTGATGGCAGAGTTACACTTTATTATGGACAGACCTCTCCCTATCTTAGCTACTATTGCGTCAATGTGTTTTGACCATGACAGTACAGTCCAGGGTTACTCCAAGCAGATTAGTCTCCTCAACTTGCTCAATTTCCACATTATTCATTACAAGATTTAGTTGAGGTTTGGTGAATGATTTGTTTAAAAAATATTTAGGACTAACTTATTTCTTGCCACCGATTCTGAATCGGACTGCAGTTCTTTGTTAAATGTTGCAGTGATTTCACTTGCTGTGGTAGCTGACGTGTATAGTGTTGAGTCATCAGCATAAATTGACAAACAGGCTTCACTCAGAGCCAGTGGCAGGTCATTAGTAAAGATTGAAAAAAAGTAAGGGGCCTAGACAGCTGCCCTGGGGAATGCCTGACTCTATGATTATGTTGGAGAGGCTTCCATTAAAATAACACCCTCTGTGTTCTGTTAGACAGGCAACTCTTGATCTACAATATAGCAGTGAATGTAAAGCCATAACACATACGTTTTTCCAGCAGCAGATTATGATATTGTCAAAATCTGGACTGAAGTCTAACAAAACAACTCCCACAAAAAATGTTATTGTACATTTCTCTCATCCAATCATCAGTCATTTGTGTAAGATCCACACACGCTGAATTAACCTTTCCTATAAGTGTGCCGAAACTCTGTTAATTAATTTGTTACTGTGAATGAGCATTTTGTCTGGTCAAACACAGTTTTTTACAAAAGTTGTTTTTATGGGTTGGTAACAGGCTGATTGGTAAATTGTTTGATCCAGTAAAGGGTGCTTTGCTGATCTTGGGAAGCAGAATTAATTTTGCTTCCCTCCAGTCCTGAGGGCACACACTTTCTTGTAGGCTTACGTTGTTGCCTGTGAAGCAGGAAGCTGCCCTGCTGTAGATGATTATGCTATTGCTGAGTCTAGAAGAAAAAGAAACGCACACCTATTTAGGCGAGGTGCTGGCTAGCGGAGTAGAAAACTTAAAAATAAAGGAGAGCCGCACACTCTAGGAGCTCAGATGCAAAAATGTAATGTCCAACGTTTTGACAGCCAAGCTGTCTTCATCAGGGTATAATCAAACACTGAGGGGTGACTCGTTTATATAGTGTCAAAAGACACACAGGTGTCTGTAATCATGGCCAAGAGTGGCCTAATATCATTGGTTAATTCTCAAATATTAAAATGGCATACAAAGAGCAGCATACAAAAAACAAATGGATAGCATACGATCATAGATTCATTTTAGACTACACAAGCTTACAAACAATTACAATGGCAAAGTCACAATAATCACAAGAATGGCTTCAGATCAAAGTCTACGTTGAGACCGAAGGGAGCAAGGGTCTTTAAGTTAAAGATCCAGGCAGCCTCTCGTTTTAACAATAAATTATCAAGGTCACCCCCTCTCCTAGGGAGGGTGACATGTTCGATGCCAAAAAAAACGACGAAATCGAATGGCCTGCCTCCAAAAAGTGAGGCAACTGGGTAAGTCAAGTTTTTGCACCTAATGGTGCTATGATTCTCTGAGATACGTAATTTTAATTTGCGCTTTGTTTTACCCACATAATTTTTACCACAAGGACAAGTTATAAGATAAATAACTGCCTTAGTGGAGCACGAAATAACACCTTTGATTGGGATCGATTTCCCTGTTTGTGGGTGTTTGAAGGATCTGCATTTATAAGTGCCATTGCATTGAGCACAGCGCTTTGAATGGCGGGTAGTTAGAATGCAAGAATGCGTCTTTTTGCGAGACTGTCCTTGAAAAAGGTCACGTCTCGGTTTGTTTTGAATATTAGTCGGATCATTTTTGTACCCCCTCTCCTTGAACTTTCTTTGCGTCTCAGCCATATTTCTGTCGAAATCTGATTGTTTTCTGCAAATCCCTTTGATTCGACAGAATTGGCTGTAGGGCAAACTATTTTTCAAGGGAAGTGGGTGACAACTGTCAGCCCTCAACAAACTGTTACGATCACTAGGTTTCCTGTAAAGATCAGTGTATAGAACATTATTTTCACACAAGATCAGAAGATCAAGAAAACTAATTTGACGTGTATCAGATTGCATAGTAAATCTCAGATGTTCAGAACAGGAGTTAAGAAAAGCAAGGAACGCCTGGAGCTGTTTTGGATCACCTCTCCATAGAACAAAAATATCATCAATATACCGTTTCCAAATAATTTTAGGCAAGAAAACATTTTTGAGAGGATCGAAAATAGACTGTTTCTCCATGTAACCCACATACAAATTAGCATAGTTAGGAGCCATGGGGGATCCCATAGCAGTACCCTTTGTCTGAATAAAGAAATCATTTAGAAACATGAAATAGTTGTGTGAGTACTGCTGTATTGCTGAGTCTACCTTTAAACTGGACTGTATTTCTAGAGCGTCATGACGGGCCCAGACAAATATAAGACAGACAGTGTAATATGGTAATACTGTAGAAAACAACTCATATGTATTGACACATTCATTCATCCTCATAGCGCAATGTTTAACTGGTACATAAGCAAGTGTGCTCTATCTGAAAATAGTAAACAGCTATAATCATATACAGACCAGAACTGTATATCTTTGTGATTATGAGGAGTAGAATAGCCTTCCTGTACATAATAGGATGTATTGATTAAACTGTAAAAAAAAATACAGCTGAGAGACATCTGTACATTTGAGTGTTTTTTTGTTTTTGTTTTATACATTGAAACTGTACTCCTCTTCACATTGTCACAGTCTGTCCTTCACCATGTGTAACGGCACATCTTTTAGCTTCACTTCAGAAGGGCAGTCTTGTGCAGCGTATTTCAATGTTTTGTCTTTAGTGCCTGCAAGGCGAACCCGTCAGACTGGCTGCTGGTCCGTTCAAGGCCGTTTCACAGTAAGTCCCAAAAGTCTACGCCCCAGAGGTTCAGTGGTCCACAGTGACCAATTCAGTTCACACAAGCCAGGTGCCAGACCAGTGGTTCCCAAATGGTTTTGTTCCATGACCCACCAAAGCCCTTTAGAATTCTTGAGATACCCTCAAGTTATTCCAAACAAGTTTCCAGCTCAAGTACTATCTTAACCCAGTAAGATTTGTCAGTGATCTACCAGTGGATCCTCACACACACCACTTTAGAAATACTGTGCTAAACCATCTAATTCAACTTCAAAAGATTCCTCGTGCTGGTATTGAAGATGAGATAGTGAATTTGGCAATGTGTCAAGGCTAGCGATGGAGAGTGGGGACTCAACACACCAAAGTCTAGTTATGCCAAATAGTGAAGGCCGCTTAGCAGGCTTGGACAATGGCAGGGTTAGCTGCAGTCGTTAACTGTTGAATCAGGTGCGCAAGTGAAAGCCTGGGGACACTGTAGCCATCCTGGGCCCCTGGTCTCTTCCTGACCTCTAACCCCACCGTCAAGAGGGTTTAACATCTAATAACCTTTACGTAGGATATTAATGTGTGTTCAGGTCAATAAAAAAAAAATGAAGTGGTAAAAAACTGTTTTAATGCTCCAAAAAATGTGATAGCTTAGAAGTGATAACATGTCAAATGTGTTGATCTTACATATGGAGAAATGATAAAAGCCAACAGGTCAAAATAGTTGTCACTAGTAAACAAACATTTGGAAGCGTGGAAAACCGTGTGGGTGATACTTTCTCACTCTTGCATTTGGCAGCATCCCCCCTCTTCATCTTCTATCTCTTTCTTCCTCCATCTCTCACAGGCAGTTCTTGTCAGGTAACTCGCACGGCTGTGAGTCTCTGCACTCTAGAGCTTTGCTCAGCCTGCGTGGGAAGTACACCATAGCTTTGTGTTCCTCGTAGCGGTCAATGTGTTTGAGGTGGACCACCATGTGCAGAGCGTAGGCCAGGACCAACAGCAGGATCAGAGAGGTCACCAAGCCCATCAGGATGGCCGGGGTCAGGAAGTTGGCACAGTCGCTGGCAGACGCAAACTTGTCAGACATGACGTTGAACGCCTGGATCTGCGGAGAGGAGAGGAAAGAGGGAATATTACAAGCTGAAGTAAAACAAATAGATAGCTAAATAAATCTGTCAATCAGTCAATAGAAACGGCCCATGCCCCATACCTGGAAGTCAGTGAAAGTGATGTGCCAGTTAGCTGAGGTGTCGGTGTGTGAGCTGGGCACCAGAAGGGTGTCATATTTGTGCTGACTGCTGACATGCTGGCAGTGGTAGGAGGAGGTGGCGGGGGCGTACACCTCACTGGCGTTGAACGTAGCTTCATGGGTCCAATTGTAGTGGATGTGGACGCTGTCTAAGGTGAACCAGTTCTGCCCTGCTGACTCGTAGAAAATGTTGGACATCTGCAGCCTGAGAACAAGTCCCCTGAGATCCTCCACATCTCCAAACTGTAGCGAGAGCCTGTGTACAAACACAGAGTATGTTGATTGAAAAGGACCGGGCCTTTAGTGGGCAGAGCCTTTGTGAGATATGCAGTGCTCATCTCATTGTAACAATATTCTTCTCCATGAATTGAATGTCATTTTTTAAAATGTAATTCAAGTTCTTTGATAACTACATACAACACCCTATGAAAGTGACGCATTCCTACATCATACTTCCGTATCATGTCCCGTAGGTCGTGTTCCCCTGCTCAGATGTTGCATGCATCAACCAATGGTTGCATGCCATGCCATAGACTGTGCAATCGGGCACCAGATTGCTATAACATATGACGTGGTAAGCTGATACATAAAATATTTAGCCAGGCGTTGTAAGATCTGGCAAGTATCAGCAACACCTGGGCAGAGGACTGCGCCCAAAATCACCTGACTAGACTTCAAGATTATAACGTAAAATTCCAGAAAACAAGGTAATTAGAGTTCTAAACGTATATTCGTAATTGTGTATTGATTTAGTATACCCAATGCCTTTTTATTAAAATATTTGACGCTCAAGAACTAAGACACATTGTTGAAAGTTAGAAAAATCTAATGTGGACTACAAATCAGTGTGTCTGTCTGCTTGAGCTGAGGACTTGCAGGACGGTAAGAACCTGCTGGTTACAAGCCATTTGAAGTATTTATGTTAGATTATGCTGTGGGGTTTGGCCCCACATTATCATGCCTTTGTCAATGCAAATTTGAGGCTGAGTTGCACATTGTACACAACTCAAGTACATGATTTACAGTACTTACGTAGCCTTCTCCTTGGTGCAGATGGAACCCTTGGTGTCCACAGGGGCGTTGGGTCCAAAGGTCTTCTCCGTCAGGTCTACGAATGTGTGGTTCTGGTAGCGGATGGCCAGGCGCTTGGCCTTGAAAAGGATGCAGGTCTTGCCATTGTAGGCCACGCTCAGGGGAGAGTAGGGCCCGTGGATGGGGGACTGGAGCAGCTTTCTCTTGCCCTTGCCATGGCCATGCTGGTTGAGGTGGTGCCAGCCATGCAGCTGCAGAGAGGAAGGATGGAAGGGATATTGATCAATTATATAATTGATTGGCAATGTCACACACTTTGGCTGTGCCTACAGAGGAAGCCTAATTCTAACATTTTTTTCACTAATTGGTCTTCAATCGGGCAAAATATCAGAATTGGGCTGTCTGTGTATCCTGTTATCCAGGTAGTAATTGTTAAAAGAATGTAACTTATTTTGGTCGATTTAATTAGCCGATACTGAACAAAAATATAAACGCAACAATTTCAATGATTTTACTGAGTTACAGTTCATCAGTCAATTGAAATAAATTAATTAGGCCCTAATCTACAGATTTCAAATGACTGGGCAGCTATATGAGTGTGCCTGGGAGGGCATAGGCCCACACACTGGTGAGCAAGGCCCAGCCAATCAGAATACGTTTTTCCCCACAAAAGGGCTTTATTACAGACAGAAATACTCCTCGGTTTCATCAGCTGTCCGGGTGGTTGGTCTCACACGATACCGCAGGTGAAGAAGCCGGATGTGGAGGTCCTGCACTGACGTGGTTACAAGTGGTCTGCGGTTGTGAAGCCGGTTGGACGTAATGCCAAATTCTCTAAAATGACAATGGAGGCGGCTTATGGTAGAGTCTATTAACATAAAATTCCATGGCAACAGCTCTAGTGAACATTCCTGCAGTGAGCCCGCCAAGTGCATGCTCCCTCAAAACTTTAAACATCTGTGGCATTGTGTTGTGTGACAAAACTGCCAATTTTAGATTGGCCTTAAACCTCTCTGGGATATGTGGGACGCTAGCGACCCACCTGGCCAAAATCCAGTGAAAATGCAGAGCGCCAAATTCAAATAAATTACTATAAAATGAAACTTTCATGAAATCACACATGCAAGACACCAAATTAAAGCTAAACTTGTTGTGAATCCAGCCAACGTGTCAGATTTCAAAAAGGCTTTCGGCGAAAGCAAACAATGCTTTTATCTGAGGATAGCACCCCAGTAAACACAATACTATTTCAACCCTCCAGGCGCGACACAAAACGCAGAAATAAAGATATCATTCATGCCTTACCTTTGACAAGCTTCTTCTGTTGGCACTCCAATATGTCCCATAAACATCACAAATGGTCATTTTGTTCGATTAATTCCGTTGATATATCCAAAATGTCCATTTATTTGGAGCGTTTGATCCAGAAAAACACAGGTTCCAACTCGCGCAACATGACTACAAAAGTTACCTGTAAGCTTTGTCCAAACATTTCAAACTACTTTTGTAATACAACTTTAGGTATTTTTTAACGTAAATATTCGATAACATTTTTGACGGGATATACTGGGTTCAATACTGGAGGAAAACAAAGTGTAGCTAGCTTTCAGGTCACGCGCCTCTAACAAAGAGCACACTTCCCTCGAGCCTCATTCTGAACAGTGCTACTTCTTCATTTCTCAAAGGAAAAACCTCAACCAATTTTTAAAGACTGTTGACATCCAGTGGAAGCGATAGGAACTGCAAGAGGGTCCCTTAGAAATCTGGATTCCCAATGAAAACACATTGAAAAGCGAGTGACCTCAAAAAAAAAAAATCTGAATGGTTTGTCCTCGGTGTTTCGCCTGCCAAAAAAAGTTATGTTATACTCACAGACATGATTCAAACAGTTTTAGAAACTCAGAGTGGTTTCTATCCAAATCCACTAATAACATGCATATCTTAGCTTCTGGGCCTGAGTAGCAGGTAGTTTACTTTGGACATGCTTTTCATCCGGACGTGAAAATACTGCCACCTATCCCAGAGAAGTTAATTTCCCTAGGACAAGATGCACCTGTGTATTGATCACATTGTTCAATCAGCTTCTTGATAAGCCACATCTGTCAGGTGGATGGATTATCTTAGCAAAGGAGAAAAGCTCATAAGGATGTAAAAAAATGTGCACACAATATTTGAGAGAAATGAGCTTTTTGTGGTTATGGAACATTTCTGGGATGTTTTATTTCAGTACAAAAGCTGAAGAACATTCGCACGTCCAGGTACTTTTTGCAGATGCTGGAGTTGTAGGTGAACTCATGGAAAATCAAAAGGAAAATGCCGCACACAGTATGTTGAGCTTGGGGATCCAGAAATATTCCCTTTGAAGAACTTTCCTCTCAATGTCCCCTCCCCTGCGTGTTTCTATTCCAGTGTATCTCAGAGAACTAGTAGGATGTCCAGCTTGTAGAAATAAACAGCAACCGGGTTTTTTGTAACACCTGTACGAATATTGCTGCGGTGCTCACTGATCCGGGTCTTAAGGCTTTTACAGGTTTGGAATTTGCCTTTATTTTGTTATTACGAAACCTAGTGGCCACTTGTGGGTTTGCTATTTGATGTGTATTTAAAGGGTTAAAGTCAATATTGCGTGAGTTGAACTCCGATTAGAACGTAGTTCAAGACAACTCGGAAATGTTCGACCTCCGACTTCAGTGCGTTTAACTGTTTCACCCATGAGTTACAAATATCTCTAACGGGCGCACTAGCATGAGTTTATTTATGCGAGTGATGTACAAATTCACTCACTGTTCCAAAATGTGATTGTTATGCAATTGAAAAATTAACCTGCGCTGTCCTCAAACCAAGGCACGCTGCCTGCTAATTAAATCTCGGCTATGCTTCAACTTGTCAATTTCAAATAATTTCACTCAAGGACATTCAGAGACTTGTCCCAAAGCCACTCTTGCATTGCCTTGACTGTGTGTTTAGGGTCGTTGTCCTGTTGGAAGGTGAACCGTCACCCCAGTTGGCCAGGTCGCAGTTGTATATGAGAACTTGTTCTCAACTGGCCTACCTGGTTAAATAAAGGTAAAATAAAATAAAAAAATAAAAAATGTCTGAGGTCCGGAGTGCTCTGGAGCAGGTTTTCATCAAGGATCTCTCTGTATATTTGCTCCATTCATCTTTCCCTCGATCCTGACTAGTCTCCCAGTCCCTGGTGCTGAAATAAATCGCCACAGCAAGATGCTGCCACGACCATGCTTCACTGTAGAGATGGTGCCTGGTTTCCTACAGACGTGATGCTTGGCATTCAGGAGAAATAGTTCAATATTAGTTTCATCAGACAAGAGAATCTTGTTTCTCCTGGTCTGAGAGTCCTTTATGTGCCTTTTGGCCAACTCAACCCATAAAGGCCTGATTGGTGGAGTGCTGCAGAGATGGTTGTCCTTCTGGAAGGTTCTCCCATCTGAACAGAGGAACTCCGATGTCAGTGACCATTGGGTTCCTTGTCACTTCCCTGACCAAGGCCTTTCTCCCCTGATTGCTCAGTTTGACCGGGCGAGTCTTGGTGGTTCCAAACTTCTTCCATTTAAGAATGATGGAAGCCACTGTATTCTTGGGGACCTTCAATGCTGAATAACTTTTTTGGTACCCCTCCCCAGATCTGTACCTCGACATAATCCTGTCTTGCAGCTCTATGGACAATTCCTTCTACCTCATGGCTTGGTTTTTGCTCTGACATGCACTGTCAAATGTGGGACCTCATATAGACAGTTGTGTGCCTTTCCAAATCATGTCCAATCAATTGAATTTACCACAGGTGGACTCCAATCAAGTTGTAGAAATATATCTCAAGGATGATCAATGGAAACAGGATCCACCTGAGCTCAATTTCGAGTCTCATCGCAAAGGGTCTGAATACTAATGTAAATAAGATATTTCTGTTTTTTGCAAACATTTATACAAACCTGTTTTCGCTTTGTCATTATGGGGTATTTTGTGTAGATTTCTGAGTATTTTTTTTTGTATAACGCTGTAATGTAACAAAATGTGGAAAAATGGAAGGGGTCTGTGTACTTTCTGAATGCACTGTAGAAGTACTCAATTTCACTGTTGCTTCCAATTTCCATTTGAGGCTTTACTAAGTTGGACAAAGAGAGCCCAAGCATTTCCCTGTATTTCCCCAGATCAAGTATGCAGACATTTTTGCATCTCCAGTCAGAACAGAACCTGCTCCAACTTTTCCCCCTGGCACATTATCCAGCTGGCGCCCGCATTGCCTTCATTGTTGTTTTCCTTAGTAACAAAAACTTTGGACATGTGTGTGTTCCCATCAAAGTAAGTGCCTTATTACATTATCATTATAGTTTCTGTATATCGTGTTGTTGTTTCTACTGTAGCACACTGTATACAGTATATGTACGGAGCTGGGATTGAACCAAAATGCAGCTTCTTGATATGACATGATTTATTAAATAAAAGACGAAAAAAGACAAAAACACTTTAACAAACTACAAAACAACAAACGACGTAGACGCACCTGAACATAAGAACTTACATGACACGAAGAACGCATGAAACAGGAACAGACTACATAAACCGAACAACCGAACAAACAAACCGAAAACAGTCCCGTGTGGCGCAACATACATAGACACAGACACAGGAGACAACCACCCACAACAAACAGTGTGAAAACACCTACCTTAATATGACTCTCAATCAGAGGAAATGAAAACCACCTGCCTCTAATTGAGAGCCATATCAGGTCACCCTTAAACCAACATAGAAACAGAAAACATAGACTGCCCACCCAAACTCACGTCCTGACCAACTAACACATACAAAAACTAACCGAAAACAGGTCAGGAACATGACAGGAGCATAATATATTTACTGTTTTATTCACGTTTTCAAGTGACAAATCATGCATTCTGATTGTTGCATAGATTGTAATAGACACATATAATGTGTGTAAATATAGTAGCCTCCGCCGTATACACAAATGTCCCAAAGCTGAGGAAGTTAAAATGATCTAGAGTTTAGTCACTAATTAGACTCTCTGATAACCACTTCGGCCAAGCCAGCAAGGCTGCAAGCCTCAGAGCAAAATGCTATCCCGACACTGTGATATGTTTGGTGTTTGCGCATTTTGATACAAAAGAATGGAGAGGGATGCATATATCTGCCCCATGTATTATTTTATGTCTGATTTCAAGACTTGATACATGTAACAGATGAAATACTGATGAATTCATTATCCACATGTGTGGTTGGATTGTTTTACATTTTCAAATAAATCTATCTATCATTCAAGTCACGAGTGTGTCCGGAAGTTGATGGGTTGGTTTATTGATCCCCTCGCCACTCTCTGGAAGCCACCCCCTGAGTTTCGTCAGCAACACGTGGAAATGGAGGGCCCTGCGAGCGAGAGGCTGGTTTGGGATTCACCATAGGACTACTGTAAAAAAAAACTGTTTGACTAGAGAATCTGAACAGTGTCCTCTTGGGGGAGATATGATACTAAGATGCACAGGATCAGAGAGAGAGAGAGAGAGAGAGAGCTATATAGAAAGTGAGCAAGAAGAAGGAGAGGGAGAGAGAGAGATCTACCTTCAGTAATCTTCTGAGTGGGGCTTCTTTAGTGGGCACGTAACCCTGAGTCTCCAAGCTCATTCCATCAAGACCACCTGACACACACAAATTAAACAGTCAGATACTATTTGGCTCAAATATATTTGCTTAGAAATATACTCCCTAAATTGACATTTTACATTGATTCTTCAAGCTTTAAGTGTGGGCAGTAGTCTGTAAAACGATACTGCATACACGTGGCTAAAACAGGTTTGATTGCATCAGGCCCACAGTCATGTTAAATGTGAGACATGGTTTGTTACTTACCCGCTCTGATTCTCACAGCTGGGTATGGGACCTCTGTGACGTAGTCCTCTTCTGTGCTGTAGAGAGAAGAGGAAAAGGGGCAAAGATGCAGCCACATGTCCTCAGAGTTGCCGGAACAGGTTCCCGAAACAGCACACGTCTGTCTGTGTAGGCAAACTATACCAACAGTGGCCAACATATGTTCTACGTTCATATACGATACTATCCCTTCAACAGTTCACCTTCTGATCATAACCAGATCATCATAGCCGATGTACGGCGAGCTTTCTGCGCCAAAAGGCTGTCGTGCAGGTGGCGGCTACACATCTGTAAGGGATGGGGTTGGTGGTAAATCTCCCCGATACAAGGCAAAGCTTACTTTATTCCCTATCAAGCAGTGGCCTATAGTTGTGGCTGGTCATCTTATATCGCCCTGGGTAGGCTGACCATGCAGGTTGTCTGTGGCATCCCTTGTGGTTAATATCAACCCGATCCCTTTAACCATCTAAATCACCATCACTTACTGAGACTATGACTAACCCCACTACTGTAGGGGTGGAAATGTATCAAATATTACCCACTACACTACCTCCACCCTCTCTCTCCGCTCACACACACTCACAAACACCTGATCCTTCTAAGTCTGATAAGCCACGAGGGTTATGCTACAGGAGTGGCGTGTGCGTGGGAATGGGGTTCCATTATGAGTCTGAACACTGAGAACTGATCGGGCTGGTGAACCACACTAGGGCACCCAATTCCATTAAATATAGGCCTAGATAAAGAACAACCTCTATACAGATTCACTGTAATGGTTTCCCCCTTATTTTAAGCACATGCCGTGTGTGGTTTTGCGTCAATATTGAATGACAATGTCTGTGAGAGGAATAGCTCACGGGGTACATTGCCTTTAACCCAGTGGACAACACAGCGTAAAGTCAACATTGTGAGTGCCCAGGCATTGCTTGGTTTGCTTTTATCTGTGGTTTGAATTAGGCCTACTTTATATTGTGGAGCAGTGCCTGGGATGTGGGTTCCTCGGCGTACACATCACGGACAAACTGAATTGGTCCACCCACACAGACAGCGTTGTGAAGAAGGCGCAGCAGCGCCTCTTCAACCTCAGGAGGCTGAAGAAATTTGGCTTGTCACCAAAAGCACTCACAAACTTCTACAGATGCACAATCGAGAGCATCCTGTCGGGCTGTATCACCGCCTGGTACGGCAACTGTGGGCTGCCAGAGCCCTGCAAAATGACCTCCAGCAGGCCGCAAATGTGCATGTGTCTGCTCAAACGGTCAGAAACAGACTCCATGAGGGTGGTATGAGGGCCCGACGTCCACAGGTGGGGGTTGTGCTTACAGCCCAACACCGTGCAGGACGTTTCGCATTTGCCAGAGAACACCAAGATTGGCAAATTCGCCACTGGCGCCCTGTGCTCTTCACAGATGAAAGCAGGTTCCCACTGAGCACGTGAGCACATGTGACAGAGTCTGGAGACGCCGTGGAGAACGTTCTGCTGCCTGCAACATCCTCCAGCATGACCGGTTTGGCGGTGGGTCAGTCATGGTGTGGGGTGGCATTTCTTTGTGGGGCCGCACAGCCCTCCATGTGCTCGCCAGAGGTAGCCTGACTGCCATTAGGTACCGAGATGAGATCCTCAGAGCCCTTGTGGGACCATATGCTGACACATGCACATTTGTGGCCTGCTGGAGGTCATTTTGCAGGGCTCTGGCAGTGCTCCTCCTTGCACAAAGGCGGAGGTAGCGGTCCTGCTGCTGGGTTGTTGCCCTCCTACGGCCTCCTCCACGTCTCCTGATGTACTGGCCTGTCTCCTGGTAGCGCCTCCATGCTCTGGACACTACGCTGACAGACACAGCAAACCTTCTTGCCACAGCTCGCATTGATGTGCCATCCTGGATGAGCTGCACTACCTGAGCCACTTGTGTGGGTTGTAGACTCCGTCTCATGCTACCACTAGAGTGAGAGCACCGCCAGCATTCAAAAGTGACCAAAACATCAGCCAGGAAGCATAGGAACTGAGAAGTGGTCTGTGGTCACCACCTGCTGAATCACTCCTGTTTTGGGGGGTGTCTTGCTAATTGCCTATAATTTCCACCTTTTGTCTATTCCATTTGCACAACAGCATGTGAAATTTATTGTCAATCAGTGTTGCTTCCTAAGTGGACAGTTTGATTTCACAGAAGTGTGATTGACTTGGAGTTACATTGTGTTGTTTAAGTGTTCCCTTTATTTTTTTGAGCAGTGTATAATGTTTACATACCCTACATTACTCATCTCATATGTATATACTTGTCACACCCTGGCCTTAGTATTCTTTGTTTTCTTTATGTTTTTTAGTTTAGGTCAGGGTGTGACATGGGGAATGTATGTGTTTTGTAGTGTCTAGGGGTGTTGTATGTGAATGGGGCAGAGTAGAGTATAGTTGTCTAGTTATGTCTATGGCTGACTAGATTGGTTCTCAATCAGAGACAGCTGTCATTCATTGTCTCTGATTGGGAGCCATATTTAAGGCAGCCATAGGCAGTAGGCTTTTGTGGGTAGTTGTCTATGTTGAACGTTTGTAGCTTGTGTGTGCACTAACGTTTGTAGCTTCACGGTCGTTTGATATTTTGTTTCAGTTTATGTATAGTGTTTGTTTCGTGTTTTCTCTCTTCTAAATAAAAGAAGATGTATTTTCCACACGCTTTGCCTTGGTCCTCTCTCTCACCCATAGACGATCGTGACAATACTGTACTCTATATCATCTACTGCATCTTGCCATCTTTATGTAATACATGTATCACTAGCCACTTTAATCTATGCCACTTTATGTTTATATACCCTACATTACTCATCTCATATGTATATACTGTACTCTATACCATCTACTGCATCTTGCCTATGCCGTTCTGTACCATCACTCATTCATATATCTTTATGTACATATTCTTTATCCCTTTACACTTGTGTGTGTATAAGGTATTAGTTGTGGAATTGTTAGGTTAAATTACTCGTTGGTTATTACTGCATTGTCGAAACTAGAAGCACAAGCATTTCGCTACGCTCGCATTAACATCTGGTAACCATGTGTATGTGACAAATACAATTTGATTTGGGTTAATTTATATAGGCCAACACTGATAGAATTCACCGTCTTAACACCTACCTAACAGGTATCAGACAGACACGCTGTTTGATAATGCCCTGATCAGCTAGCTTTGATAAAATGGTCTTAATTATTTCCTCTGGGGTCGGTATCCATCTGGGGCATTTAATACCCCAGTCTGGGGCATTTTTGTGTTGTACTCACCTGCTGTTATCAGAGAGTAACCTGTCCACCTGGCTCAAGGCCATAGGATTGGGATTCAGAAAGGGACTGCCAGGGAGGCACACATGTTTCAGTGGTCACCTACCCTTGTCCTAGTGAGCTGGAACTGTAACTGTTGTTCTGGGGTAGTTGAAAGTGCTGGGTCGCTTATCTCTGGTGCTGCTGACCAGGTTAAGGTAGCCTTGGCCTGGCATAGATAATTGCTGGGTTGTTGTTCAATTCAAGGACAATTAACAGTCATTCAAAAAAGCTGTGTATATGTGTGCACACTAATCCCAGCCGTTTGTTCCTGTGCCAGTGCTGACCTGTTCAGCGAGGTCAGCAACACAGGGATGGTGAGCCCGTCACATGGGGCCGGGGTGCTGAACAGTCCCTTTATATAATCAAAGCCATCCTTGGCTCACCTCACAGACAGAGACAGGGACACATACGTATGTACACGCGCATGTTCACACACTCGCAAAGACAAATGGGCAGACACACACATGCACATTACTCTTTTCTCTGTATATATCTGTGATGTCGCTCTTGCTGCTGGTGATTCTCTGATCTAGTTTCGTTGGTGGAGTTTAAACACTTGATCGATGTATATACTGTATCATAGAAGAGTGTTATTGTTTTTAGGCCAGCTGTTTTTAGTCAAGATGTTTGTTTTTAATTTAATATGTAATTGTTGTACTGCATGTCTGTTTATAGTTTTGTTTAATGTTGTGTTAGGGTATGTAAGTTGTTTTGTCTGAAACGTTGTTCCTCCTGCTGCTATTGGACCAGGTCTCTCTTGGAAAAGAGATGTTATCTCAATGAGAAAAAACCTGTATAAATAAAGGTAAAAAATAAAATAAAAAATCCACCTCTATGCAGACGACATCATTCTGTTTACTTCTGGCCCTTCTTTGGACACTGTGTTAACAAACCTCCAAACGAGCTTCAACGCCATACAACACCTCTTCCGTGGCCTCCAACTGCTTTTAAATGCTAGTAAAACTAAGTGCATGCTCTTCAAGCGATTGCTGCCCGCAACCTCCCGCCCGACTTGCATCACTACTCTGGACGGTTCTGATCTAGAACATGTGGACAACTACAAATACCTAGGTGTCTTGTTAGACTGTAAACTCTCCTTCCAGACTCATATTAAGCATCTCCAATCCAAAATGAAATCTAGAACCGGCTTCCTATTTCGCAACAAAGCCTCCTTCACTCATGCCGCCAAACATACCCTCGTAAAACTGACCATCCTACCGATCCTTGACTTTGACGATGTCATTTACAAAATATCCCCCAACACTCTACTCAGCAAACTGGATGCAGTCTATCACAGTGCCATCCGTTTTGTCACCAAAGCCTAATATACTATCCACCACTACGACCTGTATGCTCTCGTTGGCTGGCCCTCACTACATATCCGTCGCCAAACCCACTGGCTCCAGGTCATCTATAAGTCTTTGCTAGGTAAAACCCTGCGTTATCTCAGCTCACTGGTCACCATAGCAACACCCACCCATAGCATGCGCTCCAGCAGGTATATTGCACTGGTCATCCCCAAAGCCAACACTTCCTTTGGTCGCCTTTCCTTCCAGTTCTCTGCTGCCAATGACTGGAACAAATTGCAAAAATCTCTTATATCTCCCTCTCTAATTTTAAGCATCAGCTGTCAGAGCAGCTTACCAATCACTGTACCTGTACACAGCCATCTGTAAATAGCACACCCAACTACCTCATCCCCATATTATTTACCCTCTTGCTCTTTTGCACCCCAGTGTCTCTACTTGCACATCATCATCTGCACATCTATCACTCCAGTATTAATGCTAAATTGTAATTATTTTGCCTCTAGGGCCTATTTTTTTGCCTGCCTCCCTACTCTTCTACATTTGTGTTATTGACTCTAAGTTTGTTGTGTAACTCTGTGTTGTCGCATCCACACACAGGGACAGAAACCAAGGGAAACATCAGTCTTTCTATAAATCATGGGGCCAATGTGTGGCAATGGGATCAACATTTCAAGAAGTTTTGAAACAAAAATAAAAAAGATTTTCTGGCAGTTCCACATGTGTGTTTAATGCAATAAATGAGAATATATGCAAATGGACCCATAACTCCACCTACACAACAGCATAGGCCTTGGACTATACGTCCTTTAAGCAGTGTTCAAATGTATTATTTATATATTACAGCTTATGGAACAGCGGGCACTGTGAAGAGACACACAAAGGTACAGACACATGCACACATTGTAATATTGTTGTATGGTGGTATTATACATTTCCTATTGTACATTGGGGGGGGGGGGGGGGGGGGGGGGGGCACTTACTAGATGTGGGAACGGTATAGTTTTTTGACCATACAGACATACAAACAGATCATATTATGTATTTTCCATGTCAAGTAATCTGTGCTTTGAGTTGATTGGAGAATAATTATTTTGTTAGATATAAGAAGAATAAACCATTTTGTTGCACCATATCCCTGGATCTCATTGAATGTTTTGGCCGTAAACCTTGAGTGTGAACTGTATGAGTACGAAACAACCCCGCTTCAGGCTAGGGCAGTGGCTATGGTAAAGAGGAAAGGAAGCCACTACAGATGTACTTTTTTATATGAAATGTAAGCGTTTTAATGTTTAAACGTGTTAACCCTCGCAAGGCTGACGGCCCAGACGGCATCCCCTAGCCGCGTCCTCAGAGCATGCGCAGACCAGCTGGCTGGTGTGTTTAGGGTGTGTCCCCACATGCTTCAAGATGGCCACCGTTGTTCCTGTACCCAAGAAGGCAAAGGTAACTGAACCACTTTACAAAATAAATTGCATTATTATTCCCCTGTCATTATTACATAGAATCAGACAAATTATACTGCTGGCTATTGGCTACTTAGCTTTTTCAAAACTGTTTCAAAATACAACACCCTTTTAGACAACAAAAAGATGTCTAGAAATGTACACGTGTTGTGCTTTTGTAGGAAGCAATCACTTCCCCGTTGCTGACTACAAATGATCTATAACTCACTAACTAGCAAAGAACATGAACAAATGGGAACACGTGGCCACATGCAGCTCTCGCTGTGATCTCAAAATAAGTACATCTACTCATGACCGCTCATACTATAAACACAGTCCACTTCAGAGTGAATGGCACAGATCCACATATGGCAATGGTCTATTTGCACACAGGCCTACTGCAGCCCACACAGTACCAGTCAAAAGTTTGGACACCTACTCATTCAAGGGCTTTTCTTTATTATTACTATTTTCTACATTGTAGAATAATAGTGAAGACATCAAATCTATGAAATAACACATATGGAATCAGGTAATAACCAAAAAACGTGTTAAACAAATCAAAATATGTTTTATATCATTCAAAGTAGCCGCCCTTTGCCTTGATGACAGCTTTGCACACTCTTGGCATTCTCTCAACCAGCTACATGAGGTAGTCACCTGGAATTTCAATTAACATGTGTGCCTTGTTAAAAGTTCATTTGTAATTTGTTTGAGCCAATCAGTTCTGTTGTGGCAATGTAGGGGTGGTATACAGAACGTAGCCCTATTTGGTAAAAGACCAAGTCAATATTATGGCAAGAACAGCTTAAATAAGCAAAGATAAAT
This sequence comes from Salvelinus fontinalis, assembly GCF_029448725.1. Classification (NCBI taxonomy): domain Eukaryota; kingdom Metazoa; phylum Chordata; class Actinopteri; order Salmoniformes; family Salmonidae; genus Salvelinus; species Salvelinus fontinalis. The sequence goes on along the minus strand of NC_074690.1, from coordinate 43,548,361 downwards.
GACAGTCCATCATTACTTTAAGACATGGAGGTCAGTCAATGTGGAACATTTCAAGAACTTTGACATTTTCTTCAAGTGCAGTTGCAAAAACCATCAAGCGCTATGATGAAACTGGCTCTGATGAGGACCGCCACAGGAAAGAAAGACCCAAAGTTACATCTGCTGCAGATATTGCAGACCAAATAAATGCTTCACAGAGATCAAGTAACAGACACATCTCAACATCAACTGTTCAGAGGAGACTGTGTGAATCAGGCCTTAACTGTTGAATTGCTGCAAAAAAACACTAATAGACACCAATTATAATAAGAGACAAGAAACACGAGCAATGGGCATTAGACCGGTGGATTTTTGGTTCCAACAGTCGTGTCTTTCTGAGATGCAGTGTAGTTGAACGGATGATATCCGCATGTGTGGTTCCCACCGTGAAGCATGGAAGAGGAGGTGTGATGGTGTGGGGGTGCTTTGCTGCTGACACTGTCAGTGATTTATTTAGAATTCAAGGCACACTTAAGCAGCATGGCTACCACAGCATTCTGCAGCAATACGCCATTCCATCTGGTTTGTGCTTAGTGGGACTATAATTTGTTTTTCAACAGGAAAATGACCCAACACACCTCCAGGCTGTGTAAGGGCTATTTGAACAAGAAGGAAAGTGATGTAGTGCTGCATCAGATGATCTGGCCTCCACAGTCACCAGACCTCAACTCAACTAAGATGGTTTGGGAGGAATTAGACTGCAGAGTGAAGGAAAAACAGCCAACAAGTGCTCAGCATATGGGGAACTCTTTCAAGACAATTGTTAAAGCATTCCAGGTGAAGCTGGTTGAGAGAATGCCAAGATTGTGCAAAGCTGTCATCAAGGCAAAGGGTGGCTACTTTGAAGAATCTAAAATACAAAATAGATTTGAAGGTGTTTAATACTTTTTAGTTAGTACATGATTCCATATGGGTTATTTCATAGTTTTGATGTCTTCTCTATTATTCTACCATTTTCGAAAATAGTACAAATAAAGAAAAACCCTTGAATGAGTAGGTGTGTCAACCTTTGACTGGTACTGTAAGTATTCAGACCCTTTGCTATGAGATCTCGAAATTGAGCTCAGGTGCATCCTTCAATTCATCATCTTTGAGATGTTTCTACATCTTGATTACAGTCCACTTGTGGTAAATTCAATTGATTGAACATGATTTGGAAAAGCACACACCTGTCTATATAAGGTCCCACATTTGACAGTGCATGTTAGAGACAAAAACAAGCAATGAGGTCGAAGGTACTGTTCGTAGAGCTCAGAGACGGGATTGTGTCGAGGCACAGATCCGGGTAAGGGTACCAAAACATTTCTGCAGCATTGAAGGTCCCCAAGAACACAGTGGCCTCCATCATTCTAAAAATGGAAGAAGTTTGGAACCACCAAGACTTTTCCTAGAGCTGGCTGTCTGGCCAAATTGAGCAGTTGTGGGAGAAGGGCCTTGGTCAGGGAGGTGACCAAGAACTCGATGGTCACTCTGACAGAGCTCCAGAGTTCCTCTGTGGGGATGGGAGAACCTTCCAGAGGACAACCATCTCTACAGCATTCCACTAATCAGGCCTTTATGGTAGAGTGGCCAAACCGATGCCATTCCTCAGTAAAAAGGCACACAAAAGCCCGCTTGGAGTTTGCCAAACGGCACCTAACGACTCTCAGACCATGAGAAACAAGATTCTCTGGTCTGATGAAACAAAGATTGAAATCTTTGGGCTGAATGCCAAGCGTCACATCTGTTAAGCTGTTAAGGAGCCTTTTGGTCCTAGACTTGGCGCTCCGGTACCGCTTGCCGTGCAGTAGCAGAGAGAACAGTCTATGACTTGGGTGACTGGAGAATTTGACTATTTTTTGGGCCTTCCTCTGACATTGCCTATTGTATAGTCCTGGAAGTCAGGAAGCTTGGCCCCAGCAATGTACTGGGCCGTACGCAATACCCTCTGTAGCGCCTTACTTTCAGATGCCGAGCTGCTGCCATACCAGGCGTTGATGCAACCAGTCATGATGCTCTTGATGGTGCAGCCGTATTACTTTTTGAAGATCTGGAGACCCATGCCAAATCTTTTCTGTCTCCTGAGGGGAAAAATGTGTTTTCGTGCCCTCTTCACAACTGTCTTGGTGTGTTTGGTCAATGATAGTTTGTTGGTGATTCTGACACCAAGGAACTTGAAACTCTCAATCCGCTCCACTCCAGCTCCATTGATGTTAACGGGGGCCTATTCAGCCCTCCTTTTCCTGTAGTCCACAATCAGCTCCTTTGTCTTGCTCACATTTGTTGGGGCGGTATGCGAATTGGAGTGGGTCTAGGGTTTCCGGCATGATGGTGTTGATGTGAGCCAAGACCAGCCTTTCAAAGCACTTCATGGCTACCAACGTGAGTGCTACGGGACAGTAATAATTTAGGCAGGCTACCTTTGCCTCCTTTGGCACAGGGACATTGGTGGTCTGTTTGAAACATGTAGGTATTACAGATTCGGTCAGGGAGAGGTTGAACATTTCAGACACTTGCCAGTTGGTCCACGCATGCTTTGAGTACACATCCTGATAATTTGTTTGGCCCCGCGGCTTTGTGAATGTTGACCTGTTTAAAGGTCTTGCTCACATCGGCTACGGAGAGAGTAATCACACCGTCGTCCGGAACAGCTGGTGCTCTCATGCATGCTTCAGTGTTGCTTGCCTCGAAGCGAGCATAAAAGGCATTTAGCTCGTGTGGTAGGCTCATGTCACTGGGCAGCTCGCGGCTGTGTTTCCCTTTGTAGTCCGTAATATTTTTCAAGCCCTGCCACGTCCGACGAGCGTCAGAGCCAGTGTAGCAGGATTCAATGTTAGTCCTGTATTGACGCTTTGCCTGTTTGATGGTTTGTCTGAGGGCATAGCGGGACTTCTTATAAGCGTCCGGATTAGTGTCCCGCTCCTTGAAAGTGGCAACTCTAGCCTTTAGCTCAGTACGGATGTTGCCTGTAATCCATGGCTTCTGTATACCATATACCATTTAAATAAAGGGTTGATTTGATTTTGCCCTTCCCTAGGTAATCTCTAGCTAATATCGTTCCTCTTGAAACTCTAAAAGCTACCATTCTACCTTTTGTATGATCGCTCTCTGCTATCCTTTAGTTGCACCTGAAGAGCCAAGCCGAAAAGGAAAACTCATTCACATGTCAGTGAGCAGAAAAGGAAAACACATTCACACGTCAGTGAGCTCAGAGAGCAGAAAAGGAAAACTCATTCACACGTCAGTGAGCTCAGAGAGCAGAAAAGAGCAGTTTCAAGCTTTTGAAATCTGAATATTAACAGAAAACCATTAGAAACCTCATAACAACCAGAAGTCGTTCTCAATGCAGTATTGACTGTCATATAGTGAATAAAACTGTAATGTTATTGTGTACCGTTCTCTATTCTCTTCTTTTCTCTCCTCTCTCTCTCCTCTCTCCTCTCTTCTCTCTTCTCTCTTTCTCTCCTCCCCTCTCCATCCCTCTATGTTGTTCCTCCTGTCCTCTCCTCTCCCATCCCTCTATTTTGTTCCTCCTCTCCTCTCCTCTCCTCTATTTTGTTCCTCCTCTCTTCTCCTCTCCTCTATCCCGTCCCTTTATTTTGTTCCTCCTTTCCTCTATCCCGTCCCTTTATTTTGTTCCTCCTTTCCTCTATCCCATCCCTCTATTTTGTTCCTCCTCTCCTCTCCTCTCTCCATCCCTCTATTTTCTTCCTCATCTCTTCTCCCCTCCTCTCCTCTATCCCATCCCTCTATTTTGTTCCACCTCTCTTCTCCCATCCTCTTCTCTATCCCGTTCCTCCTCTTCTCTCCTCTCCATCCAATCCCTCCATTTTGTTCCTCCTCTCTTCTCATATCCTCTCCTCTATCCCGTCCCTCCTCTCCTCTATCCCATCCCTCTATTTTGTTCCTCCTCTCCTCTCCTCTCCTCTCCTCTCCTCTCCTCTCCTCTCCTCTCCTCTCCTCTCCTCTCCTCTCCTCTATCCCATCCCTTTATTTTGTTCCTCCTCTCCTCTCCTATCCCGTCCCTCTATTTTGTTCCTCCTCTCCTCTCCTCTATTCCATCCCTTTATTTTGTTCCTCCTCTCTTCTCCCATCCTCTCCTCTATCCCGTCCCTCTATTTTGTTCCTCCTCTCCTCTCCTCTCTTCTATCCCATCCCTCTATTTTGTTCCTACTCTCTTCTCTTCTCCTCTCCATTGTCCTGGCCTCATTTACCTGCTCTCTGTCAAAGAGAGCGAGTGCTGTCCTGTACAGACAACAGCTGTGTGATCAATGAGAAATGTCTGATTAACGCTAAATTACAGATAACCATACAGTCCCTGGCCACAGATTCACCAACTTTTTTTGTATCAGATCTGATGCCTTGTGTATTTACATAGCGATAGCAAGAGAGACAGAGATATGGAGAAAGGAAGGGAGAGCAAAAGAGATCAGCCTACCAGCATCCCTGGATTCGTACACCCCCCTCCACTCCACCATCACACACACACACACCAACACACACACCGAGGGTATTTACCTTCTCTCCAGGAGTGGAGGCACTTGATCTAAGGACAGGGTGGGCTGGCTGAGGGCGGACAGCAAGGCAGAGAAGAGGAATACGTGTGCAGCCATTGAGACAATGAGAGCTGGTGAGCTCCCCTTCATAATCTGCTCTCCCTGCATCGTCAGCCGCTGAGCTCACTGACAGACAGCCTCGGAAGCCAGTCACAATGCGGAATAGGGGATCAGTTTGAGTCATACTTATACAGCCCCTCCCTCCACCTCTTCCTCCCATCTCCCTTCTCTGTCGTCCTCCCTCTATCTTTCTCCCTCATGTAAGCATAGCTTCAGGCAAACCCTAAGTATAGACAGTGGCTTATTATTTTTCCCCGCTCATCTCATCATCTCATTATTCCTATTCTCGCCCAATAATGTACATAACACGTACATAAACACACACACACACACACACACACACACACACACACACACACACACACGCACGCACACGCACACGCACACACACACACAGAAAAAAATCACACGGGAATTTTAAGGTTGGATTAATGTTGACATTATTTTACAGGGAGGGGAAAAAAGCCATAAATGCATGACCTAGATCCACAGTGAGTGTGCTGCCACAATAGCTGCATTCGTTCACCTGATCTATGTGTTGTTGTGAGCACAGGAGGCCCGGGGCAGAGGAAATTGTCCACTGAGGCTGAATATGTGTATGATAGAAACAGCTGAACAGCTAACCCACTCGGCCAACCTGGTCTCAGAGCAAACCGTATTATATTCCACAAAAATATAAATGCAACATGCAACATTTTCAAAGATTTGACTGAGACACAGTTCATAGAAGAAATTCAGACAATTTAAATAAATAAATTAGGCCGTAATCTATGGATTACACATGACTGGGCAGAGTCACAGCCATGGGTGGGCCTGGTAGGGCATAGGCCCACCCACTTGGAAGCCAGGTCCACCCACGCACCCGGCTCCCCCTCATCAGATGAATAAACTGGATGTTGAGGTCCTGGACTGGCGTGGTTACACGTGGTCTGCGGTTGTGAGGCCGGTTGGATGTACTGCCAACTTCTCTAAAATGAAGTTTGAGGCGGCTTATGGTAGAGAAATGAACATTCAATTCTCCGACAACATCTCCGTTGGACATTTCTGCAGTCAGCATGCCAATTGCACACTCCCTCAAAACTTGAGACATCTGTGGCATTGTGTTGCGTGACAAAACGTCTTTTATTGGTCCCAGCACAAGGTGCACCTGTATAATGATCATGCTGTTTAGTCAGCTTCTTGATATGCCACACCTGTCAGGTGGATAGATTATCTTGGCAAGGGAGAAATACTCACTAACAGGGATGTAAACAAATTTGTGCACAAAATGTAATGAGAGAAATGTTTTTTTTGTGCATATGGAACATTTCTGAGATCTTTAGTTTCAGCTAATGAAAAATTTGACCAACACTTTACATATTGTGTTTATATTTTTGTTCAGTATAGTATAATATGTTACTTTAAGTTAGGTTTTATTTTATTACATATTGTACAATATAATACGATTTCTAGGATGTATAGTATCCTATGTCTTGATCGCATTTGATCTGTTTAGTATGATATGGGTCATTCTTGGGCTGCGATAATATATATATATATATTTTTTTAAACTAAAATAAATACATTTTCTGAACACCCCACAACATTAACTACATATTAAACCTTAAAGAAAACATTTTTTCCCACCTCAGGCATTAAAGCGCTTCATTATTGTCCATTTTGGTCTGATATGGAGACCATTTATCTTCAACCCCATCACAGACAACATGGAAGTTGTCTGAATATGATTATAAAAGATACTTGTTATAAAAATCAACATTTCCCAAATGCTCATGTGTCCCCCAAACCAATTCATTTATTATACATAGAAAATGCATGTAAAATCGCAGAATGTTGTTATATTAAACCCTGAAATAGACATTCCGTGTCAGCGGGCTCATCATTTAAATAAAAAAAATGCTTTCAATTCAGAATTTTAACATACATCTAATCTTCTTGGGATCGTCCTGAACATTTCAGACTGAGCCCAGAAAACATGAAATTCATATTTATTCATCTTTGCCAAAAGTTCAGCGTGTCATCAAACTGTAGGAACATTATTCCAAGGGCATGTAGAATGCTAGAACAGCTGTAGCTACAGCACCAGTGTCAGCATGACTATCCTTCTTCTCAGGAGCACCATATTCATTCATTCATGGTTTTCTTCCTGAGAGTCTGGCCCACACATCTCTCTCAACCTCTACGTGGCGGGATGTCACCCGCTTGTGGGGGTGGAATCATCTCAAGGACTTCATCAAACTGCCAGTGGATGTCGTCTCGAGAAGGCGACATCCTACACGATGCATACATTTCACTTGTACACTCATTTCATCCGTGCCGAGGATGTGCCGAGGATGACGCCTGGATAAAGGTCATCATCGTATTCCACTACACACCACTGCCCAAGAAGGCACGGATTTCTACACTGGATTTCGTCCACAGTTTGTGGATTTTCCTCACTGGCTGGCTGTTCTGGAGCAGCCAGGACCTTCTGCCTGAAACTGAAGTGCTGTGTGTTAAAGCATGTACAGTTTAGGTCCTTCTATGTTGATCAAAGGCAGCTGACATCCCGAGACATCAGCTCACCAGGAGCATAAATGATAAGTTGATAGGTGATAAGCTGGTGTATTCTCATGATGGAGGGCACCACTTTTATCGGGCTTGGCATCATCTCCATCGCACGTTCAACACTCTTCACAAAGAACAGCTTCACCGATGTGTTTGTCTCACGGAAGGCTTTGTAAAGCTCCTGTGCATCACTGATATCACAGCCCTTAGCCATCAACCTGTCCACCGTTCTCTTCAGCGTTCCTCCCGCACCATCGGGAGCCACTTTTCCATGGCTTGACTCAAAAAAGTTCCGAGTACCAACTTTGAATCCACGTTTGTGTAATTCTGTTGTGAAAAGCAGGAAGTTGCCTCTCTACGTATACTGTGTGCAAGGCCCATCACTAAAAAAGTGACGCTTGTGGATCTAGAAGAACAACTGAAGTTAAGAGCCTTGCCCAACTCTCCTACCACTAGCATACTTAAATCTTAAAATAGATTTTTTTGTTCACATGGAACAGATTACAGCATGTTTCATAAGTGAATATAAACAATGTATAATATAACGAATTATTCATTTGTTTAGATGCAATATTCATAAATAAAGTAACAGGGTGACAGGGTTGAGTTTTTTTGGCTCAAAATGCCCTCTGCTCCTCATGTGGTGAAGTACAGGAGACCACATGGTGTGCATGAAATTAATAGATTGTATATTTTTATGAATTAAAGTATAATTTTGATAAGTACTAGTTTTCCATCTTTATTTCATGTAACGAGGTTGTGTTGGTCAGCTCGACAATCCCCACCTGACTTTAAAAAACAACAAAATACAGACATAAAAGAATGTGATTCCTTGCCTGTTTCTGTACCATGCAGTTGAACATTTATGAATGATGTCACTTCCTGTTAATGATGGCACATAAGGGTGGTGTAACGTCTGCTTCCAACTCACACCCTCAAACACCTAGATCCCCTGAACGCAGCTCACTCTCCAGATCCCAATCACCTGAATTCTAATCACCTGTTCACACACCTGTATGTCATTATCACACACTATTTAGTTCAGTTCTTTGCAACCCATCACTGAGGTATTGTTTTTTTTTGTGAAACATGTCTTTCAAGGCACTGTTTTGCCTGTGAATGATAGTTTTTGCCATCCTCACTAACGGTGCCTTTTTGCCTATTCCCTGCCTGTACTTTAGCCTATCGGATTTTATGATCTACAGTTGAAGTCGGAAGTTTACATACACCTTAGCCAAATACATTTAAACTCAGTTTTTCACAATTTCTGACAATTAATCCTAGCAAATATTCCCCGTCTTAGGTCAGTTAGGATCACTTTTTTAAGAATGTGAAATGTCAGAATAATAGCAGAGAAAATGATTTTTTTCAGCTTTTATTTCTGTCATCACATTCCAAGTGGGTCAGACGTTTACGTACACTCAAATAGTATTTGGTAGCATTGCCTTTAAATTGTTTAACTTGGGTCAAATGTTTCAGGTAGCCTTCCACAAGCTTCCCACAATAAGTTTGGTGAATTTTGGCCCATTCCTCCTGACAGAGCTGGTGTAACAGTCAGGTTTGTAGGCCTCCTTGCTCGCACATGCTTTTTCAGTTCTGCCGACACATTTTCTATAGGATTGAGGTCAGGGCTTTGTGATGGCCACTCCAAAACATTGACTTTGTTGTCCTTAAGCAATTTTGCCACAACTTTGTAAGTATGCTTGGGGTCATTGTCCATTTGGAAGACCCATTTGCGACCAAGCTTTAACTTCCTGACGGGTGTCTTGAGATGTTGCTTCAATATGTCCACATCATTTTCCTACCTCATGATGTCATCTATTTTGTGAAGTGCACCAGTCCCTCCTGCAGCAAAGCACCCCCACAACATGATGCTGCCACCTCCGTGCTTCACGGTTGGGATGGTGTTCTTCGGCTTGCAAGCCTCCGCCTTTTTCCTCCAAACAATGATGGTTATTATGGCCAAACAGTTCTATTCTTGTTTCATCAAACCAGAGGACATTTCTCCAAAAAGTACTATCTTTGTCCCCATGTGCAGTTGCAAACCGTAGTCTGTCTTTTTTATGGCGGTTTTGGAGCAGTGGCTTCTTCCTTGTTGAGCGGCCTTTCAGGATATGTTGATATTGTACTTGTTTTACTGTGGATATATATACAAGGTCTACAATTTTTTTTCTGAGGTCATGGCTGATTTCTTTAGATTTTCCCATGATGTCAAGCAAAGAGGCGCTGAGTTTGAAGGTTGGCCTTGAAATACATCCACAGGTACACCTCCAATTGACTCAAATGATGTCAATTAGCCTATCAGAAGCTTCTAAAGCCATGACATTTTATGGAATTTTCCAAGCTGTTTAAAGGCACAGTCAATTTAGTGTATGTAAACTTCTGACCCAATGGAATTGTGATACAGTGAATTAAGTGAAATAATCTGTCTGTAAAACAATTGTTGGAAAAATGACTTGTGTCATGCACAAAGTAGATATCCGATTTGCTAAAACTTGTTTGTTTACAAGAAATTTGTGAAGTGGTTGAAAAAACAGTTTTAATGCACATTTGTGCACATTTGTGGCCTGCTGGAGGTCATTTTGCAGGGCGCTGGCAGTGCACCTCCTTGCACAAAGGCGGAGGTAGCGGTCCTGCTGCTGGGTTGTTGCCCTCCTACGGCCTCCTCCACGTCTCCTGATGTACTGGCCTGTCTACTGGTAGCGCCTCCATGCTCTGGACACTACGCTGACAGACACAGCAAACCTTTTTGCCACAGCTCGCATTGATGTGCCATCCTGGATGAACTGCACTACCTGAGCCACTTGTGTGGGTTGTAGACTCCGTCTCATGCTACCACTAGAGTGAGTGCACCGCCAGCATTCAAAAGTGACCAAAACATCAGCCAGGAAGCATAGGAACTGAGAAGTGGTCTGTGGTCACCACCTACAGAATCACTCCTTTTTTGGGGGTGTCTTGCTAATTGCCTATAATTTCCACCTTTTGTCTATTCCATTTGCACAACAGCATGTGAAATTTATTGTCAATCAGTGTTGCTTCCTAAGTGGACAGTTTGATTTCACAGAAGTGTGATTGACTTGGAGTTACATTGTGTTGTTTAAGTGTTCCCTTTATTTTTTGAGCAGTGTATATTATTTTTTTCATTCTTCAAAGTAGCCACCCTTTGCCTTGATGACAGCTTTGCACACTCTTGGCATTCTCTCAACCAGCTTCACCTGGAATTCTTTTCCAACAGTCTTGAAGTTTCCACATATGCTGAGCACTTGTTGGCTGTTTTACCTTCACTCTGCAGTCCAACTCATCCCAATTGGGTTGAGGTTGGGTGATTGTGGAGGACAGGACATCTGATGCAACACTCCATCACTCTCCTTCTTGGTCAAATTAAGGCCTGATTCTCAGTCTCTTCTGAACACTTTCAAAGTTCTTAATGTTCCAGATTGACTGACCTTCATGTCTTAAAGTAATGATAAAGTAATGATGGACTGTTGATTCTCTTTGCTTATTTGAGCTGTTCTTGCCAGAATATGGACTTTGTCTTTTACCAAATATGGCTATCTTCTGTATACCACCCCTACCTTGTCAGAACACAACTGATTGGCTCAAATGCAATAAGAAGGAAAGAAAGGCACACCTGTTAATTGAAATGCATTCCAGGTGACTACCTCATGAAGCTGGTTGAGAGAATGCCAAGAGTGTGCAAAGCTGTCATCAAGGCAAAGGGTGGCTACTTTGAAGAATCTCAAATTTAACATATAGATTTGTTTAACACTTTTTTGGTTACTACATGATTCCATGTGTGTCCTTTCATCGTTTTGATGTCTTCACAATGTAGAAAATAGCAAAAATAAAGAAAAAAAACCTGGAACGAGTAGGTGTGTCCAAACATTTGACTGGTACCGAAACAAATATATACAGTGTGTGTGACGTAGAATTCCGTCACTGGCCGCGGGCAGCATTTGTTTCTTTAACGCACGCACACATTCATCACTCTTCCCTGCGCCGTTATAAGATAACAATGTGGGTCGACACACAAATTAACTTCTGTCTTAGTACATACATTTCATACTTGTCCGTGTTCATATTTAAGATATGCAATATTTATTATACTTCTCAATGTTGTGGATGAGCGCTTTGTTTGTTCGTTCTGTTCCTCTCTCTCCATCTCTGTAGCTTCTGGGTATGCTGGAAAAGGATCCGAGCTAAGGGAATTGGGCTGACTTTATAGTGCCTGTCCCAAATGGCTCATTAATGTAAATGGGCATATTGAAAGATACTGTCAGTAGTGATGTAATGTTGTAAATGTTATGTTGTGGTATTGTTTAAAAAACGTGTTGCAATGTATATCCTTTAGTATGTTTAGTTAATGGAAAATGTAGGTTTGTATAGTTAATTGCTTAATTAATTAGTGTTAATTGTTCTGAGGGGAGGGGCTAGCCCTACAAAAGGAGCCTCTCTTTCAGTTCGAGGAGGCATTTTGGATTGAGCTGTGGATGGGGCAGCATTGTTTTAAGCTGTCCCATAAGGTAGACGGTTGATGGCAGTACTGTTGTTTTTTGTTCCGGAATCACCTTGTAAATAAACACCTTTGCACAGAAGAACTTTTGCGGTTCCGCCATCTTTTTATTTTGATAAAGGTTAGGTTTTCCAGTTTAGCCTTCTGGCCTACTCTACGTGACAGTGTACATACTGCAATTTCAACCACAAAACCTCCTTGGTTTGATGTTAAGCCTCAAAATACAACAATTTGCCTATAATTCTATTTGAGGCTCCACATATCATGGAAAATAATGTTATTGCCCACAACCAATCAGTCTCAAATCCAGCTGCATATAGAACGTTGAGATTGCCTAAAGGCCAGTCTCTTTGGCAATGACATGGAGTGGGAAGGAGTGAAATATTAGCTAAAAAGACTGGGTACCAGACTAGCAGTATCATGCATTGCAATTTATGCAGGGACATTTAAAGGTACATACAATTAGAATACTTTGCATTGCAACAATACAAAAAAAAGAGTGAGAAATAGAGGCTATACAGTTCTGCTTCCTTTATAGTTGTCTACCACATGTTTTATGCTAACTATTAACCCTATAGAAATAAAACATTTACATGTCTACGACATTTGACACATTTCAGAATTCATATCCTCATAATAAACACCTAGAAATGTTTTCCATTTATTGTTTGAGTGTATACATTTTCTATGATCAAGGTCTTTCTTTCTTGCCCTTGTAAAAGGGCCAGTAGTGTGACATTGGCTACTTTGACCAGGAAGAAGACCAAGCAGACACCAGGAATATCACCATCGGCATGTCCCTTTCAACCAAACTCTGCTACCAAGACTTCATCGTTTTCCTGTTGAGAGAGGAGGAAGAGGATTTCAAAACAGTGGTTATGATGAAATGCCTGGAAATTGTGTAGGAAGTTCAAAGGAGGAAAATCCCTGGTGTCAGGAAACAGATTGCAAATTCATCATAAAACAAAACAAATCAAAAGTTTATGGATGTTTTTGAGGGATGGGCAACGGCTTTTTGTAGGGCTGTGGAACAATTTCCAATTGTGATTGACTTGGAGTTACATTGTGTTGTTTAAGTGTTCCCTTTATTTTTTTGAGCAGTGTATATAAGCTTATCCACTGAAGCGAAAAAAGACTTTGGTGAAAAAAAAGGAGACATTGGAACAAGTACAGAAATCTGGGTAATACATTCATCTTGATACAATTCACTTTACCAGCTAAAGTAAAATGGAGAATACGCCACCTCTGAAAGTCCAGTTTAAGTTTGTTGATCAGGGGAGTAAAGTTCTCATCATGGAGGGAAGACAAGGTACGGGTGATATTGATCCCTAAATATTTCAAGCCGGACTTTGACATACGAAATGGACTAGTATCCCGTGGAATTTGTAATGCTAATTCAATAATAGGAAAACTAACTTTTTGAGGTTCAATTTATAACCCGAAAACACACCAAACCTACGCAGTACATCCACTACCTCAGGACACACGCTTCAGGGTCTGAGATATATATAAAAGCAAGTAATCTGCATACAAGGAAACTTTGTGTTCCAGTCCCAATCTGTAGATATAATGTATTGAGGGTGTGGTATTTAGCATTTAGCATATTTTTGCATATTTTTGTTATTTAATTTATTTATTTTACCAATTTTTCTCCCTAATTTCGTGGTATCCAATTGGTAGTTAGTCTTGTCTCATTGCTGCAACTCCCATACAGACTTGGGAGAGGTGAAGGTCGAGAGCCGTGCGTCCTCCAAAACACAACCCAACCAAGCTGCACTGCTTCTTGACACTTAACCCGGAAGTCAGCCGCACCAATGTGTGGGAGGTAACACCGTATACCTGGCGACCGTGTCAGCGAAGAGAGTGTATGTCATTAAGCAGGGAGAAAAGGAGTGGCGACCCTTAATAAAAACACTGTCTGATCCATTGATATGTCTGTCATAGTGGATTCCATTTGAGAGGTAAGCAATTTCGCTAACATTTTAACATCTCCTTTTAAAAAGGGAGATCGGTCTGTATGAGCCACACTCAGATGCATCTTTGCCGGGTTCTAACAAAAGTGTGATCGACGCCTCTGTCAGGGTTTTGGGTAAAACACCCTGGTCCAGGGCCTTTTCAAACATTTCAAGCAGGAGGAGGGCCAGTTTGGCAGAAAACGTATTGTAGAATTTGATTGGGTAGCCATCTGGGCCAGGGGATTTTGAATTGCTGTAATTGAATTAATAATCTCCTCTAACTGCAAAGGTTGGTCAATTTCCTCTCTCCTCTATGTACTAGTGGAAGAAGTTTTCAAATTGTCAAGAAAATCATTCATAACTGAATTGTCTTCAGGTGATTCTGACATGTAAAGAACTGAATACATTTAAAAAAAAAAGGTATTATTGATTTCAGTAGGACTAACTGTTAAGTCACCCGAGGTGTTGCGAATTTGAGGGATCAGCTGTGAGGCAGATTTGCACTTGAGCTAGAAGTCGACCAGCCTTTTCTCCGTGTTCGTAAACAAAACCAGGTGTGCGGAGTAGCTGCTGCTCAGCCTTATCTGTGGATAGTAAATTGTACTGAATTTTGATGACTCAGAGTAGTATGGTGGCTGCGTGGTCCCATGGTGTTTATACTTGCGTACTATTGTTTGTACAGGTGAACGTGGTACCTTCAGGCATTTGGAAATTGCTCCCAAGGATGAACCAGACTTGTGGAGGTCTACAATTTTTCTTCTGAGGTCTTGGCTGATTTCTTTTGATTTTCCCATGATGTCAAGCAAAGAGGCACGGAGTTTGAAGGTAGGCCTTGAAATACAGCCATAGGTACATCTCCAATTGACTCAAATGATGTCAATTAGCCTATCAGAAGCTTCTAAAGCCATGACACAATGTTCTGGAATTTCCCAAGCTGTTTAAAGGCACAGTAAACTTAGTGTATGTAAACTTCTGATGCACTGGAATTGTGATACAGTGAATTATAAGTGAAATAATCTGTAAAAAATTGTGGGAAAAATGACTTGTGTCATGCACAAAGTAGATGTCCTAACCGACTTGCCAAAACTATAGTTTGTTAACAAGAGATTTATGGAGTGGTTGAACAACAAGTTTTAATGACTCCAACCTAAGTGTATGTAAGCGTCCGACTTCAACCGTGTGTGTACACACACACACACATTCAAGGGTTTTTCTTTATTTTGACTGTTTTCTACATTGTAGAATCATAGTGAAGACATCAAAACTACGAAATAACACATATGGAATCATGTAGTAGCCAAAAAAAGTGTTAAACAAATCGAAATATATTTGATATTTGAGATTCTTCAAAGTAGCTACCCTTTGGCTAGATGACAGCTTTGCACATTCTTTGCTCTCTCTTAACCAGCTTCATGAGGTTAAGAGAAAACCAATGAATGAGTGTTTACAAACTTTTGACTGGTACTGTATAAACACATACATACATACAATACCCCATAATGACAAAGCGAAAACAGATGAGATTTTTGCTAATTTATTCAAAATATCCCTTTGCTATGAGACTCGAAATTGAGCTAAGGTGCATCCTGTTTCCATTGCGATTTATCTACAACTTGATTGGAGTCCATCGGTCGATTGAATTGACTGGACATGATTTGAAAAGGCACACACCTGTCTATATAACATCCCACAGTTGACAGTGCATGTCAGAGCAAAAACCAAGCCAAGAGGTTGAAGAAATTGTTCGTAGAGCTCAGATACAGGATTGTGTCGAGGCACAGATCTGGGGAAGAGTACCAAAAAATGTCAGCAGAATTGAAGGTCCCCAAGAACACAGTGGCCACCATCATTCTTAAATGGAAGAAGTTTAGAACCACCATGACTCGGGGGGAGAAGGGCCTTGGTCAGGGAGGTGACCAAGAACCTGATGGTCACTCAGACAGAGCTCCAGAGTTCCTCTGTCGAGATGGGAGAACCTTCCAGAAGGACAAAAATCTCTGCAGCATTCCACCAATCAGGACTTTATGGTAGAGTGGCCAGATGGAAGCCATACCCGCAGTGAAAGGCACATGGCAGCCCACTTGGAGTTTGCCAAAAGGCACCTAAAAGGACTCTGACCATGAGAAGCAAGATTCTCTGGTCTGATGACACCAAGATTGAACTCTGGCCTGAATCCCAAGTGTCACGTCTGGAGGAAACACGGCACCATCCCTACGGTGAAGCATGGTGGTGGTGGCAGCATCATGCTGTGTGGATGTTTTTCAGCGACATGGACTGGGAGACTAGTCAGGATCGAAGGAAAGATGAACGGAGCAAAGTACAGATAGATCTTTGATGAACACCTGCTCCAGAGTGCTCAGGACCTCAGACTGGGGCGAAGGTTCACCTTCCAACAGGACAACGACCCTAAGCACACAGCCAAGACAACACAGGGGTGGCTTCGGTCAAGGCTTTGAAAGTCCATGCGTGTCCCAACCAGAGCCCGAACTTGAACCTGATCGAACATCTCTGGAGAGACTTGAAAATAGTTGTGCAGTTGGGATTAACTTCCCAAATACAGGTGTGCCAAGCTTGTAGCGTCGTATCCAAGAAGACTCGAGGCTGTAATCGCTGCCAAAGGTGCTTCAACAAAGTACTGAGTAAAGGGTCTGAATACTTTTTATACATTTGCAATAATTTCAAAAACCTGTTGCTTTGTCATTATGGGGTATTGTGTGTAGATTGATGAGGGGAAAACACGATTTAATCCATTGAAAATAATGCTGTAACGTAACAAAATGTGTAAAAAGTCAAGGTGTCTGAATACTTTCCGAATGCACTAGGCAAAACCACGCACATTTATGTCAAAAAATATCCTAACAGTCCCTTCGGAAGTCAGAATGTTGAATAAACTTCATTTGAACTCTGCTGATTGTCTGTGGTGTTGGTCCTTCAGTTGGTCTAAATGTTAAGACTAAATATCCACAGGAAAGTGTTATAAACCAAACTTCAAAACGAGGGTCTCTGTGTGTGGCAAACAAGCCGAGTTTCTTTGTGACCAAAGGCACGTGCACTAGACGGAAGTACATGCACACATCGCATGCATGTAACCGAAGTCTGCAGGTGTTTACATGGTTTTGCGCATGTGCCAGATGATACATTTCAATGACAGTACAGGTGCGCATATTAGACTAAATATTTGATAAAAAATTTCAAGCGGCTGAAGGACCAACAGTACAGTACAACGGTACAGTAAATTCAAGTATAATTTAATTCAACGTTCTGACATGTAAGGAAAACTTCAATAATACTGCATTGCCATGTTTCAGACTGTATATCAAGTATTGATTAATTAGACAAAACAAGACTGGCACCCAGACTACAGTATCACCAATCCAGCACCTCAAATGTTCAACTGCTTGAGTTCCTGCACCTCTTTTAGGGCCAATCCCAAATTGTTCCCCTATGCACTATGCACTGAGAAGACTGGATTGGAATAAGCAATATGGTGAAACTATTACCAGATTGATTACACCTGTCAAATCCTCTCAGATCTCCTAAAGTGCATAGGGTGCAGGGCTTTGGGGGCGATTGGGATTGGACCCCAGAACATTAGCTCAAAAGTATTGCAGAGTTCCTGCATATAATATAAACAGCACCGTCACTCAAAATAAGTGCTGCCTGGCAACTATTTCAGTCCAAGTAAAGCACAGAATATAACACATCCAAGTATAATATTTAACCATCTCCCTTCTGTCACACACAATAGTAAAATCTGGGACATAATCTGTAGATATAGATACGCTATAAATGTGAGATATTTGACAAGTAGTAATATTAACATTATGCCTTCTAATTGCAGTCACTGTACTCATAATATACAGGAGAACGATCGCCTTATGGCGAGGATAGCCGTACTGCAAGCCCAGCTTCAGGCGCAATCGTTAGGCAAGGGTCATTTCAGTGTAGGAAAGGATGAAACAGTGTCTGTGCCACCAGTAAGTACAGATAGTAGTATAAATCCCCTCGCACAGTCCCCGCAGCCAGACAATTCTCTCATGGCTTCTGGAGGGAAATGCTGTAGGAATGCTCAACCGGTGTCGCTCATTCAGCCGACAGAAACTTTCAACCTGTTCTCCCCATTAAGCAACGGGTCGGAGTCAGAGGACGAGCCTTCTCTGGTCTCCCCTCCTCCCGTTACGGGGTCTGAGGCACCGAAGCCTCCCACCATTAGCTCTGACAAATTGGAAACCCTAGTCATTGGTGACTCCATTACCCGCAGTATTAGACTTAAAACGAATCATCCAGCGATCATACACTGTTTACCAGGGGGCAGGGCTACTGACGTTAAGCATAATCTGAAGATGGTGCTGGCTAAAGCTAAAACTGGCGAGTGTAGAGAGTACAGGGATATTGTTATCCCCGTCGGCACCAACGATGTTAGGATGAAACAGTCAGACGTCACCAAGCGCAACATAGCTTCAGCGTGTAAATCAGCTAGAAAGATGTGTCGGCATCAAGTAATTGTCTCTGACCCCTCCCAGTTAGGGGGAGTGATGAGCTCTACAGCAGAGTCTCAACTCAATCGCTGGTTGAAAACTGTTTTCTTCCCCTCCCAAAAAGATAGAATTTGTAGATAATTTGCCCTCTTTCTGGGACTCACGCGCAAACAGGACCAAGCCTGACCTGCTGAGGAGTGACGGACTGCATCCTAGCTGGAGGGGTGCTCTCCTCTTATCTACAAACATAGACAGGGCTCTAACTCCCGTAGCTCCACGATGAGATAGGGTGCAGGACAGGCAGCAGGCTGTTAGCCAAAACGAAACATGGCCGTGTTCGCCTTAGCAGTCTCACTGGAATAAAGACCTCCTCCATTCCTGCCATTATTGAAAGAGATTGTGATATCTCACATCTCAAAATAGGGCTACTTAATGTTAGATCCCTCACTTCCAAGGCAGTTATAGTCAATGAACTAATCACTGATCATAATCTTGATGTGATTGGCCTGACTGAAACATGGCTTAAGCCTGATGAATTTACTGAGTTAAATGAGGCCACACCTCTTGGTTACACTAGTGACCATATCCCTCGTGCATCCCGCAAAGGCAGAGGTGTTGCTAACATTTATGATAGCACATTTCAATTTACAAAGAAAATTGTCATGAATTGTCATTCTAGTCATGAAATCCATGCAGCCTACCCAATCACTTTTTGTAGCTACTGTTTACAGGCCTCCTGGGCCATATACAGCGTTCCTCACTGAGTTCTCTGAATTCCTATTGGACCTTGTAGTCATGGCAGATAATATTCAAATTTTTGGTGACTTTAATATTCACATGGAAAAGTCCACAGACCCATTCCAAAAGTTGGTTTTGTCCAACATGTCTCTGGACCTACTCACTGCCACAGTCATACTCTGTACCTAGTTTTGTCCCGTGGAATAAATGTTGTGGATCTTAATGTTTTTCCTCATAATCCTGGACTATCGGACCACCAATTTATTAAGTTTGCAATCGCAACAAATAATCTGCTCAGACCCCAACCAAGGATCATCAAAAGATCATCAAAAGCCGTGCAATAAATTCTCGGACAACCCAAAGATTCCTAGATGCCTTTCGACTCCCTCCACCTACACAAGGACGTCAGAGTACAAAAATCGGTTAACCACCTAACTGAGGAACTCAATTTAACCTTGCGTAATACATTAGATGGAGTCGCAACCTTAAAAACAAAAAACATTTGTCATGAGAAACTAGCTCCCTGGTATACAGAAAATACCCGAGCTCTGAAGCAAGCTTCCAGAAAATTTGAACGGAAATGGCCCTAACCCAAACGGTAAGTCTTCCGACTAGCTTGGAAAGACAGTACCGAAGAGCCCTCACTGATGCTCGATCATCCTATTTTTCCAACTTAATTGAGGAAAATAAGAACAATCCAAAATGTATTTTTGATACTCTTGCAAAGCAGCATTCCACAAGGCTTTCACTTCAGCAGTGATAAATTCATGAACTTCTTTGACGAAAAGATCATGATCATTAGAAAGCAAATTACGGACTCCTCTTTAAATCTACATATTCCTCCAAAGTTCAGTTGTCCTGAGTCTACACAGCTCTGCCAGGACCTAGGATCAAGGGAGACACTCAAGTTTTTTAATACTATATAATACTCTTGACACATGGATGAAAATAATCATGGCCTCTAAACCTTCAAGCTGCATACTGGACCCTATTCCAACTAAACTACTGAAAGAGCTGCTTCCTGTGCTTGGCCCTCCTATGTTGAACATAATAAACAGCTCTCTATCCATCGGCTGTGTACCAAACTCACTAAAAGTGGCAGTAATATTTTTATTTTCACCTTTCTTTAACCAGGTAGGCCAGTTGAGAACAAATTCTCATTTACAACTGCGACCTGGCCAAGATAAAGCAAAGCAGTGCGACACAAACAACAACACAGAGTTACACATGGAATAAACAAACATAGTCAATAACACAATAGAAAAGTCTATATACAGTGTGTGCAAATGAGGTAAGATAAGGGAGGTAAGGCAATAAAAAGACCATAGTGGCGAAATAATTACAATTTAGCAATTAAACACTGGAGTGATAGATGTGCAGAAGATGAATGTGCAAGTAGCGATACTGAGGTGCAAAAAAAAAAAAAAAGAAACTATGGAAATGGGGTAGTTGGAAGGGCTATTTACAGATGGGCTATGTACAGGTGCAATGATCTGTAAGCTGCTCTGACAACTGTTACTTAAAGTTAAAGAGGGAGATATGAGTCTCCAGCTTCAGTGATTTTTGCAGTTCGTTCCATTCATTGGCAGCAGAGAACTGTAAGGAAAAGCGGCCAAAAGAGGAATTGGTTTTGGGGGTGACCAGTGAAATATACCTGCTGGAGCGCATGCTACGAGTGGGTGCTGCTATGGTGACCAGTGAGCTGAGATAAGGCGGGGCTTTACCTAGCAAAGACTTATAGATGACCTGGAGCCAGTGGGTTTGGCGACGAATATGAAGTAAGGGCCAGCCAACGAAAGCATACAGGTCACAGTGGTGGGTAGTATATGGGGCTTTGGTGACAAAACGGATGGCACTGTGATAGACTGCATCAAATTTGTTGAGTAGAGTGTTGGAGGCTATTTTGTAAATGACATCGCCGATGTCAAGGATTGGTAGGATAGTCAGTTTTACAATGGTATGTTTGGCAGCATGAGTGAAGGAGGCTTTGTTGCGAAATAGGCAGCCGATTCTAGATTTAATTTTGGATTGGAGATGGTTAGTGTGAGTCTGGAAGGAGAGTTTGCAATCTAACCAGAAACCTAGGTATTTGTAGTTGTCCACAAATTCTAAGTCAGAACCGTCCAGAGTAGTGATGCTGGACGGGCAGGCAGGTGCGGGCAGTGATCGGTTGAAGAGCATGCATTTAGTTTTACTTGCATTTAAGAGCAGTTGGGGGCCACGGAATGAGAGTTGTATGGCATTGAAGCTCATCTGGAGGTTAGTTAACACAGTGTCCAAAGAAGGGCCAGAAGTATACAGAATGGTGTCATCTGCATAGAGGTGGATCAGAGAATCACCAGCAGCAAGAGCGACATCATTGATGTATACAGAGAAGAGAGACGGCCCGAGAATTGAACCCCGTGACACCCCCATTGAGACTGCCAGAGGTCCGGACAACAGGCCCTTTTGACACACTGAACTCTGTCAGAGAAGTAGTTGGTGAACCAGGCGAGGCAGTCATTTGAGAAACCAAGGCTGTAGAGTCTGCTGATAAGAATGTGGTGATTGACAGAGCCGAAAGCCTTGGCCAGGTCGATGAATACGGCTGCACAGTATTGTCTCTTATCGATGGCGGTTATGATATCGTTTAGGACCTTGAGCGTGGCTGAGATGCACCCTTGACCAGCTCGGAAACCAGATTGCATAGGGGAGAAGGTACGGTGGGATTCGAAATGGTCGTTGATCTGTTTGTTAAATTGACTTTCGAAGACTTTAGAAAGGCAGTGTAGGATAGATATAGGTCTGTAACAGTTTGGGTCTAGAGTGTCTCCCCCTTTGAAGAGGGGGATGACCGTGGTAGCTTTCCAATCTTTGGGGACCTCAGACGATACGAAAGAGAGGTTGAACAGGCTAGAAATAGGGGTTGCAACAATTTCGGCAGGTAATTTTAGAAAGAGAGGGTCCAGATTGTCTAGCCCGGCTGATTTTGCAGCTCTCTCAGAACATCGGCTATCTGGATTTGGGTGAAGGAGAAATGGGGAGGCTTGGGCAAGTTGCTGTGGGGGGTTCAGTGCCATTGACCGGGGTAGTGGTGGCCAGGTGGAAAGCATGGCCAGCCGTAGAAAAATGCTTATTGAAATTCTCAATTATAGTGGATTTTCCGGTGGTGACAGTGTTTCCTAGCCTCAGTGCAGCGGGAAACTGGGAGGAGGTGCTCTTATTCTCCATGGACTTTACAGTGTCCCAGAACATTTTGGAGTTTGTACTAAAGGATGCACATTTCTGTTTGAAAAAGCTTGCCTTTGCTTTCCTAACTGCCTGTGTATATTGGTTCCTAACTGCTAATGCAGAACGCCACAGGATGTTTTTGTGCTGGTCAAGGGCAGTGAGGTCTGGAGTGAACCAAGGGCTATATCTGTTCCTGGTTCTAAATTTTTTGAAAGGGGCATGCTTATTTAAGATGGTAAGGAAATCACTTTTAAAGAAATAACCAGGCATCCTCTACTGACAGAATGAGGTCAATATCCTTCCAGGATATTGTGTGAGATTGAGGGCATCTAGTTTAGATTGTAGGACGACTGGGATGTTAAGCATGTCCCAGTTTAGGTCCCCTCACAGTACGAGCTCTGACGATAGATGGGGGGCAATCAATTCACATATGG
Organism: Salvelinus fontinalis; assembly: GCF_029448725.1. NCBI lineage: Eukaryota > Metazoa > Chordata > Actinopteri > Salmoniformes > Salmonidae > Salvelinus > Salvelinus fontinalis. Next base: position 43,525,852 of record NC_074690.1, on the reverse strand, counting down.
TGTCCAGGGCACAGTTGGGGGCAGAAGGTGGTCTATAGCAAGTGGCAACGGTGAGACTTGTTTTTGGAAAGGTGGATTTGAAAAAATAGAAGCTCAAATTGTTTGGGCACAGACTTGGATAGTATGACAGAACTCTGCAGGCTGTCTCTGCAGTAGATTGCAACTGCGCCCCCTTTGGCAGTTCTATCTTGTCGGAAAATGTTGTAGTTATAGGGATAGAAATTTCAGGGTTTTTGGTGGCCTTCCAAAGCCAGGATTCAGACACGGCTAGGACATCCGGGTTGGCGGAGTGTGCTTAAGCAGTGAGTAAAACAAACTTAGGGAGGAGGCTTCTAAATGTTTACATGCATGAAACCAAGCCTTTTACAGTTACAGAAGTCAACAAATGAGAGCGCCTGGGGAATGGTAGTGGAGCTAGGCACTGCAGGCCCTGGATTAACCTCTACATCAGAGGAACAGAGGAGGAGTAGGATAAGGCTAAAGGCTATAAGAACCGGTCATCTAGTGCATTCGGAACGGAGAGTAAAAGGAGCAGGTTTCTGGGCACAGATGAATAGATTCAAGGCATAATGTCCAGACATGGGAATGGTAGGATGTGAATACAGTGGAGGTAAACCTAGGAATTGAGTGACGATGAGAGAGGTATTGTCTCGAGAATAGAGGTCGACCGATAATAATTTTTCAACGCCGATACCGATTATTGGAGGACCAAAAAAAGCCGATACCGATTAAATCGGCCGATTTTTAAAATGTATTTGTAATAATGACAATTACAACAATACTGAATGAACACTTTTTTTTAACTTAATAGAATACATCAATAAAATCAATTTAGCCTCAAATAAATAATGAAACACGTTCAATTTGGTTTAAATAATGCAAAAACAAAGTGTTGGAGAAGAAAGTAAAAGTGCAATATGTGCCATGTAAGAAAGCTAACGTTTAAGTTCCTTGCTCAGAACATGAGAACATATGAAAGCTGCTGGTTCCTTTTAACATGAGTCTTCAATAGTCCCAGGTAAGAAGTTATAGGTTGTAGTTATTATAGGAATTATAGGACTATTTCTCTCTATACAATTTGTATTTCATATACCTTTGACGATTGGATGTTCTTATAGGCACTTTAGTATTGCCAGTGTAACAGTATAGCTTCCATCCTTCTCCTCGCCACTACCTGGGCTCGAACCAGGAACACATCGACAACAGCCACCCTCGAAGCAGCGTTACCCATGCAGAGCAAGGGGAACAACTACTCCACGTCTCAGAGCGAGTGACATTTGAAACACTATTAGCGCGCACCCCGCTAACTAGCTAGCCATTTCACATCAGTTACACCAGCCTAATCTCGGGAGTTGATAGGCTTGAAGTCATAAACAGCTCAATGCTTGAAGCACAGCGAAGAGCTGCTGGTGAATGCCCGAAAATACTGTTTGAATGAATGCTTACGAGCTTGCTGCTGCCTACCATCGCTCAGTCAGACTGCTCTATCAAATATCAAATCATAAACTTAATTATAACACAATAACACACAGAAATACGAGCCTTAGGTCATTAATATGATCGAATCCGGAAACTATCATCTCGAAAACAAAACGTTTATTCTTTCAGTGAAATACGGAACCGTTCCATATTTTATCTAACGGGTGGCATCCATAAATCTAAATATTCCTGTTACATTGCACAACCTTCAATGTTATGTCATAATTACGTACATTTCTCGCAAATTATTTCGCAATGAGCCAGGTGGTCCAAACTGTTGCATATACACTGACTCTGCGTGGAATGAACGCAAGAGAAGTGACACAATTTCACCTGGTTAATATTGCCTGCTAACCTGGATTTCTTTTAGCTAAATATGCAGGTTTAAAAATATATACTTCTGTGTATTGATTTTAAGAAAGGCATTGATGTTTATGTACACGTTGGAGCAACGACAGTCCTTTTTCGCGAATGCACACTGCATCGATTTTATGCAACGCAGGACACGCTAGATAAACTAGTAATATCATCAACCATGTGTAGTTATAACTAGTGATTATGATTGATTGTTTTTTTATAAGATAATTTTAATGCTAGCTAGCAACTTACCATGGCTTCTTACTGCATTCACGTAATAGGCAGGCTCCTCGTGAGGCAGGTGGTTAGAGCGTTGGACTAGTTAACCGTAAGGTTGCAAGACTGAATCCCTGAGCTGACAAGGTAAAAATCTGTCGTTCTGCCCCTGAACAAGGCAGTTAACCCACCGTTCCTAGTCCGTCATTGAAAAGAAGAATGTTTTCTTAACTGACTTGCCTAGTTAAATAAAGGTGTAATAAATAAATAAATAAATAAATAAAAGGAAGAAAAAAAAATCGGCGTCCAAAATTACCGATTTCCGATTGTTATGAAAACTTGAAATTGGCCCTAATTAATCGGCCATTCCGATTAAATCGGTCGACCTCTACTCTAGAGGCACCATTTAAACCAGGTGAGGTCACCGCATGTGTGGGAGGTGGAACAAAAGGGTTAGCTAAGCCATATTGAGCAGTGCTGGAGGCTCTACAGTGAAATAGGACAATCACTAACCAAAACAGCAATAGACCAGGCATATTGACATTAGGGAGAGGCATGCGTAGCCCGAGTGATCATGGAGTCTAGTGAGTAGCTAGGCGGGCTGGAGACACGGCAATTCAGACAGCTAGCGGGCCAGGGCTAGCAGAAGGGCCTTAGGGGGAAGTCGTGAAGGAAGAGTCAGTTGTAGCACCCTCAGGTGGTTATGTCGGCCGACCAGTCGTGAAGGATCGGCAGGGCTCCGTGTAGTTAAAGGGTCCAGGCCACTTGGCAAAATAAGTATTGTAGCCCAAGAAAATTGGCTGATGGACCTCTTCAGCTAACAGTCCGATATGCTCTAGACGGCTAGCGGGCCGCGGCTAGCAGGCTAGCAGATGGGGACATCGCAACGGAGGAGCCAGTTGAAAACCCCTCGGGCGGATTACGTCGGTAGACCAGTCGTGAAGGATCGGCGAGGCTCCGTATCGGCAGTAAAAGGGGTCCAGGCCAATTGGTAAAATAGGTTTTATAGCCCAAGGACAGGCTGATGGACCTCTTCAGCTAGACGGGAGATGGGCCTAGCATAGGCTAGCTCCAGGCTAATTGGTGCTTGCTTCGGGACAGAGACGTTAGCCAGGAGTAGCCACTCGGATAGCTGCTAGATAGCTGCGATGATCCAGGTGAAAAGGTTAAGAGCTTGCGGTAGAAATCCGGAGATGTGGGGAAAAAGATTCCGGTATGCTCTGGGTTGAATCGCGCTGTGCAGACTGGCAGGAGTTGTCTGGGCTAAAGGTTAGCTGATGACCGCTAACAGTGGCTAGCAGACTACTAGCTAGTAGCTACTTAGCTGGCTAGCTTCTATTGGGGGTTCCGGTTCTAAAGTAAAGAAATTAGCAGATCCATACCACATTGGGTGAGGTGGGTTGCAGGAGAGTTGGAGTTGAGGATAAAACAAATATTTGTTAAAAATATATACGAAATATATACAAAGAAAATGCAAAGAAAAAAGATATATACACAGGACACGACAAGACGAAGACATAGACGCCCGACTGCCAAGCCATCTTGGATTACAGAAAGCCTCTCTTGAAAAAGCCAAACCTTGACCCAGAAAATGTATTTAAAAAAAAAAAAAAAAAAAAAACTATCGGCCTATATCGAATCTCCCATTCCTCTCAAACATTTTTGAAAAAGCTATTGCGCAGCAACTCACTGCCTTCCTGAAGACAAACAATGTATACGAAACGCTTCAGTCTGGTTTTAAACGCCATCATAGCACTGAAACTGCACTTGTGAAGGTGGTAAATTACCTTTTCATGGTGTCAAACCGGGGCTCTGCATCTGTTCTCGTGTTCCTAGACCGTAGTGCTGCTTTTGATACCATTGATCACCACATTCTTTTGGAGAGATTCGAAACCCAAATTGGTTTACATGTACAAGTTCTGGCATGGTTTAGATCTTATCTGTCGGAACGATATCAGTTTGTCCTCTGACAAATCAACTGTAAATTTCGGTGTTCCTCAAGCCTCCGTTTTAGGACCACTATTGTTTTCACTATATATTTTACCTCTTGGTGATTGTGGTGGTCATTCGGAAACATAATGTTAACTTTCACTGCTATGCGGACGACACACAGCTGTACATTTCAATGAAACATGGTGAAGCCCCAAAATTGCCCTCCCTGGAAGCCTGTGTTTTAGACATTAAGAAGTGGATGGCGTCAAATGTTCTAGTTTTAAACTCGGACACAACAGAGATGCTAGTTCTAGGTTCCAAGAAACAAAGAGATCTTCTGTTGAATCTGACAATTAATCTTTATGGTTGTACAGTCGTCTCAAATAAAACTGAAGGACCTCGGCGTTACTCTTTAACCCGATCTCTCTTTTGACAAACATATCAAGACTGTTTCAAGGACAGCATTTTTCTACATAACGTCGCAAAGAAATCTGAAGCTTTCTGTCCCAAAATTATGCAGAAAAATTAATCCATGCTTTTGTCAATTCTAGGTTAGACCACTGAAATGCTCTAATTTCCGGCTACCCGGATAAAGCACTAAATAAACTTCAGTTAGTGCTAAACACGGCTGCTAGAATCTTGACTAGAACCAAAAAATATGATCATATTACTCCAGTCCTAGCCTCTCTACACTGGCTTTCTGTTAAGGCAAGGGCTGATTTCAAGGTTTTACTGCTTAAATTACATGGGCTTGCTCCTACCTATCTTTCCGATTTGGTCCCGCTGTACATACCTACACGTACGCTACGGTCACAAGACGCAGGCCTCCTAATTGTCCCTAGAATTTCTAAGCAAACAGCTGGAGGCAGGGCTTTATGGAATAGTCTGCCTATCCATGTGAGAGACGCAGACCTGGTCTCAACCTTTAAGTCTTTATTGAAGACTCATCTCTTCAGTAGGTCCTATAATTGAGTGTAGTCTGGCCCAGGACTGTGAAGGTGAACGGAAAGGCACTGGAGCAACAAACAACCCTTGCTGTCTCTGCCTGGTCGGTTCTCCTCTCTCCACTGGGATTCTCTACCTCAAACCCTATTACAGGGGCTGAGTCACTGGCTTACTGGTGCGCTTCCATACCGTCCCTAGGAGGGGTGCGTCACTTGAGTGGGTTTAGTCACTTACGTGATCTACCTGTCTGGGTTGGCGACCCCTTTGGGTTTGTGCCGTGGGGGAGATCTTTGTGGCCTATACTCGGCCTTGTCTCAGGATGGTAAGTTGGTGGTTGAAGATATCACTCTAGAGGTGTGGGGGCTGTGCTTTGGCAAAGTGGGTGGGGTTATATCCGGCCTGTTTGGCCCTGTCCGGGGGTATCGTTTGAAGGGGCCACAGTGTCTCCCGACCCCTCCTGTCTCATCCTCCAGTATTTTTATTTATTTATTTCTTTTTTATTTTACCAGGTAAGTTGACTGAGAACACGTTCTCATTTGCAGCAATGACCTGGGCAATAGTTACAGGGGAGAGGAGGGGGATGAATGAGCCAATTGTAAACTGGGGATTATTAGGTGACCATGATGGTTTGAGGGCCAGATTGGGAATATTAGCCAGGACACCGGGGTTAACACCTCTACTCTTACGATAAGTGCCATGGGATCTTTAATGACCTCAGAGAGTCAGGACACCCGTTTAACGTCCCATCCGAAAGACGGCACCCTACACTTATGCTGCAATAGTTTGTGTGTCAAGGGGCTATGGTCAGTCTGTTATATCTGGAGAATTTCTCCTGTCTTATCCGGTGTCCTGTGTGTATTTGTGTATGCTCTCTCTAATTCTCTCTCTCTGAGGACCTGAGCCCTAGGACCATGCCTCAGGACTACCTGGCCTGATGACTCCTTGCCGTCTCCAGTCACCTGGTCGTGCTTCTGCTCCAGTTTCAACTGTTCTGCCTGCGGGTATGGAACCCTGACCTGTTCACCGCACATGCTACCTGTCCCAGACCTGCTGTTTCCAACTCTCTAGAGACAGCAGGAGCGGTAGAGATACTCTGAATGATCGGCTATGAAAAAAAGCCACCTGACATTTACTCCTGAGGTGCTGACCTGTTGCACCCTCTACAACCACTGTGATTATTATTATTTGACCATGCTGGTCATCTATGAACATTTGAACATCTTGGCCATGTTCTGTTATAATCTCCACCTGGCACAGCCAGAAGAGGACTGGCCACCCCTCATATCCTGGTTCCTCTCTAGGTTTCTTCCTAGGTTCCGGCCTTTCTAGGGAGTTTTTCCTAGCCACCGTGCTTCTACACCTGCATTGCTTGCTGTTTGGGCTTTTAGGCTGGGTTTCTGTACAGCACTTTGTGACATCAGCTGATGTAAGAAGGGCTTTATAAATACATTTGATTGAACTATTAGGGATGCACAATATATCGGTAAGCATATCGGATGGGCCGATATTAGCTAAAAATGCCAACATCAGCATTTGCCCGATGTGCAAACCCGATGTCAAAGTTGATACCTATATACCTATATAACGTAGGTAGATGACGTAATGACGCCACGAAAAATACAGCACTACACGTGCAACACAGCATTCCTAACCTAGCCGACAATATCTGCTGTGTGGATCTATTTTGAAGTCTCAAAGGAAGATAACAAAAAGCCCATATGCAACACTTGTGCTGCTATTATTTCCAGAGGGGAGAAAGTGATTTCTTTCAATACCACAAACCTAATTTGACAGTGCATCACCCCCAAACGTTCAGTGACTATTTAGAACAAAAGCAGTAAAAAACTAAGCACACACTTCCAACAACTTAACAAGTTGAAGTCCAGCAGTCATTTGAAAGAGTAAGAAGATTTCAGCGAGACAACTCAAAGGCCAAATCCATTAACGCCAAGATAATGGAATTCATTGCCCTTTTACAATCAACAGTTCTCTGTCGTGGATGATGTTGGCTTACGCCGACTGGTCGAGCACCTCGAGCCCCGGTACACACTACCAAGTAGTCGCAATTTGTCAGATGTTGCCCTACTGGAGTTACACAGTCTTGTTGAAATGCACATCCATGAGCTACTTGCTAAGGGCGTCATTGCTATTAGCTTCATGACTGACATTTGGACCAGCGATGTCAGCCCCGTGAGCACGCCGAGTCTGACAGCACAGTGGGTCGACGAGGATTTAGTTCTGAGGGAAATCCGTATTGCATGCTCAAGAATGTACTGGTTCTCATACTGCTATTTCTATGGCATTTAAGAACATGTTTAAAACTTGGAAACATGAACACACTCCTAGCGCCATTCGAACAACAGACTCGAGAAAAAAGCTCATCAACTGTGTCTGCAGCAGACGTGACACCCTCTGTCATGGCATTGAAACGCCTGCTCAACAAAACTGCTGACAGACCGTTGGGTTAAAACTTGCAAAAGTACTCTCCTAGAGGCTGTGTCGCCACCATGCTCGATGCTATGTACAAGGACCGCTACTTCGATGCAGACAAGAAACAGGGTTTACGTGAAATGTTACAGACACAGCTGGACAAGATGGAAACGGACACAGTGACAGTGTACACCGACGAAGAGGACCCACGACAGAAGAGGCCACGGACAGACAGAGCTGAAACTTCACTGCTTGACATGTATGATGAGATCCTGGTTGAGAATGAAACGACTGAACAATGAAACAGCACAGCAAGTAAGTGAAAGAAATAGGTTTGGGTTATGTTTTACTGGTAATGGGGACATATGTAAATGCCAACAAAATAACTTTTTGGTCACTATGTGTGTTTCAACTATTTAACTGTACTAGAAAGCTTAAAAGGCCGGTAACATTTTGAATAATCGGTATTGGGGTTTTTGGCAAGGAAAATATCAGATATCGGTATCGGCCAAAAATGTCATATCGGTGCATTGCTAATAAGTATTATTCCACTACTGGGCGTTCCATGTTAGCTTAAACAAAATGCCGCCATAGATGTTTCAACTAACCTGCTCTTGGCGATAGTCTTTGCGCTCGATTCTGGGAAAATGGTATCTTGTAAAAATGACTGTGTCCAGTTGCACGTGGTTCTATAAAAACCAAAGAACTCAGAATGATATTAAATACATGTTTTTTTTTACGTTGGTTATTATGATTTAATATTAGTTTTGTGATTTAATATTAGTGTATTTCTACTAGATTTTTTATTTTATTTGAAAGCTAGTTTAGTTTCAGTTCGTTTCCAGACTTGATTTACTTTAGTTTCAGTTTGATAAAAACATTTATATTTTGTTTTTATATGAAAGTTTAAGTTTTAGTGTTTGCAACACAAAGTAGCCTATGTGTGGGAGGCTAGGAGCCATTTATGTGTTGTAGGGATATAGTTCATTGTTTTGGGATGCCACTTCTTGCCACTGGTGGGGAAGTAATACATAATGTGATGGGCCAGGATCATAGACTTGCGCCATTGAGGCCATCTCCACCTTCAAATTGTTATTTTCTTCAGGAGTAAAATTAAGTTGCTGATCCCTCCTGATGACACAACTGTCATGACTCCAACCGGGGCATCAGGTCATGCCAACCAAGTCATCAGCCAATGATGTTTGAAGTCCCACCCAGTTGACTAAATCAAAATGGTGAAAGTCCACAAAGGCACCGCCCAGGCTTTTGGCCACTAGAGGACTCCATATCATTTAAACCTAACCAAACCTATGTGATTTGGATTTAAAGAATAAGCACTTAGACTGGTGCGAGAAATATGGTAGGATACTCTCTTGCCCATGTTTACACCAATTCAATGTTTTTTTTTTTTTTCTTTAACTTTCGTAGTATATGTAAGAATTATCAACTACCTTCACCTTTGACAAATAGAGAGGAAAAAAAACAAATGAAGTCGTGGCACATTTGACATGTTATGTAAATATCAAACATGTATCACCGAATAACCCCTTCAAATAGGGTTAATAAAAACAGCAAAAACATAAGCAATAACACTTCTTCAGGCTGCGTTCCAGAGAGGGGCTCGTTTAAACGTGTTAACCCTCGCAAGGCTGTCGTCCCAGAAGGCAACCCTAGCCGTGTCCTCAGAGCATGCGCAGACCAGCTGGCTGGTGTGTTTACGGACATATTCAATTGCTCCCTATCCCAGTCTGCTGTCCCCACGTTTCAAGATGGCCACCATTGTTCCTGTACCCAAGAAGGCAAAGGTAACTGAACTAAATGACTATCGCCCTGTAGCACTCATGTCATCATGAAGTGCTTTGAGAGACTAGTCAAGGAGCATATCACCTCCACCCCACCTGATACCCTAGACCCATTCCAATTTGCTTACCGCTCCAATAGGTCCACACAGACAATGCAATCGCACTGCCCTATCCCATCTGGACAAGAGGAATACCTATGTAAGAATGCTGTTCATTGACTATAGCTCAGCATTCAACACCATAGTACTCTCCAAGCTCATCATTAAGCTTGAGGCCCTGGGTCTCCAACTTAATCATAAAGTTTGCAGACGACACAACAGTAGTAGGCTTGATTACCAACAATGACGAGACGGCCTACAGGGAGGAGGTGAGGGCAGGAAAACAACCTCTGTGTGGTGCCATGAAAAGAACCTCTCACTCAAAGTCAACAAAACAAAAGGAAAGGATCGTGGACTTCAGGAAACAGCAGAGGGGAGCACCCATCGAAGGGACTGCAGTGAAGAAGGTGGAAAGCTTCAAGTTCCTCGGCGTACACATCACTGACAAACTGAAATGGTCCACCCACACAGACAGTGTTGTGAAGAAGACACAACAGCGCCTATTAAAATTTCTTCAGCCTCCTGAGGTTGTTTTGGCACCTAAAACACTCACAAATTTTTACAGGTGCACAATTTAAAGCATCCTGTCGGGCTGTATCACTGCCTGGTACGGCAACTGCACTGCCCACAACTGCTGGGCTCTCCAGAGGGTGGTTCGGTTTGCCCAACGCATCATCGGGGGCAAACTACATGCCCTCCAGGACACCTAAAGCATCCGATGTCACAGGAAGGCCAAAAAGATCATCAAGGACAACAACCACCGGCGCCACTGCCTGTTCACCCCGCTATCATCCAGAAGGCGAGGTCAGTACAGGTGCATCAAAGCTGGGACAGAGACACCGAAAAACAGCTTCTATCTCAAGGCCATCAGACTGCTAAACAGCCATCTAACACAGAGAGGCTGCTGCCAACACACAGACTTGAAATCCCTGGCCACTTTAATAAATGGAACACTAGTCACTTTAATAATGTTTACATATTTTGCATTACTCATCTACATTTACATTTAAGTCATTTAGCAGACGCTCTTATCCAGAGCGACTTACAAATTGGTGCATTCACCTTATGATATCCAGTGGAACAACCACTTTACAATGGTGCATCTAACTCTTTTAAGGGGGGCGGGGGTTAGAAGGATTACTTTATCCTATCCTAGGTATTCCTTAAAGAGGTGGGGTTTCAGGTGTCTCCGGAAGGTGGTGATTGACTCCGCTGACCTGGCATCGTGAGGGAGTTTGTTCCACCATTGGGGTGCCAGAGCAGCGAACAGTTTTGACTGGGCTGAGCGGGAACTGTACTTCCTCAGAGGTAGGGAGGCGAGCAGGCCAGAGGTGGATGAACGCAGTGCCCTTGTTTGGGTGTAGGGCCTGATCAGAGCCTGAAGGTACGGAGGTGCCGTTCCCCTCATAGCTCCGTAGGCAAGCACCATGGTCTTGTAGCGGATGCGAGCTTCAACTGGAAGCCAGTGGAGAGAGCGGAGGAGCGGGGTGACGTGAGAGAACTTGGGAAAGTTGAACACCAGACGGGCTGCGGCGTTCTGGATGAGTTGTAGGGGTTTAATGGCACAGGCAGGGAGCCCAGCCAACAGCGAGTTGCAGTAATCCAGACGGGAGATGACAAGTGCCTGGATTAGGACCTGCGCCGCTTCCTGCGTGAGGCAGGGTCGTACTCTGCGAATGTTGTAGAGCATGAACCTACAGGAACGGGTCACCGCCTTGATGTTAGTTGAGAACGACAGGGTGTTGTCCAGGATCACGCCAAGGTTCTTAGCACTCTGGGAGGAGGACACAATGGAGTTGTCAACCGTGATGGCGAGATCATGGAACGGGCAGTCCTTCCCCGGGAGGAAGAGCAGCTCCGTCTTGCCGAGGTTCAGCTTGAGGTGGTGATCCGTCATCCACACTGATATGTCTGCCAGACATGCAGAGATGCGATTCACCACCTGGTTATCAGAGGGGGGAAAGGAGAAGATTAATTGTGTGTCGTCTGCATAGCAATGATAGGAGAGACCATGTGAGGATATGACAGAACCAAGTGACTTGGTGTATAGCGAGAATAGGAGAGGGCCTAGAACAGAGCCCTGGGGGACACCAGTGGTGAGAGCACGTGGTGCGGAGACAGATTCTCGCCACGCCACCTGGTAGGAGCGACCTGTCAGGTAGGACGCAATCCAAGCGTGGGCCGCGCCGGAGATGCCCAGCTCGGAGAGGGTGGAGAGGAGGATCTGATGGTTCACAGTATCAAAGGCAGCCGATAGGTCTAGAAGGATGAGAGCAGAGGAGAGAGAGTTAGCTTTAGCAGTGCGGAGCGCCTCCGTGACACAGAGAAGAGCAGTCTCAGTTGAATGACTAGTCTTGAAACCTGACTGATTTGGATCAAGAAGGTCATTCTGAGAGAGATAGCAGGAGAGCTGTCCAAGGACGGCACGTTCAAGAGTTTTGGAGAGAAAAGAAAGAAGGGATACTGGTCTGTAGTTGTTGACATCGGAGGGATCGAGTGTAGGTTTTTTCAGAAGGGGTGCAACTCTCGCTCTCTTGAAGACGGAAGGGACGTAGCCAGCGGTCAAGGATGAGTTGATGAGCGAGGTGAGGTAAGGGAGAAGGTCTCCGGAAATGGTCTGGAGAAGAGAGGAGGGGATAGGATCAAGCGGGCAGGTTGTTGGGCGGCCGGCCGTCACAAGACGCGAGATTTCATCTGGAGAGAGAGGGGGGAAAGAGGTCAAAGCACAGGGTAGGGCAGTGTGAGCAGAACCAGCGGTGTCGTTTGACTTAGCAAACGAGGATCGGATGTCGTCGACCTTCTTTTCAAAATGGTTGACGAAGTCATCAGCAGAGAGGGAGGAGGGGGGAGGAGCTTCCTAAGGAAGAGCTTCCTAAGGTTAGAGGCAGATGCTTGGAATTTAGAGTGGTAGAAATTGGCTTTAGCAGCAGAGACAGAAGAGGAGAATGTAGAGAGGAGGGAGTGAGAGGATGCCAGGTCCGCAGGGAGGCGAGTTTTCCTCCATTTCCGCTCGGCTGCCCGGAGCCCTATTCTGTGAGCTCGCAATGAGTCGTCGAGCCACGGAGCAGGAGGGGAGGATCGAGCCGGCCTGGAGGATAGGGGACATAGAGAGTCAAAGGATGCAGAAAGGGAGGAGAGGAGGGTTGAGGAGGCAGAATCAGGAGATAGGTTGGAGAAGGTTTGAGCAGAGGGAAGAGATGATAGGATGGAAGAGGAGAGAGTAGCGGGGGAGAGAGAGCGAAGGTTGGGACGGCGCGATACCATCCGAGTAGGGGCAGTGTGGGAAGTGTTGGATGAGAGCGAGAGGGAAAAGGATACAAGGTAGTGGTCGGAGACTTGGAGGGGAGTTGCAATGAGATTAGTGGAAGAACAGCATCTAGTAAAGATGAGGTCAAGCGTATTGCCTGCCTTGTGAGTAGGGGGGGAAGGTGAGAGGGTGAGGTCAAAAGAGGAGAGGAGTGGAAAGAAGGAGGCAGAGAGGAATGAGTCAAAGGTAGACGTGGGGAGGTTAAAGTCACCCAGAACTGTGAGAGGTGAGCCATCCTCAGGAAAGGAACTTATCAGGGCGTCAAGCTCATTGATGAACTCTCCAAGGGAACCTGGAGGGCGATAAATGATAAGGATGTTAAGCTTGAAAGGGCTGGTAACTGTGACAGCATGGAATTCAAAGGAGGCGATAGACAGATGGGTCAGGGGAGAAAGAGAGAATGTCCACTTGGGAGAGATGAGGATCCCAGTGCCACCACCCCGCTGACCAGAAGCTCTCGGGGTGTGCGAGAACACGTGGGCAGACGAGGAGAGAGCAGTAGGAGTAGCAGTGTTATCTGTGGTAATCCATGTTTCCGTCAGTGCCAAGAAGTCAAGGGACTGGAGGGAAGCATAGGCTGAGATGAACTCTGCCTTGTTGGCCGCAGATCGGCAGTTCCAGAGGCTGCCTGAGACCTGGAACTCCACGTGGGTCGTGCGCGCTGGGACCACCAGGTTAGAGTAGCAGCGGCCACGCGGTGTGAAGCGTTTGTATGGTCTGTGCAGAGAGGAGAGAACAGGGATAGACAGACACATAGTTGACAGGCTACAGAAGAGGCTACGCTAATGCAAAGGAGATTGGAATGACAAGTGGACTACACGTCTCGAATGTTCAGAAAGTTAAGCTTACGTTGCAAAAAAAATAAAAATAATTATTGACTAAAATGATATAGTACTGCTGGCTGGTGAAATAGGCTAGCTAGCAGTGGCTGCGTTGTTGACTTTGTTTGAAAGTGTAGCTGGCTAGGTAACCTCGACAATTACTCTAGACTACACAATTATCTTGGATACAAAGACGGCTATGTAGCCAGCTAAGATCAAACAAATCAAACTGTTGTACTGTAATGAAATGAAATGTAATACTACCTGTGGAGCAAAGCGGAATGCAACTACTCGCTCCAACCCGGAAGTGCGTATCGTAGAGGGAGAGGCAATAGAAGTGTTGTTTCTTGTATTATTGTCTTTTGTGTCTTTAGAGGACTGCTTCACCTTAATGTCCCCTTTCCCCCCTTTCCCTTTTCTTCTGTCCTTATTTTGTCCCACTTTGTCCCTTCTTTGTCCCTTCTTCTCTTCTGCCAACTAGACACTCCTTGTTAGCTAGCTAGCTTCTTCCAGGAATGTCCCTAGCAACTGCCTAGCAACAGGTAAACAACTTAGCTAGCTAAGAAAACGGTATAATTTTATGAAAAAATTGTTACTTTTTCAAAAGCCTTTCTTCTTTGTTTGCTGCTTGTTTGGTCTCCTATTCAGTTTGCAGTTTTCTTTAGATTTTTTTCGATGTACTTTACTCTAAAAAAAACATTTAAATTTCAATATTTGTAGGAGCTCATCTTTTCAGCTGCTGCTGCTTAATTTGGAACTCCGGAACAATCATCTCATATGTATATACTGTATTCTATCTTAGTCTATGACGCTCTGACATTGCTCGTCCATATATTTATATATTTTTAATTCCATTCCTTTACATAGATTTGTGTGTATTGTGTTTATTGTTGTGACATCGTTAGATATTACTTGTCAGATATTAATGCACTGTTGGAGCTAGAAACACAAGCATTTTGGTACATCCGCAATAACATCTGCTAAACATGGGTATGTGACCAATCACATTTTATTTGACACCCTGTCTTGCCACCAGCAACATTTCAGTCGCACCTTGCGCCCTACACTTGTCTGTACATCAAGCACGTAAACAATTAGCTTACCCGGGTTATAGCAAGCTGTGCCACACTGATTGGTGGAGTAATTTAATGAGCTAAATGTAAACATTTAAATGTAAACACAATGTTGATTTCACAGGTTAAAAAAGGCATAGAAAGGAATGATATAAACTGCGTTTTTGGGGGGGTTGAACCGGTTCAGAACTTTATTTTGCTTGTCGGGAACTGAAACGATTGGAAAATAAATTCGTGAGCATTTTGTATAAGCTAACCTGTAACGGAAACATCTGGCGTACAATCTGTAGTTACATAGAACAACTAGTGGTCTGGGAATGTGAGGGCTGCATGATTATTATACGGCGTGCTCACAGCATCACATAGGTGTGGAGGAAAATAAGCTGTCAAGAAGCGAGGACAGCAGCCAAACGAACACCGTACAACAAAATCATGTATCCTACATGGACACTGAAAGAGAGCTTTGGTAAGCTGACATATCGCTAACCCACTAGCATTCTCATATAATACATTTATGTCCAAGCATTGGCAGCTGGCTACATGTGGCAGGTGCTGCCGACTATGGCTTCGTAAATGAAAATACAAGTTCATTACCTCTGCATCGTGTGATGACATCATATTATATTGTGACTATTGTCAGACAGTTTTTGCATGATCAATGAAATAAATGTTTATTCTAATGTGATTTTGAACTCACCCATTGCGTCTGCTTCCGTATACAAAAAAATAGCCCACACGCAGGATTGTTATCACATGACCTACGCGTCATGGCAGTCCGTACCAATCATTTTGGGGGAATCAATGAAATCCCACATTCATGGCTTTATGACGAAGTCTCGCGAGTTGTCTTGTGTGATCTTGATTGCTATCGCTGAAGAGTAGGAGGAAAATATCAGGTACAGTATTTAAAATAATATATTTTCTTTACCAAAACCCAGTTGACTCCTACAAATAGATATTCGCGTTCCTAAACTGACCCTGTGCTTATTTATGTCTGATGCAAATTCATTGAGGGCAAATAGATGGCGTTGTTCTGCTTGATAGCGGCCAGGCTTCAATGTTGTGGTTTTCATCGAAGGCCGCAGTATTACGTTTCCGGCTTATACCAAAAGGACAGTCACTCAGTTCCCCAACTTTATTTACGAATACGTTATTGACGTTAAAATGACGTCCATGGCAATCTCATACAACAATTTTACAACATGGCAGTTATTCTAGTTTAACCTGGCTTCTAAGTGCTATGATACATTTAACCGGCCGTCATTGTAAATATTAATTTGTTTTTAACTGACTTGCCTAGTTAAATAAAGTAACCTAAATAACTCACTGTAACGTCACAGTACAGCTGACACACCCACTAACTGCAACGTTAAGCAGTGAGCCTTAGTTTTATTAGTGAAATTACAATGAACATGGCAATGATCATCAGGAAAAACACTTTTTTTTGCAGGACAATTCATGATGAGTTATGCTGAAAAGCCGGAGGAGATAACGAGAGAGGAGTGGATGGAAAAGCTCAACAATGTCCACATTCAGAGAGCCGACATGAACAGGCTCATCATGAACTACTTGGTGACAGGTACAGTAGAGTAAACCATGCACACACACAAACATAGGCATACCAAGAAATACCAGGTACACAAAAAGGTTCTCTAAACAGATAATTGTATCTGATAGATGTCTTTGATATTAACAGAGGGGTTTAAGGAGGCAGCTGAGAAGTTCCGTATGGAGTCTGGAATTGAGCCCAGTGTGGACCTGGATTCTCTGGATGAGAGGATAAAGATCCGGGAGATGATCCTGAAGGGACAGATACAGGAGGCCATTGCACTCATCAACAGCCTGCACCCAGAACTGCTCGACACAAACCGCTACCTGTACTTTCACCTACAGGTAAAAAGCAGATTGCCTCTCCCTTTATTCTTCTGGCAGTCTTATTTTATGTGCAGTGTTCCCTTTATTCCATGCAATCTGTTCCTATCCTTTTTTTTTGTCCATCTCCCTCTCATCTTCCTTCTCTGACCGTCCCCTCATACTGATCTGCCCCTCTGCAGCAGCAGCACCTGATTGAGCTGATCCGTCTGAGGGAGACTGAGGCAGCACTAGAGTTTGCTCAGTCCCAGCTGGCAGAGCAGGGGGAGGAGAGCAGAGAGTGTCTGACAGAGATGGAGAGAACCCTGGCCCTGCTGGCCTTCGACAACCCTGAGGAGTCGCCCTTCGGAGATCTCCTCAACACGATGCAGAGGCAGAAGGTGAGGCTTTAAGGTCCCATCATAATCTAGAAATAGATAACCTATTGCTTTGTGATTGCACGTTTCTACTATTTCATTAAACATTTTATTTCTTGAGTAATTGAACTTTTGACTCCATTATTGCTGATTTCATGTTCTTCCTGTCCACTGTGTGCTTCCCGAAGGTGTGGAGTGAAGTGAACCAGTCTGTGCTGGACTACGAGAACAGAGAGTCAACGCCCAAACTGGCCAAGCTCCTCAAACTGCTCCTGTGGGCTCAGAACGAACTTGACCAAAAGAAAGTCAAGTACCCCAAAATGACAGACCTCAGCAAGGGCACGATCGAGGACCCAAAGTGACCGCACGCCAGGCTATGTGTGCCGTGGGAAACTAAATGGACTCACCTACTCCCCTCCTATCTATTTATGCTCCGACACAGACTGACTCATACTACTTTTTTTTCTTTTTTTGTGTGGGTTGCTTTTTGGGAGACTTTGATCACATGGACTGTGCAAACTGGATGGTTTGTATTTTTAAAGTGACTTTCTGACTGAAACTTCAATATCTGAAATATAAACCCTTGTATTTTAATGAAGTAAAATTAGACTTTTTGTTTCATGTCTCCGATAGATGGTTACATATTTCACAGTTACACTATTTTTTTCTGTCTACTGGCAGGGAAAGTTAGCAATCTTTGCATATGGAGGGTGTGTTTAAAGCCTAAATTAGGCTCTCGGGACTATAATGTGTCAACCTGGAACAGGAATGAGGGTGTGGTGTTTGGGTAGAACGATTGGTTCCCATTGCTGTGGTCCACTGTCAACATTTTGTTTTATTTTTCTGAACAAAAACATGCACCGTTTAATGATATTGGATAGGGGCCAAAGCTTCTGGGTACTGATGGTGAATGCTTCTCAGCTGCCAATGCCCTGTATCTTTGTCCAGAGTTTTATTGCAACTTTAGTTTTTTCATCCTGTGTTATCTTGAACAAACAAGACAATAATGTGAATACATACAGAGGCATCCACTCAGTTCACGGTGGCTGTTTTGCAACCGGATTATTTACATGTATGGAATAAAATACTCTTTTGGAACACTTGATATGCCTAGGTTGTTGTTCATTATATTTGCAACAAAATGTCATGATGATATTGTGTGTATTATTGTCATCTGTATGCTAGTTACTGATAGCTTACTTTCTCACAGGATGGAACAAGTAAGAAATATCGTTTTAGACACCAATGTGCAGGAATCTCACTTTTTTCCCATCTGATTGCAGGTTATATAATGGTATGCTTGGTACCTTATCTAGCCTAGGCAGAGGAGCCAACTCATTGAAGATGTTCTGCAGCGTCCCTGGCTATCCTATGGATGACAACACCAACTACATCACAACAGAGGACCATCAGACATGCGTTTGCCAAGAGCAGGGTAGTGCATCCATCTCGTAAGTGGTAGGCCTACGAAATATAGGATGATATGGCTATTATAGACTAACATTCTATAGTAGCTGGCTATATTGGGTTGGGATGTGGGGTTTTTCCTCATATGGACCCTGCTGAGTTTTGCTGTGCAATCCAATCAGATACTTATGGAAGCTTGTTCCTGCCACCCACCCCAAAATAATATCTGACTTTGTGTTATGAAATAGTAAGTCATAATTATGAGAAGTCATTATGATCTTTTTTATTTAACTATGTAAGACAGTTAAGGACACATTATTATTTACAATGACAGCCTACCCCAGCCATTGGACTCCCAATCACAGCTGGATGTGATACAGCCTGGATTCAAACCAGGGACTGTAGTGACACCTCTTGCACTGAGATGCAGTGCCTTAGACCACTGTGCCACTCGGGAGCCAGATACGTTTAGGTGATCTGTATCACATGAATCCAATGTGCACTTTGCATCAGGCCTGCCTCAACTTTCAAGGATAACCTTATGTATATCCTATAGCCAATCACACATTGTGTGTGTGTATGCGAGAGAGAGTTTGTGGTGGTAATGTTCCATATTAATGGATTGGAGAGTTTTATTGGTGCCTGTATGATAACATCTGGTTGATATCAGATTTAATTAATTTCTGTAAAACTTTCAATTAATAGCTCAGGCATTTATTTCCTTAAATCACTGAACACAGCTTTTGCTCATTTGCATAGTTAATTGTTTAATTCCAGCATTCACTTCCAGCATTTTAATACATTTCTAAATTGCCTGCACTGTGTTATTATTTACACACTGTTACGTTTCTTTTGTCTTAGTATGCGTTTCTTTTGTCTTAGTATGTAAACGTAAGAAAAACTTCCTTGACAGAATTATTTTCCACTTTGACTGTGCATTTTCAGCAGTTCTACCACTAGAGGGAGATTTGTCAATTTCTAGGGTCTCTACTCCCAAAATTGTTGACCGTTTTTGTACTTGCTAGTAAGCTAGGATTTCTCAGCTGTTAGCAGCCAATAGATAGCACTTTCTCTTACTGGCGATAAAACGGATGATTGCCATTTTTTTATCATTACTGAATTATTTAATGTAACAAATCAAACATAAACCTTGTAAACAATTCATGGTAATTTATGTTGACCTTGTAAATTATTCATTTATAGACGCCGTGTTTATTTTCTGAAATGTGTGTTGTTGCTCTGCTATTAAAAGAGACAGATGGCTATTTGAGACTGCATTTTAATAGAAGTTTTATGGTAATTCATTAACTCAATTAAATTCATTAAAGGGACAATCTAGGAATGGTACATTCATCTTTTTTTAAAAACTTTTAAACTATTAATATATAGCCATTGATTCTTGAAAAATGTATCTTTGTAATGCCTCATGAACAACGGTTTTACTCCATCCCAAAATATAAGCTTGTTTTACTCCATTTTTGTAAATAATCTAATTGTAAACAAACACTGTGTGTAACGGCAACCTTGTAACAGGGATCGGACCAACACGCAGCGTAGCCAGTGCTCAACATGTTTAATAAAACGATAAACACGATACAAAATAACAAATGTGGCAAACCGAAACAGCCCTATCTGGTGCAGAGAAAACACAGAGACAGGAAACAACCACCCACAAAATCCCAACACAAAACAAGCCACCTATATATGATTCCCAATCAGAGACATCACAAAACATCTGCCTCTGATAGAACCATATTAGGCCAAACATAGAAACAGACAAACTAGACACACAACATAGAATGCCCACCCAGCTCACGTCCTGACCAACACTAAAACAAGCACAACACACAAGAACTAGGGTCAGAACGTGACACTGTGTCTATGGAATTGAGAGTGGTTACAAAATTCTCCTGCCCCATTCCTCAGCTGTTTACCAAATAAAGTGGATAGGGACAATGCTTTATTGTTTGAATCCCAGATTGCCCTTTTAAAAGGGGTCAACCTGCAGAACTAGTCAATGTCCATGATCCAGAGTTACTATCTCGTAATAATGACTTAATATCTCATTATGAGTTAAGTGATAATGCCAGGGAAGCCGGTGTTTGGAGGATATATTGGCACGGGTATTGCTAGTCGAGGGCCAGCAAACCGTAATGATTTACATATATATATATATTTTTTGTAACTTTCATTTGATTAATGTATTCCTACAATTTCATCCATCCACAAGATATAGGCTCGACACAAATCTAGGGTTGCTACCCAAGCCGGCTGGTCGTTTGTTCTATCGGTTTGGTTGCCAGAGACAGGACCCAGTCGTTCAATCTTTTTGTTCTACATTTATGGACGTGATCCAGTCGTTTGTTCTAAATGTTCCTGCTTGCTAGCTAGCCAACTACAGCTAACTTACAGTCACATAAGACAAACAGCAAAGTAGCTGCATTTGTGTTTGTTTAAGCTGTTTTCGAGTGACATTAATTTGGATACATCCATAACATTGAGCTAATGATGTGTGATTTCGCTTGGCATAGAAAATGTGCTCTCTCATCGGGACACTGTTGCTCAGAGGAGCTAGCCAACAACACAGCTAATACAATAACTTCAAACTGAAGCTGAAAATAAGGCAAACAAGCTACACTTAGTTTCATTTTACCTGTTTTTTTTATTGACAGTTCTTTATATGTGTATATACCCATAGAAATTATGCTGATTCATGATTTCGACTGGCTGAGAAAAGCTGCCTGTCTGTCTCATCCCGACTCCTGACACGTTCAACATTACTATGGGACAGCTGGAGATCGAATTTGAATATTGAAACAATATTGCAAATGTCGTAGAGATAGAGAGCAAGGTTTATACAAATCTCTGCTGTTGAAACTAAATGTTATTCTAAAAGAAATGTGAGATAATGTCTAGATGCTTTTTATAGTGGAGATAAAGTTTATAAATTGCCTGGCTGGGCTGATGAGACAGTGGATTGCGCAGTCAGATGGAACAGAGTAAATGGGCATTTTAACCTAATTTGTGGATTCGACACCGGCTGGAATGCGGTTTTAACCAACCAGCATTCAGGATTAGACCCACCCGTTGTATAATATCTCCTAATTAGGACTTTGTATATCATTAGTTTGATTTACTATCTCATAATTATGGCTTACTATCTCATAGTAAGTCTATCTCATAATTTTGAATTATTTCATAATCATGATTTACTATCTCACGATTTGGCCTACTATCTCATGATTTGCAATGTCATAATTATGACTTACTATGCCATAATTATGATTTACTATCTCGTATTCAGTTTTTGGGGGGAGGGTGGCGTGAACGGGCTTCCATAGTTATCATCCAGGTTATGTAGCATAGAGTTTCAAAGAATATTGCACAGTCATTATGGAGCGCGGACGCCTATATTGGATGGATATGCTAGGCAGCGATACCCCGGGTGGAAAAGAGAGTGCATTCAAACTGGTTTTCATAGCGACTGAGTAACTTCTTTAACTTACTTCCTGATGTGACATACAGTTAGCAGGAAGAACTGCGTGTCTGGAAAAGAAAACGGACACGTGGATTATCATTGCTCCTCTAGCTCTAGGCAAGAGCCACGGGAAAAAAAACATCCCCTCTGTGGCTATCTGTCCTTATTCTCCCGTGCTCTTCGCCTCATCACACTGCAATACAGTTATGGATCCCCGTTAAACGAAAGGAAATGATACGTCGGCGCGAACATCGACCAAGCGTTTCTTTTTGTCGGCTTTCCTCACTCATTCCATAGCCTACTGAACTGCGACGTGTAGGAAAAAAAGCAAATCTCAAACATTAGCATCTCTTGTTGAATGGCAATTCTGCAAAAACATGGAAAGATCTCTGGTCCAGATGTGGTCTGCCTCAAAGAAACCCCGTCAGACACGATCGGTGACGCCGGAGGTCATCAGAAGAATTGGAGTGAACATAACACGAACTGGCCCAGGTGAGGGAACGAAGCAAGGTTTTAGTAGCCCATCATTTCCCCCAAAGACTAAAACTACCATATTGAAATTACGGACGCTTTCTTATGTTTTTAATAACAGAACACTATATGAGAGAAGTGTTAGCTAGTTCCTTATTTTGCAAATGCCCTACAAGTTAGAAATTATTCGAGCGTTTCTGTGGGTTACTGAAAGTAATTGGCATCGGCAAAATTGAATTTTCAGAATATTTTCTCTCCCTTGACGTAAGCAAACAAAAAGTACGACTCATACAAATGTAGCTTTGTGTTTGATACTTTTGAGTCTTCTCTAAAAGTATATACAAAGTGTAGACCTACAATGAAGCCATAATGTAACCATATAACATGTAGCTAACACTGCTGTGAGGGGCATTCTCCCCAAAATACTTGACTTTTAATCAGATGCCTGTCAGCTGGTGGTCTCCACGTTATTTTACTAAGCTGCACACACACAGCTTTTGAGACTTTCAAAGATACTAGGAAGTCTGATAGTCAGGCATTTGATTAATTTTCTTAGGATCCATCATAGTCTTTGTCTTGTCAACTAAGTATTCAGCCAATACTTATGAGATGTAGGCTAGTTAGTACAATTTAGCATAGATACAATTTATACATTTGAAGTAAAGTGAATGCGCCTAGTTGGTTACGTTTAAAGTTATACATGTCTTATGAGCCCCATTTGCCGTTTTAAAATGTAGAAAAGCAAAATAAATGTACATATGTTGGTTTTACTGAGAATAGCACACCCACTCTCACTCCTACTCTCGCTTACAAACACACCACACACACCATTGTCTTTGCTACACAATCATTCCCTGTACCCGCTCCGCAGACCCCTGGCCCGGGTATGGACGGTGGTGCTACTGCTGGGGACATGTCTGCTGTACTGTGCCCGCGTGGCCATGCCCATCTGTGCCGTCAGCATGGCGGAGAAGTTCAACTGGACCAAGAGGGAACAGGGCATGGTGCTGGGCAGCTTCTTCTGGGGTTACTGCTTCACACAGGTCCTCGGAGGCTACGTCAGCGACAGGTGGGCAACGAGAGGAGATGATTATAGAGTTATTGTCTGTTTTATGTGCTCATAAATGTGCACATAAATTGTCTGTTTGCACAACCAGCAGCTGCGCTCACTACATACAATAGCTAGAATAAACGGTGTACATTGCGTTACATTTGTTCACCTTTAAACACAGATGGACAATCGGATGATATGAAACCTGCGATTTGAGAATGAAATAGCTGAATACTTTGTCTGTTTTACACATACATTTGTTTTAACTCATATTCACTTCAAAACACCCATTACAATGCTATTACCCATTAGCCCAAAAAGCAAAAGAACACCTGAGGGGATAGATAAAATGTCACGGTGCAGAGATACTACTGTACATGCTACAGAGTATAACGGGAGTGTAGTTTGGGGAGCTTGAGAAGCCAATACCCATTTCAGACAGAAGATGAGTTATTTGACCTTAAATTATAAGGCCGTGTTTATATGGCCCCCTTTCAAACAGCCCCTTATTTAGCACTTATTTGCATGTATAAACCATATACATACAGTGCATTCGGAAAGTATTCAGACCCCTTGACTTTTTGAAAAATGTTGTTATGTTACAGCCTTATTCTAAAATTGAATAAAACAAATGTTATTTTATTTCACTTTTTATTTAACCAGGTAGGCCAGTTGAGAACAAGTTCTCATTTACAATTCCTCATCAATCTACACACAATACCCCATAATGACAAAGCAAAAAAACAGGTTTTTAGACATTTCTTTTCTAAAATATAAAAAATACATTGCTATGAGACTTGAAATTTAGTTCAGGTGCATCCTGTTTCCATTAATCATCCTTTATTGGAGTCCACTTGTGGTAAATTCAATTGATTGGACATGCTTTGGAAAGGTACACACCTGTCTATATAAGGTTCCACAGTTGAAAGTGCATGTCAGAGCAGAAACCAAGCCATGAGGTCGAAGGAATTGTCCATGGAGCTCCGAGACAGGATTGTGTCGAGGCACAGATCTGGGGAAGGGTACCAAAACATTTCTGAAGCATTGAAGGTCCCCAAGAACATGATGGCCTCCATCCTTGTTAAATGGAAGAAGTTTGGAACCACCAAGACCCTTCCTAGAGCTGGCCGCCCGGCAAAACTGAGCAATTGGGGGAGAAGGGACTTGGTCATGGAGGTGACCAAGAACCTGATGGTCACTCTTTGATTTGATTAGAATTATTTGGACTAATCTTCCAAGAGTCCTTAAACATTCAAATTCAATTTACAATTTATATTTATTGCTCTAAATCAAATTGTTATTTTGCCTATTTCTCTTTTCTGTCTGGATAACACATAGATGGGGGACAGTCTTTTCCTAGTATTTACTGAATGTCTGTTTCTTACCAACGGAATACTGTTGTGAATAGAGTTTTAAATGGTGTATATTATGAAATATTATAAGCGTGTTTTTTTAAAATTATCCTGTTGATTGATGACCAACCAAGAGCTTTGAGCATGACTACAACAGAAGAACCATATCTCCACCGTAAAACAATCCTTGCTGCTTTGTTCTGTGCAATCTGCAGCCTCCTAATTTGAAAAAAAAGAAAAATAGCCTCTCCTGTTGTCCTGGTTTGCAGAAGAGGATGTCTTCCTTAATTGACCCCCCCATAAACGTAACGAACATATACCAGGAGCTGTGCCAGGCCCGCCACGTCTGTTGACTCATCCAGCTGTAAAGCATAGGATTCACTGGCTTGTATGCGAAGCAGTAATTGTTTCAAAACATCTCCTGCCATGTCACTGATGCGTCGTGAATAAGTGTTTTTTGATGAAGGCATTGTCTGTATAGTTTTTTTGGGCCTTTTCCCCCAGCGTTGTCCCAGCCATATCTGCGGCAGCAGGAAGAATTAAGTCCTCCAAATAGTATAGGGCTTGCCTGTCCTAGCCACTCGGTAACTCACCATATAAGATGCTTCTTGCCCCTTCTTATTAATGGTATCTGTTGCTTTTACACATGTCTTACTACTCGAAAGTCGTCTTAATTCTCGCTCAAAAAGCTTATTTTTCAAATTGGCATGTTTTGTTTCTAAATGTCTGCACAAGAGTGAAGGTTACATCAAGCTTGAGAAACTCCTCACAAGTCCTCATCTGACAGCTTCATTAAATGGTACCCGCAAAACACCAGTCTCAACGTCAACAGTGAAGAGGCGACTCCGGGATGCTGGCCTTCTAGGCAGAGTTCCTCTGTCCAGTGTCTGTGTTCTTTTGCCCATCTTAATATTTTCTTTTTATTGGCCAGTCTGAGATATGGCTTTTTCTTTGCAACTAGGCCAGCGTCCGGGAATCGACCTCTTCACTGTTGACGTTGAGACTGGTGTTTTGCGTGTACTATTTAATGAATCTGCCAGTTGACTTGTGAGGCGTCTGTTTCTCAAACTAGACACTCTAATGTACTTGTCCTTTTGCTTAGTTGTTGCCTGGGGCCTCCCACTGCTCTTTCTATTCTGGTTAGAGACAGTTTGCGCTGTTCTGTGAAGGGAGTAGTACACCGCCTTGTACGAGATCTTCACTTTCTTGGACATTTCTCACATGGAATAGCCTTCATTCCTCAGAACAAGAATAGGCTGACAAGTTGAAGAAGAAAGGTCTTTGTTTCTGGCCATTTTGAGCCTGTAATCAAACTCACAAATGCTGATGCTCCAGATACTTAACTAGTCTAAAGATGGCCAGTTTTATTGCTTCTTTAATCAGAACGCCCCCACCATTCCTATTCCTATCTCTTCTCAGTAGACTATATCCATGATTTCTGTCCCTTCTCAGTGGACCATATCCTTGAATGTTAATTTGCCCATCATTTACAGATGCTTCTAAATGTGTTTCCGTCAAAGCTAAAATATGAATATTATCTATGTTGACCTAGTTAAAAACCTCATGTATTTTGTTAGGAAGGCTACATACATTAACCTGAGCTATATGCAGCCCTTTCCTTATCAAGTGGAGATCAATATAGCATGTATTCGTTGAAGTTGTCATGATACACTACAACACACAAACTCAGATTTGAACATTGAATTAAGATAGCCAGGGAGTTACTCTGGAATCCCGATACAGTTGCCCGTTGATGTAAAGTTTATCCATCACCATGGAGACTCGTTGATTCAGGCAACGCTTTTCCTTCATGATGTTTATACTGTTTTTTTTTTCTCCTTTCATTGATCTCCGTGGGGAAGTGATCATTCATTCCATAATTAGTGTTTCTGAGTTCTCTGCCCCTGCTCTTCGCCATTTTCCTTTTGTTTAAAATGGTCAAAACATGCAATAATAGCCCGTGGCCTATTCCCAGAGGTCTACGCACGACATCAATGGGCAGTTTCAGTTGAGTTGACATGAAGTCTCGGACAGCGTCCTCACAGCTTCTGCTGTTGTCATTCTCCGGTATCCCTGAAAATATTAGATTGTCCCGCATTGATCGACACTGTACATCAGCAAGGTTTCTTTAAGTTGTTTGTTCTCCCTTTACACCACCTCCACCTTGCTATGAATAGAGTCTACAGTACCTTTCAGCGCCGTGTTCTCTTTCATTAGATCATCAATCTGACATTGGCTGAATTCTAGACTGGCACATATTGCATTGACGTCCTCTCGTAATATATCCAAGACATGAAGTTTGGCAAGCCTTTGATTGATGAATTTTAACAAGTCAACATCCATATCCTTAAACCTCTCCCCAATCTCCACACGTGCCCTCTTGCTCGGTTGATGGTTTGGTGCCATCATTGATACCGCTTGGCCAACTTGGTTTGTTTTGTTGATTGGGTTTGTTGTCCTTCACAGTGCTCGACTCCTCCGTAACCAGCGACATGTTTCTTTGAGCTCGTCAGTATCTCTCGTCGATGAATCGTTCAAGCGCCTCAACGGTTTCTGAGCCATCCAGCGTGTTTGCAGGCAGAGTAAAATAACAAAACAACGGATGGATCTTTCTGGTAGATACACGCAATACATAAAAAAAAGATTGTCTACTCACTCGTGGTTGGAGGAAGTGCTAGTGTTAAAGAGGATAAGAGAAACACTGTTGTTTGGTTAGCGGGTTTTCAGTAGTCCAGTGACACAGCCAACACAGATTGCTGTGTTGGCTGATGGTTGAATCTATTCAAAAGGAAAACCTGACAGAGTTCCTCTGTGGAGATGGGGGAACCTTCCAGAAGGACAACCATCTCTGCAGCACTCCACAATTCAGGTGGAAACCACTCCTCAGTAAAAGGCACATAATATCCCACTTGGAGTTTGCCAAAAGGCACATAAAGACTCTCAGACCATGATAAACGAGATTCTCTGTTCTGATGAAACCAATGTTGTGCTCTTTGGCCTGAATGCCAAGCGTCAAGTCTGAAGGAAACCTGGCACCATCTCTTCGGTGAAGCATGGTGGTGGCAGCATCATGCTGTGGGGATGTTTTTCATCGGCAGGGACTGGGAGAATAGTCAGGATCGAAGGAAAGATGAACAGAGAAAAGTAAAGGGAGATACTTGATGAAAACCTGCTCCAAAGCACTCAGGACCTCAGACTGGGGCAAAGGTTCACCTTCTAACAGGACAACGACCCTAAGCACAAAACCAAGACAACGCAGGAGTTGCTTCGGGACAAGTCTGAATGTCCTTGTGTGGTCCAGCCAGAGCCAGAACCCGATCGAACATCTCCAAAGAGACCTGAAAATAGCTGTGCAGCAACACTCCCCATCCAACCTGACAGAGCTTGAGAGGATCTGCAGAGAAGAATGGGAGAAACTCCAAAATACAGGTGTGCCAAGCTCGTAGCGTCATACCCAAGAAGCGTTGAGGCTGTAATCGCAGCCAATGGTACTTCAACAAAGTACTGAGTGAAGGGTCTGAATACTTATGTAAATGTCATATTTAAAAAAAAAAATAATGTTTACATTTGCAAAAAATTCTCAACCTGTTTTTCTTTGTCGTTATGGGGAATTGTGTGTAGATTTGAGGGGGGGGGGGGGACTATTAAATCAACCCATTTTAGAATATGGCCGTAAGGTAACAAAATGTGGAAAAAGTCAAGGGGTCTGAATACTTGCCCGAATGTACTGTATATATCAGGTCGTAACTGGCAAATTGGGAGGGTTGGGGGTTGTTGTTAAACCATGGGGTCTGTTTGCAGTTTAAATTAGGGAGGTGTTAAACAATAGAAGTTTTAATGAATTTTCCTGCAAAAAAGCAGAATCATTCACACAGACCCAATACCTGTATTTTGGTTACACGCTCTGTGAAAATGCAGGAAAAATGAATACATCTAAATGATTTGGGAACCCCTTTCAGAAATACGAAAAGACTGGTATAAAAATGAAGGTATGGTACATTTGTGGGATTTTGGTCTGTGTATGAAAGGGATACAAGATAATCCTTGAGTCATGAGTGGAATTTGAAGGGCATTATGTGACCGTTAGTATGATACTGTGTGTTGTTTGAGGAGTGCACAGCCCTTGTTCCGGTGTCCGGGTGGGGAAAAGGGTGACCGCAATGACGTTGATGTCATTGGTTAGTTGTGCTTGCTTTGTATGCTGATGTCCATTCAAAGCAGGTCATACCATCCAATGTCAGTCATTTTTCAGTTACATTGCCTGGCAGTTGTGTTTCCTGGTAGGAAGGATGAGTACCAAGACATTTTAAGTGACTGCAGACTAAAATGGGAGTCTAAAAGGTATTTAAGGATCTCCTGTCTCTTCACATGGCAGGCGACGCTTAGGGTCGTCTCACATCTCGCCAACGGAGGAAATAAGTAATTGAGCGTTCCAAGTTCAGAAGCGTCTGCTCTCAACTCCTCCCCCCAAAATCAATGATTTTTTTGGAACAGTTAAGATTTGGCCTAAACACCGTTGTCAGAAACCTGAAGCTATTATCATATGACTCTAATATTCAATTCTTTCAGGTATTATTTACCTTTACTTAACTAGGCAAGTCAGTTAAGAACAAATCCTGATTTTCAATGACGGCCTAGGAACAGTGGGTTAACTGCCCTGTTCAGGGGCAGAACGACAGATTTGTACCTTGTCAGCTGGGGGATTTGAACTTGCAACCTTTCGGTTCCTAGCCCAACGCTCTAACCACTAGGCTACGCTGCCGCATATTAGAGGAAGCACCCAGGAAATTGGGAGCTAATAATGGGAAGTAGCCTCCTTTTCTTGCCTACTTTTCTTCATTTGCATTGTTCTGACAACTCGAATTAGGTGAAAGCTAATTGTTGTAAACTAACTGGATAACTTTCATATATAAATGTTTTTATGAATAGTGCAAATGACGCAGGTTAGATGAGAAAATACACGTTGTAATTGTTATCATCTGGTTATAGTACTGTGTCTTTCCCTCAGGTTGTAGATTGAGAGTATGTCATCGTTGTAACTGTCATCGACTTTTTTCATCGTTCTCTTCCCCTCAGAGTTGGAGGAGGAGGTTAGTAGTCCAGCAGTAATGATTTTGTTGTATTACTCCATCTCTTCCCCTCATGGCTGAAGGTGAGAATGTATAGTTGTAATAATAAAGTTGACTTGGGATGTGCATGAAGTTGCAGTAACAGTATTATGATATCTGTTTCCTTCAGGGTTGGAGGTGAGAAGGTGCTCCTGCTGTCTGCGGCGGCCTGGGGGGCTATGACAGCCTTCACGCCCGTCCTGGCCCACTTCTGCTCTCAGCCCATCTTCTCCATGACGCTGGCCCGCTTCCTGATGGGGCTGCTGCAAGGTTAGAGGTCACTGGGCACTGGGAGCGAATGAACGGCTATTCTGCGTCTCAAATGCCACCCTATTATTTCCTACATAGTGCTGCAATTATAACTGGAGCCACATAGGGAAGGGAAAAGCAACTGTTTGCCCAAACCGAGGGAACTGGTTTCTGGTTAAGAGTCATTTACTGTACAAAACCCGTCAATTAGTTAGCCTCTGTCCTGAACAAACAAAAATGGTCTCAACTTCTGAACTACATAGCCTTTAACTTTAAGAGTGGCCTCTGGGGTTGAAGTTTGACTTTATTGCTTCCTCTTGAGGTGTAACTGTTTGTGCTTCCTACTTTATTTTTTTATATTTTTTTTCAACCCTTATTTTAAGTTGACTGAAAACACATTCTCACTTCTAGCAACGACCTGGGGAATAGTTACAGGGGAGAATGAGACAACTGTAAGCTGAGGATGATTAGGTGGCCAACAAACGACAACTGCAGAGTCAACAAACGAATGATTCATATCCTGACAGATGCGCGTCAAACCAACATCTAAATTGAATTGTAAATACTTACCTACGGGTCCTTTTTCAACAATGCAGAGTTAAAGATAAAAAAAAATGTAGAACATTTTGAATAGTGACACAATAAATAAATACACAAAAAGAACATACAGGTTGTACCAGTACTGAGTCAATATGCCGGGGTACGAGGTAATTGAGGTAGCTATGTACATATACAGTGCATTCAGAAACTATTCAGACCCCATGACTTTTTCCACATTGCTACGTTACAGCCTTACTCGCAAATAGATTCAATCGTTTTTTCCCCCTCGTCAATCTACACACAATACCCCATAATGACAAAGCAAAAACAGGTCTTTAGAACATTTTGCAAACGTATAAAAAAAAAAAATGAAGTATCACATTTACATAAGTATTCAGACCCTTTACTCAGTACTTTGTTGAAGCACCTTTGGCAGCGATTACAGCCTCGAGTCTCATTGTCACACCTGTATCTGGGGAGTTTCTGCCATTCTCTGTAGCGCACTCCTACATGTTGTAAAAGTGTTACATAATCGCTCTCCATTTCATTGCATAATGCAGCAAATAGAGGAGAGTTCAGGGGCCTTGCTTAAACAAAGTTAACCATTTTCACTGTAGTGTCCAAAACGTCTTTCAAGCTGCCAGCCATTCCCTTGGCAGCAAGAGCCTCTCAGTGGATGCTGCAGTGTACCCAAGTGGCGTCGGGAGCAACTGCTTACAAACACATTACCACTCCACTATAGTCTTCATGTCATGGCTTTTGCGCCATCAGTACAGATACCAACACATATTGACCACCAAAGTCCATTTGATGTCACAAAGCTGTCCAGGACTTTAAACATATCCTCTTGTTGTCCATTTGATGTCACTGATGCGTTGGGAAACAGTGTTGTTTGATGAAGTAATTGTCTATATAGTTTTTTGGGCCTTTGCCCTCAGCATTGTCCCAGCCATATCCACGGCAGCAGGAAGAATTAAGTCCTCCACAATAGTATGGGGCTTGCCTGTCCTAGCCACTTGGTAGCTCACCATATAAGATGCTTCTAGCCCCTTCTTATTAATGGTATCTGTTGCTTTTATACGTCTTACTACTCGAAAGTCGTCTTTATTCTTGCTCCAAAAACTCCCGTGGCTTATTTTTCAGTTGTCATGTTTAACTTCCAAATGTCTGCACAAGAGTGAAGGTTTCCCGCGAGAGAGTAACAGTTAATGTGATTGGACGTTAATTATTTGACTAGGCTACCTGTATTTGACATTGTGTTGTTATTTCGCTCAACACTAGATGGTTTCAATTTTATTTTTGGCAGTGAAACGAGGCTACTCAGGCGACCAAAAAAAAAAACTCACCCAAATGTATAGCCCTGTTGGAAAATATAAATGAAATGAATTTTCTCCTTTGAAAATCTGAAGAATTAATTTTTTGTTGAAAATTTGAAGATTTTTTTATTTTTATGAAAGTGAATCACATTTTCAGTTGGCATACCCCCGACGGCATTGCGCGTACCAAATTTAGGAATACCTGCTCCACATGATAAAGCTGCATAACTTTTTGAGTTTCTGAAGGCCCATGCCGAATCTTAATAGCCTCCTGAGGGGGAAGAGGCGCTGTCTTGCCCTGACAACTGTGAGTCAACAAACGACAACTGCAGCGCTTTCGAATTCAACGCTTTCGAATTTGAGATAATGGTGTTTTTCTTTTGCCCGTTTTCCACTTTCTGTCATTTTACTAACATGTATCACATTGCCTAAAGAAGACAGAATAACGAAAGTCCCTTCCAAATATGTATTAAATGAATGAGCCAATGTGTGTGTGACACTATATTGCGTAACAGAGCTGTGTGTATCTGTACCTCCAGGTGTGCACTACCCGTCTCTGGTTAGCCTGTGTTCTCAGAAGGTGGTGGAGAGTGAGAGAGGATTCCTCATGAGCACTGTGGGCAGTGGCTCCTATCTGGGGTGAGTCTGGCTCTGCAAAACCTCCTGTTTCCACACTGATCTAGGGTTGCAAATATTACTGGATACTACCAGAGTTTTTGTCACTTTGAAGAATTTTTATGCCATTTATCACAAGACATCTAGAGGCCCTTTTGGGTACTTCAAATGATCACAGTAAAAACGAATCCAATTTTATTTGTCACATGCGCCAAATACAACCTTACCGTGAAATGCTTACTTACAAGCCCTTAACCAACAATGCAGTTTTAAGAAAATAGAGTTACGAAAATATTTACTAAATAAACTAAAGTAAAAAAAAAAAAAAAAGAAAGAAACAATGACAATAATGAGGCTATATACAGGGGTACTGGTACCAAGTCAATGTACAGGTTAGTAATGAGGCTATATACAGGGATACTGGTACTGAGTCAATGTGCAGGTCAATAATGAGGCTATATACAGGGGTACTGGTACCGAGTCAATGTACAGGTTAGTAATGAGGCTATACACAGGGGTACTGGTACCGAGTCAATGTGCAGGTCAATAATGAGGCTATATACAGGGGTACTGGTACCGAGCCAATGTACAGGTTAGTAATGAGGCTATACACAGGGGTACTGGTACCGAGTCAATGTGCAGGTCAATAATGAGGCTATATACAGGGGTACTGGTACTGAGTCAATGTGCAGGTCAATAATGAGGCTATATACAGGGGTACTGGTACCGAGTCAATGTGCAGGTCAATAATGAGGCTATATACAGGGGTACTGGTACAGAGTCAATGTACAGGTTAGTAATGAGGCTATATACAGGGGTACTGGTACAGACTCAATGTACAGGTTAGTAATGAGGCTATATACAGGGGTACTGGTACTGAGTCAATGTGCAGGTCAATAATGAGGCTATATACAGGGGTACTGGTACAGAGTCAACGTACAGGTTAGTAATGAGGCTATATACAGGGGTACTGGTACAGAGTCAATGTACAGGTTAGTAATGAGGCTATATACAGGGGTACTGGTACTGAGTCAATGTGCAGGTCAATAATGAGGCTATATACAGGGATACTGGTACAGAGTCAATGTACAGGTTAGTAATGAGGCTATATACAGGGGTACTGGTACAGAGTCAATGTACAGGTTAGTAATGAGGCTATATACAGGGGTACTGGTACAGAGTCAATGTGCAGGGGTACAGGTTAGTAATGAGGCTTTATACAGGGGTACTGGTACCGAGTCAATGTGCAGGGGTACAGGTTAGTAATGAGGCTTTATACAGGGATACTGGTACCGAGTCAATGTGCAGGTCAATAATGAGGCTTTATACAGGGATACTGGTACCGAGTCAATGTGCATGTCAATAATGAGGCTATATACAGGGATACTGGTACCGAGTCAGTGTGCAGGGGTACAGGTTAATAACGAGGCTATATACAGGGGTACTGGTACCGAGTCAATGTGCAGGGGTACAGGTTAGTAAAGAGGCTATATACAGGGCTACTGGTACCGAGTCAATGTGCAGCGGTACAGGTTAGTCAAGGTAATTTGTAGATGTAGGTAAGGGTAAAGTGACTATGCACAGATAATAAATAGCAAGTAGCGACAGTGTAACAACAAAGGTGGGGGTGTCAATGCAAAAAGCCCGGTTGGCCATTTGAAGAATTGTTCAGCAGGCTTTGGGGTAGAAGCTGTTAAGGAGACTTTTGGACCAAGACTTGGCGCTCCGGTACCGCTTGCCGTGCGGTAGCAGTAAGAACAGTCTAAGACCTGGTCGGCTGGAGTCTATGACAATTTTGGGGCTTTCCTCTGACACTGCTAAGTATAAAGGTTCTAGAGGGCAGGAAGCTTGACCCCACTGTGTAATTATCTCTGTCCCTCTGTGTGGCCTTTTCACATGTTAAATATATTATTAATCAAATGAGATGGTAAACGTTATCCTAAATATAACATGTTTAATGTAGAGAGACACAGGAGAGGAGCACTTTGGTTTTTAGTTCATCCACGAGGTGCTCTTTGATTATGGGATGAAATACTGTAGAGCAAAAAGAAGTTGATGCTATACAGTAAACAATGGCCAATAAGCCTGGATATAAACCCGTTGTCCACCACTATTCTTTGTCACCCTGATGAAGTCTGTTTTTCTTATTCTTGCCATGCATACGCCGTAAAACAATAAAGGCTACTTCATTTTTTCACTACATGAGAGTGCCTTAATTATTTCTGGAAGTTTGTTTACAGTAAGGCTTTTCGAGCATTGCTTACTATCCAGCATCAACTCCATTTTGTTCTATGATATGTTTACTTCCTGTCACGATCGTCGTAAGGATTGGACCAAGGTGCAGCGTGGTAGGCGTACATTTTTCTTTTATTTAAATGAACACCGAACAAAAACAACAAAATACTGAACGAAACGTGAAGCTACTGGTGTGCACACAGGCAACTATCTGTAGACGAGATCCCACAAACACAAAGGGGAAATGGCTGCATAAAATAGGATCCCCAATCAGAGACAGCGATGAACAGCTGTCTCTGATTGGGAAGCATACCAGGCCAACATAAACCATTCATCTTTTGTCCTTTGTCTGTACACTATGCCTTGAATCTATGCTATCGAGCCAAGAAACCTGCTCTTTTTACTCTCTGTTCTGAATGTGCTAGACGGCCAGTTTGTATAGCATTTAGCCGTACCCTTATCCTACTTTACCTCTGTTCCTCTGGTGATATAGAGGTTAATCCAGGTCCTGCAGTGCCTAGCCCCACTCCCCAGGTGCTCTCATTTGTTGACTTCTGTAACCGTAAAAGCCTTGTATCATGCATGTTAACATTAGAAGTTTGTTTTACTCACTGCTTTAGCACACTCTGCCAACCCGGATGTCTTTGCCATGTCTGAATCCTGGCTTAGGAAAACCACCAAAAACCCTGAAATCTCCATCGCAAACAATAACATTTTCCGCCAAGATAGAACTGCCAAAGGGGGTGGTGTTGCAATCTACTGCAAAGATAGCCTGCAGAGTTCTGTATTACTATCCAGGTCTGTACCCAAACAATTCGTGCTTCTACTTCTAAAAATTCACCTTTCCAGAAACAAGTTTCTCACTGTTGCCGCTTGCTATAGACCTCCCTCTGCCCCAGCTGTACCCTCGATACCATATGTGAATTGATTGCCCCCCATCTATCTTCTGAGCTCGTGCTACTAGGTGACCTAAACTGGGACATGCTTAACACCCCGGCCATCCTACAATCTAAGCTTTATGCCCTCAATCTCACACAAATTATCAATGAACCTACCCGGTACAACTCCAAATCCGTAAACACGGACACCCTCATAGATGTCATCCTAACTAACTCACCCTCCAAATACACCTCTGCTGTTTTCAATCAAGATATCAGCGATCACTGCCTCATTGCCTGCATCCGTAATGGGTCTGCGACCAAACGACCACCCCTCATTACTGTCAAACGCTCCCTAAAACACTTCTGCGAGCAAGCCTTTCTAATCGACCTGGCCGGGGTATCCTGGAATGACATTGACCTCATCCCGTCAGTAGATGATGCCTGGCTATTCTTTAAAAGTGCCTTCCTCACCATCTTAAAAAGGTATGCCCCATTCAAAAAATGTAGACCTAGGAATAGATATAGTCCTTTGTTCACTCCAGACCTGTCTGCCCTTGACCAGCACAAAAACATCCTGTGGCGTTCTGCATTAGCATCGAATAGCCCCCGTGATATGCAACTTTTCAGGGAAGTTAGGAACAAATATAGACAGGCAGTTAGGAAAGCTAAGGCTAGCTTTTTCAAACATAAATTTGCATCCTGTAGTACTAACTCAGAAAAGGTCTGGGACACTGTACAGTCCATGTTGAATAAGAGCACCTCCTCCCAGCTGCCCATTGCTCTGAGGCTAGGAAACACTGTCTCCACCGATAAATCCTCTATAATTGAGAATTTCAATAAGCATTTCTCTACGGCTGGCCATGCTTTCCACCTGGCTACCCCTACCCCGGTCAACAGCCCGGCACCCTCCACAGCAACCCGCCAAAGCCTCCACCATTTCTCCTTCACCCAAATCCAGATAGCTGATGTTCTGAGAGAGCTGCAAAATCTGGACCCCTACAAATCAGCCGGGCTAGACAATCTGAACCCTCTTTTTCTAAAATGATCTGCCGAAATTGTTGCAACCCCTATTACTAGCCTGTTTAACCTGTCTATCGTCTGAGATTCCCAAAGATTGGAAAGCTGCCGCTGTCATCGACCTCTTCAAAGGGGGTGACACTCTAGACCCAAACTGCTACAGACCTATATCTATCCTACCCTGTCTTTCTAAGGTCTTGGAAAGCCAAGTTTACAAACAGATTACCAACCATTTCGAATCCCAGCGTACCTTCTCCACTATGCAATCTGGTTTCAGAGCTGGTCAAGGGTGCACCTTAGCCACGCTCAAGGTCCTAAACATGCACCTTAGCCACGCTCAAGGTCCTAGACATCATAACCGCCATCGATAAGAGACTTTACTGTGCAGCCGTATTCATCGACCTGGCCAAGGCTTTCGACTCTGTCAATCACCACATTCTTATTGGCAGACTCGACAGCCTTGGTTTCTCAAATGATTGCCTCGCCTCGTTTACCAACTACTTCTCTGATAGAGTTCAGTGTGTCAAATCGGAAGGCCTGTTGTCCGGACCTCTGGCAGTCTCTATGGGGGTGCCACAGGGTTCAATTCTCGGGCCGACTCTCTTCTCTGTATACATTAATGATGTTGCTCTTGCTGCTGGTGATTCTCTGATACACCTCCTACGCAGACGACACCATTCTGTATACTTCTGGCCCCTCTTTGGACACTGTGTTAACTAACCTCCAGACGAGCTTCAATGCCGTACAACTCTCCTTCTGTGGCCTCCAACTGCTCTTAAACGCAAGTAAAACTAAATGCATGCTATTCAACCGATCACTGCCCGCACCTGCTCGCCCGTCCAGCATCACTACTCTGGACGGCTCTGACTTAGAATACGTGGACAACTACAAATACCTAGGTGTCTGGTTAGACTGTAAACTCTCCTGCCAGACTCACATTAAGCATCTCCAATCCAAAAATAAATCTAGAATCGGCTTCCTATTTCGCAGAAAAGCATCCTTCACTCATGCTGCCAAACATACCCTCGTAAAACTGACCATCCTACCGATCCTCAACTTCGGTGATGTCATCTATAAAATAGCCTCAAACACTCTACTCAGCAAACTGGATGCAGTCTATCACAGTGCCATCCTTTTTGTCACCAAAGCCTCATACACTGCTCACCATTGCGACCTGTACGCTCTCGTTGGTTGGCCCTCGCTTCATACTCGTCGCCAAACCCACTGGCTACAGGTTATCTACAAGTCTCTGCTAGGTAAAGCCCCGCCTGTCACGTTCCTGACCTGTTTTCCTTTGTTATGTATTTGTTTTAGTTGGTCAGGGCGTGAGTTGGGTGGGTTGGTCTAGGTTTGTTTTTCTATGTTGGGATTTTTGTGTTTGGCCTGGTATGATTCTCAATCAGAGACAGGTGTGTATCGTTTGTCCCTGATTGAGAGTCATACTAAGGCAGCCAGGTTTTCACTGGTGTTTTGTGGGTGTTTGTTTCCTGTGTCAGTGTTTGGGCCACACAGGACTGTTTTCAGGTTAGTCACGTTTGTAGAGTTTCGTAATTTGTAGTGTTTGTTGTTTGTTCATTAAAACATGAATACCTACTACTCCGCATCTTGGTCCGATCCATGCTCCTCCTCGTCTGAGGAGGAGAACGACTACGACAACCTTAACACCGCCTTATCTCAGCTCACTGGTCACCATAGCAGCACCCACTCGTAGCACGCGCTCCAGCAGGTATATCTCACTGGTCACCCCCAAAGCCAATTCCTCCTTTGGTCGTCTTTCCTTACAGTTCTCTGCTGCCAATGACTGGAACGAACTGCAAAAATCTCTGAAACTGGAAACACTTATCTCCCTCACTAGCTTTAAGCACCAGCTGTCAGAGCAGCACACAGGTTATGTACAGGTGCAGTAATCTATCTATAATTTAGCCCAAACAACTACCCCATCCCCTACTGTATTTATTTATTTATTTATTTATTTTGCTCCTTTGCACCCCATTATTTCTATTTCTACTTTGCACATTCTTCCACTGCAAATCTACCATTCCAGTGTTTTACTTGCTATATTGTATTTACTTCGCCACCATGGCCTTTTTTTTGCCTTTACCTCCCTTATCTCACCTCATTTGCTCACATTGTATACAGACTTATTTTTCTACTGTATTATTGACTGTATATTTTGTTTATTCCATGTGTAACTCTGTGTTGTTGTATGTGTCGAATTGCTATGCTTAATCTTGGCCAGGTCGCAATTGTAAATGAGAACTTGTTCTCAACTAGCCTACCTGGTTAAATAAAGGTGGGGGGGGGGGAAATCGGGAAAAAAAAAATAATCACCTAGATGACCCACCCTAGTCACTATCACGCCCCAACCAACATAGAGAATAAACAGCTCTTTATGGTCAGGGCGTGACACTTCCTTGTTCTTTCTTTTTTTACACACTTTTATTTATTTTACTATGTCTGTGTTTGTTGTACATTCTTTTGGCCCCAAACTGGTGGCAGTTGTGAAAAAATGCATTAGTTGGAAGAGTTATAATGCCATTGTTGCATAGATGCTTTTTTCATGAATTAGTCTATTTTCTCTTGAGCCATATATTCTATCCACAAGAAACTCATGGATAATATGGACACAGATATAAAAAAAAATGAGCACTGTATATGAATTCGTTTTGATATATTACCGAAGATTCCTTTAACTTTGGTAAATTACCAGTAGCTTTGCAACCCTACGCTGACCTAAGCTCCGTTTGTTTGTTTCCCCCACTGGTGTTTAAAGGGTAGGATTGAGGGAGGCTAAGCTGATCCCAGATCTGTGCCTTCGGGCAGTTTTTACTGGGGGTGTTTTAAGTGCTGCTGTTGTTGAGGTCATCTGTTATGGAAGCCAGGGTCAGCCGTTTGTCTTTGGAGTTGCGGGGGGGGGGGGGGTCATTTTGGGCTGGCCATAACCAACTCATCAGGGAGCCACAGACGCTTCTCTCTGTCTCCAGTCAGGAGTTCTCCACAGATGGTCTTGTTTTGCCATTGCAGTAAAAAACAATACGGTCTGCAGCTAAAGCTTTAAAGTACACTTTGAGTGTATGATCAGTGCTGTTGTCTCCTGCAGGACACTGGTGATTGGGGGGGCTGGTTCCCTCATGCTGGACCTGTACGGTTGGGAGAGTGTGTTCTATGTGTCTGGTCTACTCTCTGTCCTCTGGGCGTACTGCGTGTGGAAATACCTGCTCAAAGGGGAAGGTAAGGCGTGCGTATGTGTTCTGGGTTTATGAGCAATGAGAATATGCATATCTAACTGAAAGTAAACACATTTGCTAGCCATCTGTTCCCATTGTTGTCATGAACTTCCTCTGAGCTCCACACTGAGCTCAGACTTTCCTCTTTCTCTTTCTTTGTGTGTGTGTGTGTGTGTGTGTGTGTGTGTGTGTGTGTGTGTGTGTGTGTGTGTGTGTGTGTGTGTGTGTGTGTGTGTGTGTGTGTGTGTGTGTGTGTGTGTGTGTGTGTGTTTGTTCCAGGTCCTATCATCACATTGGAGTCGCTGGGTCGTGGAGGGCCCCGGTCCAAACTGTCCAGGAGACACTGGCTACGTCTCTTCAAACAACCTGCTGTCTGGTGAGATAAGGCCCACACACAGTCCTCTCTGATCAGCTCACTTCCCTGTAGATGTTTCCGTCTCACGTGAAGGCTTCATTCATATCCTCTGTGCCTGTCTCTATTGGCTGTTATTTATAGAACCCCACGCAACTGATCGGCCCTGTTTACAATGACAGAAATCATGTCTTGTCTGGTTGGTTGATTTTATTTCCTGTAATGGCTAAACCACACCTTGATAGGAAAATGAACCACTGAACAGAAATGTCACTGACTGTGTGGGTGGGGGTTGGTGTGAGCATGGATTTGCAGCACGGGACTGACACCGTTCAGTTTTTGAATGAGCGAAACTCAGTGGAGAGAAAGCTATTTAAACACTCTGAAATAAATGTACAATGAACATACTGACATTGCTTGTTTTTATGTTACGCACGCACATTAATATAACTGTAGTGGTGACCCATACGTAAGTTATTACAGCCAGTAAAAGTAGGAACTGCTGTGGAATATGTTCCGAGCTTTAACATGATGTAGCCTATGAGTCATAGAAGTGGTACACTAACTTATTTCTATGTGTTTGCTCTCGCTCTCTGTCTCCATTATCCTCCCTTCAGTGCTGTGATTATTACGCACCTTTGCACTGCGAGCACCTTCTTCACACTGTTGTCATGGCTACCGACTTACTTCAAGGACACCTTCCCTGATGCCAAGGTAACTTGCCCCCTCCATCCCTCCTCTTCTCCCGACCCATCCCTTCGGAAGACAAGACAAAACAGAACTTGAAATACCACATTGGAGTTCAAGGTTGGGATGGCAAAGACAACAGACACGCTTGAAAGTGTACAGACGAAACGGCTCAAAGCGAGTCAGACCCCCCCCTGCATCTGACAGACCCGTGTAATACCACTGAGTAAACCAAGAGAGGGCGCTGTAGACATGGTGTAGACATACAACTCCGCTAGCTAAGGAACTCGGATGTTCCCCAAACTTAGATGCTCGCCAAGTTGGATCACTGTCTCTTAAAAGAAAACGTATAGGGAATTACTGTCATACATGTCTGAGGTCATATCAGTGTTCTTGGTGTTAAATGTTATGGTGTTCTCCCCGCAGGGCTGGGTGTTTAATGTTATCCCGTGGTTTGTGGCCATCCCCTCTTCTCTCTTAAGTGGCTGTCTCTCGGACCACCTTATCAGCCAAGGTAATGCCAGAGATATCAACTGTTTGTCATCAGGAAACAAATGAATGTTTTACTTATCAGTCGAAGTTGGTAGGTACCCTTATACGATTGGCAAGGTTTTGAACTATTGCTCTGTCCCACGTCTCTCTCTCTCTCTCTGTGTCTCTTTCTGTCTCTCTAGGGTTTGACACTGCTGCTGTGAGGAAGCTTATGCAGGTATTGTAGCTTGTTTCCGATTCAATGCCCAAATTGGCATTACTAGTTAACTTTAGATTTGCCTTTCCTCTCCTTGTGTCCTGGTCAGTTCTTCTCCATGGGTGTGTCCAGTGTGTTTACCCTCCTGCTGTGTGGCACCACCACCTTCCCCACAGCTGTGGCCTTTGTCTCTGCCACCATGGGCCTCACCACCTTCAGCCACAGGTACCGACGCTCGTCCCCAAATCCGCTCCTAGGCCTAGCCCCTAGACCTAGTGTCTATCATCTAGGGCCTGACCATATTCGGCCACATGTACTAACCCTTGAAGGCTGCGCTGTTCGGATCCTGGAAGTGTACAAGGATGTAAATGATAAATGCAGGATGTAGATAATGACCAACGGTGGGATGGATCATGTAAACATGATCTCCCCCTCACAAGCGCCGTGCTTTAACAGCGACTATGTAGTTCCACTTATCTTATCTGTCAGTTTTACAGGGTTTAATATGTTCAGGTGACAAAGATAGGGAGTCTGTATAACACCTTATCTACTGAGGAAGAAAATATAGGGAGTCTGTATAACACCTTATCTACTGAGGAAGAAAATATAGAGAGTCTGTATAACAACTTATCTACTGAGGAAGAAAATATAGAGAGTCTGTATAACACCTTACATACTGAGGAAGAAAATATAGGGAGTCTGTATAACACCTTACATACTGAGGAAGAAAATATAGAGAGTCTGTATAACACCTTACATACTGAGGCAGAAAATACAGTTGAAGTTTACATACGGTTAGGTTGGAGTCATTAAAACTCGTTTTTCAACCACTCCACAAATTTCTTGTTAACAAACTATAGTTTTGGCAAGTCGGTTAGGTCATCTACTTTGTGCATGACACAAGTAATTCTTTACAGACATATTATTTCACATATAATTGACTGTATCACAATCCCAGTGGGTCAGAAGTTTACATACACTAAGTTGACTGTGCCTTTAAACAGCTTGGAAAATTCCAGAAAATGATGTCATGGCTTTAGAAGCTTCTGATAGGCTAATTGACATAATTTGAGTCAATTGGAGGCTTTACCAGTGGATGTATTTCAAGGCCTACCATCAAACTCAGTGCCTCTTTGCTTGACATCATGGGAAAATCAAAATAAATCAGCCAAGACCTTAGGAAAAAAATGCAGACCTCCACAAGTCTGGTTCATCCTTGGGAGCAAATTCCAAACGCCTGAAGGTACCACGTTCATCTGTACAAACAATAGTACGCAAGTATAAACACCATGGGACCACGCAGCTGCCATACCGCTCAGGAAGGAGACGCGTTCTGTCTCCTAGAGATGAATGTACTTTTGTGGAAAAAGTGCAAATGAATCCCAGAACAACAGCAAAGGACCTTGTGAAGATGCTGGAGGAAATGGGTACAAAAGTATCTATATCCACAGTAAAACGAGTCCTATATCGACATAACCTGAAAGGCCGCTCAGCAAGGAAGAAGCCACTGCTCCAAAACCGCCATAAAAAAGCCTGACTACAGTTTGCAACTGCACATGGGGACAAAGATCGTACTTTTGGAGAAATGTCCTCTGGTCTGATGAAACAAAAATAGAACTGTTTGGCCATTATCACCATCATTATGTTTGGAGGAAAAATGGGGAGGCTTGCAAGCCGAAGAACACCATCCAAAACGTGATGCACGGGGGTGGCAGCATCATGTTGTGGGGTTGCTTTGCTGCAGGAGGGGCTGGTGCACTTAACAAAATAGGTGACATCATGAGGCAGGAAATTATGTTGATATATTTAAGCAAAATCTCAAGACATCAAGTTAAAGCTTGGTCACAAATGGGTCTTCCAAATGGACAATGACCCCAAGCATACTTCCAAAGTTGTGCCAAAATGGCTTAAGGACAACAAAGTCAAGGTATTGGAGTGGCCATCACAAAGCCCTGACCTCAATCCTATTGAAAATTTGTGGGCAGAACTGGAAAAGCATGTGCGAGCAAGGAGGCCTACAAACCTGACTCAGTTACACCAGCTCTGTCAGGAGGAATGGGACAAAAGTCACCCAACTTATTGTGGGAAGCTTGTGGAAGGCTACCCAAAA
Organism: Salvelinus fontinalis; assembly: GCF_029448725.1. Lineage (NCBI taxonomy): Eukaryota > Metazoa > Chordata > Actinopteri > Salmoniformes > Salmonidae > Salvelinus > Salvelinus fontinalis. Next base: position 43,482,380 of record NC_074690.1, on the reverse strand, counting down.
CGTTTGACACAAGTTAAACAATTTAGAGGCAATGCTACCAAATACTAATTGAGTGCATGTAAACTTCTGACCCACTGGGAATGTGATGAAAGAAATAAAAGCTGAAAGAAATCATTCTCTCAACTGTTATTCTGACATTTCACATTCTTAAAAAAAAATGGTGATCCTAACTGACCTAAGACAGGGAATTTTTACTAGGATTAAATGTCAGGAATTGTGAAAAACTGAGTTTAAATGTATTTGGCTAAGGTGAATGTAAACTTCCAACTTCAACTGTATAGGGAGTCTGTATAACACCTTATCTACTGATGCAGACAGTAACGTGTCTTGTTGTGTCTGTACTCCAGCGGTGTGTCTGTGAATGTTCAGGACCTGGCTCCGTCATGTGCCGGGGCTCTGTTTGGTATGTTACAGCAGTGGCTAATTTATCCACCTCTCAGCAGATTTGACTTTTGATTGAATATTACAGTCCTGTCAAATATTACAAATGAATCATGTATCTATTTTTCATTGCAGGTGTTATGAATACCTGTGGAGCCTTCTCAGGTAAGCATGTTCACTGAGGGACAAACTAAAGCGGAAACATGAATCTTTCACCAACAGTTCCAGGATCAGTTGTGTTGTCCTTTCATGAGGTAGCGATGAATAATTAATCGGATTGTTCTAAAGGCAGGACTTTGGGTTGTGTCTCTTGTCAGTCTCATTGGCTCCATGCATATTTCATACTGTTAGTGATAGTGATAATAGAGTTTGTGTCAGATAAATAATTGAGGGAGTAGAAGATGACAGTTAGGGCACCGTAGGGGGAAGGGGTGTTTGAATCCGTTTACTTATACCGCACACAACTGGGAATGGGAGGCTGAACTGTCATTGGTTGATATGATATGCCGTAGTCGGAAACTGCTCAGTTTGTGCGTGCATGTATTGTTTCCAAATGCTGTATTCCTCTGCGTATCTGATCGCGTGTGTGTGTGTTTCTCCAGGTGTGCTGATGGTGTATTTCTCGGGGTATCTGATTGAGGCTACAGGGTCGTGGGCATCTGTCTTCACCCTTATCACTGTGGTGAACCTGGTGGGCCTGGTCACCTTCCTGGCCTTCGCTGAGGCCCGCCGGGTCGACATTGACTCTTCCAAGGGCCACTACCACAACATCCACATCTGAGTCCCAACGTTGAGATGTGGCAGCAAGCCCTGGTCCCTCAACAACCAACTTTCTAAACCGAGGGGCCAAAACGGGACCAGGTCCCACACTATACACATCTGAGTCCCCGAAACAGGACCAGAACCTATGCCCATGTACCACAGAATGCACACTGGAGACTTAAATATAGAAAGAGAACAGCGAGAGCCTTGGTCTGTTAAATGTATCAAAACATACACATCAGAATTTGAGAAGTGAAAGAAGTGAAACAGCAGTGAAAGTGAATCCTAGATGTTTGTCAGATCATAGTCAGTGTTCTTCCTATATTAATTTAACAACTCTCAATTGTTTCTCTCTCTATATAGACATTTGTGGATTTGGCAATTTCAGCTACAAGGTGTATAAAATCAAGCACACAGCCATGTCATCTCTATAGACAAACATTAGCACAGTAGAATGGCCTTACTGAAGAGCTCAGTGACTTTCAACTTGGCACCGTTATAGGATGTCACCGGTTTGTCAAATGTCCGCACTGCTAGAGCCTCCCCGGTCAACTGTCAGTGCTGTTATTGTGAAGTGGAAACGTCTAAGAGCAACAACGGCCACACAAGCTCACAGGACGGGACCGTCGAGTACTGAAGCACGTAGAAATCATCTGTTCTCGGTCAAGTCAAGTTCTTCCACACCGATCTCGGCAAACCATTTCTGAATGGACCTCGCTTTGTGCACAGAGGCATTGTCGTGCTACATTTTCACTACCGAGTTCCCAAACTGCCTCTGGAAACAAAGTCAGCACAAGAACTATCGGGAGCTTCATGGAATGGGTTTCCATGGCCGAGCAGCCGCACACAAGCCTAAGATCACCATGCACAATTTCATGCGTCGGGTGGAGTGGTGTAAAGCTTCCTGCCATTGGACTCTGGAACAGTGGAAATGCGTTCTCTGGAATGATGAATCACACTTCACCCTCTGGCAGTCCGATGGACGAATCTGTGTTTGGCGGATGCCAGGAGAACGCTACCTACCCCAATGCATAGTGCCATCTGTACAGTTTGTGGAGGAGGAATAATAGGCTGGGGCTGTTTTTCATGGTTCGGGCCCTTTAGTTCCAGTGAAGGGAAATCTTAACACTACCTCATACAATAACATTCTAGATGATTCTGTCTTTCCAACTTTGTGGCAAGAGTTAGGGGAAGTACCTTTCCTGTTTTAGCATGACAATGCTTCCGTGCACAAAGCGAGGTCCATACAGAAATGGTTTGCTGAGATCGGTGTGGAAGAACTTGACTGGCCTGCACAGAGCCCTGGCCTCAAACCCATCGAACACCTTTGGAATGAATTGGAATGCCGAATGCGAGTCAGGGCTTATTCCCAACATTAGTGGCCGACCTCACTAATGCTCTTGTGGCTGAATATAAGCAACTCCCCGCAGCAATGTTCCAACATCTAGTGGAAAGTCTTCCTAGAAGAGAGTAAGCTGTTATAGCAGCAAAGGGGTGACCAACTTCATATTAATGCCCATCTTTTTAGAATGAGATGGTTTGACGAGCAGGTGTCCACATACTTTTGGTTATTTATATACAGTTGAAGTCGGAAGTTCACCTTAGCCAAATACATTTAAACTCAGTTTTTCACAATTCCTGACATTTAATCCTAGTAAAAATTCCCTGTCTTAGGTCAGTTAGGATCACCTCGTTATTTTAAGAATGTGAAATGTCAGAATAATAGTAGAGTAAATGATTTATTTCAGCTTTTATTTATTTCATCACATTCCCAGTGGGTCAGAAGTTTACTTACACTCAATTAGTATTTGGTAGCATTGCCTTTAAATTGTTTAACTTGGGTCAAATGTTTTTGGGTAGCCTTCCACAAGCTTCCCGCAATAAGCTGGGTGAATTTTTTTCCCATTCCTCCTGACAGAGCTGGTGTAACTGAGTCAGGTTTGTAGGCTTCCTTGCTCGCACATGCTTTTTCAGTTCTGCCCACAGATTTTCTATAGGGTTGAGGTCAGGGCTTTGTGAAGGACACTCCAATACCTTGACTTTGTTGTCCTTCTTCAATATAGCCACCTAATTTTCCTCCCTCATGATGCCTATCTATTTTGTGAAGCGCACCAGTCCCTCCTGCAGAAAAGCACCCCCACAACATGATGCTTCCACCCCCGTGCTTCACGGTTTGGATGGTGTTCTTCGGCTTGCAAGCCTCCCCCTTTTTCCTCCAAACATAACGATGGTCATTATGGCCAAACGGTTCTATTTTTGTTTCATCAGACCACAGGATATTTCTCAAAAAAGAACGATCTTTGTCCCCAGGTCTTTTTTATGGCGGTTTTGGAGCAGTGGCTTCTTCCTTGCTGAGCGGCCTTTCAGGTTATGTCGGTATAGGACTAATTTTACTGTGGATAAAAATACTTTTGTACTTATTTCCTCCAGCATCTTCACAAGGTCATTTGCTGTTGTTCTGGGATTCATTTGCACTTTTTCCACAAAAGTACGTTCATCTCTAAGAGACAGAACGCGTCTCCTTCCTGAGCGGTATGACAGCTGCGTGGTCCCATGGTGTTTACTTGCGTACTATTGTTTGTACAGATGAGCGTGGTACCTTCAGGCATTTAGAAATTGCTCCCAAGGATGAACCAGTCTTGTGGAGGTCTACATTTCTTTCCTAAGGTCTTAGCTGATTTCTTTAGATTTTCCCATGATGTCAAGCAAAGAGGGACGGAGTTTGAATGCAGGCCTTGAAATACATCCACATGTACACCTCCAATTCACTCACATAATGTCAATTAGCCTATCAGAAGGTTCTAAAGCCATGACATAATTTTCTGGTATTTTCCAAGCTGTTTAAAGGCACAGTCAACTTAGTGTATGTAAACTTCTGACCCTCTGGAATTGTGATACAGTGAAATAATCTGTCTGTAAACAATTGTTAGAAAAAGGACTTGTGTCATGCACAAAGTAGATGTCCTAACCGACTTGCCAAAACTATAGTTTGTTAACAAGAAATTTGTAGAGTGGTTGAAAAACGAAATTTAATTGTGTATGTATGTATGTATGTATGTATGTATGTATGTATGTATACACTGCTCAAAAAAATAAAGGGAACACTGACTCCAAGTCAATCACAATACATGCTTTGGACACTACGCTGACAGACACAGCAAACCTTTTTGCCACAGCTCGCATTGATGTGCCATCCTGGATGAACTGCACTACCTGAGCCACTTGTGTGGGTTGTAGACTCCGTCTCATGCTACCAATAGAGTGAGAGCACCGCCAGCATTCAAAAGTGACCAAAACATCAGCCAGGAAGGATAGGAACTGTGAAGTGGTCTGTGGTCACCACCTGTAGAATCACTCCTTTTTTGGGGGTGTCTTGCTAATTGCCTATAATTTCCACCTTTTGTCTATTCCATTTGCACAACAGCATGTGAAATTTATTGTCAATCAGTGTTGCTTCCTAAGTGGACAGTTTGATTTCACAGAAGTGTGATTGACTTGGAGTTACATTGTGTTGTTTAAGTGTTCCCTTTATTTTTTTGAGCAGTGTATATTGTATTCGAACAGCTAGCATGTCATTGCACTACCACTAGTTGCAATGCACCAATCCTCCCTTCCCATCCACTACCCTTGCCACCACTGCTGAAAAATAATCCCAGGGGAACACTGATAGTGCTTCAGTATTTGAATTTAAAGAACCATTCCTGCCATGTTTTTGGTTGTTTGAATTTCAGCCATGTTTGGGCCTGTTGGGCTGGGACTGTGGAGTAGCGGTCGTGGAAACAGTGACTGTGGTTAACAGGTTCAGTATGACCTCAGTGTCTCCTGGTTCCACACACAGGTCTGTGTTTATGTTGGAGGAATATGAGGAGAATGACGTGTGTGAGGAGTCAGTTTGACGGTGGGTGCTGTACAGGTAACCCTGCCTAAAGTGCACCCACCGAGCAAGATGTGTGTTACTGGCTGATGAAGGAAGCCCCACTCTGTGGAGACTATTGGGAAAGCAGACTAAAAGAAAAATACACGACTGTGTGTGGCATCTAATTAGGAGGTGACTAGTCACCCATACACCCACTCTGATGTACTGTACAATTTACCTGCCGTCGTCTGTCACCATGGTTACATGCTCGTCAGTGTGCTTCACTGCATTTTGTTTTGTCGTCGAGAGACTGTAGCCTCAACATACATTTAGCTAGAAGGATTTGTTTTATGTTCAATTAAGAAGGCCAAAGGTTATTACGTTTCTTTTTATTAAATGTAAAGATGATCATTGCATGACGTGCTCAACAAATACCTGAATCATATTTTTTTTTATGTATTTCATTTATACGGAAATTGATATCAATGATGTTGTCAATAAAGCATAGGAGACCTGTAGAAAGATGCCATGATGTATCATTTGAGAGTGGCCACTTAAAGGAGACTTGATGGACGCAGTTCCCCACAGCTGACGAGGCAGTCAACTGTCACGCCGTAGACGGCTCCCTGTTCTTTATGATTACTTCAGTCCGGACAGGATGTGACGTCATCTTTACGTCATCTTTAACACGTTAAGCTTTACCACCCACAGAGTGGTACGGACAAAGTGGGGTGCTTGCTTCTCAGAAACAAAGGCCCTGATTGCAGTAAGGTTATGATGAGGTCAAACAGGATGACATTATGAATCGATTATATTATGGCATTTTTGATTGAACATGTTCTTGTTACTGAATACATGAACAGTGTTGACTCTACCTGTAGAAGCATATATACATTAAACGTACATATAGACCTGCTTTATACCTTAGGCCTTAGCATACAAAAGGTAACACACATGTTAGTGACCGGGTACTGTACAAAAGCTATGCCCTAGTTTGTCAATGTCTGATCAATTTGTAGTCTACTGTTTTTACTTTTTCGTGAACTGAGCACCCAACATTTGCGATCACAGAAGCTGACTAAGAGACGCCCTTATTCAAAAGCTCTTTCACTTCACTTGCCTTAGCTGATGATTGTTTGAAAATGCCTTCATTGCTTGTTTGATTTCTGTCACATCAGGTTTGGGTTCCAACCAGTAGTAAAATCAGTGAGTGAATTGAAATTCTAATTCAAGAATAGAAAAATGGCATCTCAATTAGGATTTAAAAAATGATTTAATTGGAATTTTGATGAACTTCAATTTCTCCAGAATAGCCCCCCCCCCCCCCCCCCCCCCCTGTGTCACATGCTTCCCTTTTGTATGCTGATATGTTGTGTCATATCAGCCCATTTGAATTAGAGCCAGGAACCATATAATTCTGATTATGCTTCCGCCACCAACATTTCACAAACGTGTAGCTTTCTGCAAAAGCCTACTGACTATTTTTGATAAGACAATGTAATATATATTAAATATCAAAAAAGATTTCAAAAGGTTTATGCAAAATAAATAGTATTCTATTGCTTAAAACATATTGTATTTGTAATCTTATTTTATTGAACATGAAATAAATACAACTATTTTATCAACTGTAGTGAGTTGTTGGACTATTGCTTTCTGCCATAGAAAGTGACTTGGTTAGACTGTAAGATGTACTTTCACCTGCTACCACACAGGGGCAGCAGAGGGCTTATAATTAAGAGTCACAAAGTAGCTCATTGGAAAAGGGCAGTACAATGCATGTTTTGTCTTACTTTAGAAATACAAAAAATGTAAGTGTGTGTTTACGTATGTCTACAAGATGTCATATACTTATTTTGTTCCGCCCAATCAGACTTGTATCGTGGCAATTAACTTCAAAGATGTTTCAGTGGTATTGTACTTTCTTGCATATCATACTTTTTGTACTCATTGCACACACCCTTGTGATAACGGATGAGCAATAGTAAAACCATCAAGCGTGCAACATGCACCTTATAGTGGGCATCATGTGCTCTCAGATCTCTCTGCCTCAGCTGTGGAGTGTATACTGGTATGGGCAGGTCTCTCCCATGTAACACTCCCCTCTCTTCAGGCCCAGCTCAGCCGGGACGTATGGGGTGGCACCATATGGCAGAACGCTATGTGCCATGTTGGCTAGCTGACACAGTCCCACGACAGCACTCTCACGGGACTAAAGGCTCAGGTTACCATGGAGACCGGTGGCTTGTGGCCGTCAACGTGGCAATAGATGTGGAGGAGTCAGAGACCAAGGATGGTTCTGGAGAATTCAATGGTTAACAGAATGAATCATTTGAAGGTGGCTGGAGCAGGGAGTTGCAGGTTTTTAGGTAGTACGGTTGTTATAAATGTCTTACACTGATGATGACTTGATTTCTGACCAATCTGAAGACGATATACTACAGGTGCCATGAGAAAGGCACACAGGAATCGCACTTTACATCATGTCCCAAATAGTCTGAAACAGTTCCCTTTCCTTGTCCCCTTTCCTCTAAGACCTCTGATCTAATAGGACTTTATTGTGGCTGTAGTTCCGTGGACAGGGGAGACGTAGAGTGGAACACTGCCTCCATTGTAAGAGTAGGCGGAGGGTCAGCCAGTCAAGTCTAGATGGGTAGATTCAAAAAGTCTCCTAATTGCAGAGTTAAAGCAGCACACAGACATAATCATCATGACTGGCCCACTGTTTAATTAGCTCCCATGAAACACTGTGGGGAGACGGGACAAGAGGAACCCCCCCCCCCCCCCCCCACATCTTCTGGGTTTCAGTAGGCCTCGCTAGAGTAACCTACTATAGGAGGGCCCCGTCACAGAGCCAGAGATACATGTAAATGAAATAGCCCTATTAATTTGTAATTAACATCAAGTTAATGACAATGTCACAGTGTCACCGTCTCATGGGATATCCTTCCCATTGTGGCAGAGGGCCTACTCTACTGTATTGTCCCTCCCCCTCCTCACTCTCTCGCCCTCTTTCTCTCTCCTGATCCCCTGATCAGAATGCTAATTAGTGGAATGCGAGTTAACGACATTAAAAGGCACAGGGAGTTTATTAGGACTAACTAACGACATAAAGACCTAGTTAACGACTGGGCATTGTGTTGTTGAGGATTAATCATTCACTGGTCATAGATCAGGTGTTAGAAGTCCTGGGGTCCTCTGAGAGCCTTTGTATTGGAACACCATTGACATGGTTTAAACGCTAATTGCATTGCGCCTGTTAGCCTGATGTTAGGGATTTTCTTAGGAGGTTCATTTTAGGCGTTGCAGCCTGATAGAACTAATATATTTTCAGTATAGCCTACGTCTATCAGACCTCAAAATGAGACCCAGATGCAGACAGTTCGAAGTAACAAACGTGTATTACAAAAACGGGGCAGGCAAATGACAGGTCAAGAGCAGGCAGAGGTCAGTAATCCAGAGCAGAGTCTGAAAGGTAGAGAACGGCAGGCTCAGGGTCAGGCCAGGCAGAATGGTCTGCCCTGGAAAGAGGAGACAGAGGGCTGTGAGACAGAGGTTTAATCCTTGATAGATGAAACATGGGATGTATATGGAGGGTGCGGGGCAACAGAAGACGAACAGCAGAGGGGCTAAGGATCTTGGAAATGGGGAAAGGGCCGAAAAAACGGGGGGAACGTTTGTGGAACTCTACCCCGGAGAGGCAGATTCCGAGTAGACAGCCATACCATCTGCCCAAGACGATAGTGGGTAGCAGGGGTCCGGTGGCGGTCCGCCTGTTGACAATACCTGAGCTCCTGATCGGGCTCTCTTCCAGGTACGCTAACAGCAGCGGACAAACATCTGGGCGGGGGTTATTTTGACCTATTCCTCTTGCTCTGGGAAGAGCGGGGGCTGATAACCCATGGAGCACTCGAAGGGCGAGAGCCCAGTGGCCGAGCAGGGAAGGATGTTGCGGGAGTATTCCACTCACGCAAGTTGCTGGCTCCAGGTATGTGTGGTTGGTGGAGACGAGGCTATGAAGAGCCGTCTCAAGGTCCTGATTGGCTCGCTCCGACTGGCCGTTGGATTGGGGATGCCACCCAGAGGACCGGCTGGTCGACGACTCAATGTGCAGAACGCCTTCCAAAACCGGGATGAGAACTGAGGACCACGGTCGGAAACCATGCCCACAGGAAGTCCATGGATCCGGAAGACGTGCTGCAACATGAGCTGGTCCGTCTCCTTGGCGAAGGTAGCTTGGGGAGGGGAATAAAATGGGTGGCTTTAGAAAACCTGTCCACCACCATGAGGATAGTGGTGTTGCCATCAGACGGAGGGAGACCAGTGACGAAGTCCAGGGATATGTGTGACCAGGGACGGTGAGGGACAGGAAGAGGTTGAAGGAGGCTAGCCGGAGCTTGCTGAGGTGTCTTGTTCTGAGCACAGACAGAGCAGGCGGCGACGAACGCAGAGACGTCCGGAACCATGGTGGGCCACCAAAAGCGTTGTCGCACAAAGGCCAGGGTCCGACGGGAACCAGGGTGGCGGGCAAGCCTGGAGGAATGAGCCCATTCCAGGAACGGGGAGCGGGCAGCATCTGGGACAAACATCCAATGTTGAAAGTGTGTTGGGCGTGTGGAAAGGAGTGCTCTGCTATGGGTTAGACGTTTTGATTGAGCAGTGTGTTGTTCTTCCTTCTCTTACCAGGCAACCACTGTAGATTGACCTGCAGTACAGAGAGTTTGCACTTCTTTTTTGAAGCCAGACAATGAGTCGTATTTCACTGTTAGTTTTACACAAATAATTGTACATTTTCAGTTCTAAAACTGACAATAGTACATTTTTTATTAAAAGTACCGATGATGGGTGTACTGTTGCTTCATGCATTGTATGCGTGTGCTTGCTGTGACTGTCACCCTGGTTTTGGCTACTAGGTAGATACTTCCCATGCCGTTGCCGGACGGTAGTGCTTGTCAAGCAGGACGAAGGGCACTGTGTCCAGGTGTTGTTGTCGTTCATGCGCTCTTTGGCCTGATGAAGATCTGTTTCAGATCGAAACGTTGTCAATAAAGCAGTGAATTAGGAGCATAAACAGTGTGCGGGCCTTGTGTTCTTTACAAGTTTTCTTCATTAGCCCAGCACCAAAGTTTTTAAGAATGTGCGTACGACCAAAAGCTTTTCTATAGCCATTCATGCCCTCCCCATTGAGTAGTAGACGGTATGTATACTGTATATCAAGGTGACACTTAGATGGTTATTAGTTATTATTCAAATAGGCTGCTATCCTTATTTGAAATAAAATCATAAGAGGAAAAAAATGGCCACTTTAGCTACCACCGGCGACATGACCGAGATACAACACTGGTACACTGATTGCCTGCTCAATCAGCCGAGAAGCCACGCAAAACTGTCTTGAGTGGCAAAAAATCTGCCCAATTAGCTGATCTGCTTTCCATACACCCACTCCTTTTGACTCGCCCATACTCCGGTCACCATAATTGGCTGCAGCTGCCCATACTTGTTTTGGAATGATTCCCAAACAATATCTTTTCGACCCTATCTCTCTCACCCTCATTCCCTTTCTCTTACACACATACAGTTGAAGTCGGAAGTTAACATACACCTTAGCTAAATACATTTAAACTGAGTTTTTCACAATTCCTGACATTTAATCATAGTACAAATTCCCCGTCTTAGGTCAGTTAGGATCACCACTTTATTTTAAGAATGTGAAATGTCAGAATAATAGTAGAGAGAATTATTTATTTCAGCTTTTATTTATTTATTCACATTCCCAGTGGGTGAGACGTTTGCATACATTCAATTAGTATTTGGTAGCATTGCATTTAAACTGATTAACTTTTAACATTTAAACTGATTAACTTCGGTCAAACGTTTTGGGTAGCCTTCCACAAGCTTCCCACAATAAGTTGTGTGAATTTTGGCCCATTCCTACTGACAGAGCTGTTGTAACAGTTTGTAGGCCTCCTTGCTCGTACACGCCTTTTCAGTTCTGCCCACAAATTTTCTATAGGATTGAGGTCAGGGCTTTGTGATGGCCATTCCAATACCTTGACTTTGTTGTCCTTAAGCCATTTTGCGACAACGTTGGAAGTATGCATGGAGCCCCAGACCGAGGGTGATTGACCGTTATCTTGAACTTCTTCCATTTCCTAATAATTGCGCCAACAGTTGTTGCCTTCTCACCAAGCTGCTTGCCTATTGTCCTGTAGCCCATCCCACCCTTGTGCAGGTCTACAATTTTATCCCTGATGTCCTTACACAGCTCTCTGGTCTTGACCATTGTGGAGAGGTTGGAGTCTGTTTGATTGAGTGTGTGGACAGGTGTCTTTTATACAGGTAACGAGTTCAAACAGGTGCAGTTAATACAGGTAATGAGTGGAGAACAGGACGGCTTCTTAAAGAAAAACTAACAGGTCTGTGAGAGCCGGAATTCTTACTGGTTGGTAGGTGATCATGCAATAAAATGCAAATGAATTACTTAAAAAATCATACAATGTGATTTTTTAGATTTTTTTACTTCACAGTTGAAGTGTACCTATGATAAAAATTACAGACCTCTACATGCTTTGTAAGTAGGAAAACCTGCAAAATCGGCATTGTATCAAATACTTGTTCTCCCCACTGTATGTGATTTGTTTCAGGAAACTAGGCCTATGTCGCACTTCACTACGTCACAGGAGTATCATTTGAGTGTAAAACTTTTTTTCGGCAAAATGCGTTTTTGGGCAGAAATGCCTTCTGGAACATGTGAACTTTCATGTGCCTTAATGACAAACTTGTATTCCTTCCATAAATACAAATTAAATTGTTAAATTATGAGCCTAGTTGGTTTGGCCATGGAAAAAGACATTCCCTTTAGCCATGATTGGCTGAGATAATGGATGAGCTGGTGATGCCGGGAGATGAGTTCTGATTGGTCTGCCATGTAGCGTGCTTCTGTCTATAACATGAGCTGCTCAGTATGTGTTGATAGTCCTTTGCCCCGACAATAGTGACCCATCAACTTAGCTAGATGTGGGTGAGGGGTGGTTATAGCATTTTCTTCACATGGCCTATCAATTTAGACAAGTGTGTCTGGTAAGCGTCATCTACTAACGATAAAATATGTACAAAATATGTTTTGATATTGCTCCTATGCAGGTATGCAGGTACTATCACTGTACCGTTTACACCTTCTGTATCCTGTGCATGTGACAAATAAACTTAGATTTTATTTGATATAGCGTGTGTTTACCACATGGCCTCACATGTGAATCCTTAAAGAGATGGGTGGGGCTAAGGCTTAAGAGGGTGTGAACGATGCTGAATGGGTGTAGACGAAGAGCTCTCCAGTAGGTGTACCAAAACATTCAATGGCCATTTTCTCAAAGTGGGGTTACAAGTTTATCAACTTTAAGTGCAGAATTACTTTCCCATTGTTCCTCAACTGTAGTGTATGATATACCATTTTTTTAGCTCTGAGTTTCTACTTTTATCCAATGTAAAAAACACAATTTCACATTTTGCTACATAAGACCGAATGGAGCCGGTCGGTCACATAATGGCCTCTGTTAAATATAAAGAGCAAATGGCACGGGCATTGAGAGTGGCACCATTTTAATGGAACCTTTTGGGACAGGACCCACACCTACCCATTAGTTTTTTTCAATCATGTTGGTACAATTTTCACAAGTACGTGGTACATTTTCACAACTCTTAGAACAAAACTCAAAACAGATCATCAAAAAGGCAGTTTCAAAACTCTAAGGACTTTTTCAAATGAATGAGTACAACATTCAAAATCATACAGCCACTTTTTCACCAAACTTAATCAGTGTTTCATCTGGAAATACATTTCACATTGGTTTTCAATTTACTCCTGAAATTAGAGTAGAATGCACAAGGGGCAAATTTCGAATTGGGTAGTCCATCAGCAGTTTTCCTCTTTCTTGTCAGTTTTTAGACCTTACAGAGCAATGTATGCAGTGCCTTCAGAAAGTATTCATACCCTTTGACTTATTCCACATGTTGTTGTGTTACACCCTGAATTAAAAATGGATTAGATAAATGTTTTCCCTCACCCATATACACACGATAGCCCACAACTCCAGTGTATATTTGGTCTTGTGTTTTAGGTTATTGTCCTGCTGAAAGGTGAATTAATCCCCCAGTGTCTGGTGGAAAGCAGACTGAACCAGGTTTTCACCTGTGATTAGCTCCATTTTGTTTCTTTTTTATCCTGAAAAACTCCCTAGTCCTTAATTATTTTATTTTTATTTTATTTAACTAGGCAAGTCAATTATGAACAAATTCTTATTTTCAGTGACGGCCTAGGAACAGTGGGTTAACTGCCTTGTTCAGGGGCAGAACGACAGAGGTCAAGTAACAGACACATCTCAACATCATCTGTTCGGAGGAGACTGCGTAAATCAGGTCTTCATGGTCGATTTGCTGCAAAGAAACCACTACTAAAGGACCCCAATAATAAGAAGAGACTTGCTTGGACAAAGAAACACGAGCAATGGCCATTAGACCGGTGGAAATCTGTCCTTTGCTCTGATGTGTACAAATTTGAGATTTTTGGTTCCATCCGCCGTAATTTTGTGAGACGCAGAGTAGGTGAACGGATAATCTCTACATGTGTGGTTCCCACCATGAAGCATAGAGGAGGAGGTGTGATGGTGTGTGGGTGCTTTGCTGGTAGACACTGTCAGTGATTTATTTGGAATTCAAGGGACACTTAACCTGCATGGCTACCACAGTATTCTGCAGCAATACGTCATCCCATCTGGTTTGCGCTTAGTGGGACAATCATTTGTTTTTCAACAGGACAATGACCCAACACACATCCAGGCTGTGTAAGGGCTATTTGACCAAGAAGGAGAGTGATGGAGTGCTGCATCAGATGACCTAGCCTCCACAATCACCTGACCTCAACTAAATTGAGATGGTTTGGGATGAGTTGGACTGCAGAGTGAAGGAAAACCAGCCAACAAGTGCTCAGCATATGTAGGAACTCCTTTAATACTGTTTGCAAAGCATTCCAGGTGAAGCTGGTTGAGAGAATGCCAATAGTGTGCAAAGCTGTCATCAAGGCTAAGGGTGACGTCTTTGAAGAATCTCAAATATAAAATATATTTTGATTTGTTTAACACTTTTTTTTTTGTTTACTACATGATTCCATATGTGTTATTTCATAGTTTTGAGGTCTTCACTATTATTCTACATTGTAGAACATAGTAAAAATAAAGAAAAACCCTTGAATGAGTAGGTGTGTCCAAACTTTTGACTGGTACTGTATGTTGTAATCAATATCTTCAATGACACATATTTCACAGTAAACATGTACTGTATTTTGGCTCAATGGTTTGTGTGGTGAATGAAGGCACAATGAGAGGTTTTGATTGTAAGACTGGCTGCGTTATAAATGTTACCAACTTGGAGTTGTGTCTAAGAGTTTTGAAAATTCACCAAAGGGATAGAAAAACTGTCATAACATAAACCACTATCAGCCCTATGGCCAGGTGTGTGTGTGTGCGTGTGTGTGTGTGTGTGTGTGTGTGTGTGTGTGTGTGTGTGTGTGTGTGTGTGTGTGTGTGTGTGTGTGTGTGTGTGTGTGTGTGTGTGGTCCCTCTCTTTACAGGTAAGTTAAGTTTCAGTTGGTTTTCTGCTACCATCAGGAGTCCTATAATAATGTAATGTACCTTCCTGGCTAGTGGCTACAGTTGCTTGACATACTCTAATACTTTGTGTCTGCCCGAATCAAATGTTTAAATTATGTAAATTGGGCTGAAATGTAGAGAGTTGGAAATAAATGTTTTACTCTGTTGTAAATGGTTATACAGTACATGCTTATTTACTAAGAGCGTGTGAATCTTATAATGTTTTCCAATGATAATGAAACACAGGTGAAACCAGGTGAAAGCTATGATCCCTCATTGATGTCTCGTTATTCATTCCTCTTTAGTCGGTGTAGATGAAGGGGAGGAGACAGGTTATAGAAGGGTTTTTAAGCCTTGAGACAACCGAGACGTGGATTGTGTATGTGTGCCATTCAGAGGGTGTATGGGCAAGACAAAACATTTAAGTGCCTTTGAACGGGTTATGGTAGTAGGTGCCAGGTGCACCGGTTTGTGTCAAGATCTGCAACGCTGCTGGGTTTTTCACGCTCAACAATTTCCCGTGTGTATCAAGAATGGTCCACCACCCAAAGGACATCCAGCCAACTTGACACAACTGTGGGAAGCATTGGAGTCGACATGGGCCAACATCCCTATGGAATGTTTTCGACACCTTGTAGAGTCCATGCCCCGACGAATTGAGACTGTTCTGAGGGAAAAAGGGGGTGCAACTCAATATTAGGAAGGTGTTCCTTATGTTTTGTACACTCAGTGTATGCCTTAGAATAAATAAATATTATTTTAAGAGAATATCTGTCAAATAGTTTGCGTACAGGGAGGGACCAGGAAATCGAGTCACAATGCGGACACAGTGGACAGATAAAAGACACATTAATACCATGTGTACGCATGTCTATAATGTGAGCACAATTAAGATATGGACAAGATCAGGACACAGGACGCATGTTAGGACCAGGTATAAACGGGCTTAAAAGTCCATTGTCCACATCACATCGGAGTTTCCTTCTCCCTGAGCTGTGGCGTTTGTCACTGTCAGTCTGTCTGTCGAAATGTAGTCATCCATCATGCCCAAGAGGCAGATCACTTCATGACTTCAGGATGTTGTTAACTCACTTATTTATTGATATGCAGTGATATTCAACGGGCTTTGTCTCAGCTCGAACAACAAAGACACAAACACACAATATCATCACGACATTCCCTGCAGAGAAAGAGAGAGAGTTCAAAGGTATTTGGTCTGTGACAGACAGAAACTCATCGTAACAAATGTTGAAGGAATATCATTTTAGGAAACAATCGGGTGTGTTTTGCCTTCGGCATTGAGTTGTCTTATGCTCAGTTTTGAAATGACAGAGAAATGCAGCAATTCTCACAGAACAATGGTTAAATACTGAAAGTAATTAGACCACTGCGTGTGATACTGAATTCATTGTTCTTGCTTATACTGTTCATGAACGTTTACAAATGCTGAAACACTCATTTATCAATAGTATGCAGGCTAATTATAAATAGTTTATTAACCCTGGTTTCAATGTGTGTATTGTTTCCAGAGGTGTTAATGAACTCCTGGATTCAGTTTGGAAATACACAAGGAGGTTAAATAGCCCCTCCACCCCTCTCTTCCACCCTTCACCCCTTCGCTCATGTCTTTTTGAGCCCTCCCTGGATTCACACAGCAACCCTCTCTGCTCACATCTCCAGCTTCACCAGATTTCCTTTTATTTTCCCTCCTCTCTCTTTACTAAAGTTTGGCTGTCAATCAGCAGTGGCCTCGGGCAACAGGCACTGATGAAAAGGCCCCTGAGACAAGGAGACCCACATTAGATTTCAATAAGGACATTGAATATTCATATCGGGGAAACATCTAAAGGTAAATGCTTTTGATCTCTGCGCACAAATATCACTCTTTTTTTCCAGCCGGGTCCGGCCCCAGTCTCGGCCTCGGCTCCCACTCTCCTCCGGGGGATGCGGTGGAATAATGATGATGGAGCTACAAAGGACAAAAAGAGCCATAATGAATGTTTATACTAAAGGGACTCAATAGAAAGGGCACCCGCACTAAGTATTCAGTAATTAGTATTTAGCAGAAGTTGATCGCTACAACACACACACACACACACACACACACACACACACACACACACACACACACACACACACACACACACACACACACACACACACACACACACACACACACACACACACACACACACACACACACACACACACACACACACACACACACACACACACACACACACACACACACACACACACACACAGACACACGGCAGGCAGAGTCAACAGAGCAACCAGTCATTTACTCTAAAAACTTTAGACGCGGGGGAAAGGCAACCTCCCCTGACAGACACAGTCAAGACACAGTTTAATTTCTCCTGTCAACTTGTTTACTTTATTTTTTACATTTACTCTAGTTTCTAATGTTTATGGAAATGTCAGCAGAATGCATGATGGGATTGTTTCATTTCCACAAGCACTTAGTTATCTAGAGCATTAGCTTTGTGTAAACAAAATAACTAGACTATCGATATAGCACATTATTAATTTAATATGTCTCTATTAGCTGACCTTTTGCACATGGTGACACTTAGCATGTACAAGTCTACATTTTTCTTCTTCTTGCACGGCTAACTACCAGGTAGTTTGAAAAAACAGGCTGAGTGGGCAGGGAGCTCATATTCATAAGGTCACCTTGACTGACGGCTCATTGAAACACCTATGTCAAGCTACTTGGATGCAGTGAACAGTGTTGCAGTAGAATTTGTAATGTCTCTTATGGTGCCGTTCACAGCACCGCTGACGGATGAGTTGACTTGACAACTGCGTCTAGGTGTTGAACGACCCGTCCCGCCCCTTTTGTTCCATGCTGGCTCTAGACCTAGCTAGCCAGTAACTAGCTAACACCAGACAGAGGTGAAAGGGGAAACATAAAAAGTAGAAGTCGGACGTTTACATACACCTTAGCTAAATACATTTAACCTCAGTTTTTCACAATTCCTGACATTTAATCCTAGTAAAAAATCCATGTCTCACATCAACAGCATTCTCCCAGATTCCCTAGACCCACTCCAATTCGCATACCGCCCCAACAGATCCGCAGATGACGCAATCTCAATCGCACTCCACACTGCCCTTTCCCACCTTGACAAAAGGAACACCTATGTGAGAATGCTGTTCATTGACTACAGCTCAGCATTCAACACCACAGTGCCCACGAAGCTCATCACTAAGCTAAGGACCCTGGGACTAAACATCTCCCTCTGCAACTGGATCTTGGACTTTCTGACGGATCACCCCCAGGTGATCCTCAACACTGGGACCCCTCAGAGGGTGTGCACTTAGTCCCCTCCTGTACACGCCCAACTGCGTGGCTGGCCAAACACGACCCCAACACCATCATTAAGTTTGCTGACGACACAACAGTTGTCACTGACAACGATGAGACAACCTATAGGGAGGAGGTCAGAAAACTTGCAGTGTGGTGAGCAAGACAATGTGAGCAAGACAAAGGACCTGATTGTGGACTACAGGAAAAGGAGGGCCGAAGAGGCCCCCATTAACATCAACAGGGCTGTAGTGGAGCGGGTCGAGAGTTTCAAGTTCCTTGGTGTCCACATCACCAACGATCTGTCATGGTCCAAACACACCAAGACAGTCGTGAAGAGGGCATGACAAAACCTATTCCCCCTCAGGAGACTGAAAAGATTTGCCATGGGTCCCCAGATTCTTAAAAAGTTCTATAGCTGCCCCATCGAGAGCATCCTGACCGGTTGCATCACCGCCTGGTATGGCAAATGCTCGGCATCTGACCGTAAGGCGCTACAGAGGGTAGTGTGTACGGCCCAGTACATCACTGGGGCCAAGCTTCCTACAATCCAGGACCTATATAATAGGCAGTGTCAGAGGAAAGCCCATAAAATTTTCAGAGACTCCAGCCACCCAAGTCATAGACTGTGTTCTCTGCTACCGCATGGCAAGCGGTACTGGAGCGCCTAACAGCTTCTACCCCCAAGCCATAAGACTACTGAACAATTGATCAAATGGCCAACGGACTGTTACATTGTATTTGACGCATGTGCCAAATAAAGTTTGATTTGATTTGATGCGTGACTGAAGTGAGTTCGTAAAAACTGAAAGTATGCATCTTAGAAATATTTTTCACAACTTTATATGTCTGAACTAAGAATCAAGTAGGCTTCTCAAAAATTTCATAAATAATATAATAATAACTATTATATTAATCTGACTATTCACAATACTCATATTGTTCTGTGGATAATCCATGCTTGCTGTGTTCCTATTGGTCAGTCACCAGGATCGGGGCATAACACTAATGCATTTTGGGCCCCGGGGAACCTAACTCCAGGGGTCCCCAACCCTCCGCCAAAATGAAAAAAACAACAACTTTACATCTCATGCTATTTTTCCCATTTTGAGGATGGGAAAGGATGAGTGAGGATGAGGATGAGTGAGAGAAGATATTGCAGTTTTAAGGCTAATTTGCTATTCTACACATTTTTCCATTGCGTGTTCATATGCTATTTGGGGGGCCCGAGACCTGCCACGCTGATCCTCAACACTGGGGCCCCTCAGAGGGTGGGGTTGGATGCCCCATGGAGGTCGGGAGCAACAGGGCATGTGCCCTACATTACCGTTCTGTAATCCAGCCCTGCATAACACCAGCCACACTACACAATAAAGGCAAAAACACATTTGGACAGTGCCAGAACTTTGTCAGAGCCCACATCCACACATAGGGCTACTTACTTACGAAGTGTTACTTAATTAGCAGACTTAGACCCCGTCACACTGAACAAGCCAAGACATCCGACGACCTAAGCATTTGCCCACGACATGAACATTGTGTCTGGGACAAAAAAAATCTTGCCATAAGACGGCTAAAATCGTACAGTCTGTGCCTTTATTCACTTACCATATTCACTATGCTGTTTTATTAGTCTAAATGAAAACGTAAAAATATCTATATGACAGGAATGTATGACAAAAGTACTATATTAATTTGTCAACCTTACAGAGAACTGTGAACTAGTTGACAGTGAATGCACCTCTGGCTCTGTGTCTGAGATACAAATGAATCACTCTGTAGCTATCATCGTTACAGTAGTGCATGGCTCTGTCATACAGGCCCATATAGGTCCTTTATTCCTTGTAGTCTCTGACATCTAAGAGGAAGGGAAGCGAGTGGGGATAGGGAGCGGTACTGCCTGAGGCACTTTCTACACAGAGAGTCCACCCTGCTTGGGCACACACTAAGGACTCTTCCTTGATGAGATGGAGGTACAGTACTGACTGATGGAGACAGTGAGAATCCATTTAATAGATCGGTGTGTGTGTGTTTCATGCTTTTTTCCCGCAAAATGCCAAAAACTGAAGCAATAAAAGTCAATGTATTGCATTTCTTTCTGTTTCATAGATCTTCCTTGCTCTCTCTTTGTCTGTTTCTCTTTCTCTTCGTACAAAATGTCTCCATTGCAAGGCATTCTGGTCTGTCCTGTTTACATGTGTGTTTACCCACAGTTGTTCCTCTATGTTTTTAGTTTTCTGACAAGAACCATGGAAATCCAGACCTCAACGTTACCAGCGCTCTAGTAGGTACAATGGATTTTCAAAGTTCAAATCTGGATGTTTTTGCACATGTACAGTTGAAGTCGGAAGTTTACATACACCTCAGCCAAACACATTTAAACTCAGTTTTTCACAATTCCTGACATTTAATCCTCGTAAAAATTCCCTGTCTTAGGTCAGTTAGGATCACCGCTATATTTTAAGAATGTGAAATGTCAGAATAATAGTAGAGAGAATGATTTATATCCGCTTTTATTTCTTTCATCACATTCACAGTGGGTCAGAAGTTTACATACACTCAATTAGTATTTGGTAGCATTGCCTTTAAATTGTTTAACTTGGGTCAAACGCTTCGGGTAGCCTTCCACAAGCTTCCTACAATACATTGGGTGAATTTTGGCCCATTCCTCCTCACAGAGCTGGTGTAACGGAGTCAGGTTTGTAGGCCTCCTTGCTCGCACACACTTTTTCAGTTCTGCCTACAAATTTCTATGGGATTGAGGTCAGGGCTTTGTGATGGCCACTCCAATACCTTGACTTTGTTGTCCTTAAGCCGTTTTCCACAAATTGGAAGTCTGATTGGGGTCATTGTCCATTTGGAAGACCAATTTACGACCAAGCTTTAACTTTCTGACTGATGTCTGGAGATGTTGCTTCAATATATCAAAATAATTGTCCTTCCTCATGATGCAATTTATTTTGTGAAGTGCACCAGACCCTCCTGCA
Organism: Salvelinus fontinalis; assembly: GCF_029448725.1. NCBI lineage: Eukaryota > Metazoa > Chordata > Actinopteri > Salmoniformes > Salmonidae > Salvelinus > Salvelinus fontinalis. The sequence goes on along the minus strand of NC_074690.1, from coordinate 43,461,422 downwards.
GCAAAGCACCCCCACAACATGATGCTGCCACCCTCGTGCATCATGGTTTGGATTGTGTTCTTCGGCTTGCAAGCATCCCCCCTTTTCCCCCAAACATAACGATGGCCATTACGGCCAAACAGTTCTATTTTTGTGTCATCAGACCAGAGGACATTTCTCCAAAAAGTACGATCTTTGTCCCCATGTGCAGCTGCAAACCGTAGTCTGGCTTTTTTATGGCGGTTTTGGAGCAGTGGCTTCTTCCTTGCTGAGCGGCCTTTCAGGTTATGTCGATATAGGACTCGTTTTACTGTGGATATAGATACTTTGTACCTGTTTCCTCCAGCATCTTCACAAGGTCCTTTGCTGTTGTTCTGGGATTGACTTGCACTTTTCGCACCAAAGTACATTCTGCTCTAGGTAACAGAACGCGTCTCCTTCCCGAGCGGAATGACGGCTGCGTGGTCCCATGGTGTTTATACTTGTGTACTATTGTTTGTACAGATGAACGTGGTACCTTCAGGCGTTTGGAAATTGCTCCCAAGGATGAACCAGACTTGTGGAGGTCTACAATTTTTTTCCTGAGGTCTTGGCTGATTTCTTTTGATTTTCCCATGATGTCAAGCAAAGAGGCACTGAGTTTGAAGGTAGGCCTTGAAATACAGCCACAAGTACACCTCCAGTTGACTCAAATGCTATCAATTAGCCTATCAGAAGCTTCTAAAGGCATGACATCATTTTCTGGAATTTTCCAAGCTTTTTAAAGAAACAGTCAACTTAGTGTATGTAAACCTCTGACCCACTGGAATTGTGATACAGTGAATTATAAGTGAAATAATCTGTCTGTAAACAATTGTTGTATCAATAACTTGTGTCATGCACAAAGTAGATGTCCTAACCGACTTGCCAAAACTATAGTTTGTTAACAAGAAATGTGTGGAGTGGTTGATCCTAAGTGTTTGTAAACTTCCGACTTCAACTGTAGTATACAGTATGTGTGTGCACTTGTTGGTTGGTTGGTTGGTTGGTTGGTTGGTTGGTTGGTGTGTGTGTGTGTGTGTGTGTGCCAGCTGTCCTTGATCGCAAAGAGAGGGATGGTGACAAGGGCCAGGTAGCATAGATGGAGGAGAGGTGACAGTCACAAAGATGGCATGGCAGGGGTTTATGGAGGCTGGGTTTCAGCCTTGGCCAAAAGCCTATGGAAGGGGAATGATCCAGGTGTGTGTGTAAAGGGCAAGGGAAGGCCTACACTACCTATGTTGTTATGGATGTTGTGTCTTAATTTGTGGAGGGCGTTGGGTTCAGTGTGTGTGCTTGGAGGAGGGACTGTGCAGTAGTGTCAGCGGCCGTAGAGGTGTCACATCTACTCCCGCTCCTCCCCTCTGGCGTTCAGCGTCGCCGGTATACTAACCCCAGGTCCTGGGATCATTCATTACGTACACCTGGCATCAATCATTACGCGCACCTGAACGTCATCACGAGGCACACCTGGACTTCTCTCTTAATAGATCCCTATATCTGGCACTCCCTTAGGTTCTGGCCCCAATCCGTATTGTTCCTGGGTTTATGCATAGACGTCTCGTTCCATGTTTGTTGTTTTATCAAACGCTTCACCTGCACACGCTTCTCGACTCTCAGTGTCTCCTTTAGAGGTGCCTTCCCAGGAAACCAAAATTGGTTCTGTGAAAGTTCCCAGAACATTCGTTCGGTTGCAGCAAATGTTCTCATAACCCAAAAACTGACCAGTTGTGCTGATGATTATACACTGGTTGTATAAAACATTCGCCTGACTTTGCAAGGACGTTCCCAGAAAACATTTAATCTGTTCTTTTAAAGGCTCCCAGAACGTTTCATTATGTTGTGGAAACAGTCTGGTGGGAACATTGTGGGGACATCACAAAATATGTTGCCATAACAAACGGTCCAATTGTGCTGATTACAATGTTTCTATTAGGTTGAAAAAACAATTGCCTGATGGTTGCAAGAACATTCCCAGAACAAATGTTTTATTTTCTTTAAAAATTCCTAAAATGTCTTTAGGTTAAGGGGACATTGTGGGGATATGACAAGTGATTCAACATTTGATGTTGCAAGAATGGACAGAATAGCCGTTCGGAGTTATTTAAAGCTTCCCGGAATATTTAATTAGATTGTCGATCAGTGTGGATACATTTCAAGAGATCGGTTCCCTAAACACATCCATCCAGTTGTGATGACGTTCTTACAATGTTTGTATCAGGGAGCACAAAATACCCTCAATGGTTCTTAGAATGTTCCCAGAATCATAGAATTATGTTTTGAACAGTCCATGGAGGCTTCTTTCATGTGTTAGTGCTTTCTTACTGTTGAGAAAATGTGTACAACAATCCATGTAGAGGATAACTACACTATATATACAAAACTTTGTGGACACCAGTTCAAATTAGTGGATTCAGCTAATTCAGCCACACAGGTGTATAAAATCGAGCAAACAGCCATGCAATCTCCATAGACAAACATTGGTAGTAGAATGGCCTGACTGAAGAGCTCAGTGACTTTCAACGTGAACCGTCATAGGATGCCACCTTTCCAAGTCAGTTCGTCAAATTTCTGCCCTGCTAGAGCTGCCCCAGTCAAATGTAAGTGCTGTTATTGTGAAGTTGAAACATCTAAGAGCAACAACGGCTCAGCCGCGAAGTGGTAGGCCACACAAGCTCACAAAACGGGACCGCCGAGAGCTGAAGCACGTAGCACGTAAAGATCGTCTGTCCTCGGTTCCAAACTGCCTCTGGAAGCAAAGTCAGCACAATAACTGCTCGTCGGTAGCTTCATGAAATGGGTTTCCATGGCCGAGCAGCCGCCCACAAATCAAAGATCACCGTGCACAATGACGCCAAGCGTCGGTTGGAGTGGTGTAAATCTCGCCGCCATTGGACTCTGACCGAATGCCTAGTGCCAACTGTAAAGTTTGGTGGAGGAGGAATAATGGCCTTTGGCTGTTTTTCATGGTTCGGGCCCCTTAGTTCCAGTGAAGGGAAATCATAACGCTACAACATACGATGACATTCTAGACAATTCTGTCCTTCCAACTTCATGGCAACAATTTGGGGAAGGCCCTTTCCCATTTCAGCATGACAATGGCCCCGTGCACAAAGCGAGGTCCATACAGAAATGGTTTGTCGAGATAAGTGTGGAAGAACTTGACTGGTGGAATGCCTTCCCAGAAGAGGGGAGGCTGTTATAGCAGCAAACGGGGGGACCAACTCCATATTAATGCCCATGATCTTGGATAGAGACGTTCGACAAGCATGTGTCCACATACTTTTGGTCATGTAGTTTAAAGCTAGAAAATGAGTATCCTCTATTATGTATTGCTCTACCAATCTTCTGTAAAGTTAGGATGTTTTTGTATTTTCCCTCTCCCTAGAAGTCATGGTAAATTATTGCCTGACAGATTGCGATGATGTGTACATATATGTGCATATGTACTAAGATGTAAAGCCATAGTCTGGATAATAATTTCATGATTTCAGTACAAAGGGAAATCCACTCAACATATGAGGGTCCTGGTGGCGCAGCAGACGAAGTAGGACGCAGGGCATCATTACTGTTCTAAAATCGGCTTCATTACTATTCTAAAATCGGCTTCATTACTATTCTTTAATTAAAAAAGCTATAGCTATGTTTGGATGTTACCCTAAGAAAATATAACGTTTGGCAACGTCATACAATGATGTTCCATTACACATCAACGTTAGTAGAACATTCCAGCAACGTTTCCACAACTACTTCCGTTATCATTGAAATATGGGTTTTTAGAACAATTCTAGATAATCCTGTCATAACCTTACAGAGACTTCCAGGAATGTTTCCTGTTTGCTGTCATAGGTTTTTAGAAGTATATCTCCGTCAACGTTAGCTGAATGTTGAAGGGATGTTTTATGAGAGATGCTTTTATGGCTCCAACATTTTTTTGGGGATCCAACATTTATTTATTAAGTATGTTCAGGAATGTTATCAGAACCATCATGTCATAATGTTACACCAAGACTTCGTGAGACCACTGTAGGACATTTCCCTGCTTGTTGTTACGTGAGCAGAACGTTCCGGTAATGTTCTATTGCTCCCACGTTTTGTTGCGGCAAGTGTGTTCTCAGAACGTTACTGGATCATTGCATTATTACGTTGCCTGGCAACCTAATGAGAACCTTGGGGGAATGTTCTGTGGTAGTTCTAACAGATGTTGTGAAATGTTTTTTTTTTTTAAACAATAGGAGAACATTCAAGGATATTTTATTTAAAATGTACAAAAAATAAAGCATTCTTTGAATGTTTTTGGGATGTTACCCTACTAATGTTAGGTTAAACCCCAACTAGAACACAATGAAAGTCTTAAGTAATGTTCCTGGTTCGCTGGGTTAGGTATCACTGTGATAGTTGGAAAGGGATAGAGCCAGAAGAAGGTGTTTTTGGACTTCAGACCCATGCAATGTGGTTTTTGCATTTGTCTGTGTGTGTATGTGTGTCCCCATGTGTGTGCGACGGGACCCCAGGCCCTGTGGCGTGGTGCTGTGATGCTGGGTGTCACACTGCTCCAGTCAGAGCCCTGCAGCCACAGAGAGAACCAGCTGTGGCACTGACAGGTATATTTGCCACACTCACCCTCTTCTTACATCCTTACACACATACACACACGCACGCACACAGACACGCATGCACGCAAGCACACACAAACACAGTCTAACCTGCGGGTAGTCTCTTTCTCTGGCCAACAACAAACACAAAGTGAAAGGGATCATTTTTTTTTCTGAGAGGTGCTGGTGAGTTGCTGGTCACAATGTGATCACACCTCGTCCATAGAAAACTAGGAGAGAGACTGTGGAAAGATTCAAGATTCCTGGTAAGCTTTTATTTACAGTGTCTGAAAGTATTCAGACTCCTTGACTTTTCCCGCATTTTGTTACGTTACAGCCTTATTCTAAAATGGATTATAAAAATTATAATCCACAGCAGTCTACACACAATAACCCACAATGACAAAGCAAAAATAGTTTATTTTTATTTTTGCAAATGTATTAAAAATTTCAACACAGAAATACCTTATTTACAAAAGTATTCAGACCCTTTGCTATGAGACTTGAAATTGAGTTCAGGTGCATCCTGTTTCCATCGATCATCCTTGAGATGTTTCTACAACTTGATTGGAGTCTACAGGTGGTAAATCCAATTGATTTGACGTGATTGGAAAGGCACACACCTGTCTATATACGGTCCTACAGTTGACAGTGCACGTCAGAGCAAAAACCAAGTCATAAAGGTCAAAGAAAATGTCCGTAGAGACGTTTGGAACCACCTAGACTCTTTCTAGAGCTGGCCGCCCCGCCAAACTGAGCAATCGGGGAGAAGGGCCTTGGTCAGGGAGGTGACCAAGAACCTGATGGTCACTCTGACAGAGCTCTAGAGTTCCTCTGTGAAGATGGGAGAACCTTCCAGAAGGACAATCATCTCTGCAGCACTCCAACAATTAGGTCTTTATTGTAGATTGGCCCGACGGAAGCCCCTCCTCAGTAAAAGGCACATGACAGTCTGCTTGGAGTTTGCCAAAAGGCACCTAAAGACTCTCAGACCATGAGAAACACTATTCTCTGGTCTGTTGAAACCAAGATTGAACTCTTTGGCCTGAATGCCAAGCGTCACGTCTGGAGGAAACCTGGCACCACCATGAAGCATGGGGGTCAAGAGTCAAGAGGTCTGAATACTTTCCGAATGCACCGTAGGTTCTGGTCTCGTCTTCCTCTCCTCAATAGTGACAGTTTACATTAAGGTCTACTGTATATGAATTCTAAAACTTGGTCTTGGTTAAATATGTAGATCGATGTGGAGATATTCGATAAATAGTTAATGATACAGTCCGGAAGGACTGTACAGTATCAGTATGCCTTACGTTATCACATTTGCCCATGTTTTTTGCCTGGCATAATGTGTGTTTCCACTGCTGTTTCTATAGTATGTAGGTCAATGAGAACACGCGGCATCGCCAAGGGCAACTGAACCAGTGGTCCTGGAAAACCTGATGATCTCACCTCAGGAGAGATGACACCTTCCGTCACACCTAGCTCACATGTGTACGCATGTGTGTGTGTGTGTGTGTGTGTGTGTGGTAGTGAAAGGTGCCATGTGTATCCAGGTGTCTGGCTGTGCAATAGCACCCTTCAGATGTCACAATGACAAAAATCAATCGTCTGAACAGGGTAGAATAAGCTGCAGGCGGCAGACAGTTGTGTGTTTGCGTGTGTGTGTGTGTGTCTGCATGCGTGCCTGTGTGCGCACGTGTTGCTATACGTTCGTGGAGGGCGAGGGTCGGAAAGAGAACTTCAGGAAAATCACAAAACACATCGAGAAAGAGAAAAGACAGAGAGAGGCTAGACAAAGTGTGATGTCCTCCTCAGTATATCAGACAGACAGAATTCACAATTGTTGTAATGTAGCACCCCTCTACGCCAAGCAACACCCCCCCCCCAACCAATACACACAGTCGCAGACACAAACACACTTTTTTGGTTCAGTCGTGTGGCCAGATGTCCAAGTTGACATAGCGCTTAAGGCGTTTGACTGGATGAAAGGCGGCGCTGGCTGTGGGTAAAGAGGGATTAAAACAGGGCCCGAGGCGCTCGTGTTATATTGAAAATATCCTGGGCTGCTTTGGATGGAGATTTGCATACATTGGGTCTGTGCGGGGCCTACCCATCTGCTGGAGTGCATTGTCCCCAAACAACAAAGTGTGTTTAAATATTTCACATCTCCATCTATTGGAAGGGATGGAGGGAAAGATACAGAGAGATAGAGGGAGAGTGGGGGGGGGGGGGGGGGGGGGTGGGGTGTATTGGCACGACATTGAATTTGAACGGATCCCAAATGTGATTCAGTCGCTGAGTAAATAACACATTCAGCAGCCAGGTTTCTGCACAACGTGGATCATCGAAATATTGTTATTCACAATTCTGTTGGTATGAGAGGAAAAGAGTAGACATGCGAAACCCACGTTAAATGCGCCCTGCGTGGCTACCATTGGCACAAACACCAACTAGTTGACTCTGTGGAAGACTTCTCTTGACCAACCTGGTCTGCTCGTCTGCTTTTCAGTTGGGACCACTGAAAGAATTGATCTTTACAATTCCATTACTGGAGCTTGAGAGCGGGGACTTCCATTGACTATAGTATTGTATGTCTTTATGCAAAAAAAGACAACCAACTTACACATTTCACTTTATTATACAAACGAATGTGAAGTTAATAATACCCCACAGAGACCCCGGAACAATAGGAAGAGAAGAGGTCCTCTGCAGATACTTAGTTGCGGTGTCTCACCCACTCTAGTATTAAGTCATCAGTCCTCTTCCCCACCCCTCTTTATTGTATTAATGCCATAACTGCTACTTTGTGACAATTAAAGGCACAGTAAAATGAGATAATCCCAGTAATATAGCCGTGTACTCATCCGGACTCCCTGGGTCAGAGACATAAAACGTAATAACTTAATAAGGATTGTTAGATAGTGTTAGATATTGTTGCACTGTCGGAACTAGAAGCACGAGCACTTCGCTACACTCGCAATAACATCTGCTAACCGTGTGTATGTGACCAATAACAATTGATTTGATTCGATTTGGAATGCGAGGGAGGGAGATTGGTGGAAAGACAGGTTCTGTGAAATTCTTGCTGGGAAATGACAGACAAAAGGACAGGTGTCCTGTGTGTAGATGAGCTGTGTGTAGGTTTGGGCTACACAAACACACACACGCACGTCTTAACGGAGGTGAGTTGGCCATGGGTTGGTTTGCGTACGGGCCGAATAACCTGCTACACGCACACACAGCCAAGATGGACGTGGCAAATGTGTTGCCTGCACGGGGGAGGATTTTGGAATTGAGAGTATGGTCAATCTGTTTGTTCCTTTATCACGTCCAAGAGGAAAGTGATATTTCTTTTTTGATTTAATTAGTTGTAACTGTTTGCTTTCAGAATGTAATATTGAGCATGTAAAATGATTTTGAGCATGGGAAAACCAATGTATTATTCATAAATACATAATATATTAGTACGCACATCTATAGACACATCAAATAATCACATTGATCCTCCCGTGTCTCTGTCACTCCATGTCTCATAAGCAGGTTCATTTATGTAAGCTTCGTTGTCAGAGAAGGTCAGCGACAGAGATGCTCCAGTGAAACAGTCTAACAGACACACATTAACCCCATTTAATCAGGATTACACTCAGCACACAACCATTATTTAAGAGGCATCACACATCAGCATGCCGGGCAGGATGGGGAGAGGAGGATATGGGACACACACGCACACGCACACGCACACGCACACACACACACACACACACACACACACACACACACACACACACACACACACACACACACACACACACACACACACACACACACACACACACACACACACACAGTACAGAGAGAGAAACAAAAATCCAACACAATCAATTTAATGGTGTGAATTAGTTAAGTGCCAAATGTTCGGCTTTTTATGGCAGGATCGTCTGAAAATATAAATACGGTGCAGAGATCACAGTAATTACAGCAATCCACTTACAGCACACAGCAGTTAGGAGGGAATAGATAGGGGAGAGGGAGATGGAAAGAAAAGGTGAAGGGGAGAGAGGATGAGAGAGAGAGAGGATGAGAAGGGATGGGGAGAGGGAGAGAATGAGAAGGGGAGAGAGGATGAGAGAAGGGATGAGGGAGAGGGGGAGAGAGAGAGAGGATGAGAGAAGGGATGGGGAAGAGGGAGAGAATGAGAAGGGGAGAGAGGATGAGAGAAGGGATGGGGGAGAGGGGGAGAGAGAGAGAGGATGAGAGAAGGGATGGGGAAGAGGGAGAGAATGAGAAGGGGAGAGAGGATGAGAAAGGGGATGGGGGAGAGGGAGAGAATGAGAAGGGGAGAGAGGATGAGAGAAGGGATGGGGGAGAGGGGGAGAGGGAAAGAGGATGAGAGAAGGGATGGGGGAGAGGGGGAGAGGGAGAGAGGATGAGAGAAGGGATGGGGAGAGAAGGAGAAGGGAAGAGAGGGAAGAAAGGATGAGAGAAGGGATGGGGAGAGAAGGAGAAGGGAAGGGATGGGGAGAGAAGGAGAAGGGAAGAGAGGATGAGAGAAGGGATGGGGAGAGGAGGAGAAGGGAAGAGAGGATGAGAGAAGGGATGGGGAGAGAAGGAGAACGGAAGAGAGGATGAGAGAAGGGATGGGGAGAGGAGGAGAAGGGAAGAGAGGATGAGAGAAGGGATGGGGGAGAGGAGGAGAAGGGGAGAGAGGATGAGAGAAGGGATGGGGGAGAGGAGGAGAGGGAACAGAGGATGAGAGAAGGGATGGGGAGAGGAGGAGAAGGGGAGAGAGGATGAGAGAAGGGAGAGGAGGAGAAGGGGAGAGAGGATGAGAGAAGGGATGGGGGAGAGGGGGTGAAGGGAAGAGAGGATGAGAGAAGGGAGAGGAGTAGAAGGGATGGGGGAGAGGAGGGTCTGTGATGTTTTTGGAAGGGGGGCGGGGTTCCAGTCAGGTTAACTGTGATACAAGTCAGTATTCGACGTTCATCCATGTCTGAGTACGTTGGGAGACGACGTGGAAACTGGCCACTAGGGGCAACAGTGATGTTACCTTCAAGAAGGTTTCAGTTTTGCTGTCGAAATGTGGATGAAGATGGCGAATGGGTGCAAGCATCTGCCTCTAGTTCAAAAGGTTGCATGTTTGAACCCAGCGATATAAATTGATTTTTGTTTTGAGCCTATCCCAAACATTAACCCTGACCTTAACCTTTCAGAGTTAATGTCTAACCTTAAGATTTCTGAGTTAATGCCTAAACTTACCCTTAATCACTTTGAAGTTTGGACAACAAAATTTGAAAAACATGGATGAATGTATAATTCTGATGTGAGACTGTGTAAGGGGTTCATTTTATATTTTAGCAGACACTCTTATCAAGAGTGACTTACAATAGTGAGCGCATACATTCTCATATTTGTTCATACTGGTCCCCCATGGGAAATGAACCCACAGCCATGCTCTCCCAACTGAGCCACGTACATGCACCCCACTGCAGATACACAGACATACCAACAGACACACACAGGCACAGACATTCAGTAGACACGGGTACAAACCAACACATACACATGTGATTCTGATTGGCAACATTTGCTGCCCACTACAGGAGCCAGGTGGCGGACCACTCTGTGTGTACTTGTGTGTGAGGGTGGGGGTGTAAGGACAGAAGGATAAAAGGAGGGAGGGAGCAGAAGAGATGAAAGAGGGCGAGAGAGGAAGTGAAGGATAGAGAAACAGATGTGCAGACGACAGAGGGAGAGAAAGACACAAACATTCTGTATGTGTGTGTGGCGGGTCCCTCATACCTACTGCAAAATACAGATATATATATATTTTTTCACCTTTATTTAACCAGGCTAGTTGAGAACAAGTTCTCGTTTACAACTGCGACCTGGCCAAGATAAAGCAAAGCAGTGCGACAAAAACAACAACAGAGTTACATATGGAATAAACAAACATACAGTCAATAATACAATAGGAAAAGTATATACAGTGTGTGCAAATGAGGTAGGATAAGTGAGGTAAGGCAATAAATAGGCCATAGTGGCGAAATAATTACAATATAGCAATTAAACACTGGAGTGATAGATGTGCAGAAGATGAGTGTGCAAGAAGAGATACTGGGGTGCAAAGGAGAAAAATAAATAACAGTATGGGGATGAGGTAGTTGGATGGGCTGTTTACAGATGGGCTATGTACAGGTGCAGTGATCTGTGAGCTGCTCTGACAGCTGGAGCTTAAAGCTAGTGAAGGAGATATAACTCTCCAGCTTCAGTGATTTTTGCCTTTTGTTCTAGTCATTCGCAGCAGAGCACTGGAAGGAAAGGCGGTCGAAGGTGGAATTGGCTTTGTGGGTGACCCATGAAATATACCTACTGGAGCGCTTGCCACGGGATGGGGCTTTACCTAGCAAAGACTTATAGATGACCTGCAGCCAGTGGGTTTGGCGACGAATATATGAAGCGAGGGACACCCAACGAGAGCATACAGGTCGCAGTGGTGGGTAGTATATGGGGCTTTAGTGACAAAACGGATGGCACTGTGATAGACTGCATCCAATTTGCTGAGTAGAGTGTTGGAGGCTATTTTGTAAATGACATCGCCGAAGTCAAGGATCGGTAGGATAGTCAGTTTTACGAGGGTATGTTTGGCAGCATGAGTGAAGGATGCTTTGTTGCGAAATAGGAAGCCGATTCTAGATTTAATTTTGGATTGGAGATGCTTAACGTGAGTCTGGAAGGAGAGTTTACAGTCTAACCAGACACCTAGGTATTTGTAGTTGTCTACATATTTTAAGTCAGAACCGTCCAGAGTAGTAATGCTGGACAGGCGGGCAGGTGTGGGCAGCGATCGTTTGAAGAGCATGCATTTAGTTTTACTTGCATTTAAGAGCAGTTGGAGGCCACAGAAGGAGAGTTGTATGGCATTGAAGCTCGTCTGGAGGTTAGTTAACACAGTGTCCAAAGAAGGGCCAGAAGTTTACAGAATGGTGTCGTCTGCGTAGAGGTGGATCAGAGAATCACCAGCAGCAAGAGCGACATCATTGATGTATACAGAGAAGAGAGTCGGCCCGAGGATTGAAACCTGTGGCACGCCTATAGAGACTGCCAGAGGTCCGGACAACAGGCCCTCCGATTTGACACACTGAACTCTATCAGAGAAGTAGTTGGTAAACCAGGCGAGGCAGTCATTTGAGAAACCAAGGCTGTTGAGTCTGCCAATAAGAATGTGGTGATTGACAGAGTCGAAAGCCTTGGCCAGGTCGATGAATACAGCTGCGCAGTATTGTCTCTAATCGATGGCGGTTATGATATCGTTTAGGACCTTGAGCGTGGCTGAGGTGCACCCTTGACCAGCTCGAAAACCAGATTGCATAGCGGAGAAGATAAGGTGGGATTCGAAATGTTTAGTGATCTGTTTGTTACCTTGGCTTTCGTAGACCTTAGAAAGGCAGGGTAAGATAGATATAGGTCTGTAGCAGTTTGGGTCTAGAGTTACTCCCCCTTTGAAGAGGGGGATGACTGCGGCAGCTTTCCAATCTTTGGGGATCTCAGACGATACGAAAGAGAGGTTGAACAGGCTAGTAATAGGGGTTGCAACAATTTCAGGGGATAATTTTAGAAAGAGTTGGTCCAGCTTGTCTAGCCCGGCTGATTTGTAAGGGTCCAGATTTTGTAGCTCTTTCAGAACATCATCTGGATTTGGGTGAAGGAGAAGGAGAAGTGGTGGATCTTTGATGTTATAGGGCTATTTTGCTTACATAAACCTTTGCCCAATACATTTAAACTCAGTTTTTCACAATTCCTGACATTAAATCTGAGTAAAAATTCACACTTTATTTTAAGAATGTGAAATATCAGAATAATAGTAGAGAATGATTTATTTCAGAGTTTATTTCTATCATCACATTCCCAGTGGGTCAGAATTGTACAAACACTCAATTAGTATTTGGTAGCATTGCCTTTAAATTGATTAATTTGGGTCAAACGTTTCAGGTAGCGTTCTACAAGCTTCCCACTGTCACGTTCTGACCTTAGTTCTTTTGTATTTTCTTTGCTTTAGTATGGTCAGGGCGTGAGTTGGGTGGGTTATCTATGTTTGTGTTTCTATGTTGGGTTTTTCGTTTGGCCTGATATGGTTCTCAATCAGAGGCAGGTGTTAGTCATTGTCATTTAAATAAAGTCCACATGTTTGCAATCTAACTAATTGTGTGACTTCTGAAAGTGTCGCACCAGATCTTATTCAGGGGCTTCATAGCAAAGGTGGTGAATACAAATGCACCCACCACTTTTCCATTTTTTCAACAAGTCATTTTTTTCTTCACTTCACCAATTTGCACTATTTTGTATGTCCATTACATGAAATCCAAATAAAAATCCATTTAAAATTACAGGTTGTAATGAAACAAAATAGGAAAAATGCCAAGAGGGATGAATACTTACTTATGCAACTAGTTAGCTAACGTTAGCTTGAGCATTAGCTAACTGACCGTTAGCTAGCTAGTAATTCTCTGTGCTAATATCTCTGGCATTAGTCTCGCAACCATGCTTGTGTAACAGTATAACTTTACGTCGTCCCCTCGCCCCGACACGGGCGCGAACCAGGGACCCTCTGCACACATCAACAACAGTCGCCCACGAAGCATCGTTACCCATCGCTCCACAAAAGCCACGGCCCTTGCAGAGCAAGGGGCAACACTACTTAAGTCTCAGAGCAAGTGACGTAACTGATTGAAATGCTACTAGCGCGTACCCGCTAACTAGCTAGCCATTTCACATCCGTTACACTCACCCCCCTTTCAACCTCCTCCTTTTCCGCAGCAACCAGTGATCCGGGTCAACAGCATCAATGTAACAGTATAACTTTACGGTGTCCCCTCGCCCCGACACGGGCGCGAACCTGGGACCCTCTGCACACATCAACAACTGACACCCACGAAGCAGCGTTACCCATCGCTCCACAAAAGCCACGGCCCTTGCAGAGCAAGGGGCAACCCTACTTAATGTCTCAGAGCAAGTGACGTAACTGATTGAAATGCTACTAGCGCGTACCCGCTAACTAGCTAGCCATTTCACATCCGTTACACTTGCTTACTCAAGTGTTGTTTGCGGAATATAGCTAAATGTATGTTTTTTGTCAATGTTTGGCAAGCTAGCTAGTATCTTGAATTGTAGCTAGCTAAAGTTATCTAGGTACCTTCATTAGCTAAGTCTGACACTTCTTCTGGACTGTCTCGGACACTATTTCCCTCGTTAGCTAACATTAGCTAAGTTAGCTGGCTAGCTAAGTTACCATAGCTAGATTTGAGTTGTTCTCCATCTGGGTTAATTTAACCAAGCTAGTTGGAAGACTTAACTCATTCTTGCATGATGATAGACTGAGTTAGCCAGCGTTACTGTATTGGTTTTCAATGGTTTCGGACAGTGGCAACTTTGGTCGGACTTATGAAGTTGAGGAAGATGAAAATTCTGTCAGCTAGCTAATGTTAGAGTTTCCATTCAATTTGATATAGACAAGTTAGTAAAGCTAGCTAGCTAACATTTTTGCAATTTATGAAAAGAAAACAACTGAAATATGACATTTACATAAGTATTCAGACCCATTACTCAGTACATTGTTGAAGCACCTTTGGCAGCGATTACAGCCTTGAGTCTTTTTGGGTATGACGCTACAAGGTTGGCACACCTGTATTTTGGCACACCTGTATTTTAGTTTCTCCCATTCATCTCTAAAGATCCCCTCAAACTCTGTCAGATTGGATGGGCAGCGTCGCTGCACTGCTATTTTCAGGTCTCTCCAGAGATGTTCGATCAGGTTAAACTCTGGGCTCTGGCTGGGCACTCAAGGACATTCAGAGACTTTTCTTGGAACCACTACTGCGTTGTCTTGGCTGTGTGCTTAGGGTTGTTGTCCTGTTGGAAAGGTGAACCTTCACCCCAGTCTGCGGTCCTGAGCGCTCTGGAGCAGGTTTTTGTCAAAGATCTCTCTGTACTTTGCTCCATTCATCATTCCCTTGATCTTGACTAGTCTCCCAATCCCTAGTCTCCCAAAAATATCTCCACAGTATGATGCTGCCACCACCATGCTTCACCATAGAGATGGTGCCAGGTTTCCTCCAGACATGATGCTTGGCATTCAGGTCAAAGAGTTCAATCTTAATATCATCAGACCAGAGAATCTTGTTTCTCATGGTCAGAGTTATTTTGGTGCCTCTTGGCAAACTCCAAGCGGGCTGTCGTGCATGTTACTGAGGAGTTGCTTCCATCTGGCCACTCTACCATAATGGCATGATTGGTGGAGTGCTGCAGAAATGGTTGTCCTTCTGGAAGGTTCTCCCATCTCCGCAGAGGAACTCTGGAGCTCTGTCAGAGTGATCATCAAGTTCTTGGTCACCTCCCTGGCCAAGGCTCTTCTTCCCGGATTGCTCATTTTGTCCGGGACGGCCAGCTCTAGGAAGAGTCTTGGTGATTCCAAACTTCTTCCATTTAAGAATGATGGAGGCCACTGTGTTCTTAGGGACCTTCAGTGCTTCAGAAATGTTTTTGTACCCTTTCCCAGATATGTGCCTCGACACAATCCTGTCTCGGAGCTCTAAGGACAATTCCTTCGACCTCATGGCTTGCTATTTTTTCTCTGACACGCACTTTCAACTGTGGGATCTTATATAGACAGGTGTGGGCCTTTCCGAATCAAAAAACAGTTTTAGGTTTATCAATATGGGGTATTGTGTGTAGATTGATGAAGGATTTTAATGGTTAATGGTTTAGAAAAGCCTGTAACCTAATATAATGTTGAAAAAGACAAGGGGTCTGAATACTTTCTGAAGGCTCTGTAGACAGGTGTGTGCCTTTCCAAATCATGTCCAATCAATTGAATTTACCACAGGTTGACTCCAATCAAGTTGTCGAAACATCTCAAGGATGATCAATGGAAAAAGGATGCACTTGAGCTCAATTTCGAGTCTCATAGCAAAGGGTCTGAATCCTTGTTAAAATAGCGTATTTCTGTTTTTTATTTGTAATACATTTGCACAAAAAAAAATGAAAACCTGTTTTCACTTTATCTCTTTATCATTATGGGGTATTGTGTGTAGAATGCGAAAGAAAATGTTTTATTTAATTTATTTTAGAATAAGGCTGTAACGTGAGAAAATGTGGGAAAAGTCAAAGGGTCTGAATTCATTCCCGAAGGCACTGTAAACAGACATTTTTGGTTCAAGCAGGGCTGAAGTGCGTTCTGGTGAGCTTTCATTTTGGGGATTGTGAAAAGCGTTAATACCACTTAAGACAGACTGTGTCTGACGCACGCATGCTTTGTTTTATCAGATTGCAATCTGAGTGTGCACATCAATTTCCGCTTTAGTCTGTTTGGACTGTTTGGTACATTTTAATAAACAATCCTATTTTATGAAATCTTAAATTACAAAATAACACATACTTAGACAATAGGGCTTTTTTGAAAATATATATATTGTATATTGTGGACAATTATCTGACGTGCTGTGATGTGCGGTATGTATTGAAATGCAGGCAGTACTGATTCATTATTATAATTATAAGTGAATATACTGAGTTTGTCATAACCCAACACACTGGGTTGTTTTAACCTAGCAATATAGTCTAATTTGCCCAGCAGCTGGGTTAAGCTCTCAACCCAAGGCACTGGGTTAGAAGCACAACCCTGTTGGGTTGAATTAACCCAATGCTGTGTTTGGCCAATATTGACCCAGCGCTGGGCTGAATTAACCCAATGCTGTGTTTGGCCAATATTGACCCAGCGCTGGGTTGTCGATATGACCCAAATTGGGATATTTTTAACCCAGAATTTTATAAAGTGTAACAATAATTCATTAAAAAAAAAAATTATAATTAAGATGCCAAAAGAAAATGTTTTCAGTAATTGTTTTCAGTGTCTTACTTTTGATTTGGTTTGTGTTTTATGATTGTTTCAGTGCATGCAATTCAACACGCTTTGGACGAAGGACTTCCACAGGGCCGCCGTCTCCAATTTGGTAAATTGATTTGAAACGTATATTGGTTGGAAACTATTGCTCTGTTATCACTTGGCTCTTGTGCATTATTCTGTAGTTGCCCTTTTAAACATCTTAAGGTCAACATCCCCAACGTTCACATTTCTCTCATGTAAATGTTGTAGCTACATAAAAATATGAAATTAAACACTTATTGGGGAAATATTCAGTCTTTGCTCTTTTTCTTCATTACCATGTTGAAGATTTTGTATTGGATTTAATTTAAGACATTGAAAAGATGTTTAGTATATTTACTAGATTTAGTGTGTTTCGTTTTTTCTTTGAGAAGTAAGTTATGTTTGATTTAGTTTATGTAGATACAACATTTCAATATTGCTAACACACAGTAACCGAAAACCTGATCTAATTGACATATTCATATTGAGTTTCCAATAAATTTCAAGCAAATAGAATGTTCGCCACAAGTTTACCTGAATTATTTGCCAGAAGTTCGCAAGTTTCCGCAAATTT
The DNA here is from genome assembly GCF_029448725.1 of Salvelinus fontinalis. Lineage (NCBI taxonomy): Eukaryota > Metazoa > Chordata > Actinopteri > Salmoniformes > Salmonidae > Salvelinus > Salvelinus fontinalis. The sequence continues at coordinate 43,444,336 of NC_074690.1, read as the reverse complement.
ACCGCAACAGTTTGCCAAAAAACGAATTTGCATGTGAAAATAGGAGCTTGACACAAATTTACGACAAATTTGCCAAAGGTTTGCCACAACTGTTTACCAGAAGTCTGTTTTTTTCAGTAAGGGACATTTAGAAAGTAGCGTACCAAACCCTGGTCCTACAAGTTCACGCTATCTAGGCCCCACAAGCTCACTGAACGGGACATTCTACACGGTTCTGTGCTTCCAACTTTGTGGCAACAGTTTGGGGAAGGCCCTTTCCTGTTTCAGCATGACAATGCCTCCCGTGCACAAAGCGAGGTCCATACAGAAATAGTTTGTCGAGATTGGTGTGAAAGAACTTGACTGGCCTGCACAGAGCCCTTACCTCAACCCCATCGGACACCTTTGGGGAGGAATTGGAATGCCGACTGTGAGCCAGGCCTAATCGCCCAACATCAGTGCCCACCTCACTAATGCTCTTGTGCTTGAATGGAAGCAAGTCCCCGCAGCAATGTTCCAACGTCTAGTGGAAACCCTTCCCAGAAGAGTGAAGGCTGTTATGGCAGCAAAGGGGGGACCAACTCCATATTAATGCCCATGATCTGGAAGTGAGATGTTCGACAAGCATGTGTCCACATACTTTTTGACATGTAGTGTAGTCAGGCAGGTGCACTACAGCAAGGTTTCTTTTGGCCAAAAATGAGAGCAGATACTCAAATAAGGGTCTAAAAAATGGATGTCAAAATGTGTGGTGAGTAAACCTGGGCCCTCTTCCCATGTGCCATGCTTCCAGTTTCAACTAGTGCCCCAATAGAAATGCTGGCCTTGTCCCTACTTACTGGTGATGGTTGATGTGTTTTCCAGGAAGGCATGGGCGGTACCCACAAAGGACCAGACGACCCGCACCTCTTCCTAACTTTAGAGTCCACAGTGGTCAAACAGCGGTGTGAGTTGTGTATGTGTACTAAAACCAGACAAAGCCCATGCTGGCCACAAGGTAACAGGGCTTGTGAAGACGTGGATGTCGATTAAGGCAGCCCCCCCCCCCCCCCCCCCCCCCGCACCTCTCTGATTCAGAGGGGTTGGGTTAAATGAGGAAGACACATTTCAGTTGTACAAGGTATCCCCCTTTCCCTTAAACCTAGAGAAATACGGTCCACAGCTGGACAGTATACACTCCACACACTCTAACGTTTGGTAGACATGAATAGTTGCCCATTGAATGTACCCTTGGAGTCAAATTTCTCCAGACATGGGGATCACTGGGTGCGGCATCATCATGGGGTCCTCCTGGATGAGAAGGCGACCAGACAATGTCAGATGTACGACCAACAACACAGGAACGACGGTGAGCTTGTGCTTGCTCGTTGCCTCCGCAGGAGATCACATGAAAAGCTGGCAGACCGTTGGGACCCAAAGCCTTATCCGGTGGTGGCCCCTCTACAACCTGGACACCCGGCATACCAGATCCGCCCTGAAGTAGATTAAAGCCCAGAGCGGACCAGCCATCGGAAACACTTGCAAGCATGCCCCGCACAGTGGCAAACACCTGCCAAGTAGGAGCCACTCCAAGAGAACACAGCCACACGCTGGGCTGGATGGAAGTGGTTCAACCGACGTTAGATTTCACGCCAAGTTTCCCAACCATTGGAGGCAATACGTCTGCTTCCTCCAGATACAGGACCGGAAGTGCCCCCCGCTCATCCTGAAGTGTCAGCAGTCCACTAGAGGTCAAAGGCCACTGAGGTATTAATCATAGAGCATTAAGGGGGAGGGTCACCTGGTGATGAAGAACTTTCATTTTTCTTATCATGGTTGATGTGTTTACATTTTTCGAAATACCTGATCAATAATTGTGGTGTGAAATCTTACGTGGGCTACCAATAATGCATGTCCTAACGCGTGCTATATATGCTTGCCCGCCAATAATATGCTCGAACCCAAATTGAGAGGCGACATTCCTGTATGTCTCTTTCCCCTCTTGATTGTGCACAGGTGAAGGAAATGAACGGGACTCCCTAAAAGGCAGACGCACAAAGCCAGTGAGCGCAAGCATCCAAAGGTGGGGACACACAGCTCTCCGGTGGCAGCCTGCTTACACGATGCACAGGGCCCGTATCCACGACTGTCTCTGAACACTCGCTCCAGACACAAACGGCTGACTAAAGTTGTTGAGTACTCTTTTCTTCTCGCCCTCGAGGTTATTGTCTACAGGTCACTTTGTAATGTGTGCGCTTTGGATATGAGCTGTGCTGAAGATACGGAGGTATGAAATAATTGATTCAATGGAGAGCTAAGGAGAAAAGGCCGAACTAAAAGTGACTGTTGGAAATGAACATAAATGTTGATTGATGGCGGCCTTTTTAAAGAGAAATCACTACTTTTGATGAGGGATATTTAAGGAGACCTTGCACATTTGTGGACGGACCTTTGTACAGAGACATTTTACTACCTTTTTTCAAAATAAAGCATTGTTCATTGTTAAAATTACAAATTCAAATAAAAAAGGGGTAAAAATGATTGGCACCGCTGTTTTCAATAATCCAGCACCCCCGGCCCGCCCACCGCTCCCGCAACGGATAACACTGAGCCTTTTTGTAAAATGTTTTATGAGATTAGAGAACACATTGGGACAAACACACACTCTTCAATTCAAACCACAGGTTAACAATGAGGTTCATGGTCGTAGACTGAGATAGCCATTGCAATTTTTTATTTTTATTTTGTAAATTTCTTGGTGTGCTTGGGGTTATTGTCTGGCTGGAAAATCCACTGTGGCTAAGATTCAGCTTCCTGGCTGAGGCAACCAGGGTTTTTGGCTGAAATGCGCTGGTGCTTGGTAAAGTTCACAATGACGTTGACCTTAACAATTACTAAATTGCCCACAGGTGACGTCCGTCATGTCTGCCGCTGTGGGTCGGTGTGGGCAGGTAGGGCAGGCTTGTAGCTGGCTGGTTTATGGGGCCTTGGGCGCACCCCAGAGCTATCCATCCTAGTTAGATCAGCCGGTAGGAGAGCTGCCTCCCGGCTCCCCGGTCCCATGTTCGAGCCTCAGTGCAGCTGCTTTCAATTTTAAGCAATCCATGCCATGCATGTACGTTCACAATGCCTGCCCACTTACAAATGTCCATAGGCTAGAAATGAAATGCCCACTCACATAGGCCCATAGGCGTCTGATAATTCAGGAGTCACCGGAGTGGTGGCTGTGTTCCAATAGTGAGAACCATGCATTTTAAGGACTCATCACACTCAAAGTAGCCAATTTTCAAATATCTGTACATGGGTAACATAACCTCACCCTCCCAGGGAATCTAGGCCATGGTTCTCTAGTTGTCGAAAAGCAGGTTTCTGAAATCGCGGTGGTACCTGTCTGGTCGACCTGGAACTGAGTGCGGCAACTACGGGAGAGGCTGCATTGTCGCCAAAAACTCTGGCACCCACAGCGGTTTGCTAATGCATCGTCATTGGGAGTCAACTCCCCAGACCCTCAAGTTGAACTTGATCTCCGGAGATTAAGTCCAAACGTGAACCTGTTGACCGAACGGTTTACCATGTGTAGCTGGGGACAGATAGCTCCAGGGGCCCTCAGCGAGGTTGGGGGAGGCCCAGGGAGGTGGGGCAACAGCCCGTGCCTGGGGTTACCCCCAGGGGGACGCCACTGGTCGTTTCACCCCATTTTTAACCACAGGCACATGGGAACCCAATACAAATCAATGAGAGAGCTCTGCTGAAAAACGACAGAGTCCAGGTTTCTCTCCAGAGACTATTTCCAAATGTGAACTCACACAAATGGGCCTCCTCCCTGGGGCCTGTATGACCTCCAGGCCCAGTCCCCCATTTATGATCTCTCCCCCACTCCACTCACCTTATTGTCACTCACACACATGGGCCTTCTCCCGCGGGCCCTCCAGTCCCAGGCCCACACTGACTGCTGACCTTTTCCCCACTCCACTCACCCCGGTGTCAGTCACACACATGGGCCTTCTCCCTGGGGCCACTCCACTTTGTCCCTCTCCAAAGCCAGACCTCCAGACCTCCACACCTACTTTCCCTACCTGGGCAACACCCCTCTTTCTCTGTGGGCATCACTCATCGGCCGGGGCTCAGCCACCTCCAGAATTAGCGCACCAGCCGAACTGGGGAACCCACACTTAAAAGCTTTCACCCTGTCGTCTCTTCTCTACTCGGCTGCCCACCTCTCACTCTCTGGCATTTGGCCCTTATAATGTGTACCTGGTAACCCATGTTTTAGCCAAAGAGACAGCCCCTGAAAAAGGGCCAAGGCCATTGAAGGAAGTGGAGCTGCTAGGGTGATAACCCTCAACCACATCACAGTGTCAAGAACCTTAACTTTGGTTTTAGCCGAAAGGGGCCATATGTCTTTCAGGTCCGTGTTTTATTTATAGAGGGAGGCAATAGAGCCCTTTGGAGCCCAACCCAAGCGACAACGGAGAGAGAGGCGGGGGGCGTGAACCGCCTACCTTACCAAGCCGACGGTAACTTTTCTGACTACTCGTGAAAAACAAACCCTGGGCGTCTGGGCTCACCTTCTCAATTTGAATCAGTTCGGCAGTTTGAGCTGAGAAGATTATTTATTTCAGCTTTTATTTCTTTCATCACATTCCCAGTGGGTCAGAAGTTTACATACACTCAATTAGTATTTGGGGGCATTGCCTTTACATTGTTTAACTTGGGTCAAACGTTTCGGGTAGCCTTCCATAAGATTCTGACAATAAGTTGGGGGAATTTTGGCCCGTTCCTCCTGACAGAGCTGGTGTAACTGAGTCAGGTTTGTAGACGTTGCTCGCACATGCTTTTTCAGGTCTGCCCACATATTTTCTATAGGATTGAGGTCAGGGCTTTGTGATGGCCACTCCAATACCTTGACTTTGTTGTCCTTAAGCCATTTTGGCACAACTTTGGAAGTATTCTTGGAGTCAATGCCCCTTTTTCCTCCAAACATAATGATGGTCATTATGGCCAAACAGTTCAATTTTTGTTTCATCAGACCAGAGAACATTTCTCCAAAAAGTACGATCTTTGTCCCCATGTGCAGTTGCAAACCATAGTCTGGCTTTTTTATGGCGGTTTTGGAGCAGTGGCTTCTTCCTTGCGGAGTGGCCTTTCAGGTTGTATGATTATAGGACTCATTTTACTGTGGATATAGATACTTTTGTACCTGTTTCCTCCAGCATCTTCACAAGGTCCTTTGCTGTTGTTCTGGGATTGATTTGCCCTTTTCGCACCAAAGTGCGTTCATCTCTAGGTTACAGAACGCGCCTCCTTCCTGAGTAGTATGACGGCTGCGTGGTCCTCGATGGTGTTTATACTTGCGTACTATTGCATGTAGAGATGAACGTGGTACCTTCAGGCGTTTGGAAATTGCTCCCAAGGATGAACCAGGCATGTGAAGGTCTACAATTGTTTTTCTGAGGTCTTGGCTGATTTATTTAGATTTTCCCATGATGTCAAGCAAAGAGGCACTGAGTTTGAAGGTAGGCCTTGAAATACATCCACAGGTACATCTCACATTGACTCAAATTATGTCAATTAGCCTATCAGAAGCTTCTAAAGCCATGACATCATTTTCTTGAATTTTCTAAGCTGCTTGAAGGCACAGTCAACTTAGAGTATGTAAACCTTTGACCCACTGGAATTGTGATACAGTGAATTTATAAGTGAAATAATCTGTCTGTAAACAATTGTTGGAAAAATGACTTGTGTCATGCACAAAGTATAGTTTGTTAACAAGACATTTATGGAGTGGTTGAAAAACGAGTTTTAATGACTCCAGTAAACTTCAACTGAATATTTTTTTTAATGGCACAAAGTCCAACCCAAATGGGTAACCAGGTGCTGATGGAAGGGATGGCTCCAGGGGCCCTAAGGGGTGGGTTCGGGGTCCATGGCTTGGCTGGATGAGAACGCTTAAGAAACTCCCCAAATACAGGTGTGCCAAGCTTGTAGCGTCATACCCAAGAAGACTCGAGGCTGTAATAGTTGCCAAAGGTGCTTCAACAAAGCACTGAGTAAAGGGTCTGAATACTTATGCAAATGTGATATTTCAGTGTTTTATATTTTACGTTTGCAAACATTTCTTCAAACCTGTTTTTGCTTTGTCATTATGGGGTATTGTGTGTAAATTGATGGGGAAAAGCAACAATTTAATCCATTTCAGAATAAGGATGTATTGTAACAAAATGTGGAAAATGTCAAGGGGTCTGAATCCTTTCCAAATGCACTGTATATCCCCAATTAATAACGGACACAGAGAAATGATTCAGAATAATTATTATTTATTCAACTCCAATTACATTTTCAATCAACATCCGAGCTTGTGCAGCATTCTTTGGGAGACATGAGAAGTTGTAATATCCATGTTGAGAGTCGAGGGAATGAAGCATGTGTTCACTTATAATTCCCCAGTGTGCAACACTCTCTTTGGCAAAGTTTCATGTTGTAATCGAACGCTGTATACTGCCAAGCATCACATGAGAACCAATGCCGTATTCCTGAAAGATTTCACCCAGAGTAAGCCCCGATGTAGACAGTGCCTTGCCCGTGGAGCGGAAAAAAACTTTTACGGAGTTCTGATAACCACTTAAAGAGTGGCGGATTTTGTGGAAATGCTTGAGCCAGCTTAATTCCTCTTTGGATAAGAGAAGTCTACATTCGCCAAACACAAAATATGTTTTGTACTGACATACACACAGATGGTACCGGTCTCCTTCCGGGTCATCTCCAGGAATTCCTTCTCATTGAGTGGCCTCCGACGAGAGCCATTAAAAACTTCCTAAATTCCACATAAAACGCTGCAAAATGGACTACATCTGATTTTAATCGTCCCTGCTCCAACCGACCGAAAGATTGTTCAATATCACTTTTCAATATTCATTTCTGCATCTGGGCTGCGGTTGGAAGGATGGAATCCCGGCACTTAGGACAAATCATCATCAAATCAAATCATCATCATCAAATCATCATCATCAAATCATCATCATCAAATCATAGTCCATCTTGGTGAGAGACAGTTTTCTGTCTGTCTTTCTAACTTTCGACCCACTGGTCTGAAAAGGAGTTGGCTGAAATTCTAAACAGTACTTGATGAATCGTCTTACATAGCCACGGTAGTTTTTCAATGTGTTTTCGCGCAGCCTGCGGTCCCTCAATCTGGAACCACTCGGGGTGCTACTTGTAATTCTCAGGTTCTGTCCCTGTCATTTTATAGAAAAATTCCTTCAGCCTTGAGATTGTTGATTGAGTATTGTCTGTACAACAACTTGTAGGATGGCTCCCTACGAGAAAATCCATATATTCCAAAATAGTAGTATTGTGTGAACCGGAGAAGTCTCTGTCAGCCTCGGCCTCAGAGTCAATCTCGTCCGTCCCTGGAAGTTTGCTCTCGTCCGTCCCTGGAAGTTTGCTCTCGTCCGTCCCTGGAAGTTTGCTCTCGTCCGTCCCTGGAAGTTTGCTCTCGTCTATCCCCGGAAGTTTGCTCTCGTCCGCCCCTGGAAGTTGCCCAGATGGAAGGTTGCTCTCGTCATTGGAGGATGGGGATCCGGCTGTGGCTGTATTCACTGACACTGTGGCGATATTCACTGATAACTAGGTAGACGAAGATGCCTGCATAGTGTCTCTGTACATCTGGCTCATAGTTTTTAGTTTTTGAACCGACCAAAGATGATGATCCAGCCTCGTAAGTTTGCGTTTACCACTGATCATGCAGTCTCTAATTGGTCTGCCCATGGCAACAACATGACAGGAACTGGCTGGCTGAACCAGCCATTTAGCCTAACCCTAAAATAGCCGTTGTCCTCATGGGGATGTGGGAAATGTCCCCACAAGGGAGAATGTTCCTTGTTTTACTATCATTGTGGGGACTTTGGGGGATTTTAGGTCCCCACAAGGATAGAAGAACCACCCCCCCCCCTCACATACACACACACATAAAGGGCTTAGCCAGCAGGGCTGGATGAGGTCTGAAATATGAGCGGTAAACATTTCTATGGACAGATGTGGATTACTGTTCATCTTTTCTTCAAGCCCGAGATTAAACCTGATTTACTGCCTAACAGGTTTTAGTGTTTTACCATTTTGATTACAGAAAGATAGAGATGGAGAGAGAAACAGACAGTGGGTAACAGTGAGTGGGGGAGGAGAGAGGGAGAGAGAGAGAGAGGAATAGATAGAAGGTGACAGCGACACAGAAGTGGAGAGCGGAGGGAAGAGAGAAAAATAGTCAGAGATAAGGGGCAGAGAGAGTGATGTGATAGAAAGAGAGAGAAGGCAAGATAGAGAAAGAATGGAAAGATACTAAATCCCATTGTGTAAAGTGAAGGATGGAGAAGGATAGAAAAGCATAAGAAAACCTAACAGATTGAGTAGCTTGTCTGTCTGGAAGGACAGAGGTTGGAGAGGGGTAAGGATTTGGGACTGGGGTATTGGCACATAATGATAGTGAAGTGTGTGTGTGTGTGTGTGTGTGTGTGTGTGTGTGTGTGTGTGTGTGTGTGTGTGTGTGTGCAGAGTGGAGGGGGTTAGAGGGTTGATGGGGGCTGGGGGCTGTATATGAAAAAATGTACAGTATATGGTCACCATCTGCTCAATCTACAACTGTGTTTTGTGCATGTGTGTCAAGCCAATGAAACAGACAATGTGCTACTGAAGAGCAAAGGAAGGGCAGGGGGGTTAGAGAGAGGGAGGTTTGGGGGAGAAAGAAAAGGGGTAAGAGTAAAAGAGAGAATGAGAGACGAAAATATATTGTTTTGTTTAGTTGTGATTTGAATTGCTCAATTATTTGATAATGATGGAGATTAAGTATGTTTGGTGTTCCTCAAGGATGGACATTGGACATGAACCTTTTCTCAATAGGGGGTGCTGTTTGCACTTTGTAATAATTTCGTTCCCAAATTAAACTGCCTCGTACTCAATTCTTGCTCGTACAATATGCATATTATTATTACTATTGGATAGAAAACACTCTCTAGTTTCTAAAACCGTTTGAATTATATCTGTGAGTGAAACAGAACTGGAGTTGGAGCAATTGTCCTATGAGGATGTGAGAATGCTGAATTCTGCAAGCTGTTCTGAGGTCGGTTTATTAATTTGCCTGTCTTCTATTGGTTGAGATGCACTGCATACGCCTTCCCCTGGGTGTCAGCGAATAGTGAGAATTGAAATGGAGTCGCTAGGCAGATCTGAAGGCCTATAAATAGGCTGGCAACGTGGTGTCCTCCCTTTTTCCTCTTCGCCATGACGCAAAAAGGACCTCGCCATGTCGTTCTAGAATGCTCCGGTTATTGCCCTTAGATATATCCGGCTCTGTTTTTATTCGATATAGGTGTTAAAGACATCATAATGTTGTTATTTTAAACCGACTTATAGCAGTTTATATTAGTATATTGCGATTTTTCGGGTATTTATTTGTGCTGCGTTCTAGAGAGTTGGACACGTCTTTGCCACATGGCTAATGTTTACTGCTAATTCCAAAGTTGAAGGCGACAATCTACAACCGAGCAACGATTCTTTTGGACAAAGGACAACTTGCCCAAGATTCTGATGGGAGAACATCAAAAAGTAAGAACTATTTATGATGTTAAGTCGTTGTTCTGTTGAAAAATGTAAAACGCATATTCCGCCATTAATTTCGGTGCGGTCTCGCTTTAACGCACGCTGTATGTCGTAGTAACGTTAATTTAAAAAATCTAACACAGCGATTGCATTAAGAACTAATGTATCTTTCATTTGCTGTCCAACCTGTATTTTTTAGTCAAGTTTATGATTAGTTACTGATTAGAATAGGTGCCTCTCCCAAGATTTCTCCCGACATATTGTTGGCAGCTTGGCTACTATTCTCATTGTATAACCACGATTTGTGCCGCTAAATATGCACATTTTCGAACAAACTCTATATGCATTGTGTAATATGATGTTATAGGACTGTCATCTGAAGAAGTTTGAGAAGGTTAGTGAAAAAATTAATATCTTTTGCTGGTTTATACGTTATCGCTATTGTTGGCTTGAATCAATGCTGTTGTGTGGTTGGCTATTGTAGTAAGCTAATATAATGCTCCGGGAGCACCCCCATCAGTAAAAAAGCTGACTAGCATAGCCTAGCATAGCGTCACAAGTCAATACTAGCATCTAAATATCATTAAATCACAAGTCCAAGACACCAGATGAAAGATACACATCTTGTGAATCCAGCCATCATTTCTGATTTTTAAAATGTTTTACAGGGAAGACACAATATGTAAATCTATTAGCTAACCACGTTAGCAAAAGACACCACTTTTTTTACTCCACCATTTTTTTACTCCATCAGTAGCTATCACAAATTCGACCAAATAAAGATATAAATAGCCACTAACCAAGAAACATCTTCATCAGATGACAGTCTGATAACATATTTATTGTATAGCATATGTTTTGTTAGAAAAATTTGCATATTTCAGGTATAAATCATAGTTTACCATTGCAGCCACCATCACAACTCTCACCAAAGCGACTAAAATAACTACAGAGAGCAACGTGAATTACCTAAATACTCATCATAAAACATTTCTGAAAAATACACAGCGTACAGCAAATGAAAGACACAGATCTTGTGAATCCAGCCAATATTTCAGATTTTTTAAGTGTTTTACAGCGAAAACACAATATAGCATTATATTAGCTTACCACAATAGCAAACCACACAACAGCATTGATTCAAGCCAAAAATAGCGATAACGTATAACCCAGCAAAATATATAAATTTTTTCACTGACCTGCTCAGAATTCTTCAGATGACAGTCCTATAACATCATATTACACAATGCATATAGAGTTTGTTCGAAAATGTGCATATTTAGTGGCACAAATCGTGGTTATACAATGAGAAAAGTAGCCAAGCTGCAAAGAAAATGTCAGGAGAAATCTTGGGAAAGGCACCTATTCTAATCGATAAGTAATCATAAACTTGACTAAAAAATACAGATTGGACAGCAAATGAAAGATAAATTAGTTCTTAATGCAATCGCTGTGTTAGATTTTAAAAATTAACGTTACTGCGCAATACAACGTGCGCTAAAGCGAGACCGCACCGAAATTCATGGCGGAATTATTATTTGACATTTGTCAACATAAATACGAATTAACAGCATAAAGACTGCTTACTATTTGCTGAGCTTCCATCAGAATCTTGGGCAAGGTGTCCTTTCTCCAGAATAATCGTCATTTGGTTGAAAGATGTCCCCTTCTCCTGTAGAAATAGCAGCTAACGCTAGCTATGTGCCGGAAAGGTGTCCAACTCCTGATAGCGCGTCACAAAGAAATCCCAGAAAATCGCAATAAACTGATATAAACTGCTATAAGTCGGTTTAAATTAACTACCTTATGATGTCTTTAACACCTATAACGAATAAAAACATGACCGGAGATATAGAACTGCTAAAACGAAAGCTTTTCAGGACGCCATTGTGATGTCCCTCTTGCGCCAGGCGCCCCGTTGAAAAGAACGGTACTTCCGTTCCACGGTCTTATATAGGGCCCCAGATGGTGCAATCCACTCCATTCAAATTCTCACCGCTTACTGACATCTAGAGGAAGGCGTATGCAGTGCATGTAGCCCCATAGCTTACATGGGGACTTATAAACTGACCCTAGAACAGGGACCTCGATTTCAGAAATCTCACTTCCTGACAGGAAATGTGCTGCAGAATGAGTTCTGTTTCACTCAGAGAAATAATTCAAACGGTTTTAGAAACTAGAGTGTTTTCTATCCAATAGTAATAATAATATGCATATTGTACAAGCAAGAATTGAGTACGAGGTAGTTTAATTTGGGAACGAAATTATTACAAAGTGCAAATAGCACCCCCTATTGCCAAGTTAAACTGAAATTGCAACCAACTTTCTGTGGCTTGTTTTAAAATAGCAATATTTTGCAGAATATTTCATTTTCAAATAACTGAAATTGAGAGGTTTTAATATGAATAAAGGGAAAAAAGGCCATTCTTGTACACGGGGTGAGACATTCTTACTAATCTGCTAGAGAACAAGTTCAGATTAAAGTATAGCTTTTGTATGACTGAAGCCTTTAGTGATAGGTCAAATGCTTTAACATTTAATAAATTCTGCCCTCCGAATTCATATTCATTATATAAATAGGCACGTTTAATTTTGTCAGGCTTGCCATTACAAATAAAATGGAAAATTTTTCCTCATATAATTTAAAAAAACAAGTTGTTATGTGCAGGCAGGCCCATAAGCAAATATGTAAATATGACTAAAGCGTTAATCAGGGAGATTTTTCTACAAAAAAAGACAAGGTATTTTCCTTTCCATGATAGAAGATCTTTTTGCCCTGAGCTATGTTTTGATGTGTGTAATACTGTATTTAAATGCAACATGCAACAATTTCAAAGATTTTACTGAGTTACAGCTCATATAAGGAAATTGAAATACATTTATTAGGCCCTAATCTATGGATTTCACATGACTGTGAATACAGATGCATCTGTTGGTCAATTATATGCATCTGTTGGTCATTGGTCACAGATACAGTACGTTAAAAAAATGGTAGGGGTGTGGATCAGAAAACTAGTCAGTATCTGGTGTGACCACCATTTGCCTCATGCAGCACGACATCTCCTTCGCATAGAGTTGATCAGGCTGTTGATTGTGGCCATGTGGAATGTTGTCCCACTCCTCTTCAATGTCTGTGTGAAGTTGATGGATATTGGCGAGAACTGGAACACGCTGTCGTACACATCCATCCAGAGCATCCCAAACATGCTCAATGGGTGACATGTCTGGTGAGTATGCAGGCCATGGAAGAACTGGGACATTGTCAGTTTACAGGAATTCTTTACAGATCCTTGCAACATGTGCGTTATCATGCTGAAACATGGCAGCGGATGAATGGCACAACAATGGGCCTCAGGTTCTCTGTTCATTCAAATTGCCATCGACAAAATGCAATTGTGTTCATTGTCTGTAGCTTTTGCCTGCCCATTCCATAACCCCACCGCCACCATGGGGAAATCTGTTCACAACATTGACATCAGCAAACTGCTGGCCCACAAAACACCATACACATGGTCTGCGGTTGTGAGGCTGTTTGGCCGTACTGCCAAACTCCCTAAAACTACGTTGTAGGCAGTTTATGTTCGAGAAATTAACATTCAGTTCTCTGGAACAGCTCTGGTGTACATTCCTGCAGTCAGCATGCCACTTGCACGATCCCTCAAAACTTCAGACATCTGTGGCATTGTGTTGTGTGACAAAACTGTACATTTTAGAGTGGCCTTTTATTGTCCACAGCACAAGGTGCACCTTTGTACTGATCATGCTGTTTAATCAGCTTCTTGATATGCCACACCTGTCAGGTGAATGGATTATCTTGGCAAAGGAGAAATGTTCACTAACAGGGATGTAAATCTTTCAGCGAAATAAGCTTTTTCTCTGGGATCTTTAATTTCATCTCATGAAACATGGGACCAACACTTTACATGTTGCGTTCACATTTTTGTTCATTGTAAATACAGATTTATCCCAATGGCTGGCCTGTACGGAGCTGGTGTAGCCTGTCAGCTGTTAGCCTGCCTGGCTGGGCTCAGCTCAGATTTCTCCAGATTAAGCAATGGGGGCCATGATCCATGTTAAAGCTGCATAAAATGAAAATTGCTAAGATTTTGAAATGGATCATGCACCCGGCGAATTTAATCACAACCTGGATGCTGTGCATGTGTGTGTGTCTCATCTGCATAATAGAAACCGTAGCGTCATCAGTATAATGGATGTAGGCTGAATTGACTTACCACCCAAGTGCTCTCATGTGTATCATAATCATTTGTCTGTCCTCCTGTCCTTTTCCCCCCTCTTTATCTGTTACCCAAGAGCAAAATGATGCATTATGACCTGGAGTTCATATCACATATGAAAATAATGACTTCTCCATGCCAGTGGAGTACAGGTGATACTTTCTCTCTCTCTCTTACTCTTTCCCTCTCACTCCCTCGCTGTCTCTCTCTATGTCTCTCTCTCTCTCTCTCTCTCACCGAACCTTATCTGTCAATATTAATGTTACTTTCATGTCGAATAATGTGATATGGTAGCTAATGTAAAAAGTATTTACTCCCAATAGGCCTAATGATAGTTTTGCACTTGCTTGGTAGTAGAGGCACTATTGGACGGACAGTCTGATGGAGACATAAAGACAATAGCAGACATCAGAATTGGTCAGCAGACAAGCCCCCCTGCTTTCCACCCTACCCCACTCTCCAACCCACCATACACTCACAGAGCCCGACACACTGATCGGGGGTACATGGCGGGGGGTCTACAAGTGTGTGTGTGTGTGATGGGAAAATGGCAGCTGATCCTGATCTTATGGTTGATCTTGCCACTGTGAGGATTTACAACTAGCTCTCACAGTCTCATGTCAGAATGAAGCGTTCAATCATGTTCCTCAAACGTCACATTTCGAAGTTGTAGCAAATGTCACATTTCAAAGTGTTTAAGGTGAAGTTTAGGCATTAACTACAATTTTTTAACGTTAGTGTTAAAAGTTTAGGCATTAACTCCAAAGGCTTAAGGTTAGGCATTAACTCCAAATGGTTAAGGTTTGGGATCCTTACATTACTCCCCCCTGATGCCCACTCACACTCACTCTATACAGATTATATTAATAGTAAAATGCATGTATTTGCTAAGTAGATAGGTGTGTTTATTAAGCATTCCTCTCTCCTTTCACTCTCTATCCCTTCCTTTTTTCTTAAGTCCTGTTCATTATCCATTTGTTCATCCATAATCCACCCATACATCCGTCTAGCATGGTTAATGTAGCTAATCCATGTCTTTGTCATCAGTACACCCCACACACATTAAAAGGCTAAAGAAGGATCCCTCGCCAGCCCTATGCCCACCCCCCTCTCCCACTACTCTCCATACTGGCCTTCACCAGGGTAATAAGCCACAACATTTGGGTCGCCAAACCCCCCCCCCCCCCCCCCCTCACATGTTAATAACACCCCTCTCTAAAAACCCAGACCCCCTACCATCTTTCCCCTCACACTCACACACATGTCCTCACCCCTTGTCCACATTCCAAAATCCTACACTGAGCATACACATACAAGGCACCCCCCATTAAAGATTACAATACATCCCTTGTAATGTTTCCAATGTCTCTGGAAATACATGTAACACCCACACCTTAGGCTCATGTCTGCCTCTACACTGTTAAAACATATTGTGTGTGTCTGTGTGTGTGTGTTAGGAACCGGTCTACCGGCCATTTACCTCGGCAAACATGATGAAGTCACACACTATCTAGCAACCATCCTCTTAACCGGGCCACATTACATATGTACCAAACAAAAGAAAGTCACTTAGAAGAATCAACCAGGCCAAGGCCTTCTCCATCAGCTTGTCCAGTCCCATTGCCATGATTCAAATTAAATCCTCATGTTCACAAGCCCATACATGTGTGTGTGTGTGTGTGTGTGTGTGTGTGTGTGTGTGTGTGTGTGTGTGTGTGTGTGTGTGTGTGTGTGTGTGTGTGTGTGTGTGTGTGTGTGTGTGTGTGTGTGTGCGTTCGTGGGTCATGTGTGTATGAGGGGAGTGAAGAAGATACAAATGTATCCCATGTAATTCCCTGGTAGGGATCACAAAGTATCGCTTTTTTTCTCTCCATTGTTTCCAATGTTAATACTAGAAAAGGACAATGACGAGAGGAAAGGGGATTGGTCCACATCTTCATTATCCTAAGAAAAGAAACAAACAAAGTTGATGGTGGTTTACTATGATGACTTGTTCCATATTGTAAAAGGATGGTCAATGACCAACTGTAAGCATTGCCAAAAACAGAAAAATTACTTACTTAAATTAATTACCCAAATTACTAAATTCTCTTGTTTTCTCCACACAAATGTCACCTAAAAACCTCCCAATCATTCCTCTTTGTTTTCTCAAAAGAGATGTTTTGTTCCAAATGCATGAGGGAGCTGCACAAGTGTATGTTCAATAGCTCAATGTGTGTATGAATGTCTACCTGTACTCTCAGTAACAATAAGGCATGCTCCGTATTACTGTTGCGCCACTGCACTTCCTGAGGATTATCCCTCACACAGGAGAGGGAACGGCAGGCCACCTGGGCACACCAACATACAGTATGAGGTTTCACTCTCACACACACAGACAGTACCCACACTCTCAGAAAAAAAGGCTACTGTTAGGGTACAGTATTGTTCCCGGCGGTACAAAAATATTAAAATACACAATGTACCTTCAGAGGTACCCATATAGGTTACATGTACGCATAATCTAGCAAATTGCACATTTTTAACCCAATATTTTAAATGTAAAGATACTGTAGCAAAGACTCACATTTTTCTGTTCCTTTAATTGCAAATTTTGGTTAACTGTCCCTTTAACTGCAGGCACCAGTGAGCCATAAAGATGTACAAAAAACGTATTAGTCCTCAATGGCACTCCCCATGTTATACAGGCATTTTGGCACAAGAAACCTAGACCTCTGAGAGCATCTGCAACAAATTTCACTTGTTAAATAACTGAGTTCATTTGTCTTTTAGATCAGAGTCAATCAATCCACAACGTTGTGAAAACCTCCCCAGGATATATTGGTTTACTTCTGTTATTTGGTGTGTCAAAACGTCCAACCACACATAAATCAATGATGGAAACTTAAATGGATGATGAAAAGGAGAAACTATATAGAAGCTTTCTAAAAAGGAACCTCAAGTTCCCTGTCCTTGTCGTCTAACCGGAGCACCTGCACCTGCGTCATCTCATACCTCACCCAGTGCAAATCTCAATAGGCAACCTGCCTCAACAAGTGGTCCTTCGTCCGGATATGGAGGGAGATGCAGGTGTTCCCACGGGTGTGGACTTCAATTCCTCCACCCTCGCAGACGAACCTCAGCCTGACTCCGCCGTAGCTGGGCCAGGCACAAATGAGATGCAAGCAAGTGGAACCTCCACTGTCTCACAGCCAAGTGCAGAAAGTGCACATCCAGCAGGAGCTAGGCTTAAAGAGGAACCTGTTTTGGTTGGAAAGAGCCGGAGGAGGAAACAGTCCATTTGAGAGACAATTAGGTTTTCCCCCACATAACCCAATCTCAGAAGAGATTCTCCACACAACCACAGCAGCTATTTGTGGCAGCCTACCTGGTTCAACACTCTCCATCCAAGCCCTCTTCCTCAGAGCCTATGGAGGCCCTAACACAGGAAGGCCCACCATTTCACCAGTCTCTGGAAGACGCCTCACAGAGGAGGCACACTAAAGGATCAGAGCAATGTTCTGATAAATCCTTCAGATCCATTATGTCATCTCATTCAATGAGAACAGAGGGCTCTTCATACCATTAATCTCAGAGCCGTGGGAATGGATGGAGTAGAGTCCCAGCAGAGGCCCTGAGTGACTCACAGTCTGATGCTCTCAGGAAGCACAACACAGGAGGAACCAAACACCAAATCATTGAGGACACAGGCTGACGAGGAGTGAAGCGCTTGGACACCCAAACACAACAAGCCTTAGAAGAAAGTGAAACCATATCCAAATGGCTAGAAAGACAGCGATGGCTAAAGCAAGCTGAAAGGGATCTGGAGGAGGCTCAGATGATAGCAGCCTTCTTAGAAAGGAACCAACAGAAAAGCGGTGAACCTGACCCAGAGCGACAAACATCAATCAATCAAATGTATTTATAAAGCCTTTTTAACATCAGCAGATGTCACAAAGTGCTATACAGAAACCCAGCCTAAAACCCCAAACAGCAAGCAATGCAGATGTAGAAGCACGGTGGTGAGGAAAAACTCCCTAGAAAGGCAGGAACCTAGGAAGAAACCTATAGATGAACCAGGCTCTGATTGGTGGCCAGTCCTCTTTTGGCTGTGCCGGGTTGAGACGATCAAACGTTCATAGATGACCAACAGGTTCAAATAATAATGATAATCACGGTGGTTGTAGAGGGTGCAACAGGTCAGCACCTCAGGAGTAAATGTCAGTTGGCTTTTCATAGCCGAGCATTCAGAATTAGAGCCAGCAGGTGCGGTAGAGAGAGAGAGAGAGAGTCGAAAACAGCAGGTCCGGGACAAGGTAGCAAGTCCAGGTAACAGGTCAGGGTTCCATAGCCGCAGGCAGAACAGTTGAAGCTGCAGCAGCAGCATGACCAGGTGGACTGGGGACATCAAGGAGTCATCAGGCCAGGTAGTCCAGGTAGTCCTGAGCCCTGGTGCAGGTGACTCAGCCCCTGTAATAGGGTTAGAGGCAGAGAATCCCAGTGGAGAGAGGGGAATCGGCCAGGCAGAGACAGCAAGGGCGGTTCGTTGCTCCAGTGCCTTTCCGTTCACTTTCACACCCCTGGGCCAGACTGCACTCAATCATAGGACCTACTGAAGAGATGAGTCTTCAATAAAGACTTAAAGGTTGAGACCGAGTCTGCATCTCTGACAATGATAGGCAGACCATTTGATAAAAATTTTACTCTATAGGAGAAAGCCCTGCCTCCAGCTGTTTGCTTAGAAATTCTAGGGACAATTGGGAGGCCTGCGTCTTGTGACCGTAACGCACGTGTAGGTATGTACGGCAGGACCAAATCGGAGAGATAGGTAGGAGCAAGCCTATGTAATGTTTTGTAGGTTAGCAGTAAAACCTTGAAATCAGCCCTAGCCTTTACAAGAAGTCAGTGTAGAGAGGCTGGCACTGGAGTAATATGATCAAATGTTTTGGCTCTAGTCAAGATTCTAGCAGCCGTGTTTAGCACTAACTGAAGTTTATTTAGTGCTTTATCCGGGTAGCCGGAAAGTAGAGCATGATTTTCAGCATAATTTTTGAACAGACAGTTTCAGATTTGTGCAATGTTACGTAGATGGGAAAAAGCTGTCCTTGAAATAGTCTTGATATGTTCATCAAAAGAGTGATCAGGGTCCAGAGTAACGTCAAGGTCCTTCACAGTTTTATTTGAGACGACTGTACAACCATCAAGATGAATTGTCAGATCCAACAGAAGATCTCTTTGTTTCTTGGGACCTAGAACTAGCATCTCTGTTGTGTCCGAGTTTAAAAGTAAAACGTTTGCCGCCATCCACTTCCTTATGTCTGAAACACAGGCTTCCAGGGAGGGCAGATCAAGATCTAAACCAGGCCAGAACTTGTCCGTGCAGACCAATTTGGGTTTCCAATCTCTCCAGAAGAATGTCATGACAACAACAAAGGGTTGAGTCTGACCCCCACCATAGAGCCAATGACCCTCTTCAACAACGGGAGGAAGGGCTTACAGGAGCAGGCATAGCACCACAACCTGTCATGTTATCATTATCCTCTGCCAGTGAGGAGTCAGAGGGTTAGTCACAAGTTCAAGATCCAGCTCTGGACCAGGAAGAGTTGCAGATTCAAGATCCAGATCAGAATCACGATGAGTCTGAGGTTCAAGTTCCGGATGGATCACAGGATCAATCACCATCGCCACGTCTCCTTCACCATCACCTTATCAGCCCAATCCTCCACCAGCCTGAAACCTCCTCAGCCACAGCAGACAATTGGCGTCCAAACTAAAACCCCACCTATGCCTTCACCTCCCAGTAAGATTTTGGACCAACCTTAGCGTCTGCTGACCACCAGTGGGGTCGAAACTCAAACCCCACCTCAGCCGGTGCTTCCAAGCAGGGTTGTGGACTCACCTCAGACTCCAATGATAACCAGTTGGCTCCAAATTATTGACCTACCCCAGCTTTCCCTGCTTAGCTGGGCTCCAAACCCACCTCAACCTTCTGGGCCACACCCACCACTGGGGGCCCAGTCAGGCCCTGGCTAGGAGCTACCAGCACAGCAATGCTCCTGGCCTTCCACTCAGTAAATGACAGGGGTGGAGCACCCTGACCCGTTTCCCTCACTATCCCTACCAGGGTCAATGGGGCCAAAGTGATGGAGCTCCTTGTCGCCCCCGCTTATACTATACCCAGACCTAATCTGCCCTACTTCGAAAGTGGGAAAGAGAGTGATTTCATCCTTTTGAAGATGGCCCTAGACAGCCTCCTATGTTACCATGGTCACCTCTCAGAGCAGTACAAGTTTCAAGTGCTCCTGGACCGTTTGAAACTGGCAAGTGCACTGAAACTGGCAAAGTATGACATCAGGCCATACACCTCAGCTCTCAATGCCTTGAATACCAAGTATTGACAGCTCCGCCAGCTCGTGCAGTGTGGAATTGGCAACGTCCTCAATGCGCCACATGTGAGGGCAGGAGTTGACACAGCCTTCCAAGAATTCTTCTCTCCATCCAATCCTTGATAGGTATGCTGAGGATATTGTATTCTCATTGGCTCTACGGCAGACTATGCCCCTAAGACCAACAGACCCTAACTTTGCTTGTCACACGTAATAGGGAAATTAACAAGTTTTATGTCTCTATTTGGTTTGGTCAGGGTGTGATTTGGGGTGGTCATTCTATGTTTTGTTTTTCTATGATTTTGTATTTCTATGTTTTGGCCGGGTATGGTTCTCAATCAGGGACAGCTGTCTATCGTTGTCTCTGATTAGGGACCATACTTAGGTATCCCTTTTCCATCCTTTCTGTGTGGGAAGTTAACTTTGTTTGTGGCACATAGCCCTTAAGCTTCACGGTTGTTTTGTATTGTTTCTTGTTTTTTTGTCGGCGTCATTTCTAAAGAAAAGGAATATGTACTCTCACCACGCTGCGCTTTGGTCCACTTCTTCCAGCATCGGCCGTGACACTAGCACTGGTTGAAGGGGGGAAGATATTGATATATCCCTGTGTTCTACTTCATCAGTACTATATACATGTGGTTTAATTACCAGGGTGTTATCCAATTACCTCAGCTGGTATTTGGATCGTTCATCAATATGATATGTTATATGCCATTTAGCTATTGCTTCCTTAATATATCAATGCATTCAGACTCAATCAAACAATGCAAAACGGAGATCCTCTCCCTGTGTGGGGGCAAAGTTCAATAGAACTGACTACAGAGGGAGAGAGAATGTACTTCACATTTTAACATACCATATTGCATTATATTTCTCACAAACACCCAAATGCACAACAAAAACAATAGCTCCAAACATGTACAAAATGTGAATTTCAGTTCCACAGAATGATCTGATTATGTGATGAAACA
The DNA here is from genome assembly GCF_029448725.1 of Salvelinus fontinalis. Lineage (NCBI taxonomy): Eukaryota > Metazoa > Chordata > Actinopteri > Salmoniformes > Salmonidae > Salvelinus > Salvelinus fontinalis. The sequence goes on along the minus strand of NC_074690.1, from coordinate 43,423,216 downwards.
ATCCAAAAATGTGTTTTTTTGTATTTGTATATTGCTCCAGTACCCTTACAAAAAGAACAAAACTTTTTTGATGTGTATTCCCTCCCCCCCTCCAACTCTCACCGGACAACAATTGTTATCTGCTGGTGTGTTCCTTTTGCAGGTCCAGCCATAGTCCTCACTATAGTACACGAAGAGACTTCCATGGAAGTCCAAAGCAATCGATAAAGAGCATTGACCCTCCCAATGTCTTTGAACGGACATGATATAAAGAGGTGACTGACTGATTGCATACTCCTGTCCAGTGGCTGTTCGTCATTCATCAACCTGCCTGCCTCTGAGTCACCACTTTGCGGCACATGATAGAGATGTAGATGAAGAGCAGGGTTGGGTAGGGTACTTTCGAAATGTCATCTGTTACAGTTTCTAGTTACCTGTCCAAAATTGTAATCAGTAATGTCACTTTTGGATTACCCAAACTCAGTAACGTAATCTGATTACATGCAGTTACTTTGAGATGACTTTACCCTTAAGAGGTGTTGTTCCACTTTTCTGGGCTCCGTTATTTACTTAACAAATAAGGAACACTCAATGTGCATATATAAAATGTAGATATTTTAATTAGAATACAGCTGTAGACAGAAGTCAAAGATCAAACATCAGACATACAACTGATGTCTGTCCTGAGTTCTGCCCAGAACAAAAGAAAGACAGCATCTTATATACCCGAGATCACACCTTATGGTGCGATCTCCTATGTCAAACCCTGCATGTGCAGCTAAAAGAACAAGTTATTCTTAACACAAGGTTTCTGAGGACCTGTCTCAGTGGCATGCAAATCTGCCCTTGTTTCAGAGAAAAACAGACACTGTTTCTCTGGGTCTCGCTATCACCCTCAGTCCCTTTTCTCACCTTCTCTCACAGATGCAGGGCTGTGGGTTTTGGCAGAGACAGAGGCCTCAATGTTCAGCTATACAGTGAGCATAAGTACAATGGCACGTAAGCAAATTAATAACAACATAATCAATGGTGGGGGTCTTTAGAAGACACTCATAATCAATTTTAATCCTTCAGAGGCATTAAAAGAAGACACGAATTTATATTAAATAAAATGTTATTGGTCACGTACACATATTTTGAAGATGTTATCACGTGTGTAGCCGAAATGCTTATATTCCTAGCACCAACAGGGCATTAATACCTAACAATACAAAACAATACACACAAATACAAAAAAGAAAAAGAAAGGCAGAAAGAAATATTAGAACGAGCAATGTCAGAGTCCGGAATATAAATATGTATGTATATGATGGTGTGTTTAGACATTATGGACAGTATATGAATAGAAAAGGTGTGTAGAACAGTAGTTATATCGGATGAGCCTGGACTAGAATACAGTCAAGTATATACAATGAACAGAAATATTAAAGCATCATGCAACAAGAGTTACAGGAAATCCGTCAATTGAAATAAATTCATTAGGTTCTAATCTATGGATTTCACATGACTGGGAATAGAGATATCCATCTGTTGGTCACAGATACCTTAAAAAAAAGGTAGGGGTGTGGATCAGAAAACCAGTCAGTATCTGGTGTGACCACCATTTGCCTCATGCAGCGAGACACGTCTCCTTCGCCTAGAGTTTATCAGGCTGTTGATTGTGGCCATGTGGAATGTTGTCCCACTCCTCTTCAATGGCCATACGAAGTTGCTGGATATTGGCGGGAACTAGAAAAAACTGTAGAACACGTTTATACGGAGCATCCCAAGAATGCTCAGTGGGTAATATGTCTGGTGAGTTGGCAGGCCGTGGAACAACTGGGACGTTTTCAGCTTTCAGGAATTGTGTACAGATCCTGTCGTGGAAAAGTACATAATTAGTCATGCTATCTCGTGTTTTACTGCTTAAAGAAAAGTATTTCGTTATATCCTAGTGTTTTTTCGAACCTGAAAAAAACATGTCTTTGTGTGACTTGGTCATAAGTCTGGGCGTATAGCTAAGATCCGTTTAGGTGTGACTGCAGCATGTTAGACATCCCGCAGGTTTACTATCTGCAGGAAGTCAGCTGTGTGGAAGCTTGGAGGAGGATCACATTATATTGCAGCATGTTAGACATCCCGTAGGTTTACTATCTGCAGGAAGTCAGCTGTGTGGAAGCTTGCAGGAGGATCACATTATACTCGTATACATAAATACTCATAAACGTGACTAAAAAATATAGGGTGGACAGCGATTGATAGACAATTTAATTCTTAATACAATCGCGGAATTACATTTTTTAAATTATCCTTACTTTTCAATTCAGTTTGCGCCAAGCGAAGCTACGTCAAAAAACATGGCGTCCTAAGCCACTAACATTTTTCGACAGAAACACGATTTATCATAATAAAAATGTCCTACTTTGAGCTCTTCTTCCATCAGTATCTTGGGCAAAGGATCCTTTCTTGGGTCTAATCGTCTTTTGGTGGAAAGCTGTCCTCTTGCCATGTGGAAATGCCAACTGCGTTCGGGATGAACTGGAAGCGTGCCCAGCGATTCACAGCGTTTCAGAAATAAATGTCCCAAAATCGCACTAAACGGATATAAATTGCTATAAAACGCTTTAAATTAACTACCTTATGATGTTTTTAACTCCTATAACGAGTAAAAACATGACCAGAGAAATATAACAGGCTAAACTAACGCTTGGAAAAATAGCAGGTCGATGTCCTCCACGCGCATGACGCAGCTGGAAAGGAGCTCCTACCTACAGGGTTTTTTAATTTATAGTGCCTGTGATTGCGCAATCGACCCCATTCAAATCGTCATCACGTAAAGGCATCCAGGGGAAGACGTAAGCAGTGTCCGTATACTCATAGGAATAACATTGGCCTTAAAACTGACTCCAGAACAGTGGCCAAAATTTCTGAAATCTGACTCCATGTCAGGGAAATTGCTGTAGAATGGGTTCTGTTCCACTTAGAGACAAAATTTCAACTCCTATAGAAACTATAGACTGTTTTCTATCCAATAATAATAATAATATGCATATTGTACGATCAAGAATTTTGTAGGAAGCCGTTTCAAAAATTACACGATTACCATAAATAGTGACAACAGCACCCCCTAACCTTAAAGGGCGAATCCAACAGCTGAAAAAATAACAAAGATCCAGCTCGACTCTGTTTTGGTACAAATCTGAGGGATGGCTTTGGAGAAATGTAACCGCTCTCAGATTAATAGACAGAGCTACGGATGCAAGTACTGACCACCATTATATACAAATATTTTTTAACCAAGTTATGAGGCTATACGGTGTTTGGTTACATTTACAATGTTTACAAACATTGGGGGGAAAACAAGCTCATACTTTGGGTTCTCATGGAGTGTGACAGTTGAACTAAGCTCATGAGACATTTATAAATAATGTTCTTCAGGAATCAATGGGTATATATCATTCATGTATCCTAAATTGATGTAGCAACTACAGATTGCCCCTTTAACTCTATCAAAAGTGTGCGAGGTTGAGAAAATCTAATCAAATTATTTGTCACATGCGCCGAATACAACCTTACCGTGAAATGCTTACTTACAAGCCCTTATCTAACAATTCAGTACAAGAAATAGAGTTAATAAAATATTTACTAAATAAACTAATAAAGAAAATCAATCAAGAAGTAGCACAATAAATGTACATAACAATAACGAGGCTATATACAGGAGGTACCGGTACAGAGTCAATGTGCGGGGGTACAGGTTAGTCGGGATAATTTGTAAAGTGACTATGCATAGATAATAAACAGCGAGTAGCAAAAAATAGATTGATCAATAAAAGCCTTATTCATGGTCTTCTTCTTCTTTTGACAGTATAGAGCATAATACCATCGAGGAGTTTAGAAGGTAGGAACTCCGTGAAACTTTTATTCCTTCCTCCGCACTATGCAGCTGTTGCAAGAGTGCAATTTTCACTGGCTGTCCACTGGTCGCTAAAAAACTATGATTTACCATTATTGGATTAAAATACACATATACAGTACATTTGTGAATAGCCATCCACAACAACCACAATATGTAAGGCGCATATAGCTAAATGAGAAAGCAGCAGTGTGATTCACATCAATGCGCTATGTAGACATTTTTGTGACGTGACTACAATTAATGTGATGACATGCTATTTATCGAATAATTGCCTAACGTTTAATTGTTACACAAATAGATAATATAATGATTAACTCATTAGGAATCTGGGGCACCATGGGAAAAGTTTGTTTAATGAGTTACCATTTCCCGAATTAACTCAAGAATATATCAGAATATATTGAGATCATAGCAGTCATCAATTAATAATTTCCTCATATCAGTCTCATTCTGAACGTCGTTGACCTTGTGAATTTGCATGAACCCTAGCCTAAGTGATGGATTAGCGATTTACAAATTGGCTTAATTATTTATTTATTAACTAAATAATCACACAGAATTACATAAACACACACATGGTATCGGTTATATTGATTACTAACATAATGCAATGAAAAGTCCCTAGTGGACTAACCCGATATGACAGCTTGTTACACAATGAAAAGGGGGTGGGGAATATGAAGAGCAGGAGAGACAGAGGGTGGGATGATTGTACAAAAATGTGGAAAATACGCTCATCGTAAATATGGATATTTAGCACCCTAATCGCTCATTCGGATTTAGAAATGCAACATATATTTACGCTTAGATGTCTTTATCGTCTCTTTGTTGAAACCACTCGTCCGTCAAGGTCGAGGGATGTAAGACTCTGGCTTGTCCACCAGAGATCACATTGTCCTTTGTAGTTGTACTCTTCTTTTGTTCTGGATTGTTCGTTAGAATGGATACATCAGAGTACCACACGGCTGTGAGAGGGAACTATTCCTCCTCTCTCATCTTCGGTTGAGTTTCCGAGATTACCAGTACTTAAACAGCTGCAGACTGAATGTGTGTCTTTATCTTCTTCACTCGAGAGCTTCAGGGGGGTCTTACCATTTTCTGGTCTGGTAGTTTTAAACCATTTCAACGTGTGGACTGGTCCTCACGTTCTCTGGTCTAATGTACATTTCGTTACGAGTCTTTTTAAGCTTAGGTAAATAGGGGCATTCCATCATGGTGACATGAAGTCTGTGCTCACGTGGGCGTGGCTAGTGACATTTAGAAGGCTAAAATCATTTATTTTATACAACATTTAGATGCAAACCTGATAACTAGAACGTGTACACCTTCAGAGTTACAGTTATCTTGCTATACTATCCTTAATGATATCACAACATAATAAATGAAACTCAAATATACTAATTGTTTCAAAAAACTTTATTTTTAGAAAGGTATAATATTTGTAAATTATATCATAAATAGGACTGGTGGAGTTATGTCACACATGCAGCTAACACAGACATATGGAAATGTCTGCTCTACCCAAAATTACAACCAATTAATTGCAGCATTACCACAAAAATGGAAGGGGTAAAGTAAGGAACTTTTCTGTTGGCCCTGCATTAAATACCAAAATTGGTTAAAGAAAATTGTGATAAATATATACCAGTTTCATTTAAGGACAATGTTTTTTTACAGCTGTGCCATATAAATTGCAAAATAGTTGGGAAGAGATTTTCGATGTACCGGTTCCATGGCACATGGTTTATGAATTGATACGTAAAACAACACCGCATTCCAAACTTTGAATTTTTCTATTTAAATTATTAAACAAAATTCTTGCAACCAATATAAACTCAGCCAAAAAAGTAATGCCCCTTTTTCAGGACCCTGTCTTTCAAAGATAATTCATTAAAACCCAAATAACTTCCCAGATCTTCATTGAAAAGGGTTTAAACACTATGTCGTGTCTTTGGCATCATTAAACTGAAGATTGTTATTTTATCAAATCAATTCTCTGTAATTATTATTGCGTGATTAAACTAATCATGTAAATGTTATTAACTAGGAAGATAGGGCACCAAGGAAAATCTTCAGATTACAAAGTTATAATTTTCCTAATATAACTTTCAGATATTTTAATATCTGATCAATTAGTCTTCTAATTAATGAATTATTCTTTACCTCACGTTAGTCTCATTCCAAACGTCATAAATTGTTGGTTATCTGCACGAACCCAGTCTTCACTATGAACCATCCATACATCAATTGTCTCAATAATTTATTTATTAACTAACTAAATAATCACAGAAATGCAAAAACAAACAAACAAAATAGATATGGTTACAAGGAAATGATAGGGGATGTGCCCTAGTGGGCTAAACCGGCATGGTAGACAAAGGGACTGAGAAGGGCGCGAAAGACAAAAGACTACACAGTTGATAATTATAATATTTGAAATGCTAATCCTTTGCACAGGAACGCTCACTCATTTGGGAATAATTGCAATCAATATATATATTTACGCTCAGTGTGTCGTCGTGATCTCTGTTGGAATCGTCCTTTTCTGTTGGAAAGTTCATCCGAGATTCTCTCTGTGTCCCTGGAGTCTTTGGTTAGAATGGACACTTCAGAGTAACATTCAGAAATGTTCTTACAGAATAGATGTTTCGGTGGTTGTCGGTCTTCGCATTCAGTCAACATAAATTCTAGTTGCAGACTAGTAATTAGTATCGAATATTTGCTCTTATTCTGTCGGTATCGATAGTCTCAGAGTTTCAACAACCATTACAACCTTAGCTTATACTCAGGTTTTATGGTCTCTACTCAAACCTTCGCTCCCTCGTTGCTCGAGGTATGCGTGGTCTGCAGGGAAATTCCCCAGGTGGGGGTTATATCCAGAACAGTAGGAGAGGGCTGTCTCATGATACCAGATCAATGTCTGTGCTCATGGGACGGGCCTATGACTTAGTTAAACTCCAAAGGGAATTGGACTCTCCTTCATTAAACAGTTTAAAATCACATTACATAATTTCACAAATAGTTTCATCTTTACTAATTCATTTTATATAACAATTAAATGCAAGCCTCACAACGAAGACTCTTGTATGAACAGAGTTATGGTAATGTGGCTGTATTGTCTGTCATGAAGTCACATAATTGTACAAAACGGACCAGTTCGTAGCTGGTTACTTCACCGACCGTTTATACATTCTCCAAAACATGGATATTGTTCAGTTCTCAAGTTCTGTGATGTGGAAGAAGTTCCTTTGTTCTCCTGTGAAACTCTTTCTCTCTATACTGCATGGCCATGAGGAGAGAGACTCCTCTAGGAATTTATGACCTGTGATAACAGAGCCTGGGTGTAGGGGGAAGAGAGAAGTGGTGAAAGAGAGAGAGAGAGAGAGAGAGAGAGGGATGATGCTCGCTATAACCAAAGAGGTCCATGTCATGACAACTGTTTCCCATGCTTGTTCAATGAACCATAAACAATTAATGAACATGCACCTGTGGAATGGTCGTTAAGACACTAACAGCTTACAGACGGTAGGCAATTAAGGTCACAGTTATGGAACCTTAGAACACTCTGAAAAACACCAATAGAAAGATGCCCAGGGTCCCTGCTCATCTGCGTCAACGTGCCTTAGGCATGCTGCAAGGAGGCATGAGGACTGCAGATGTGGCCAGGGCAATAAATTGCAATGTCTATACTGTGAGACGCCTGAGACAGCTCTACAGGATGGACAGCTGATCATCCTCGCAGTGGCAGACCACATATAACATGACCCGCACAGGATCGGTACATCCGAACATCACACCTGCGGGACAGTTACAGGATGGCAACAACAACAACCCGAGTTACACCAGGAATGCACAATCCCCCAATCAGTGCTCAGACTGTCCGCAATAGGCTGAGAGAGGCTGATCTGAGGGCTTGTAGACCTGTTGTAAGGCAGGTCCCCACCAGACATCGCCGGCAACAACGTCACCTATTGGTACAAACCCACCGTAGCTGGACCAGACAGGACTGTCAAAAAGTGCTCTTGACTGACAAGTCGCGGTTTTGTCTCAACAGGGGTGAAGGTGGTGAAGATTCGCATTTATCGTCAAAGGAATGAGCATTACACTGAGGCCTATACTCTGGAGCGGGATCGATTTGGAGGTGGAGGGTCCATCATGGTCTGGGGCTGTGTGTCACAGCATCATCGGACTGAGCTTGCTTGTTGCAGGCAATCTCAACGCTATGCGTTACAGGGAAGACATCCTCCTCCCTCATGTGGTACCCTTCCTGCAGGCTCATCCTGACATGACCCTCCAGCATGACAATGCCACCAGCCATACTGCTCGTTCTGTGCGTGATTTCCTGAAAGACAGGAATGTCAGTGTTCTGCCATGGCCAGCGACGAGCCCAGATCTCAATCCCATTGAGCACGTCTGGGACCTGTTGGATCGGAGGGTGAGGGGTAGGGTCCTTCCCCCCAGAAATATCCTGGAACTTGCAGGTGCCTTGGTGGAAGAGTGGGGTAACATCTCACAGCAAGAACTGGCAAATCTGGTGCAGTCCATGAGGAGGAGATGCACTGCAGTACTTAATGCAGCTGGTGGCCATACCAGATACTGACTGTTACTTTTGATTAGGGTGTCGTGTATAAAAAATACAAATAGGGTGTCGTGTATAAAACCACTAAAATAACACCCTTGTATTACTTAGGCTACAACATACAATTCTCTCTTTAAACAGCCTTCTAGTTAAACTAATTATAGAAGATGCATTCATATGAAATGTAACAAAGACTCATAGACAGCTAGCTAAAAATAGCTAGGATGAATTAGCAGGCTACCTACAGTAGAACCTAGTGCTGAGCTAGTTAGCGGTTAGCATTCGACAGTCAACTACAATTTCAGAAAATATTACTGGTTAAAATACATATAATTGGCGTGTCTTATATGTGCACATGAAAGTTCATGCAATTAAAGCCATGAGGAGCTAAAAATATGTACAGTATTAGAAACATTTAAATCATCGCGGCTGCCATTTTGGCTCACAGGCTTACATGCAAAACAAGCCAGCTAGTCTATTTTCACTCAGTTAAATACTTCGCAAACTTCTGCACTACTGTATGATTATGCGAAATACAAGTAAGCACATAGCACATCTCATCATTATCTAACCAAACCTTACTTTCTGATTATGTCAAAGCACTATATCTGTTGATCGCTGGAGTCAAGAGGTAGCAGATGTGTTTGTTCTCAAAGGAGGGAGCCGTTGAGAAGAATGAAGGGCCTGAATGCCCCCTTGTTAGGGAACGCCCTCTGAACGCATTCAGACCCTTCGCACCTTGGCAGTCATTCTAAATGCAGCTTACAGGTGATTAAAAGTTCAAATTTGTGGATCTCCTAACTCTGGCTGGATTCCAATAGGAATTACACTTTGCAATCCAACATCATTTGACTTTCTCTATGTAGCCTTCAACCAGGAGTTTCAGACCACTGAGTTGGGGTAAAAATAGGCTGTCAAAGTATGGCCTGACGATATACGGTGCCTTCGGAAAGTATTTAAACCCCTTGACTTTTTCCACATTTTGGATGAATGAATAAAATATATTTTTTCCCTCATCAATCTATACACAATAACCCATAATGACAAAGCGAAAACACGATTCTAAAAATGTTGGCTAATTTCAAATCAGGAAGCTTTCAGTCACAGACCCAACACTCTTAACCACTAGACTACCTGCCTAGACCCAGGACTTACCCCTCAGTCCATCGCTCCCACTGCCTATCACCCCCACCGGGGCTCCTACCCTCTCCAAAGGTCGACTTCTCACTACTAGAGATGATTAAGGAGGGAAAGGGAAAAGTGACCAAGGGACAAATGACAGAGGGATATCTAAACGCCCACTACCCATCAGCCACACTGTTATACAGTATACAGATGGCTTCCAATACCGCCAAACAGGTCCGCTGCTGCAACCTATTCAAAGCTTAACGTAACTAGGGAGGAAGAATTATGGACCATGTCTCATTTCACAACAGAGCTAACGGCCTGCATCCTAGCTCTAACATGGGAGGAGGAATCCAAAACTGGAGGGAGGCATCACTTTCTCAGACTCAAAATCAACACCGCAAAGCCTGGGGCGAGAAAACAACAGTGACAGACAGGGTTTAACATACGACGTCCAAACAAATTCTCCACAGAATGCAGCATCAAACCAGGATTCGTTTTTTGGATGTGTTATCAGCACACATGGAAATGAAACCGCGAATGAAACAGCAAAAACAAAACGCCCCACATCAAGATCTAAACATCATAGTCCCGACGAGCAAGACTAAAGTCAAATCCATAATCAAACTCAAGATAACTCAAAAGGGCAGAACGACTGGATAGAAGAAGAGAAAGGGAGACTCCTACATTCCATCCACACGTTAGTAAGCTCACATCAAAGATTCCAGGGGAGAAACAGAAATCACCATCACAAGACCAAGACTAGGACACTGCCCACTGGGCACAGACGTCAATTCAACATCTATTCCACGTTGGTTCAACTTCATTTCATTGAAATGACGTGGAAACAACGTTGATTCAACCAGTGTGTGCCCAGAGTGTGCAGACTTAACCGCTACCTTCATCGCATAACGAAACACAACACTGGGCAATGTAAGAAATGCAAAGAACAAGAAACCCTTGAACACATTCTGCTCTACTGTACGAGTTACACAAGTAAGAGAAGAATCCTACAGAACACAAAAACCAGCAAAGGGGAAAATGCTGGAGATCTCCAGAGCCTCCTCACACTCCAACAGCCTGATGAAGACATCCTCAAAGCTTTGATACTATTCCTGACAACCTGTGGTCTCAAATCCAGAATAGAAACAATAAGAGCGTAGTCCCAGTCTCAACCACACCCAATCCAGCAGGTGGCAGTAATGCACCACTCGTTTTTCACCTCGCCAGAAAACCCAACTGAAGAAGAAGAAGAAACCACTCATAGTAGTGCACAGTAGCACAGACTTTCTAAACCCAGAAGCGAAACATTGCCACATTTCTGGGAACGCTTGTGAAACACACCAAACAGACCAAGCCGGGGGTTTGGGGTTGAGAAGTCAATGAGGTGTGAAAAAAATCTTCCTTAGTTGTTCATTTTCTCAAAATGTAAAGGCACAGCCTAGATTTGGGCCAATGTCTTAAGTAGTTGAGCATGTTATTACTCGAACTCTGTGAAGGTGACAAACTGAAACGTTTTCATTTTCATCATTTTCATCATTTTCATAAACAACTTTATATCGAAGGAGTGCCTTTGATTTGACGGCCTGCACATACGTCATTTTGGCGTGAGACAACCGTTATACCCCGTTATACCCGTGTTTCTGCGCATGGATTTAGCCAGCCGACGTCACCATGACATCGCCTCCAATTGTGATCAGGGATTTCTATTGGAGTAGCAGTTTCTACCTGTCTTCATACTGTACTGTCTTTGGCAATAGTAATGGCGTCTTTTTGTAGGCTCGTTGGCCAAAGCCTATGGGGAAATGAATGATTCTTTTTGAGGGCTTTGGGATAAACGCAGGAAATATGGTCTGTGGTAAACACAGGCTTAGGAGATACTATACATTTTGTTCTGTACTTTTTGTGAATTCTGAAGCATTTACATCGCATTTGTGAAGTATTCAGACCCCCTTGACTTTCTACACATGTTATTACGTTACAGCCTTATTCTGAAATCGATTGAATAAAAAAAAAATCCTCATCAATCTACACACAATAACCCCAAAAGACAAAGCAAAAACAGGTTTTTAGAAAATGTTGATTATTTTTTAAAAACAGAAATACATGATCTAAATAAGTATTCAGACCCTTTGCTATGAGACTCAAAATTGAGCTCAGGTGCATCCTGTTTCTGTTTCCATTAATCATCCTTGAGATGTTTCTACAACTTGATTGGAGTCCAATTCAATTGATTGGACATGATTTGGAAAGGCAAAAGCCTCTCTATTTAAAATGTCCCACATTTGACAGTGCATGTCAAACCAAATACCAAGCCATGAGGTCAAAGGAATTGTTCGTAGAGCTCTGAGACCAGATTGTGTTGAGCCACAGATCTGGAGAAGGGTACAAAACATTTCTACAGCATTGAAGGTCCCCAAGAACACAGTGGCCTCCATCATTCTTAAATGGAAGAAGTGTGGAACCACCAAGACTCTTCTTAGAGCTGGCTGCCCGGCCAAACTGTGCAATCAGGGGAGAAAAGCCTTGGTCAGGGAGGTGATCAAGAACCCGATGGTCACTCTGACAGAGCTCCAGAGTTCCTCTGTGGAGATGGGAGAACCTTCCAGAAGGACAACCATCTCTGCAGCACTCCACCAGTCAGGCCTTTATGGTAGAGTGGCGAGATACGGAAACCCCACCTCAGTAAAAGGCACATTCCAGCCCACTTGGTGTTTGCCAAAAGACACCTGAAGGACTCTCAGACCATGAGAAACAAAATTCTCTGGTCTGATGATACCAAGATTGAACTCTTTGGCTTGAAAGCCAAGCGTCACGTATGGAGGAAACCTGGCACCAACCCAACAGTGAAGCATGGTGGTGGCAGCATCATGCTGTGGGGACGTTTTTCACAGGCAAGGACTGGGAGACTAGTCAGGATCGAGGGAAAGGGGAATGGAGAAAAGTACAGAGAGATCCTTGATGAAAACCTGCTCCAGAGGGCTCAGGACGTCAGACTGGGGCTCAGGTTCACCTTCCAAAAGGACAACAACCCTAAGCACACAGCAAGACAACGCAGGAGTGGCTTCGGGACAAGTCTCTGAATGTCCTTGAGTGGCCCAGCCAGAGCTCGGACTTGATCCCGATCAAGCTCCCTATCCAACCTGACAGAACTTGAGAGGATCTGCAGAGAAGTGTGCCAAGTTTGTAGCATCATACCCAAAGTCATGACGTTGGCCTGTTGGGGGAGGTTTGCAGTCGTGCAATTACGGTAGTTGAGATGAACTTCTCTTGCCCTTCGGACACTTCCGCAAGCACTGCGGCCGTCTCAGCAAGAAAAACATTGATGCACAGAATATACTCTGCTTCCGATGGTACACCTTCCACTTTGTGGGGGACTGTCACACCTTCCAATGACACTAATGGAGTCAGTCTAGCAATTGACCTGATGACTCTCACTGGTGAAACACTTTGCGATATCACAGACCGATATCCTCATCTCAGTTTGCAGGTACTGAAGAGGTTGCCACACGCGGACGAGGTGGTGACTGACGGGCCTCGACAGCCACTGAGAATTTTGAAGAACAAACACCAGGAGATTTCAATCAATCAATCAATCAAGTTTATTTTATATAGCCCTTCGTACATCAGCTAATATCTTGAAGTGCTGTACAGAAACCCAGCCTAAAACCCCAAACAGCAAGCAATGCAGGTGTAGAAGCACGGTGGCTAGGAAAAACTCCCTAGAAAGGCCAAAACCTAGGAAGAAACCTAGAGAGGAACCAGGCTATGAGGGGTGGCCAGTCCTCTTCTGGCTGTGCCGGGTGGAGATTATAACAGAACATGGCCAAGATGTTCAAAATGTTCATAAATGACAAGCATGGTCAAATAATAATCAGGAATAAATGTCAGTTGGCTTTTCATAGCCGATAATTAAGAGTTGAAAACAGCAGGTCTGGGACAGGTAGGGGTTCCATAAACGCAGGCAGAACAGTTGAAACTGGGACAGCAGCAAGGCCAGGTGGACTGGGGACAGCAAGGAGTCATCATGCCCGGTAGTCCTGACGTATGGTCCTAGGGCTCAGTTCCTCCGAGAGAGAGAAAGAAAGAGAGAAGGAGAGAATTAGAGAGAGCCAAGATGTTCAAAATGTTCATAAATGACAAGCATGGTCAAATAATAATCAGGAATAAATGTCAGTTGGCTTTTCATAGCCGATCATTAAGAGTTGAAAACAGCAGGTCTGGGACAGGTAGGGGTTCCATAACTGCAGGCAGAACAGTTGAAACTGGAACAGCAGCAAGGCCAAGTGGACTGGGGACAGCAAGGAGTCATCATGCCCAGTAGTCCTGACGTATGGTCCTAGGGCTCAGGTCCTCCGAGAGAGAGAAAGAAAGAGAGAAGGAGAGAATTAGAGAGAGCATACTTAAATTCACACAGGACACTGGATAAGACAGGAGAAGTACTCCAGATATAACCAACTGGCCCTAGCCCCCCGACACAAACTACTGCAGCATAAACACTGGAGGCTGAGACAGGAGGGGTCAGGAGACACTGTGGCCCCATCCGATGATACCCCCGGACAGGGCCAAACAGGAAGGATATAACCCCACCCACTTTGCCAAAGCACAGCCCCCGCACCACTAGAGGGATACCTTCAACCACCAACTTACAATCCTGAGACAAGGCCGAGTATAGCCCACAAAGATCTCCACCACAGCACAAACCAAGGGGGGGCGCCAACCCCCCCTTGGTTTGGGGGGGTTGGTTGAAAGGTTACAGCCATTCTCATAATAACGTGGCCACTGACAACTCGTACATAGGGTCCGAACTTTTCGTTTGCGCCTCGGATACCAACACTTCCAGGGGTCTCGAGACTCAAAGGGGGGGAATAGTAGCCCAGACCCATGATGAGCCTCATCAAGGCCGGTGGGGTGGTCGAGACTACGGACAACACCGTACGAGGCCGCCAGAGCATAAATCAAATCTAGTTGTAAACTCTCCTATGAAAACAGTGAGGAGCAGACAGGCCCATAGATGGGGATTATCTTAGAACACATCTAAGATAGTACTGAGGTGTACCACACTGGTCGTAAAGGAAGTCCAATGGACTTGTCCACCTCCAAAACAAATGGCAACAATAAACATTCCTTTCCATGTGTATTAGCCACAACAAGACAACTAGTAAAATGCTCTAATCATGTATTCCTGTAGGATAACATTTCAGAATATATCGTAGGACAACTGGTCCCCTTGAGTACCAGTACCAATACCACAGTCAGTCCAGCAACACTCAGTAAGAGGATTAGTAACCTCACAAGTTAAAATGCTATTGATAATAGCGACATAGGAGTCACTCAGAGTGCAACACGGGGAAGGGAATCTCCATTGCACTCTTCCAATGGTTAACACACATGCCACTAATAAATAGAACCCTCCGTTCAGGAGAAAAGTTATTAGAAGTCATGAACCATGATCACACCACGTACGACTGGTTCCGTGCTTAGAGAGTACTTCCGTCGTGAGGCTAGCTCCTCCATGGATAACATAGTTATGAAGTAGACTTCTTCATACCTACCACTACTACAATAGTGGAAGACAGTGACTGGTAGTAAAACCACTAAAGACTCCTGAAAATTACCTGAAAATTACCTGACTACGTCAGACTCATTCTGAACAAGTTGTAATCTGCCAGGATACTTGGTTTTCTTCCCTTGACATGTGCGCTTGTGTAAGCATAAACGCACATGCACAACGGAACATCCATTTAGGATTTACGCTAGGATCACTTAAGGGTTCGAGCAAAATACCAGCCTTAGTAAAGTTTAACATTTATTTTGAGGCCTTTGACTCTACAGCTACAGTGCTCACCAGTTTTCTTCACAGAAGTCCATAGGTCATCCCTGTAGACTGCCCAAAACTAGTGCATTACAGCTGTAGACTTATCATGTAGTTATCAACTTAGGATAGTACCCTAAGCAACACCCCACAAATTAGGAATGCCCTAGATATGACATTAGACAATGCTATGATAGGGTCATTTTGCCAAGACCATGGACGTATATAGAATACAGTCCAATTAGATGATTAACCTGTTTGGGGTGCAAGCCCGACCTCGGACCGAAAATGACACCCCTGCAGAGCGCGAAATTCAAAATCTATTTTTTAAAAATATTTAACTTTTACACATTAACAAGTCCAATACAGCATTTGAAAGATAAACATCTTGTCAATCCAGCCAACATGTCCGATTTTTTAAATGTTTTACAGAGAAAACACCACATATATTTATGTTAGCTCACCACCAAATACAAAAGTGGACAGACACGTATGAATTATGATTATGAAGTATGAATTATGATTGAAGTAGCATGCACAACCAACCGAAATAAACTAAAACCAACCTAAAGAGCCCAGAAAAAACGACCTCAGATGACAGTCATATAACATGTTACACAATAAATCTATGTTTTGTTCATAAAAAGTGCATATTTTAGCTATAAATCAGTTTTACATTGATGCTACCCAAAAATGCTAATACATAGCTACAGTCTGAATCCAGCCGGGAGTAGCCAGAGAAAATACATACACCAACGTCGGCTACTAATTACACCTCATAAAACATTTCAGAAAAACATATGGTGGATAACTAATGAAAGACAGATATCTTGTGAATACAGACAACATTTCCGATTTTTGAAGTGTTTTACAGCGAAAACACAATATATCGTTATATTAGCTAACATCATAAGCTAGCATAAGGCAGCATTGATTCTAGTCAAGCGCTAGCCTAGCATAGTTAGCAGAGTTAGCATTCAACAGTTCGACATATATATGAAAAAGCATCCCAAATTGGGTCTTATCTTTCTTGGTACTCCATCAGAATGTTGTAACGGGGTCCAATGTCCAGTAGAGTCTTTAGTTGGGTTCCAGAACGAATGATTTCCCTCTTTGGTTAGCTAGCACGGTAGCATTGCTGCGCCAGAAAGCGTTTCTTCAAAAAATTCTTCCGTCGTTTCACATCTAAAGTCCAGAATAAATTGCAATAATATAATTAAAGTATATTGAAAAAACATACTTTAGGATGATTTTGTGACATGTAGCAAATAATATCGTAGTCAGGCATCATATTCAACGTTATCTACCTTGTTCCAGAAGCCGAGATCAAATTATCCTTCGCGCCCGGATTTTTATTTTAACTGCGCAGGTCTCACAAGAAGTTCTGTTATTCAGTCCAGGGACGAGATATTCGACCCCTTTCAATTCTCACTTCCGCATTACAGTCTGAAGAACGCCTCTGACGTGTTTATATGGTCCCAAGTCAAATGGCCTTTTATAGAGAAGGTCTTAAAGAGACACATCGCATTTTGGGAAACTCAATTCGGCTGGGAAAATGGCTGTAAAAATATTTCTGTTCGACTTAGAGAAACAATTCAAACCTTTTTAGAAACTACAGACTGTTATCTATCCAACAGTAGTAAATATATGCATATTGGAAAATAAAAAGTTTCTTAGGAGGCCGTTTGAAAATGTGCACACATTTTCCAGTTTTTTCAATATTCAGCGTGCAGCCATAACAGGTTTAAGCATAACTATATTTTGTTTTATTCATGCTTTCATTTCATGTTTCATTTTCTTCGGCACGTAGAAAGTGATAGTGCCATAAACAACTTCCCCATACAACCATCAGTTAGTGCCACAACATTGCTCATTTGGGAGGAAATGTAATGATATATTTCATGAGTGTGTGTGCGTTGTTAATATCTGCCTAAGTTACTGCCCAGATCTTCCAGTCTGGACGAACAGACGATAGGTCGGCGATCCCAATCCGGACATCCGCTGCCCAGCCTTGGAGTGGACTTCTTCATTTGCAGACACCCTACCCGGGTCGACCACCAGGGGGGGACTGCAACAGCAATCACCAACTGGACATCTGCTGCCCAGCCTTGGAGCGGACTTCTTCATTCGCAGAAACCCTACCCGGGTTGACCACCAGAGGGGGACCACAATGATGGTCCACAACCAGGACAACCCACGGTCATTTTTATGTTGGTTTGCAACGTGCAGGTTAATCGCACGATTGAACCCAACATGGGGGGACTGTCATGAAGTTGGCCTGTTAGGGGAGGTTTATGACCCCCATAAATACCTTTCCCCTTTTCTCTCTCTCTACTTTATAGAATTGACTCTTGTAAAGCCTTTGTAACATAGAGAGTCTGGTGACATCGAAAGGTGGGAAACGGAACCATATTTCGGTAATCCAACCAGTTGAAAATATGCGTTGGTACTTAATGAATATGATCTCAGATCAGGTGTTGTCTGAGACATTACTACTAATGACAGGATGACATAAACTGTATCTTGGAAAGTCGACACATTCTAGTTATCAGATTCACATGGAATTGTGCAATTTAAATGTTTAAATATGAAAATATTTGTGAAAAGATTAAATGTAATTTTAGCTTCTTAAATGAGAGAACGGTTTGTCATAGAGAAACTCTTCTCACTCAGAGGCCCCGCCCAAGTGAACAGACTTTGGTTGTAAACTATGAAACACGCCCTTCTTTCGCCACTATATAAACCCGTTGACGAAAATTCAACTTTCTGTTCCGAGGACGTGAGGACGACGGTCCTAAGTTAAAAGGGCTCAGATAATAACCTAACAAAATTAGCATCGTGTTCAATGTGAAGGTGACGATCGACACGCCGAAAGGATGAATTTCGACTATACCAGCCAGAATATACCACGAGCTTAAAAGTATGGCAACTTGGTATG
Organism: Salvelinus fontinalis; assembly: GCF_029448725.1. Classification (NCBI taxonomy): domain Eukaryota; kingdom Metazoa; phylum Chordata; class Actinopteri; order Salmoniformes; family Salmonidae; genus Salvelinus; species Salvelinus fontinalis. Next base: position 43,404,882 of record NC_074690.1, on the reverse strand, counting down.
AACTTTGAACTAATATTCACTCCAGAAGTGATGCCTCCTAGCTGTTGAGTTAGCAGCAGCCGCTGTAAACGTGGGCTAGGAAAGGACGGACGACGTATCCAGTCTAACACACACAACAATACTACAACGTATCCAGTTTACCACCAGAGACATTCTTCAGAGGACAAGAGATACCTGTTCGGCAACCTGGCCTTCCATCTACAACCAACCTCAAGAAGCGCAGATCAGAGTAAATATTCCTTGCATTTTCTTTTTCCAAATGGGTGGTTATTTAGAATGCATAAGATTCTGTATTTACGATAGCATAGCTTCTCCCTTTGTTACTCAGTCTTCCTGTAACGGCTTTCTTCCTGGGATGAATGAGAGGACCAAAATGCAGCGCAGTTAGTGTTCAACATGTTTAATCAACAGAATAAACGGTGAACATTAACCAATAGCAAAATAACAAAACGTGAAAGCCGAAACAGTCCTATCTGGTGCAGAACACAAACACAGAGACAGGAAACAACCACCCACAATCCCCAACACAAAACAAGCCACCTATATATGATTCTCAATCAGGGACAACGATTGACAGCTGTCTCTGATTGAGAACCATATTAGGCTGAACACAGAAACAGACGAACTAGACACACAACCTAGAATTCCCACCCAGCTCACGTCCTGACCAACACTAAACAAGCAAAACACATAAGAACTCTGGTCAGGACGTTACACTTCCCGCTCTTTCATTCAAAACCCAACCCCCTTTCTTTGTGGAAAGCCGTCATATCTGCTCCGTCCGCGAGGGACGTTTTCCTTTTTGACATAATTTGTAGTCAATGTATGATCCATTCTGTGTAGATGTAATTCTGTGTGATTATTTAGATATTTAGTAAATAAATAAACCAAATTTTGTATTGCTGATTCAACTTGTTAGCCAGGGTTCCTGAAGATAACCACAAATTTACAACTTTCAGATGAGACTGTATAAAGTAACGATTAAATATTGACTGCTACTGATGTAAAAGATTACTAGGTCTTTAAGAGTTTATTCGGAAGATAACAGCTCTATAACATTATTTCGTGGTGCCCCGACTTTCTAGTTAATTTCATTTACCTGATTAGCTTAGTCAGGTAGTATTAATTACAGAGAAATGATTTTATAGAATAGCATGTCATATCACTTAATCCGGCATAGCCAAAGACACGACACCAAGAAGACTAAAGGCTGTAATCACTGCCAAAGGTGCTTCAACAGAGTATTGAGTAAAGGGTCTGAATACTTATGTAAATTGATATGTCAGTGTTTTATTTTTTATAAATTTGCAAAAATGTCTACAAACCTGTTTTTACTTTGTCATTATGGGGTATTGTGTGCAGAATGATGAGGGGAAAAACAACTAGAAGAAGGCTCGAAAGTAACAAAATGTGGAAAAAGTCAAGGGGTCTGAATACTTAATACGTCATCAAAACAAGCATATGAAGCACATAAGTGACCCAATTCAGGAAACTCGGCTTATGTCGCAAGTCACAACTTTACACGAGAGCCGTTTGAATTTTATTTATTTTTTAAATCAAAATGTGTTTTTTGGCAGAAATGCCTTCTCAAACATGTGAACTACTGCAGTTCTACATTCTATTGCAGTTTTTTCTAAAGATATAACGTTAGCCATGGAGAACTGCTCTCAATAACATTGTTAACCATTTATTCATTCTTTGTGATGTTTTCTCAGAATTACATTTTGCATTGCTAGTTATAGCCTAATGTTAGCTAGTTAACTAGCTAACATTGAACCTATTTGGTTAACTTAAGCTAGGTATGACAATCGGTTTGTATTGCTAGTTAACTTCATGTGGCTGCAGTCCCGTTAACGGGATCGATATGACAACAGCCAGTCGAAGTGCAGGGCGCCAAATTCAAAAAACAGAAATCTCATAATTAAAAGTCCTCAGACATTCATGTGTCTTATATCATTTTAAAGGTAATCTTGTTGTTAATCCCACCAAAGTGTCCGATTTCAAATAGGCTTTTCAGCGAAAGCACTACAAACGATTATGTTAGGTCACCACAAAACCACAATAACCACAGCCATTTTTTCCAGCTAAAGATAGCTTTCACAAAAAACAGAATAGAGATAAAATTAATCACTAACCTTTGATTATTTTCATCAGATGACACTCATAGGACTTCATGTTACACAATACATGCATGTTTTGTTTGATTAAGTTCATATTTATATAAAAAAATCTGAGTTTACATTGAGGCGTTAGATTCACTAGTTGCAAAAACATCAAGTGACTTTGCATAGCCACATCGTTTCAACAGAAATACTCAACATAAATATAAATGATAATACAAGTAATACACATAGAATTATAGATATACCTCTCCTTAATGCAACCGCTGTGTCAGATTTTAAAAAAACTTTACGGAAATATGAACCATGCAATAATCTGAGACAGAGCTCAGATGATTAGCCAAATTAGCCACCATGTTGGACTCAACATAAACCAGAAAATACATGATAAATGTTTCCTTACCTTTGATGAATTCATCAGAATGCAGTCCTAGGAATCCCAGGTCCACAATAAATGCTTGATTTGTTCGTTAATGTCCGTTATTTATGTAAAATTAGCTACTTTCGAATTGTTTACCAAACACCCGAACCAAAGTCTGAAAGCGCGACCACTATAACGTGATGAAATGTCCAAACGTTCCGTTACAGTCAGTAGAAACATGTCAAACGATGTGCTGAATCAATCTTTAGAATGTTGTTAACATACATCTTGAATAACGTTCCAACCGGAGAATTTCATCTACTTCAGTTGACCGAAGGAACGGAGCTCACTCTCATGTGAATGCGCCAGTTCAATGCGTGGGCACCTCATGCTAGTGATTACTCATTCCTGTCTCCTTCGAATCCCCTTCAAATTAGAGTCACCAGACTAAGTTCTATTGACTGTTGACATCTAGTGGAAGCCGTAGGAAGTGAAAACCCATCCATATCTCTCTGTATTTTCATAGAGAGCTTGGTTCAAAATATGGCACCCCCAGAAAATATCCAAACAGGAAGTGGAACTTCTCAGGTTTTTGCCTGCCATATGAGTTCTGTTAATCTCACAGACATAATTCAAACAGTTTTAGAAACTTTAGAGTGTTTTCTATCCAAAACTAATAATAATATGCATATATTAGCAACTGAGACTGAGGAGCTGGCCGTTTACAATGGGCACCTTTTCATCCAAGCTACTCAATACTGCCCCTGCAGCCATAAGACGTTTTTAAAGCTTGCTGTTAGATAGCCAGCTGAAGTTCGATTGCTGGCATGCTAGCTGACATTGAACCTATGTGGTTAACTTTAGATAGCTATGACAATCAGTTTGTATTGCTAGTTTAAGCTTTCTGTCAGTTGGCCAGCTGAAGTACGATGGCTGGCTAGCTAGCTATAACATTATGTGTATAAACTGTGTGTAGTGGTATCTCAGAATGCCATTTCGCATCTATTGTTTCATAATGCAAAAATATTTGTATCTGGAATGTGTCTTTCAGCATCAGTAGAAGATGCCTGACCCTTCTCCACCAGTCAAGGAGAACGGTCTAATGCCTCCCAAGAGAGCTGGCCCAAGCAAGCACGGGTTACACCTGAAGCATGAGGACTTTCAGCGAGTTGTGAACTTCATCAACAACTACGCAGAGGATAATGCAATAGTATTACCAGGACGCCACCCAGGACTCAAACACTTTGGTGGAAAGCTGCTGCCGTCCCATGTGACAAAAGCAGCAGTGTGGCGTCTCTACAAGGAATCGATGACCACACTTAAACGTAAAGCATTAACACATTTTGATTATTTAATTGACCTCCAACATGATTGGCACTTATGTTATTGAACTCACATTATTTCTGTATTTTCCAGAGGTACATGTAGAAATTGCTGCCCCACATCTCAAGCACTAAGCCCAGGACAGACCTGTGCTGGCAGTCCCAGAGGAACAACGATCAGTTCTTCAGATCTACCAATCCGCCAGAAGCTGTTAAGTCAGCCAAGCTGAAGAAGCAAGAGCAGCATCTCCTGCTTGTTCAGAGTGAGCGGTCTGTCTACCAGAAGATGGTTGTTGACTGCAAGACCACCTGTCAAGACCCTGCAGCGGCAGGGTAGCCTAGTGGTTAGAGCGTTGGGCTAGTAACCGAAAGGTTGCAAGTTCAAATCCCCGAGCTGACAAGGTACAAATCTGTCGTTCTGCCCCTGAACAAGGCAGTTAACCCACTGTTCCTAGGCCTTCATTGAAAATAAGAGTTTGTTCTTAACTGACTTGCCTAGTTAAAAAAAAAAAAAAAAAAAAGGTTAAATGTAAGTCGCTCTGGATAAGAGCGTCTGCTAAATGACTTAAATGTAAAATGTCATGTATCTGGGGGGGCACTAATGAAACCAGCAAGCAAAGACATCAGGATGCATTACAGCTTTGATTTTGAGCAACATGTCCTCCTTTATACTGATTAGGACATGGATAGATAGAGATACAATCAAATAAAAAATACATAATATATATATATGGGAGTGTAACGCTCGTCGGAAGAAGACCAAGGTGCAGCGTGGTAAGTGTTCATGCTTCTTTATTAAATACGAACACCAAACAAAACAACAAAAGAACCACGAACGTCACGTTTCATAGGCTACGCAGAGCAAACAAAAACCAACATCCCACAACCTAAAGTGGCAAAACAGGCTGCCTAAGTATGATTCCCAATCAGAGACAACGATAGACAACTGTCCCTGATTGAGAACCATACCCGGCCAAAACATAGAAAACCAAAACCTAGAAATAAAGAACATAGAATGCCCACCCAAATCACACCCTGACCGAACCAAAAAGAGACATAAAAAAGGCTCTCTAAGGTCAGGGCGTGACAGGGAGGCAGTAAATACCTTTCACTGAGCTGGTTAAAGACAGATGGACAGGGGTGAGACAATTAATTGTAATTTATCTTAATGTTCTTTTGTTGTTTGCAGATGCGCTATCCTTCTGACTATGCAGCCATGGCCCATCTACTTTTTAACTCCTCGCAAGTGTGGCTTGTTTGGTGTCTGCTGTGAAGGAATACCACAACAAGTCAACTACTTGAAGATGAAGGCGCGTCATCCAGCAAAGGCAGCAGTGCAGTCATCAACTACATGCACCATTTCTTCACCAACTACGGAGTTGGGAAAACACGTGTGGACCTGAATTGTGATAACTGCGGTGGCCAAAACAAGAACAAGTTTGTGCTCTGGTATTGTGCCTGGCGGATCATGCACAACCTACATCACAGTTTGGACCCTCACTTCCTGATCACAGGCCACACCAAGTTTGCCACCGACTGGTGCTTCGGCCTGATCAAGCAGCTCTTCAGAAAGACCAGAGTGAACACTTTGTCTGAGATTGCTGGTGTTGTGAAGGACAGCACTGTGACAGGGGTCAACATCCCACAGCTGGTTGGACTGGAGGATGGTACGGTGCTGGTGGAAAACTATGGCTGGCAACAACACCTGACTCTGTACTTCAGCCACAGATCAAGCAATACCAGCACTTCAGGTGAATATCATTTTCATTGCATTGTATGAGGTTATTCTTCTTATCTAAACGTGGGAGGTGAATTGATGTTGTGCAAGGTTGTAATGTCTTCAATTTCTTTTGTACTTGTACTATCTTGTCCTCTAAGGTACACTATTTGATATTTTAAGATACAAACTGCAAGGGTATAATGATGTACTGTACCTATATGTAACGGCTTTCCTCCTCCTCTTCATCAGAAGAGGAGAAGCAGGGATCGAACCAAAATGCAGCTGAGTTTGTAGACATGATTTATTAACAAAAAAACACGAACTCGACTAATACACTAACAAAACAAATAAACGGTGTAGACAGATCTGAACGACGGACTCACAATAACACACGAGAACACACGAACAGGGAAAAAAGCCTACACATAAATGACACTGAACAAACAAACCGAAACCAGTCCCGTGTGGCGTAACGACATACACAAACACAGGAGACAATCACCCACAACGAACACTGTGAAAACACCTACCTAAATATGACTCTTAATTAGAGGAACGCCAAACACCTGCCTCTAATTAAGAGCCATACCAGGCAACCCATAAACCAACATAGAAACAGAAAACATAGAATGCCCACCCAAACTCACGTCCTGACCAACTAACACATATAACAAACTAACAGAAATAGGTCAGGAACGTGACACTATAACTAAAGGTATAAAGGATGTACCTTATAGGGTACGAGTAGTGACAAGCGTTTGCACAATTTTCCCTCTAAGCTGCGCACGTGTGGGCACGAAGCTGCCCCAGGACTGCTGCTCGGAAGAAATGTCAGCCTGCGTAGAGACGCACGACATTGAACTCCACTCAACTCAACTCTACTATAGTTTCCCCGTTAGTTTACAATATCAACCTACAGTGGGAATAGTGATTAAATCCACATCATTTTAGCCCCTTTCAATGCAACATCCCGAAGAAAACAAACTATGCAAGACCAGGGCGGTAGGCAAGGGTGAGCAAAAATAATGTTTCGCTCTTTACTTGTCAGTGTTTCAAAAAGGACGTTTGTCCTTTTCCCTAAACACGCAAATACCATCAGATGAAATTGTTCGCAAGTCGTGCACTGGGTTAGTCAGATTAGATTAAATATAACAGAACAGATGAACTGGAATGGCATTCTCTCTCATGGGAGGGGTTGCCAAAAGAACTAACTGAAAGCCACACCCCCAATAAGCATCACTGTGTTTCTATGGCTATATGCACCATGCCACTGCCTATTTAAAATGTTAATTTAGCAAACAAGACATCTCCTCATCGGGTGCACAAGTGACAGGCACAAGTGGTCACGTGTAGAGCTCAATGCGAAGAACCACATGAACACATTTGTTCATAGGCCTATTCTTAGCTAGTTAGTGAGTTATTAGCCCAGTTATAGCACATTACTGGTCAATAATGGGGGAGTGATCGCTTCCTACAAGAGCACAAAAAAGTGTGAGTCAGGTAAAGAGCATTTTTTATGCCTTAATGGGGCAATGTTGCATTTTGAGACAGGCTTGAATAAGCTAATAGCCAATAGACAGAAGGTAGCATACAATTTTGTCTGATTCTCTGTAATAATAATAATAATGGAATGGGAATAATAATGCATTTTATTTTGTAAAGTGGTTTCTTGCATCAAACAACACAACAACATTTTCAGTCCGAAGGACAAGTGGCTAAACAGGTTAATGTCAAGCCCTGTATGTTTTAGAAGCCTCATGGAATGCAGGCCTACACTGAACACCACACATTGGCTGCTGCTGTAGGCTGTACCACAGAACAGCTATTTCAATAGTTATTTCCATGTTAAAATGTTATGGGATTCATTTTCTCCATTGCTTTTGATGGTAGGCCACTCTGGTAGGCACATATTATGATCAAATAGCCACTGTTGAAACTATCTTAAATTATTTTTTAATTGAAGAACAACTTATTACAATGACGTCCTACCGGGAAACAGCGCTCCAATGACAGCCTCAGTGTTCACAGTAAATGCGCGACGGAAATTGCACAGAATTTTCACATTGTTCAAGTTTGAGCTCAGCAGACCAAAAATGTGTTAAGTGCCCCCCCCCCAAAAAAAAATTCAGGCAACATTGATTCGTACCTCTTCAAGAATAAATCGAGACCTTTATTTATGAGAGTGCAGCTACACACCACACAACCGCTTGGTCAGTCTTTTATTCATACGTTTAGGGGCGGCAAGTAGCTTAGTGGTTAGAGCGTTGGGCCAGTAACCGAAAGGTTGCTGGATCGAATCCGCGAGCTGACAGTGTAAAAATATGTCATTCTGCTCCTGAAAAAAGGCAGTTAACCCACTGTTCGCCTGTAGGCTGTCATTGTAAATAAGAATTTGTTCTTAACTGACTAGCCTAGTTAAATATAAAAAATAATGTCTTCCTTCTCTCCCTCCATCCCGCTACACATTCCTTCTCTACTCTCTCTGTCTGAAACAGTGGTGATAGAGGATTGTCATTCACTCATCCATTACTCCACCTCCAAAGTCATCTCCTCCATTAACCCACACCAGTGTAATTACAGTGCCCTCTGTAAGTACTGGGACAGTCCATCCATCTATCTATCACTCCACCTCCAGTCATCTCTTCCATTAACACACACCAATGTAATTACAGTGCCCTCTGTAATTATTGGGACAGTCCATCCATCACTCCACCTCCAAAGTCATCTCCTCCATTAACACACACCCGTGTAATTACAGTGCCCTCTGTAATTATTGGGACAGTCCATCCATCACTCCACCTCCAGTCATCTCTTCCATTAACACACACCAGTGTAATTACAGTGCCCTCTGTAATTACTGGGACAGCGAAGCATATGTTTGTGTTTTGGCTCTATAACACAAAAGTTTGGATTTGAAATCAAACGATGACTATGAAGATAAAGTGCAGACCGTAAACTTTCATTTGAGGGTTTCTCCATTCATATCGGGAGAACCTGTAACGGTCCTGACCTGTTTTATGTTGTTTTTTGTATGTGTTTAGGTCAGGGCATGTGTTTTGGGTGGGCAGTCTATGTTATCTGTTTCTATGTTGGTTTTGGTTGCCTGGTATGGCTCTTAATTAGAGGCAGGTGTTTTGCGTTCTCCTCTAATTAAGAGTCATATTTAGGTAGGGTGTTCTCACTGTTTGTTTGTGGGTGATTGTCTTCCATATCTGTGTTATGTCTTGCACCATACGGGACTGTTCGGTTGTTCGTTTCGTTTCGATGTAGTCTGTTCCTGTCCGTGAGTTTTACGTTTTAGTTTAGTAAGTTCATGTTCAGGTTTTTTCGTCTACGTCGTTTTCTTGTTTTGTAATTTTGAAAGTGTTTTGTTTTTCGTGTTGCCATCGTCGTTGTAAATAAAAAGATGGCTTATTTCCCGAAAGCTGCATTTTGGTCTGATGATCCTTCTCTCCTCTCCTCGTCCGAGGATGAGGAGAGAGACAGCCCTTACAGAACCATTTAGAAATGACAGCACTTTTGGTACGTAACCCCCCCATTTTTGGGGACCAAAAGAATTGGGACAAATTCACTTCTATGTGTATTAAAGTTGTAAAAAGTTTAGTATTTGTTCCCATATTCACAGCACGCAATGACTCCATCAAGCTTGTGACTCTACAAATGTCTTGGATGCATTTGCTCCTTGTTTTGGCTGCGTTTCAGATTATTTTGTGCCTAATAGATATGAATGGGAAATAATGTATTCACATGTATTGATCCCATTTTCACTAGTACTGCAGAACTTTGTTCTAAAGCTGTATCCGTACCCATTGGATGCAGTGATCACAATACAGTGGCTATATCCAGGAAAGACAAAGTAGTGAAAAGATTTTGGATGATTGTGGATGATGTTAAAAATATTTGTTGGTCAGGTGTGATTAATAAGGAGAATTTAGACGCTGCACTTGATTAATTTATGGAATTTCTACTTCCAATTATTGATAAACATGCCCCTGTTAAGAAACTGACTGTTAGAACTGTTAAGGCTCCATGGATTGATGAGGAATTGAAATACTGTATGGTTGAAAGAAATGGGGCAAAAGGAGTGGCTAATAAGTCTGGCTGTACATCTGACTGGCTGACTTACTGCAAATTGAGAAACTATGTGACTAAACTCAACAAAAAGAAGAAGAGGCTGTATTATGAACCCAATATCAATGTTATTAAGAATGATAGGAAAAACACTTTGGAGAATTTTAAATGAAATTATGGGCAGAAAGATAAATTGAACTTCATCTTTCATCGAATCTGATGGCTTATTCATCACATAACCAGTTGATGTCGCCAATTATTTTAATGATTACTTCATTTGCAAAAGTGGGCAAACTTAGGAAGGAAAAGCCAACAACAAACAGTGAGCCATTGTACTTGTAAAAAATATATAATAAAAGAAAAGCATTGTAAATTTGAATTTTGTAAAGTTAGTGTGGGAGAGGTGGGAAAAGTATTGTTATCTATCCATAATGACAAACCTGGCATTGACAACTTAGATGGAAAGCTAGCGAGGATGGTAGCCACTCCTATCTGTCACATGTTTCATCTGAGCCTAGATGAAAGTCTTTTTCCTCAGGCCTGGAGGGAAGCCAAAGTCGTTCCGCTACCCAAGAGGGGTAAAGCAGTCTTTACTGGTTCTAACAGCAGACCTATCAGCTTGCTGCCAGCTCTTAGCAAACAGTTGGAAAAGATTGTGTTGGACCAAACACAGTGCTATTTCTCTGTAAACAAATTATCAACAGACTTTCAGCATGCTTATAGAGAGGGGCACTCAACACGTACTGCGCTGACACAAATGACTGATGATTGGTTGAAAGGAATTGATAATAAGCAGATTGTAGGCTGTGCGGTTAGATTTCAGCCTTTAATATTATTGACCATAACCTGTTTTTGAGAAAACATACACTACTGTTCAAAAGTTTGTGGTCACTTAGAAATGTTCTTGTTTTTGAAAGAAAAACACATTTTTGTCCATTAAAGTAACATCAAATTGATCAGGAATACAGTGTAGACATTGTTTAATGTTGTAAATGAGTATTGTAGCTGAAAATGGCTGAATTTTAATGGAATATCTACATAGGCTGTCACGACTTCCGCCGAAGTCGGTCCCTCTCCTTGTTCGGGCGACGTTCGGCGGTCGACGTCACCGGCCTTCTAGCCACCGCGATCCACTTTTCATTTTCCATTTGTTTTGTCTTAGTCTTACACACCTGGTTTCACTCACCCAATTACTTGTTCATTATTTAACCCCCTGTTCCCCATGTTGTGTTTGTGAGTGATTGTTTATTGTATTTTCGGTCCGTCTTTGTGTGCTCGTGATGTTACTTTGTACATTTGTCATTTTGAGTAAAAGTACATTGATTACTCATATTTGCTGTCCTGCGCCTGACTCTCTACACCAGCTACACACAGAACCCTTACAGAATCACTCACCCGAAGAATGGAGTCAGCAGGAGCAGACGACCTCCCAGTTGCAGTGGAGGAGTGCGTTCAGCAGCACGCGACCATGTTGCAACGTCTGGGCAATGCCATGGAGCGTGTGCTGCAGACGATTGATTGTTGGGAGAGAGGAGGAGGTTTTCCAGCGCCTCCAACAGCCCCACTACAACAGGTCCCACTGTCCACCCCTATTCCACCTGGTCCCAGCGGGATTCGACTCGCGCTCCCGAGGGAGTATCATGGGACGGCTGCCGGATGCCAGGGGTTTCTATTACAGCTGGAACTCTACCTGGCGATCGTCCACCCGGCTCCTTCGGGGCGTGAGAACGTGTCCGCTATCGTCTCCTGCCTCTCAGGCAAAGCCCTGGAGTGGGCCAACGTCGTATGGAGTGAGGGAGACGTGGCGTTGGACCATTACTCAGAGTTCACCCGCCGCTTTCGGGCAGTGTTCGACCATGCGCCCGAGGGTCGAGCAGCGGGTGAACGACTGTTCCACCTGAGGCAGGGGACGAGGAGCGCGCAGGATTTCACCATGGACTTCCGGGCCTTGGCCGCCAGCGCGGGATGGAACGACAGGGCCCTGATCGATCACTACCGGTGCAGTCTGCGCGAGGACGTCTGTCGGGAGTTGGCCTACCAAGACACTACCCTCACATTGGATCAGCTGGTGGACCTGTCCATCCGGCTGGACAACCTACTGACTGCCCACGGACGTCCGGATCGGGACCTGTCAGTTCCATCCCCCAGCACCACCGCTCCGACGCCCATGGAGCTGGGAGGTGCTGCACTTAGGGCGACCGGAGGAGGGGCCATTCCCTGCACCATCTGTGGCCACAGAGGGCACATTGCTGGTCGGTGCTGGGGTGGTTCCTCAGGGAGTCGAGGCAGCAGGCAGGGCAATATCGTGTCACCCCAGGCTCACCTGGTGCTGGGTTTCTGTACAGCACTTTGATATATTAACTGATGTAAGAAGGGTTATATAAATACATTTGATTTGATTTTTGATTTTGACTCAACCAGAGCCCCTTGTTGTTCACATGTATGTGTTTATTTAATTTCCTGAGTTTTCCCCGCAATCCCTGCATAAGGCGCTAGTAGATTCAGGCACAGTTGGGAATTTTATTGACCGTTCATTTGCTCATAGTTTAGGGATTCCCCTTGTTCCTGTGGATATGCCCTTCCCTGTGCACACCCTAGATAGTCGACCATTAGGGTCAGGGCTGATTAGGGAGGCCACCGCTCACTTGACATGGTTACTTAGGAGGGTCATGAGGAGAGAATCAGTCTCTTCCTTATTGATTCTTCCGTGTTTCCCATGGTGCTGGGCTTACCCTGGTTGACCTGTCACAACCCCACTATTTCGTGGCAACAGAGGGCTCTCAAGGGGTGGTCTCGAGAGTGCTCAGGGAGGTGTGTGGGGGTTTCCATCGGTGCGACTACGGTGGAAAGTCCAGACCAGGTCTCCACCGTGCGCATCCCCTCAGAATATGTCGATTTGGCTCTCGCCTTCTGTAAGAAGAGGGCGACTAAATGACCACCCAATCGACGGGGGGATTGTGCGATAAATCTCCTGGTAGACGCAGCACTTCCCAGGAGTCACGTGTATCCTCTGTCACAGGAAACATATGTCTCCGAATCCCTGGGGCAGGGATACGGCCCTCCACTTCACCTGCCTCCTCAAGTTTATTTTTTGTGAAGAAGAAGGATGGGGGTCTGCGCCCGTGTATTGACTATCGAGGGATTAATCAGATCACAGTGAGGTATAGCTACCCGCTGCGTCTCATCGCCAGTGCGATCGAGTCAATGCACTGGGCGCACTTCTTCACAAAATTGGATCTCAGGAGTGCTTACAACCTGGTGCGTATCCTAGAGGGGGACGAGTGGAAGACAGCATTTAGTACCACCTCAGGGCACTATGAGTACCTCGTCATGCTGTACCAGTTGATGAATGCTCCATCAGTCTTCCAGGCCTTTGTTGACGAGATTTTCGGGGACTTGCACGGGCAGGGTGTAGTGCTGTATACCGACGACATTCTGATATACTCCGCTACACGCGCTGAGCATGTGTCCCTGGTGCGCAGGGTGCTTGGTCGACTGTTGAAGCATGACCTGTACGTTAAGGCTGAGAAATGTCTGTTCTTCCTACAGTCCCATTTCAGCCATGCGTAATTGGCAGACTCCCACCACGGTAAAGGAAGTGCAGCGGTTTCTAGGGTTTGCCAACTACTAACGGAGGTTTATCAGGGGTTTTGGTCAGGTAGCAGCTCCCATTACCTGCTGAAGGGGGGACCAGTGCGGCTGCAGTGGTCGGCTGAGGCGGACAGGGCTTTTGGTCACCTGAAGGCTCTGTTTACCTCGGCTCCCGTGCTGGCTCATCCGGATCCCTCTTTGGCGTTCATAGTGGAGGTGGACGCGTCTGAGGCTGGGATAGGAGCCGTGCTCTCATACAAATCAGGGCATGACAAGAACAGAGCCACACGTCTTGCTCTTCATTTTAATCAGAGGGTTAATATTAATACTATGCATGCCAGTCTCTGACTGACTGCATCACTTCTTGTTTTCATAAGAAACAATGTGTTGGAAATTCCAAATTATTTGCTTAGTCAACTTACACACAGCACAGACACACACACTTACCCCACCAGGTATGCCACCTTTTCACAGTCCCCAGGTCCAGAACCAACAACAGTATTTTCATCCATATAGGGTGAACCATTAGAAATGACAGCATTTTTTGTACATAGTATACCCCATTTTTGGGGACCAAAAGTATTGGGACAAATTAACTCATGTGTATTAAAGTAGTAAAAAGTTAAATAGCTCCTCTTCCAGCTATGACATATAGGCTAGCTATCAAAAACGGTGTTAGGATACTTCGTCCCCATTCATAACAAAAATTGCACAATTCCTCAAAAACCAACCAGAAGTTATTTCCCACTAGAGACAAACAATCAACCACAACAATAACGGTGTTACAGATTAGAGAGGAAAGGATTGCCTCTGAATTATTATCCTCTTATTTGCATTCTATGAAAAATCATAACAAGGTATCGGAGACGAGGCTTATCCAGAGCATTAGCTGGAGTGGCATTAACTTGTGTTAGCTGTTAGCTTAGCTAGTGTACTGTCCTGTAATTCACTATAGCCTATACTCTAGTACTGCAGGAACACTACTTCTGATATCCCTTGAAAAGGGAGTTCGCTCTCTTTTCTTCTCTCTCTCTCGCTCTCTCTCTCTCTCTTCTAATCTCTCTCTCGCTCTCTCCCTGCTTCTGCTGTGGTCGTACAGTAAGACAAATACTCCATTGCGGGTGTCCTCGAGAAACCTCAATCGTCTACATTGAAATATTTCAAAGGAATCATCAAAACTCGCTAAACCCCCTCTTACTCCTTCTAATCCTTCAAAGTCGCTTTGATATCACCTGATACTCAGTTGGACAGTGGCAACGCTATCAACAAGTCAAGCCCACATAATGTAACTGGGCCCCCACTGTGATGATTAAAATGAGACCCCTCCCTCTCTCCTCCTCCTCCTCCTGTGTATCTAAGACTAGCCTCTCCCTCCCTGTCCCTCTCCCTTCTCTGCTCTTCTCTCATTCTACAATCAAACATTAGCCATTCGGTCCACTCCTTTGGATCAAGAACTACTTGCTTCATCCCTCTTCTAATACTATTTAATACGCCAAAAGACTTTAGACTTGCGTGTACTGAGACAGAAAAGGGAACAAAGGTGAGATAGAAATATACCACAGCTTTTGATGTTGGTCTAGAGGCGACGTGGGACCATGTCAAGCACTTCGCTGAATGGGAATAGATGATTCAGCCGTGATCTGGTGTGATCTCAACCAAAGGTGGTTGGTCTTTGCAGCAATGTGCAGCTAGCGTTAACAACATCATCAATGAGAGATCAAACCTTGTTCCAAACAAGCCAATTCACCCTGTCCTATATTTCCTTGGATTGATTGGTTTGTTTATTGCCTGTTTAAAAGATTGATCGGTTGGTTGGTTGATTGATTGATCGATTGACTGATTGTGACCTGCTACTTGTTTAACAGTGACAGTGAGCTTCATGTCACCAGCAAGCCACCACTCTGTTGGCCCCTGTAATTGGTCGTGCAAAGAAAAACCCAGAGATTTAGAGACAGTGCCCCTCAAGTCCACCATTTTCCAGCATGGCTCCGGATACAGAACAGTCCAGGCCTAAACAGATTAGCACAATGGGATGAAGAGCCCAAAATAACCTTTGGTAACTGTAACTCTGTGGTAAAGAACAGTGGGTCTGAGTGGTGGAAGTTGCTAGCGGATTGTGTCAAGCCTACCGTACACCTCCAACACACTCTTCTCTCAAGCCGGCTTTTCCTGTAAACCCATGACCTTCAAACCTCTCAAGTGACCTTGGGTTTGTGAGGTTCACGGAAAAACTCTTCGATAACAAATCAGAATTCAATTGCAATGGATGGCTGCAGGGACAGTCATCATATCAATCAAAACATAATATACAGTAGGCAGTTACTTCACAATTTAAACTTTAAAAAATATCCTTGTTACAAAGCCCTCTAACGTGAAAAGCCTTCTTGTGTCCTCCTCATACACAGCACAATAAATATGTGTGTTTCTGTGTGTTTCTGTGTGTTTCTGTGTGTGTGTGTGTGTGTGTGTGTGTGTGTGTGTGTGTGTGTGTGTGTGTGTGTGTGTGTGTGTGTGTGTGTGTGTGTGTGTGTGTGTGTGTGTGTGTGTGTGTGTGTGTGTGTGTGTGTGTGTGTGTGTGTGTGAGTCTGGGAGAGCAATTGGAGCATTGAAATGACATGAAGAGTTATTTGGGCCGGAATGAAGCTGCTTAATGAAATCAGTGCCCTTGAAAGTTCTTCATCAATTTTAGTCCCCCAACTCCTCGTCCCCTCTCTCTCTCTCTCTCTCTCTCTCTCTCTCTGCTCCACTCCAGCCTGTCAGCTAATCCATGTGCACGTCGCAATATTAATTAAACACAGCGGTTCCTGAAGTACTTAAGTGAAGCGCTATTATTGATAATGAGCAGGTTTAAAGGAGTCACATCCCTCCAAAAGGACTTTTTAAACCGGCCTTATTAAGCAGAAAATGAGACCCAAATCAGCCTACAAGCTCCTCATTAAAAGCCACTGATCCTTGACCGTGCGCATGTTCCACCTCTTTTAATTGGGGGAGCGAGAGACGGGGAAACGTCCTTAATCTTGCCTTTCATTCGGATGACTGTCGCCCCCCCCCCCCCCCCATCCGCACCCCCCTGTCCGACTCACAACCAAGACCCAGCCACTGGACTCTAACTGTCTGAAAAATCTTTATCCTTCAACACCATGTATTATAACACACATAAGCTACAAATGAAGAGGAAAGTAAATGAGAAAGAAAAACACCAAACAGAGACTGAATTAGAAGCCGCTACAGTTAGACCGTGGTTGAGGATGACAATAAGATGCAGGATTGGCTGTGTGTGGGGCTTGGCATCACTAACAGAGGTTAATATGTTCTACGTAGGTCTACTGAGTCCTACCACACACGCACGCACGCACACACACACGCACGCACGCACACACACACACACACACACAGTTAGACAGTGGTTGAGGATGACAATAAGATGCAGGATTGGCTGTGTGTGGGGCTTGGCATCACTAACAGAGGTTAATATGTTCTATGTAGGCCTACTGAGTCCTACCACACGCACACACACACACACACACACACACACACACACACACACACACACACACACACACACACACACACACACACACACACACACACACACACACACACACACACACACACACACACACACACACACACACACACACACACACACACACCACTAACACCCCAACACACAGCTAACACTACTCCCCCCGACCCCCACACATCCAGTCCCAAACTCGCAGTCAGGATGCCAGTGAAATGCATCTTTATTTCCAAAGCGTGTGTTTATGAGTTGCTGTGGAGATTTGGGCCGGCCCTGCCTGTCACTGTGTCTCCGCATGGAGGAGGATTATGGATGGCCAATTACATCGCCTTTGGCATTAATTAATGAGGATAACGAGCTCCCCCACTCCCCCCAAAACCACGTCCCTCCTCAGCTGGTACCGAGCAGGGTGATGGGTGAGGTGCTTGTGTGTGTGTGTTCAGCTGGTACGGAGCAGGGAGCTAGACGTGGAGGAGTAGGTGTGTGTGTGTTCAGCTGGTACGGAGCAGGGAGCTAGACGTGGAGGAGTAGGTGTGTGTGTGTTCAGCTGGTACGGAGTAAGGAGCTAGACGTGGAGGGTGGAGGAGTAGGTGTGTGTGTGTTCAGCTGGTACGGAGTAGGGAGCTAGACGTGGAGGGTGGAGGAGTAGGTGTGTGTGTGTCCAGCTGGTACGGAGCAGGGAGCTAGACGTGGAGGGTGGAGGAGTAGGTGTGTGTGTGTTCAGCTGGTACGGAGCAGGGAGCTAGACGTGGAGGAGTAGGTGTGTGTGTGTTCAGCTGGTACGGAGCAGGGAGCTAGACGTGGAGGAGTAGGTGTGTGTGTGTTCAGCTGGTACGGAGTAGGGAGCTAGACGTGGAGGAGTAGGTGTGTGTGTGTTCAGCTGGTACGGAGCAGGGAGCTAGACGTGGAGGAGTAGGTGTGTGTGTGTTCAGCTGGTACGGAGCAGGGAGCTAGACGTGGAGGAGTAGGTGTGTGTGTGTTCAGCTGGTACGGAGCAGGGAGCTAGACGTGGAGGAGTAGGTGTGTGTGTGTTCAGCTGGTACGGAGTAGGGAGCTAGACGTGGAGGAGTAGGTGTGTGTGTGTTCAGCTGGTACGGAGTAGGGAGCTAGACGTGGAGGGTGGAGGAGTAGGTGTGTGTGTGTTCAGCTGGTACGGAGCAGGGAGCTAGACGTGGAGGAGTAGGTGTGTGTGTGTTCAGCTGGTACGGAGCAGGGAGCTAGACGTGGAGGGTGGAGGAGTAGGTGTGTGTGTGTGTTCAGCTGGTACGGAGCAGGGAGCTAGACGTGGAGGGTGGAGGAGTAGGTGTGTGTGTCTGTGCCCCCATTTTCCTTCCATTTCCCCCCAAAGTTCAACACCAGTCAGTGGTGTGTCTGAGGACCATTACAGAGATTAGGCTGTGCCAAGGTAACGGATGCCCCCGTTTGTCAACTCACATCCTCTGTCAAGACCACAGTGGGAGGGAGGAAGAGAATGGCATCTATGAAAGAGGGAGGCACGG